>NC_133454.1:71683530-72408530 GCF_048565385.1 Saimiri boliviensis | reverse complement strand
ATTCCAGGCTACTCCTCCCTGTGCCTGGGTGGTGAGGTGAGTTGCTCAGCTGCTTAGTAGACCTTTCCTACAGGACTGAGAACCCTAGCTCTGAGGCTCCTACATCTGGTGCAGGTTGGCTGTGCCTTTACTACCTGCCATGTGTGTGAACAACTGAGATGACTTGGTGCTGGGTTCTGAGCTGACTCATTTTACTTCGTCCTTGCATCCACCTGGAAGGGTAGGAATCACTATCTTCATTTTACAGGTGGAGAAACTGAGGCTGCCAAGGCTGGTATTTGCTTTCTGTCAGAGCAACCTCCAGAGACAGATAAGATGAACGGCACCAATAACTCTGGGGGTAGGTGGGTTGGTAAGTAGAAAAACTAGGAGTGTTGGGGAACTTTCCTCAAAGTTCACTTTTGTGTCCCACGGTTGGTGGACTTTGGAGTTAGGAGGGGTTCCAGGGAGAAAGAGATGAAGAAAGCACCCCCAGGAGGAGGAAATAGTAAGAGGCCTCACAATGAAATGGAACACCTAAAAACCCAGCAGTTCACAGGAAGCCTGTCTAGGTGGGCTGGGGACCAGGATCTGTGCAGACAGGGGTTGGGACCATAAAACAAACACAAGAGTCAGAGATTGGTGGGATGCCATGGGCTATTTCCATCCCACTCCACAGGCACTACTTCCCCTCAGGATCTGCCCCTAGGTTAATAGCATTCCATCCTGCAGAACTAAGGACTACTCACTCTAAAGCCTCTTTGTTTCTGTTGGAAGGAGATCCCTTGCTAGGGCCTTTATGGGTCAGTACTGGGAAGACTCAAAACAGGGCATAGATGGGAGACGCTTTTATGCATCGATTTTGTACCAAGCTCTAAAATGGGTCCTGGGGCTCCGGATGACCCAGTCCCTTTCCCTAGGAGCATTCAGGTCAGGCTGGAGAGTATGCTGATCTCCATGCATGATGTGATCAGCTAGTCCATGATAAACAGGGTCCAAACTAGTGGTGCCCAGAGGAGACCCCTAGCCTCTAGGGAGACTCCCTAGCAAGATCTCCCTAGTCTCCTCCCACTACTTCCTGGTGGGCAGGGCAGCCAACAGCAGTCCCAGTGGGGAGGAGAACTCTGAGTTCTACCCACTACTGCCCCTCTAGGAGAATCAGATCCAGGATGGGGCAGGCCCTTGCCAGGTCTGGCAGGGTGAACTGGGCCTTTTCACACTGGAAGCCCTCCTCCTGCTAGAGGGTAGTATCTGGGCACAGCTCCATAGTGATGCTACTCAGAGGCCTTGCTGCCAGCAGGTATGATGCCATGCACTGCCCCAGGTGACCTTTACAGCCCACACAATGGGTGTGATGCTGTGAGCCTGCCATCTGCCTGCTATCCAGGACCAGACCAACCCAGGAGGGCCTTACCTCCTGGGCTTGAGCTCAGGACGCCCAAGCACAGGACTCTTTTAAGTGCCTAGAGACCTCTCCGTAGATGTACACTGCATGGAAGTCCTCTGGGCCTCCAGCTCAACCTGCTCCATGCATTTCCACAGAGCTTCAGGAAAAGGGAAGCCAGGCAGTGCATGTGTAGATGTGGGCCATTATGTGGGGACTTTGCTTCAGGCGAGCACTCTTTCTATTCTTGTGAAATGAGTAAGAGGGGGTCAAGGTGATTCCCTATTGAAGGAAACCCCATAATTTCAGGAAAGAAAGGTTTAGAGAGACCTGGAGGCATATGGGACACCGAGAGCTGAGACGGGAATGGAATCAAGTGTCAGATAAGATGTGGAAGGAAAGACTGTGAGGTTGGAGACAGGGTGGATTCTGCCCTGGAGAATGTAGAACCTGCAACTGTGCTATAGGTGCATGGATGGATGGGGAGCCCAGAAACAGGGGCCTGCCCAGGCCTACCTGACCCCAGGAGAAGCACTGGATCCTGGACCATTAGAACCAAAGGGGCTACAGAGCCCACAGCATCCTATCCATTGCACTGATGGGAAAACCAAGGTCTAGAAGAGAAGGGGACATGTTTTAGGTCACACGGTGTGTCAAGGGCAGGAGTCCTGCCTCCTAAGCCAGACCATTTCCCAATCATGTTCAGGTAAGTAAAATCCAGTGACAGTGCCCTATGTGGGGCTTATGAAAGGGAAGGGCACCTAGAGAGACTATCTGGTACCCCTGCCTTATTTCTCAGATAATGAAATGAGCATCAGAGAGGGGCCGGGTCTTAGGTGACAAAGCCAGGGAGCAAAATCTTCCCAGCAGCCCCAGGTGTCCTGACAGCCCAGTCCAGTACTGACCATTGCAATCAATGTCTCATGAAGAGAGGAAAGAGCAAGGAGAAGGCCAGGCATCATGGCTCACGCCTGTAATCCCAGCACTTTGGGAGGTGGAGGCAGGCAGATCACCTGAGGTCAGGCATTCAAGAGCAGCCTGGACAACATGGTGAAACTCCATCTCTACAAAAATACAAAAATTAGCTGGGCATGATGGTGGGTGCCTGTAATCTCAGCTACTCTAGAGGCTGAGGCGGGAGAATTGCTTGAACCTGGGAGGTGGAGGTTGCAGTGAGCCAAGATCATGCCACTGTACTCCAGCCTGGGCGACAGTGCAAGACTGTCTCAAAAAAAGAAGGAAGGAAGGAAGGAGGGAGGGAGGGAGGGAGAGAAAGAAAGAGAAAGAGAAGAAAGGAGCTCATACTTACTGAGCACCTGTTATGCACCAGGGCCCTGATGTGACACACCTTCCTTGTAATCCCACAACAGCCTTGGAGACAGATGTTTTTGCTCATGTTTAACAAGTCAGAGAACAGAGGCTCAGAGGGGCGAAGCAGTTTGCTGAAGGCTGCACAGACGGTAGATGGCAATGCAGGAACTCCGGCCCAGGTCTTCCCACTTTTAAAGCCTGCGCTCTTGCCCTTACCCAGGGTGGGTTGAGTTTAGGACCCAGGGCTGACAATGCAAGCACGTGGCAGGGAGGAGGAAACCAGGAGTAAACGCCAGGCACTGCCCCTGCTCCCAATCGCCCAGTTGTCCCAGTGACAAAGATAAACAGAAGTGACCTTGAACAGCAGAGCCCTGCCTCCCACTGAAATGTTCTTTCTTTAAAAAGTCTATTGATCCACACCCAGCAATAAAGCCACACAAAACAAACAGCGGATGGACAAAAAGTATGGCTCCTGGTTTGCTGAGTTTCTCACCACCAAATGGTTTCAGGCCTCAGAACCTCAGATTCTTAGATCAATTTAGAGAATTCTAGACTCTCACAGCCCTAACACAAGGGGCCTCCCAGGCTGCTGGTCTCCCCGACCGGTGGAGGAATTCACAACTTTCCAAGTGGCTTTACTTTGGACCTTTGTTCTCATTTCTTAGAAATGGCTTCAGGGCTGTTGGCCCTGCCCAGGCGGTGTCAGACCCAAAGCAGAGAATATGCAGAGCCACTGTTCTCCCAGCTTAACAGGGCAATCTCAAGGCCATGGGGCAGCTGCCTTTGGGCCTCAAGGGAGATTATAGGGTTGTCGCCAGAGGCTGGTCTTAGCTCTGTGTGCAAAAGGCAGTCTCAGCGCTGAAGGGGCTGCTTCTAGAGATGGGCATGAGGCTGGAGAGCAGGTTTGGATGGGTCTAGAGGCTTTCTGCCTCTGTTAACACAGACAGACATCAAATCTACCTTTGTGCTGGCCACATCCCACTGCTTTCATTTCATCTCAGACCTCAATCTTTTTTTAAATTCCGTCCAAGTACAAAGTCTTCCATTTCTGTTTTGATTTCCATCTTGTAAATATTAGCACTTCATCCTAGTCCAATGCTTTACATGGTGCGGTAGAGTTTACATACAGACCCTTTATGTGCATCATCTCCTTCCATGCTTAGGACAGTTTGCTGGACCTCACAGAGGTGGCTGATATAGCATTCCCTGCAGAGCTGGGTGACATCACGAACCCCAGCAGCAGCTTCTGAAATGACCGTGAGCATTAGGCCGGCAGGACCCCATTCCCTGAGGAGCAATGGATATAAGACCATGGAGCCAGAGAAGGGGAAACTGCTACAGCCCACAGGGTATCTGGAAGGGCTTCCCGAGGGCTGCTTCAGAGGCAGCTCAGAGCCTTAGGCAGGAATCCAGGAGGAGCAGGAAGAGGAGAGGAGGAGTCGGGTCTACCTGGATTGGTTTGGGTAGAGTCTTTCCTGAGGCAGGGCAGGGTCGGGGGTTGTGTAGATCTTTTTGAAGGCCCCCGCCCCACCTCCACAGTGTCTGTGTCCCCTTAAATGAGTATTATAATCTTCCTTTCCTCCCATGAACAGAGGAGGAAACTAAGGCTCTACCAGGACTAGAGCCCAGGTGTCCCACATGGACCCCCGAGCCAGGGATCTTCACCAAACCAGGCTGGTCCAACTATCTGTCCCGAGTCTCTGAGTTGGCTTGAGGAGGAGAAGACCTGTTCCCTGCCCTCTTGATGCTCCCTCCTGGTTGGAAAGCTGGGTGTTGAATTTTATGTAAGGTTATTTAAACAAGAGTATTCCAGAAAGCCTGATGCTGGAGATTCAGATACTGGCACCAAGCCTGTGAGCATCACTCTGGAGCTGGAGCATGAGTCCATCTTCTGCTCCTGTCTCTAGACCTAGGCTGGGCTCTTCAGGAGCTGGGTCTGGAAGCAGATCAGAAAGCAGGGTCCACCCCAGCCCAGGGCCTGGACCTGTGGGTGCGTCCAAACTAAATCTCCACACAAGGGTCCATTGTGGTTGCTTAGCCTGGCCCTGGGCTCTGCCAGCCCTTCCGGCTCCCGGAAAACGTTTCCCGTCTGGCGGCTCCCAGAGCAGCCTGTCCTTGGCCGAGATACTGACTGGCCCCACACACAGGCCTCTCCTACCCAGTGAGGATCTTGGAGTCCTGGCAGCTCAGAGCTCTTGGGTTCAGCCCTCATTTAACAGTCAGGGCCCCTAAGGCTCAGGGGAGTAGGAACAGGCACAAGAGAACCAGAATCAGGACCAGAACCAGGCACTCAGGTTGTTTTCTCAGCTCTTGCTACCAACATGAGGCAGTAGGATTTAGACCTGGAGAAGGGAAGGGGCTGTCCCATTACACAGTCCTTTGTGGCAGAGTCTGGAGGAAATGACTGATGCTTAGCTGGCCGCTTGCCCACCGAGACCCCCTCAGATCTGGGTTCTCTTGGTTCAGCTGTGCAGCCTCGTTGAAGGTCGCTATTCCTCTCTGCTTCTGGGGACTGAAGGCTCTCCACTGTCAATTCATCCCTGACATCCTAAGCTTTTAAATCAGGAATGAGCGCATTGGATGGGGTGAGGAGAAGCAGCTCTGGAATTTGGGGCTTTGACAACTCCACCCCATCTCTGTGTGCCAGGCTGTACCAGAGCCAGAGGCTCGGGGCCTGGGGCTCCCAACCCTTACTTGGGCTGACAACGCCATCTGGTGCCCAGTTGATGTGACATGAGTCCCACTAGAGATGCCACCACAAACCTTCACTCGCTGTGGGACCTCTGAGCCGCCCCATGCCATTGGCTGGGGATATAGAAGTGATTGTGATCCCAGATGTGAGGGGAGAAGACCTCAAAAAGTGAACATTTAGGATGAGGAGGCTGTGACAGCAGAAAGTCTGGGGCAGAGGGGAGTCCCTGAGTACCACAGGGCCAAGAAAGAGAGGTATTGCTATCAGTATAATTCTCATTGTCTCCTGGGCCAGGTCCTGTGCAGATCTGGGGACCCTCAAGGAATCAGTTATGATCTAATAGAAAAAAGTAGGGTTGGGGAGGGAGCTCAGACCCAGGGACTTGGAGCTGGGTCTTGAAGAAGGATAGTAATTCATCTTGTGAGCAGTGGACATTCCAGACTCAGGAAACAGCCTGTGTAAAATCGTGGAAGAGGGAGCTTGTGTGTGTATAAGCTTGAAGGTGACAGGTGTGGAGAGGAGGGGGACAGCAGAGGAAGTGCCAGAATATGAGGTCTGAAAGGTCACAACCCTGGGTACCTGTGGCCAACACACCTTGTCTGAATTTCCCAGCCCCACACCTACCTCCTTTCTTGACCTTCAATGTCTGGGCACAAACTCCAACCCCATTCCCTTTGGGTCTGGTTACCTCGTGGAGTTCCAGATTCCTGAAAGCCTCCCCTCTTCACCCAGGAAAGCAGCTAGGTCAGGCTGTCCACAGGCTGATCTGAGGGGATAAAAACATATGACTTCCCTGGCCTCCAAGAAGCCCTGGCCCAGCTTTTAGATTGCAGAAGGATCTTTAAGTAGTTACTTAACTCTGGACTCAGGTTCCTCAGCTGATGGGGATAATAATGGTACCTGCCTCATGGGATGTGGTGAGGATTAAATGAGAAAATACATAGAAAACCACTCATTTGCACCTTGCTGGCATGGGTTGATGTCAGGAAAAGGGCTCCTCCCCATTGCCAATCCCCATGGGCATATTCCTTCCAGGGGGAAGCTCGAGGGGTCCAGATCTTGGCCCCACCTGGGCTGCCCACCCCCCAGGCTTCAGGCTTCCTTCTGCCTTTCCTGAACCCAGAGAAGCTCTGTTGTGTACCCAGCAAGTGATTGATTGTTCATGTTTTCTTCTGATCTTTCTTTCTTTCCTTCCTTCCTTCCTTCCTTCCTTCCTTCCTTCCTTCCTTCCTTCCTTCCTTCCTTCCTTCCTTTCTTTCTTTTTCTTTCTTTCTTTCTTTCTTTCTTTCTTTCTTTCTTTCTTTCTTTCTTTCTTTTTTGAGACAGGGTCTCACTTTGTCACCCAGACTGAAGTGCAGTGGTGCAATCTCAGCTCACCACAACCTCCACTTCCCAGGCTCAAGTGATTCTCCTGCCTCAGCCTCCTGAGTAGCTAATTTTTGTATTTTTAGTAGAGACAAGGTTTCACCATGTTGGCCAGGCTGGTTGAACTCCTGACCTCAAATGATCCACCTCGGCCTCCCAGAGTGCTAGGATTACAGGTGTGAGCCACCACGCCTGGCCTCCCTGTGATTTTTTTTTTAAAAGGAGATGTTCAAAAACAAAGGAAAAAAGTGTATAACAAATAAATGAGCACCCATATGCTCTTCTAGACTCAACAATTAATGTTCTGCCTTGTTTGCTTAATTGCTGTGTCATTTTAAAAAATTTGAACTGGGGCCGGGCGCGGTGGCTCAAGCCTGTAATCCCAGCACTTTGGGAGGCCGAGGCGGGTGGATCACAAGGTCAAGAGATCGAGACCATCCTGGTCAACATGGTGAAACTCCGTCTCTACTAAAAATACAAAAAAATTAGCTGGGCATGGTGGTGTGTGCCTGTAGTCCCAGCTACTCAGGAGGCTGAGGCAGGAGAATTGCCTGAACCCAGGACGCGGAGGTTGCAGTGAGCCGAGATCGCGCCATTGCACTCCAGCCTGGGTAACAAGAGCAAAACTCTGTCTCAAAAAAAAAAAAAAAAAAAAAAAAATTTGAACTGGAGGCCGGGCGTGGTGGCTCATGCCTATAATCCCAGCACTTTGGGAGGCCGAGCAGGCAGATCACCTGACATCAGGTGTTTGAGACCAGCCTGGCCAACATGGTGAAACTCTGTCTCTATTAAATAAATAAATAAAATTTGAACTAGGGCCGGGTGCAGTGGCTCATGCCTGTAATCCCAGCACTTTGGGAGGCTGAGGCAGGCAGATTGCTTGAGCCCAGGTGTTCAAGACCAGCCTGGGCAACGTGGCAAAACCCAGTCTCTACTAAAAATACAAAAATTATCTGGGCATGGTGGTCCCAGCTATTCAGGAGGCTAAGGTGGGAGGATTGCCTGAGTCTGGGAGGTCAAGGCTGCGGTGAGCCAACATCACACCACTGTACTCCAGCTGGGGTGACAGAGTGAGACTGTGTCTCAACAAAGAAAAAAAGTAAAAAATAAAAAGCCAAAACTAAACAACACAAAAAACCTAAAGCTAACATGTACTTTTAATGGCTAGTGAATGCTTTTCTCATTTGTTTTATTTATTTTTTATTTTTATTTATTTAATTTTTTGAGACAGGGTTCTGCTTTGTCAGGCTGGAGCACAGTGGCATGGTCACTACTCATTGCAGCCTTGACCTCCTGGGCTCAAGTGATCCTTCTGCCTCAGCCTCCTGAGTAGCTGGAACTATAGGCACATGCCACTGTGCCCAGCTAATTTTTTTTTTTTTGTAGAGATGGGGTTTCATTACATTGCTTAGGCTGGTCTTGAACTCCTAGCCTCAGGTGATCCACCCGCCTTGACCTCCCTAAGTGCTGGGATTACAACTGTGAGCCACAGCCCCCAGACTTTAATCATGCTTTATCTATTTTAGATACAAATTCCTTATCCAATATATGATTTACAAACCCCTTATTCTTGCTGTTGATTGTGCTTTTGTTGTTCTAAGAATACATTGCCACGCCAGGTACAGTAGCTTATGCCTGTGTGTAATCCCAGCACTTTGGGAGGCTAAGGCGGGTGGATAACTTGAGATCAGGAGTTTGAAACCAGCCTGGCCAACATGGTGAAACCCTGTCTCTGATAAAAATACAAAAATTAGCTGGGTGTGGTGGTGCATGCCTGTAATCCCAGCTACTTGGGAGGCTGAGACATGAGAATCGCTTGAACCTGGGAGGTGGAGGTTGCAGTGAACTGAGATCAACCCACTGCACTCCAGCCTGGGTGACAGAGCAAGACTCTGTCTCAGAGAAAATAATAATTATAATAACAATACATTGCCAAATCCAAGGTCATGAAGACTCGCCCCTATGTTTTCTTCTAAGAGCTTTTTTTTTTTCTTTTTTTTTTTTTGAGACAGAGTTTCGCTCTTGTTACCCAGGCTGGAGTGCAATGGCGCGATCTTGGCTCACCGCAACCTCCGCCTCCTGGGTTCAGGCAATTCTCCTGCCTCAGCCTCCTGAGTAGCTGGGATTACAGGCACGTGCCACCATGCCCAGCTAATTTTTTGTATTTTTAGTAGAGACGGGGTTTCACTATGTTGACCGGGATGGTCTCGATCTCTTGACCTCGTGATCCACCCGCCTCAGCCTCCCAAAGTGCTGGGATTACAGGCTTGAGCCACCGCGCCCGGCTCTTCTAAGAGTTTTATAGTTTTAGCTTTTATGTTTAGGTCTTTGATCCATTTTGAGTTAATTTTTGCATATTTGTTCTTTTGCAGGTGGCTAACAGATTTTTCCAGCAACACAGAGCCGAGAGGATTAGAATCTGGGAGAAGAAAGAGCTCTGCATTCTTGGCTTCACCTGCCTGGAGTGGAGTTTCCATCATGCTGAGCTGGAGGTGCACGGGGCCAGGGAAGGAGTAAGTTCTAGCTCAAGTGTCCCAGACTCTTACTATTCTTACTGAAATTGAGTAGATTTTCTTGAATAAATGTTCCTTCATCTGCTGTAGACTCTTAGGAAAATTCCCAGGAACATACGTCTATCTTGATATTAATGTAGATATAAATAATTATGTATGTATAATTTTTTAGCGGTTTTACTTGTTCTGCTGGGGAGAAGGTCTGAAAGGTTTGCAGAGCTGCTCATGCCACCATTCCAGAAGTTATCCACCAGTTCATTGCTTTTTGCTAATAGTATTCCATTGCATGTCTATGCCACAGTTTGTTTATACATTCACCTGTCGATGGACATTTGGGTTGTTTCCTGTTTAAGGCTATTACAAATAAAGCTGCCTTGAACATTTCTGTACAAGTCTTTGGACATATGCTTTTATTTATCTTGAATAAATATCTAGAAGTGGAGTGGCTGGGTTATATCGCAGGTTTGTGTTATATGGCAGGTTGAGTTCTGATTGCTCTGTATTCTCACCAACACTTGGTATGGTCAGGCTTTTTAATATTAGCCATTCTAATAGATGTATCTCGTTGTGGTTTTAATTTTCATTGTCCTAATAGGTAATGATGTGTTTGAGCATTTTTTTCATGTGCTTATTTACTATCCATACACCTTCTTGGTGAAATATTTGTTCAAATCTTTTGCCTCCTTTTTTTTTTTTTAATAATTGTGTGGTTTGTTTTCTTACTATTGAGTTTTGAGAGTTCTTTCTATATTGTAGATACAAATCATTTCTTGGATATGTGTACTGCAATAGTCTCTCCTAGTTAGTAGCATGTCTTTTCATTCTCCTAATAGTTTCTTTCAAAGGGCAAATGTTCTTAATTTTGATGAAGTCCAATTTACCAATAGCTTTCCTTTATAGATCATGTTTCTGGTACTGTATTTATAAAACCTTTGCCTAACTCAAGGTCACAAAGATTTTGTTTTATTGTTTAGTGTTCTCTCCTTCCAACTTTTGGTTCCTATTGTGTGTATGGTTTTATATCTTCCTTTTTTCCCAAAAAACTTAAAAAAAAATTTAAATCTATGGAGAAGTTGGAAGAACAGTATCATGAACAGCGGCATACATTTTGCCTAAGCATCAGTTGTTAATACCTTGCTACATTTGCTGTATCTCCCTGGATACTTTTTTCCAGAAACGTTTGACAATAAGTTGAGAGATTTTGTAACACTGACTTTTCACAAAATCATCCTGAAAATGTTTTTTCAAAAACAGCAACAGCAGCCCATGCCATTTTCTGCAATAACAAAGGTAGTACTTGCCCAGTGTAGAGGACTTGGAAAAAACAGAGGAGCGAAAGAAGAAAATAAAACTGTTTCCGGCCGGGCGCGGTGGCTCAAGCCTGTAATCCCAGCACTTTGGGAGGCCGAGGCGGGTGGATCACAAGGTCAAGAGATCGAGACCATCTTGGTCAACATGGTGAAACCCCGTCTCTACTAAAAATACAAAAAAAATAGCTGGGCATGGTGGTGCGTGCCTGTAATCCCAGCTACTCAGGAGGCTGAGGCAGGAGAATTGCCTGAACCCAGGAGGCGGAGGTTGCGGTGAGCCGAGATCGCGCCATTGCACTCCAGCCTGGGTAACAAGAGCGAAACTCCGTCTCAAAAAATAAATAAATAAATAAATAAATAAATAAAACTGTTTCCTCCCCATTCCAACCCCATTCCAACCTCATGTCCTCATGACACCAGAAAAGCCACTTACCTGAGAGGTGGGTAGGAAGGACACACAGGGCTCAGATATGCCCTTAAATTTGGGGTGCAAATCTGTGACTCCCATGACAGCCCCCTATCTTGGGATCACTTTCTACAGAAGACCCCTCTGCTGGGAAGCTGAGGCCAGAATCTCCCCAGGTGACCTTGAGCCTGCTCCACCCTTTCTGGGCTTAGCTGGTAAAGTAGATAACGAGGTGGCTTGGCCTCTCTCCCAGGAGACTGTTTGTATCTTTACTGTGGGACTTCTTATTATGAACAGGCTAGGCAACCCTGTCTCCAGCACCCCACCCCCAAGCAGGCCTATCCCAGCTGCTTTTGCCTGAAATAGCTCCTCCTCTACCAGCCTCCATCCTTCAGAGCCCAGCTCAGGGTTGCTCCCTGCCAAACCTCCTGTGACATCACCCCACCGTTAGGGTTACCTTGTCTCTCCCTCTGTCCTTGCAGCAAATCCCTCACCTGTTGTGGGAGAGGCCTGGCTGGAACTGTTGCACACTCCCGTCTCACTCAAGCCTCACAACAGCCCTCAAGGGAAGTTATCAGGGCCATTTTGAAGGTAAGGAGACTAATCCTCAATGCATGGGGTTAGGTCAGTCACCTCAAGTTAGGGCAGAGCCAGGGTCACTCAGATCCCTGTCTTTGCCTTTAGAAACATTGGTGCCCTTGCTGCAACCCCAGAGGCTTGGGTGCGCAGAGATCAGGCTGTGTCTGATGGGCTCTGGATGCCCCCAGCTCCCACCCATCTCTCCTCTTGCTTCAGATGCAGCCAAGCTGTAGAGTTTCCTCTTCCAATGAAGATTCCCTGACTCCCTCTGAAGGTGACTGCTCCTTTTCTGCACACCCTCATGTCCCGGAATCAATGGCCTGACCCTTCTGCTTCTCCAACCATACTCAGACACCCTCTTTCAAGTGCCCACACCATGGTCCTGCACACGGATCCTTAATCAGCTTCATTCAGCATATTTTAATGTTTACTTAAATTTATTTGTATTATCTTTCTATCAACATATATAATTTTTCTTTACCTTCTTTTATAATATTGGGTTTTTATCCCATCCATGCATGTCCAAATTGTCCAAAATTTAGGAAAGAATAAAAATTACCCCCAAATTGCCACAGATAATCATATTAACATTTTGGTAGATTATTTTTTTCTTTTGATTCTGGTTTCTATAGACATATGCATTTTACAGAGTTGAGATTACACTGTATGAATAGTTCTAAAGCCTTCTTTTAAAAATCTAACATTATACCATGGATACTTTCCCCATGTCATTAAAAATTACATGTGCCACATCCACTGGGAAGGCTAGGATGAAGAAGACAGATAATAACAAAATGTGGCGAATTGGAACCTTCGTGCAATGCTGGTGGGAATGTAAATGGTGCAGCCCCCTTGGAAAACAGTCTGGAAGTTCCTCAAATAGGTAAACATAGGTTTACCTTAAGACCCAGAAATTTCACTTCTAGGTATATATTGAAGAGAAATAAAAACATGTGTCCACACACGAAACTTGTACATGAATGTTCATAGCAGCATTATTTATAATAGCTTAAAAATGGAAACAGTCCAAATGTCCATCAATAAATGAATGAATCAATAAAATGTGATCTATCCATACAATGGAATATTATTCAGTCACAAAAAGGAATGAAGTACTGTTACATGCTACAACATAGATGAACCTTAAAAACGTTATGCTAAATCAAAGAAGCCAGATGCAGACGATCACATATTGTATGACTCCACTCATATAAAATATCCAAAATAGACAAATCTATAAAGACAGAAAGTAAATTTATAGGTGGTGGGGTGGGGAGGTCTGGGAAGAAATGAAGAGTGACTGATAATGGATATGGAGTTTTGTTAAGGGAAGATGAAAATGTTCTAAAATTGTGCTGGTTCAAAACTTCGTGCATATACTAAAAACCATTGAATTGTATACTTTAAATGGGTGAATTGTATGCTATACAAATTATATGTCAATAAAGCTGTCATAAATAATTAAAAACAAAAACCAACAGCAGCATTTTTAATGTCTGGAGACATTCCTTTGCACAGCTGCATCATAATTGATTTAGATTTCTATTGCTGGACCTTTATGTTTTCTATTAATTCTTTCATTTCAAAATATTTCGAACACACACAAAAGTGAATTGAATGGTATAATGAACCCCTGTGCCCATCACTCACTTCAACAATTACCAACACAGTTTCTGCTTTTACACACATTGATTCAGTGAACATATTGTTCATGTCTTTGTCCACATTCCACATTTCACACTATTTCCTTTCATTTATACTGAATTCAGTTCCACTCAAACTGCTTCCTCAAACCCTCACAATGCCCTCCCAGCATGCCGTAGTGATATGATAGATCCAACCTTGCCCTACCCAGTCTGATGGGGGCTCCCGGTCTGATGGGGGAGGTGAATACTGGATTGGAGTGATCTGTAGGGATGGAGGCTGTGTAAGTAGAGAGAGTCCTCACCCTATTGCCCAGGAAGGGCACCTCACACTGGACTCATCCAAAGAAGCTGTTTCCCACACCTCTGCCCAGCCCTGCCTTTCTCCTCTGCTGCCACACGGGGGCGTTAGAGTCACCCTTCCACAGCTGCCTCTGGACGTACTCCCATCAGCAACTTGGATGGGTGGCTGGGGTGGGATCTGTGCCTTCTGCGGGTGATCCCAGCCTGGTGATGGCCCTCTCTTGGCCTGAGACGACTCCTGTGGAAGATGAAAGAGGTGGATGCTGTGAGTCCTGTGGTCCTCCAGCACTTCAGTCCGGCCT
The DNA here is from genome assembly GCF_048565385.1 of Saimiri boliviensis. Classification (NCBI taxonomy): domain Eukaryota; kingdom Metazoa; phylum Chordata; class Mammalia; order Primates; family Cebidae; genus Saimiri; species Saimiri boliviensis. Next base: position 72,394,743 of record NC_133454.1, on the reverse strand, counting down.
CCCACAGAGCCAGCTCTCGGCAGCAATGTGCTTGGAGCTCCACTCCCAGCACCTGTTTCTGGATGGCCTGGGGGATTCACCTGAGTGCCCCCTTCACTCCAGGTCCCAGGTGAGACTGATGCTCACTCAGGCAACCCACCTGCTTTTTATAGAGCCCTGCAGGAGGCAGCTCACCACCCACAAGGAGGGACTTAGGCAGCAGACTTGCTGAGGCATAAGGGTCTGCCTGGTGCCAGCTTCCCCCTTCTGGGAGCCACCCACGTGTGTGCAGCCCAGGGGACCGCAGCTCCAGGAGCAAGATAGGGTTGTGGGTGGAGGGAGGGTAAGTGAGTCACTGGGCACTTCCAAAGCCCAGCCTAAAAGATGTCCGGTCCAGCCCAGAAATCTGGTCTCCAGTGGGCATGGCCTGCAGGACCATGAGGGCTGATATGTGTGGCATAGCTGAGGGCTGAGTCAAGGGACAGGGTGTTTGCTTTCCTGAGAGGGCTTCTCCAGAATTCAGGCATCTCCAGCCTTGCAGCTTCTCTTGTCTCTGCCAAGGCAATGGTGGTGGGCCAGTTTCTGAGCTCTATTCGGGTGCCTGTCCCTCCCTGGGTGCTCCCTCAGCTACAACCCTCTCCACCCTCCATGCCTTTCACTCATCCCAGCCCTCCCCAGGATGCCTCCTTTCATCCAGCGAGCTGGCTGCTACCAGTCAGGGCACAAGGCACTCCCAAGCAGTTCAGTCCCTAGGGGAAGGAAAGGCCAGGTCACACATCCTGAGTGCCTACTGTGTGCCAGGCAGGCCCGTGTGGCACACTTGTATTGTTATCGCGTTTCTTTCTCACAGCAGAGCCTCATGAGGCAAATATTATCCCACTCATTCCACATCGGAGGAAGTCAAAGCTGGCCCTGCAGTATGAAGACTCAAGCCCAGACTTGCCGCCTCCTGCCTGCACCTCCCTCCGCCTAGGTCTCTTTCTGTCTTTTTACCTGCAGAAAGCTCACACTCTGAATCATCGTGCATGGCTCTTACCCCGCCCACTCCATCCTTGCTGCTACTCGCCTCCTGCATCCCCTGTGCCCACCCAATAGCACACATGCCCACAAGCTCACATGCACCAAGATGGGTGCACTGATCAACATGGGTGCACATGCATATTCTAGTCCTGACTGACACTTATCAGCTGTGTGACCTTGAGCAACTCACTTAACCTCTCTGAGCCTCAGTTTTCTCATTTCATAGGAGTTGTTATGAGAATTAAATAAGATACTGCATGTAACATTCCTAGTACCTTGCCTGGGCACAGTGCTCAATAAAGATTCGCTATTTTTTAAACTTTAGCTACTTTTATTTCATCATTATTGTATATGTGCATCTTTGTTCACTTTTTACACATGTAACAAGAGACATGCAGTAGACACAGAGGCCCAGGGATCCACACACACCTACGTGCCAAGTCAGGAACCCATGATAAAGCAGCCAGTCACCTGGTATATTGGGTGCCCACATGCCCATGCCAGGTTCTACTGCAGACAGGAGTTGAGGATACCTGTGAACAGGAGAAGACAGGGCCCTGGCCTTGGGGTCCACCCAAGCTGCAAATGAGTTTCGTGCTCAAAGTGTGATCTTCAGGCCAGTCTGGGACCTTGTTAAAATCTTGAAGAATCTCATACATAATCCCAGATCTGAATCATGATCTGTTTTTTTTGTTTTTTGTTTTTTGTTTTTAAGAGATGGAGTCTCACTCTGTCAGGGACAGACTGCAGTGTAGTAGTACAATCATACTCAATAGCTCACTGCAGCCTTGAACTTCCAGGATCAAGCAATGCTTCTGCCTCAGCCTCCCAAGTAGCTGGGATTACAGGCACGTGACACCACATCCAGCTAATTTTTTTTAAAGTTTTTTGTAGAGACAGGTGGGGGTCTTGTTATGTTGCCAGGACTGATCTCAAAGTCCTGGCCTCAAGTGATCCTCCCTCTTTGGCCTCCCAAGGTGCTGGGATTACAGGCATGAGCTACCACACTCAGACAGGACCTGCATTTTAAATGAGATTCTCGGAGCACCAAGGCAGAGGAGGGAAGTGGGTGAAGCTGCATCCCTGGGCAGGATGGGGCTGACTTTGGGCCTGTCCCAGGTGTCTCCAATCCATGCCTCTCTCAATCAGGCTAACATACCTCCTGGCTCCTCTGCTCTTGGGACCTGCCCCTAAGGTGTGAGGTTATCCAGTTCAGCTTTGGAAGGACAGGCTAGGCCCTCAGTCCTGTTCTAGGAGAACATAAATACTGAGGTCTCTCCTTGGTTCCTCTCAGGGTTATGAAAGGCTTGGGGCTGGGAGCCACATAAGGTCCAAGCAACTGGCAGGGGGCACCTCCTGCCCATCAATCCCCCTTCTGAACCATGTTCATCCTGGCTTGTGAATTTCCCCCCTCCCCTCCTAGCCTCCGGATAGGTCGCTGCCAAAACTCTGGCTGACCTCTTCCATCTTGAGTGGGGTGTGGGCTCAGTCCCTCAGGGCCGTGGGAGCCTGAAGCCTGGGCCAGATCCCCCCTCCCTATCCCTGTTGGGGCTAATTTTAGGACTGCTTTGACAGCTGCCTCAGCTCAGCCTGGGTCAGTTCCCAGCCACTCAGTGTTGGGGTCAGTTGGGGTCACCGAGGAGTGGGCCAGGTCCGCCTCACCTTTGGCTGCAAAAGATGAAACTAGAATCTTTGTCCCCTGTCTATCCTCCTGACTGGCCCAGAGAGTCCCGCCGAACTGGCCTCCATGTCCCATGCCCTGGGGGTGGAACCACAGAGTAGCCCAGGATTTAAGACAGCCCATGAAGGTCAAGACTGAATATTGGTGCCTGCATGCCTAGAGGGTGCAGAGAGGTGAGACTCCTTCTCAGCGGCCCTCTCTGATGCCAACTCAACACATATTTCTGTACTCGCTTACTGTGCCAAGCTGTCAGATATTAGGAGCAGATGGCACCTGGGATACTTTTTTTCTTTCTTTCTTTCTTTTCTTTTCTTTCTTTCTTTTCTTTTTCTTTCTTTTTTTTTTTTTTTTTTTTTTTGAGAAAAGCCTCACTCTGTTGCTTAGGCTGGAGTGCAGTGGTGCGATCTTGGCTCACTGGAACCTCCACCTCCCAGGTTCAAGCGAGTCTCCTGCCTCACCCTCCCAAGTAGCTGGGATTATAGCCGCCCCCCCCCACCCCCAACATCCGGCTAATTTTGTATTTTTAGTAGAGATGTGGTTTCGCCATGTTGGCCAGGTTGGTCTCGAACTCCTGACCTCAGGTGATCCACCTGCCTCGGCCTCCCAAAGTGCTGGGATTACAGGTGTGAGCCACCGCGCCTGACCACACCTGGAATACTTTCTAGAGGGAGGATTTTAGCTTCTGAGAACAAAGGGATGGAGTCTTTGCTCTGTCACCAACGCTCTGGTCCTTGGTTTCCTACCCTCAGAAAGGGTGTGGTGATACCTACTCACAGACTAGCTGGGGGTACAGAGGAGAAGAAAAGAGCTGGAAAGCGTGCTGGGAACTCTGGAGTCTGTGGTGCCCACAGGGCTGCCACTCAGCTGGGGCCTAGGTTCTCTCCCGTGAGAACCTACAGGTTGAGCAGTTACCACAGTCTTTCCCCCCAGCCAGCAATGTTGCAGAAGAAAAGAGGAACAGATCTTGAAACTGACATGGGCAAAAGGGAAGGGAAATGCAAGCAGGGCCATGGAGGGAAGCTGTGGGCCTTCTTCCCCCACCTGCAGCCTTTGCTCCCTGTTATTGCCTCCTGTCCCTCCAAATCCTCTCCACATCTCTAGCTCCCACTTCCTCCCTCACCCTACGGGGCTAAATAGGATGGGGCACTGAGCACCCGGTGGGGAGGTGACTTGTCCGGTGGACTTTGTTTAATTTCCAGAGCCCCATCTCTCTATATAACCAAGGAACTTTCTAAAGACAGGGCTAGCTTCAATCCTCTGGGGGCAGCCCTGTGAACTGGGCTCAGAAAACCCCAGATTTGAACCCCCAACACCATATCTGTCTGTGTTACCCTGAGCTAGGTGAGCCTCCCTCTGAATCCAGGTGCCTTATCCTAACTCACACTGGCCCCATGAGGCCCTTGCAAGCTTCTGCCTGTCCCTGCTTCTCACGGTTTCCCAACCTTGTGTATGAATGAGTGTGTATGTGCACATACTGGGCCTTGCTGCACATGGGGGCACTCAATCCATATTGAATAGCCGCCCTTTAGCTGCCATCTTGCGTCCCCGCGTGTGTGCACCTAATCTCAGCTGGTCCACCCGAGACCCCTTGAGCACCAACCCTAGTCCCCCGCGCGACCCCTTATCCGCTCCGACAAGATTAAAGAAACAATCATGAACCAGGAAAAACTCGCCAAACTGCAGGCACAAGTGTGCATTGGTGGGAAAGGAACTGCTCGCAGAAAGAAGGTGGTGGTTCATAGAACAGCCACAGCAACTGCTTCCCTAGTCTTTTCACAGAGAGAGATCCAAGATGGCTGATCACTAGCAGCTCGGGATTGTAGCTCCCACTGAAAATGCAAAGAACGAGAGGACGCCATACCTTCACATGAATTCTTGTTGCTCACGCACCAGGAGATTCCCAGCGGAGGAGCCCCACGGGTCGCCAGCGGGACTCTTGTGACCGGCGAGGCGGTTTTGCCGGCACCTCGGAGCGTCGGTTCTTGGTGCAGAGTCAGAAAAGCACCATCCATCTTAACGCCGCCGATTTGGTCGGCGCAGTGGGTTGCTCAGATTTCTGCGCTGAGAATCAAGAAGTTGGACGTCCACTCAGAAACCCAATAACAAAGATGGTAATTATAAAGACCACAGATGGATAAATCTACAACGAAGGGAAGAAAACAGCCAAAAAAGGCTGAGAATGCCCAAGATCAGAACGCCTCTTCCTCAGCAGGGGATCCCAGTTCCTCATCAGCAACAAAACAAGGCTTGATGGAGAACGAGTGTGTTCCAATTACAGAAGCAGGCTTCAAAACATGGATAATAAGAAACTCCTGTGAATTAAAAGAACTTATGCTAACACAATCTAAAGAAACTAAGAACTTTGAAAAAAGGTTTGACGAAATGTCAACAAGAATACAAAATTTAGAGAGGAAAATAAGTGAATTGATGGAACTGAAAAACACAATACGAGAACTACGTGAAGTATGCACAAGTTTTAACAGCCGAATTGATCAAGCAGAAGAAAGGATATCAGAGGTCGAAGACCAACTCAATGAAATAAAACAAGAAGACAAGATTAGAGAAAAAAGGATAAAAAGGAATGAGCAAAGTCTCCAAGAAATATGGGACTATGTGAAAAGACCTAATCTACGCTTGATAGGTGTACCTGAATGTGACGAAGAGAATGAATCCAAGCTGGAAAATACGCTTCAGGATATTATTCAGGAAAATTTTCCCAACGTAGTAAGGCAGGATAATATTCAACTCCAGGTAATACAGAGAACACCACGAAGATATTCCTCAAGAAGAGCAACTCCAAGGCACATAATCGTCAGATTCACCAGGGTTGAAATGAAGGAGAAAATACTAAGGGCAGCCAGAGAGAAAGGTCAGGTTACCCACAAAGGGAAGCCTATCAGACTCACAGCAGATCTCTCAGCAGAAACCCTACAAGCCAGAAGAGAGTGGGGACCAATATTCAACATCCTTAAAGAAAAGAACTTTCAACCAAGAATTTTACATCCAGCCAAACTAAGCTTCATAAGTGAAGGAAAAATAAAGTTTTTTGTGAACAAGCAAGCACTCAGAGAATTCATCACCACCAGGCCTGCTTTACAAGAGCTTCTGAAAGAACCACTATACATAGAAAGGAACAAACAGTATCAGCCTTTCTAAAAAATACCAAAAAGTAAAAAACATCAATATAATGAAGAATTTACATCAACTAATGGGCAAAATAGCCAGCTAATATTAAATGACAGTATTAAACTCACATATATCATTATCAATTCTAAATTTAAATTGACTAAATTCCTCAATTCAAAGACAGCCAATTTGGACAAAAAACTAAAACTGTATGCTGCATCCAGACCCATCTCACATTCAAGGATACACAAAGACTCAAAACAAGGGATGGAGAGAGACTTACCAACCAACCAGAGAGCAAAAATAAATAAATAAAAAGCAGAAGTTACCATTTTTGCCTCTGATAAAATAGTATTTAAAGCAACAAAGATCAAAAGAAGCAAAGAAGGACATTATATAACGATAAAAGAATTAATGCAACAACAAGAAGATTTAAAGGTCCTAAATATACACGCGCCCGATACAGGAATACCCAGACATACAAGACTTATAAAGAGACTTAGACTCCCACACAATAATAGTGGGAGACTTCAACAATAATATTAGATCAATGAGACAGAAAATTAACAACGATATCCAGGACTTGAACTCAGATCTGGAACAAGTAAACGTAATTAACATTTATAGAACTCTCCACTTTACACAAAATATACACTCTTATCAGTACCACATCATATCAACTTAGAAGTTTAAACGAAATGTTGGTTGGCTCCTTGTTTGTTATTCTCTTCCCTCATTTTCTTTCATGTCTCCATTATTAAGGACAATTATAGGCATACCCATATTTAGACTGCATTCTAGCCCGGGCAGCAAAGCAATACCCCCATTCTCTCTCCCTCTTCCTCTTTCTCTTTCTTCCTCTTCTTTACTCTTTAAAAAAAAAAAAAATAATAATAATAATAATTCCTCATCCCATTCAACCAAATTTCTCACGATTAGGTGAAATTATAACAAATGTGTTGCTACAATTACCAAAGCTGTCTACTTACTGGTAACTTCAGAAAAAAAAAAAAAAAATCCGTGTGTAAGTGGACTTGTTCAGTTCAAACCCATGTTGTTCAAGGGTCAGCTGCAGATTATTTGTGTGTGTGTGTGTGTGTGTGTGTGTGTGTGTGTTTTGACAGGGTCTTTCTCTGTTCAGGCTGGAGTGCAGTGGCACGATCGTGGCTCACTGCAGCCTTGATCTTCTGGGCTTGGGCAATCCTCTTGCCTCAGCCTCCCGAGTACCTGGGACCGCAGGCATGCACCACCACACCTGGCTAAAAAACAAAACAAAACAAAAACAAACAAACAAAAAAAAAAAAAAAAAAAAAAGAACAGCCACAGCAGATGATAAAAAACTTCAGTTCTCCTTAAAGAAGTTAGGGGTAAACAATATCTCTGGTATTGAAGAGGTGAATATGTTTACAAACCAAGGAACAGTGATCCACTTTAACAACCCTAAAGTTCAGGCATCTCTGGCAGCAAACACTTTCACCATTACAGGCCATGCTGAGACAAAGCAGCTGACAGAAATGCTACCCAGCATCCTAAACCAGCTCGGGGCCGACAGTCTGACTAGTTTCAGGAGACTGGCTGAGGCTCTGCCCAAACAATCTGTGGATGGAAAAGCACCGCTTGCTCCTGGAGAAGAGGAGGAGGATGAAGTTCCAGATCTTGTGGAGAATGTTGATGAGGCTTCCAAGAATGAGGCAAACTGAATTGAGCCAACTTCTGAAGGTAAAACTTGAAGAAGTTACTGGGAGCTGCTATTTTATATTATGACTGCTTTTTAAGAAATGTTTGTTTATGGATCTGATAAAATCTAGATCTCTGATATTTTTAAGCCCAAGCCCCTTGGACACTGCAGCTCTTTTCAGTTTTTTGCTTACACACAATTCATTCTTTGCAGCTAATTAAGCCGAAGAAGCCTGGGAATCAAGTTTGAAACCAAGGTTAATAAAGTTCTTTGCCTAGTAAAAAAAAAAAAAATATTGAATAGCCCACTTCAAATCCTTTTTGAAAGGCTATGAGTATCCGAATAAATAGATAAATGTTGACTTATCTAAAAACACACATGCACCCTGAGAAAAGCCTTGTTTATCCGCCTCCCTAAACAAGGAGTTGATTCCCACGGTGGACCCTCCAGATGATTCAGGATAGAGGAACCTAAAGACTTGGAAGAAGAGAGGCCTTCTAGGTGGAGGGAACATCATGAGCCACAGCCGGGAGCTGGAGGATGCTTGGGGGCTGGTGGAACAGCAGCATGAGATGAGCTGATGAGGCTGGCAGGATCCAGAGCCTGGAGGACCTCGAATGCCAGGCCAAGGAACCGGACCTTATCCCCAGGGCAGTGGGAACCATGGAAGGGTTTTGAGCAAGGGAGTGACAAGGCTGCGTGTGTTGCCAGCAGGGTCCCTCTCTGGCTGCTGCATGAAGCATGGACTAAAGGCAGAGAGCAACATCAAGGAGCCCTCTGCTTTCGAGGTTCGGGAGGAAAAGATGAAGGATGAAGGTGGGCAGTTCTGCGGAAGGTGAGACGTAGACAGTCCCCAGGATAGCACAGAGGGGTGGCCAGCATTTAGTGAAGGATGGGATGAGGGCAGGCTGGAAGTGAGAGGAGGCTTGGTGACTCCTGGGTTCCTGGCCCAGGTGACCAGCTGGTTGGTGATGCTCTTGCTGAGATTGAGACAGGAGGAGCAGGTCTGGGGAAAGATAAAAAGTTTAGCTTTGGACATGTCAGGGGAGCAGGCGTCCCAAAGGAGCTATTGGGACTGGTTAGAGGCCTGGAGCCAGGCAAATGTGGACAGATTTTCCCTGAATGACATTTTTCTCGATGACTTTTTTTTTCTTTTTTGAGACAAAGTCTCTCTCTGTCACCCAGGCTGGAATGCAGTTGCGTGACCTCTGCTCACTGCAACCTCCACCTCCTGGATTCAAGCAATTCTGCCTTAGCCTCGTGAGTAGCTGGGACTACAGGCACATGCCACCACGCCTAGCTAATTTTTTGTATTTTTCATCATCTTAGCCAGGAAGTCTTGATCTGATCTTGTGATCCACCCGCCTTGGCCTCTTGAAGTGCTGGGATTACAGGCATAAGCCACCACGCCTGGCCTGGATGACTTTAAAGTATCCCAAGTACATTGGGGACAGTCCTTTGGCACCAACTGCCCATGGTCCTCAAGACAGATAGGACCAGGACATGGGTCCTAGAGAATGACAGGGGATAGAGTCAGCAAAGGGTCTGACTAGGGTGAAGGGGAGGGTCTAGGGTCCTTGGGTCAGGAGTACTCCCAGGGTAGTACAGGAGAGGCTGGCACAGAGGTTTAAGGGTAGAGAGGGAGTAGGAAAAAGCCATGGGTAGGCTGAGCCAGCAGGTCTCAGAGACCAGTCAGCCCAGAGTCATCATTATACAGACAGATGAAGCCAGGCCTGGCAAGGCCTAGGGATGTGGCAGGTAACACAACAAGGCAGATAGGTCATCAGCTTCTAGCTCAGTTCTGTACCCTCAGCCAGACTGGCTTGGAGGGGTCAGCTCAGTGTGCTCGGTGTGGGCCTGGGATTGAGCTCCTGGGCCACGCCTAGGTGCTGTAGGCTTGTATGGTTTGGGTGGAAGCACTGGGCAGGCAGATGAAAGCCCCACCCTGAGCAGTGCCTTAAACCCACGGTCTGTCAGTCTGCTCCAACCCTGTGCTGTGACTTTCTTAGTCCCAGGACCCAGGCCGAGCTGTAACCAGAGGAGGCAGCCGCAGCCTGGAGCCAGGGAACACAAAGCTGAGCACAGAGCAGTCTCCTGGCGGATGCTGAGGTGCTCATGGGAGGGTGGGGGGACCGTAGCATCAGGGACCATGTTCCACACGAGGTGAAATGCAGTCAGGGCAGTTTCCACAATGTTTGCTAAGCCAGGTACTGTTCTACGATCTCAAGACAGTGAACAGGATTTATGTTCTAACTAGACATTGACAATAAGCGAACTAATTAACATAATGACAGAAAGATGAGATGAAGAAACAGAGCCCAGAGAGGTGGGCACCTTCAGTGGGGAGCTGGGAATGGCCACTTGACAGAAGACCCCTGCAGGCCTGATAGGTTGGGTGATTTTAATCAAGTCTATGTCCCTCCCCGTGACCCATGTACCTCGTCCCACCAGCAGGCACTCCACCTCCCCTTCAGCTCCAATTGCACCACTGGGGCTTTCTTTCTTTCTTTCTTTCTTTTTTTTTTTTTTTTTTGAGACGGAATTTCGCCCTTGTTACCCAGGCTGGAGTGCAATGGCGCGATCTCGGCTCACCGCAACCTCCACCTCCCGGGCTCAGGCAATTCTCCTGCCTCAGCCTCCTAAGTAGCTGGGATTACAGGCACGTGCCACCATGCCCAGCTAATTTTTTGTACTTTTAGTAGAGACGGGGTTTCACCATGTTGACCAGGATGGTCTCGATCTCTCGACCTCGTGATCCACCCGCCTCGGCCTCCCAAAGTGCTGGGATTACAGGCTTGAGCCACCGCGCCCGGCCCTCTTTTTTTTTTTTAAGATGGAATCTTACTCTGTCACCTAGGCTGAAGTGCAGTGGCACGATCTCAGCTCACTGCAACCTCTGCCTCCCGGTTCAAGCGATTCTCCCACCTCAGCCTCCCAAGTAGCTGGGACTACAGGCGCCTGTCACCACGCCCAGCTAATTTTTGTACTTTGCTTAGTAGAGATGGGGTTTCGCCATGTTGGCCAGGCTCATCTTGAACTCCTGACCTCAAGTGATCAGCCCACTTCTGCCTCCCAAAGAGCTGGGATTGCAAGCATAAGCCACCGCGCCCGGCTGCACCATTGAGGGTTTCTGAGGGCTGCCCTTAACCGGGCCATTAGCGGGGCCTGAGGAGGACTGCTGGGCAATGAGCAGTCTGGTCCCTCCCACGAAGTCCTGCCCAAGAGCCACCCAAGCTCTACCCACTTGGCTCCTCCAGCCTGGGAGCCAGGTAAGAGCTGAGGCACCCCAGGGCCTTGGCATTGCATCAGGTGTAGCCTGGGAGGTGGAGGTGACTCACTTGGGGGTGTCAAGATCCAGCAAACAACAGCCCTGGGTCAGGGCAGAAACCTAGAGATTCCCTGCCTTGCCTTGCCCCAGAATGATGAACAGGAGGGCCTTGGCCTTTCCTAAGAAGCCCCCAACTGAGGGTCCTCCTGTTGTCAGGGAGGTCCAACTTCCAGCCAAGGTGTTGAGAGGTGCCCAAGGACCTGCCAGTGCCTGCTCCCTCTGGGCCTTGGCCTCCCAGTCCACTTACTGGGGGAGCAGTGGGGCTAGATAAGCTTCCGTGTTCCTCGCAGCTCTGAATTTCTGTTTTGGTGAGTATGTTGCAGGAGGCCCACAATCTCTGATGGTTTCTAGGAGCTCAGGGCAGAGACGAATGACATGCTGAAAAGGGAGGTGGCGGGGAGGGTTTGCAAGGTTTAGCAAATGGTAAGACAGGATTCGTTGTTAAATTTGAATTTCAGATTAGCAATGAATAACTTTTTAGTATAAGCATATGTCCCAAATATCCCTTATGTTAAAGAGTTATTCACTGTTTATCTGAAATTCAGACTTGACTGGGCATCTTGTACCTTCTCTGTCCACGTTAGGTGTGGAAGGTGACTGGAGCTGGGACCTCATCAGAGGAAGGTCTTAGACTCAGACAACCAGAGCTCTCGCCACCTCCCCTGCTGCCCTCAGGGTCCCTTATCCATGGACTTCTTGGTGCCTTGTTCGAAGGCAGGGGGATAGGGGAGTGAGAACCCCAGGGTTAGGGGAAACTAAGAGCTATGTAGAGAGTCAGAGACCCCAAGACCCCAAGAGGCAGCACCTGAACTCTTGCCCGGCACTCAGCTAACCTCGCCATCCCTCTTGCCCAGAACTCCTGCAAAGCTCAGCCTCATCCCTACCACCACACTCTTGCTTGTTCCAGCTCTGCCTCTTTCCATCCTATACAAACTCTACCCACAGACTCTGCCAGGAGCCCTTTCTTAGCTGTCCCTTAGCATTGTGACTTCCTCCTCTGGGTTCCCAGGGTGCTGTCGGTCACATTCCTCCTCACGGAGCTGTTCGATCAGTGGAGCACCGTCTCTGGAGGAGGCTTTGGAGCAGGCTCTGGACACAGCCGACAGTGACCAGGACAGACACAGCCTCTGCTCCATGGAGCACACAGTCTGGTGGGGAGGCAGATACACAATCACAAAATGGGAGAGAATGAGTTGCCATTTCACTGGGACTGACTGGTCCATGTGACTGAGGCTTCATGCAGACAGAGGCCACGTTCCGTTGCATTCGGGCCCTACCACAGAGCAGGCTTCAGTGAATATTAGTGGCATAAGTGGAAATGCAATGATGCAACTAAAGCTGGGGGTGGTAGGGACGCTGGCTAATTCTGAGAGGTCACCATGAGAACAGCCTGAACTCAGTAGCTCTGACTGGTGCCTGGCCCGTGACCAGGTGAGGCTTGGCATCATGGCATGCTGTTGCTCATAAAAATCTGGCCCTGCAAGACTGCATTTCTGAGGGACAGGGACTGAATCTTCCTCTCCTCTCATCTCCTCTAGCCCCTGGCCAAGAACCTGACACAGGAGATGAGTTGATAGAGAGCCGATACAGGAAATGCGCTGTGCGGCTGCTCCACTGAGGCTGGAGGGACTAGTCACACCACATTGTTCTTTCTCTCTGTATAGAATGTTGCTTGGGGCAATTTTAGTGGGTAGACACAACCTCTCTCCAATATTAGAAGAGGTGAGTGACTTTCTCCCTGTGTGCAGGTCCCGGTGGCTTTTGGCATCTGTTTGTCCAGGCCCCTTCACAGCTATGGTCTGGGACTCTGCAATGACTGTGACAGGGCCATGCCTACCTACCCCTCACTGAGCCCTGGCCAAATGAGCCAGGCCCCGCTGCAGACACCGTCTCCAGTGCCCAGATTAAAGAAGAAACTGAGGCTTGGGAGTGTAGGTGCTAGAGTAGCTAAGCCAGGATTTTAACTTATATTTGTCTAATGCTGAGCGAGGCGGCCGAGTTGCAGACGCAGAGATACAGATCTTTGTGAAGACCCTCACGGGCAGGACCATCACCCTTGAGGTCGAGCCCAGTGATACCACTGAGAATGTCAACGCCAAAATTCAAGACAAGGAGGGTATCCCACCTGACCAGCAGTGTCTGATATTTGCCGGTAAACAGCTGGAGGATGGCGGCACGCTCTCAGACTACAACATTCAGAAAGAGTCCACCCTGCACCTAGTGCTGCGCCTGTGAGGTGGCATTATTGAGCCTTCCCTCCACCAGCTTGCCCAGAAATACAACTGCGACAAGATGAGCTCCCGCAAGTGCTACGCTCGCCTGCACCCCGTGCTGTCAACTGCCGCAAGAGGAAGTGTGGCCACACCAACAACCTGCGCCCAAGAAGAAGGTCAAATAAGCCTCTTTCTTCCTGGAAGGGCAGCCTCCTGCCCAGGCCCCACGACCCTGGAGCCTCAATAAAGTGTCCCTTTGGTTGAAAAAAAAAAAAGATTTGTCTAATGCTGAGGCTCAAGCTCCTTCTGCTGCACTGAGCTGCCTTTATTTTTTAAGTAATCTCTGAGATGTTACTTGTTTTTGGTACTCGGAAACTCACTCCAGCTTTATCCCGTTTTGATCTTTATGACTTAGGTTGCAGATTCCATCAAAGCTGTTGCTTGTCTGTGAACTGCACAGAGGCCTTTGCCCGGAACAGTAAACTGTGGATGGAGGGAGGGCAGTAGAAGGCAGGTTTGAGACTGGCTCTCCGTGCGGTTCACTGGCACTCTCCAGGGGACCCCACCCTTCCTTCAGCCTGCTGCCTGCCCTGAGTCATGTGGCTCCCCAGCACTCCCAGGATAGCTGAGCCCTGTGCATGCATGCACGCAGCGTTCCCCTGCAGCCTCGACTCACACTACCCCCTCCACACCACCCTCCATCTGGTCCTGGAAGTACTTTGCTACCTCCAGGTATCCTCAATAGCCAAAATCCAAATCCAAGGCTACCACTGGGGAAAATTCTTCATGGGTTTGCAGTGTGCCATGTCTCCCCTGCTAGACTGTGAATGCCTCTAAGGCAGGGACCTTTCATCCTCTCATTTGTGTGCTCAATAAGCAGCTACCGTGTGCCAGGCACAGTGCTGGGTGCCAGGGTATAATTGGGGCTGCTTTGCAGCCAGCACACAATGGCACAGCTGTAGCTGCCCTGAGACCTCAAGTGCTCCAGCACCTCAGCTGCCCCTTGGTGTACTGTCTGGGCCTTCGCACAGTCCTCCAACAAAAGGGCGAATGTCTGGCACACCTGGGGGCTCCAGGAGTTCGTGTCACATTGGCCCATGTCTTAGACCTCCTGGACCTCCCTGGCCTTTCTAGGTGTGTGCTCGATTCTGGGCAGGTTTGCACTGGACAGACATGGGGCAGTTTCAGTGATGAGTCACCTGATGACAGCCCTGTAGAATATAAAGGAGTGCTGGGTACAGGCATGCACAAGACCTTGAGCGCTCCTCTGTGACAGTCTCCTCGCCAGTAATTATCTGAGTCAAGTCTGGTCATAGGCAAATAAATCCCTTGTTATCCTTTCCGCTCCCCACACTGGCTTCAGGGTCCAGCCAGTTCTCTCTCTTTCTTTGCTGGCTTCTGTATCACTAATGGACTTGTGGCTTTGGGAGCAGATGCCACTTCACTGGAGCTTGTGGACTTCGCATCAGCTCTATCCAAGAGTTTTGACAGGAGCCTGAAGCCCTGTTTAAAGTCCTTGTCTTCCACTGGAATCTTACTGAGATTCTGGTTATGCCAGCTCCTGGTTCCAAGGTCATTGCCGGCCCCCAGCTCATGGGCAGAGCTGAGACCTTTGGCATGCTTGGAGGCCAGCTCAGGTTCCCAGGTCTGTCCTCCTACCCCAGGGGCTCTCACACACCCTGGGATGGTCTTCCAGGGCCTGTCCGTGTGCGGTGTTCATAGTGGTAAAAACACAACCACAGCAGATGCAAATACTCCCAGCAAAAGAAAGGAGGGTTTTACACTCCTGGGCCAGGGCTGGAACAGGGTTGTCTATTAAGAACATGGGATTTAGATGATAATATTAAGATTATACATGGAAAGCTCTTGTTTCAGTATCTGACACATGCTAGGTGCTCAATAAATTTCAACTATCATTAAAGGCATTGTGAGGAGAGCAGGATTTGCTATGATGATTGATGGTGTGGTAAAGGTAGTGATTCTTGATAGTGATCATGGAGTCACCACTGAAATGGCAATGATAGTTTTCCTTACCCAGGGAATGATTTCTCTGGGGATAGTTACAGTAGGCAAGTAGGTCAATATTTGATAGAGAGAGTCAAGAAGAGGAGGAGATATGTCCTATGGGTAATTTCTTAATTGATTATAGAGACAAGATTCAGAGACACAAAAGAATTATAAGACTTCTCCTACTTGACCTGGGAGCCAAGGGCTTGGGAAAGGGAGACATAGGTACCTGGCACAAGGTAATCATTCAAATATGATTCCCCAAAATGGCATTGATAGCTCTCCTCCTCTTTCCATGTTGGTCACTGTTAGAACAGAAGGGAGGCTGGTGAGCCCGTGAATCCCTGCAGCTTTTTCCTGCTTGTTGCCTTCCCCCAACTTGCCAGAAGCTCACAAACCTTCAGGTAAATGACATGACATGGAATGTCGTTGACAGAGGGTTGGGATCAGGATGGGCAAGCATCAGACCCTCCTGGCCTTCCCCTAGCTGCTCCAAAGGAGTTTTGGGCTGAATTGCACCCCTGGTCACAGTGGAGCCCACCACTGTGCTCACGGAACCACTGTCAGAGAGCTTTGAGGACTCGCAGAGAACACAAACACCAAGAGAATGGAAATTCAACCTTCTTTTCTTATCTTTTTTCTTTTTTGAGATGGAGTCTCACTCTGTCACCCAGGCTGGAGTGCAGTGGCACAGTCTTGGCTCACTGCAGCTTCCATCTCCCAGGTTCAAGCGAGTCTCCTGTCTCAGCCTCCTGAGTAGAAAATTAGCTGTGTGTGGCGTGCACTACCACACCCAGCGAATTTTTGTATTTTTAGTAGGGACAGTGTTTCGCTATGTTGGCCAGGCTGGTCTTGAACTCCTGCCCTCCAGTGATCTGTCTGCCTCAGCCTTCCAAGGTGTTGGGATTACAGGTGTGAGCCACTGCACCATCCTGGAGATTCAACTTTCAAAAGGTAAACGATGTAAACCACAGAGGAGAGACTTTTACACCCTCTGCCAGCAACGTTCCAGGTTACCAATACCTTCAATAGTCCAGACCCTTGTTACTTGTATTTTACAGTTGTAGAAACTGAGGGTCATAGGGTTTAAAGAAATGAACAAGTGATAGAATCAGGATTGGAATATAGAGTTGTCTATTCCAAGTCATTCCTCTTAACCACTATCCTGCCAGTCAAAGGCATCATGATGCCCTTCTGAGCAAATGGATGATGTCTGTGATGCCCTTATGTACCCACCTTCTCTACTCAGTAGAGGAGGAAATGGCCCCTGGCTGGTGGGCGGAGCATCAGTGGATATTATACTGGATTAAGATGTCATTCTACTGTTGACTCAGAACATAAACATGAGGCCATGATGCCGCACCCCTGTGCAAAGGCAGTGAAATGGCTTATCTAAAGTTCTTCCTGGTGTAAGTTCCCTGGGAAAGATGTGTGGTCCAGGGCCTGTGGGATCTCATGGCCACAGAAGAGAGATCCTCACTCTCTTTTCTGAGATTGTGTCTTACTCTGTAGCCCAGGCTGGAGTGCAGTGGTATGATCTCGGCTCACTGCAACCTCCGCCTCCCAGGTTCCAGTGATTCTCCTGCCTCAGCCTCCCAGGTAGCTCGGATTATAGGCACGCATGCCCAGCTAATTTTTATATTTTTAGTAGTTATGGGGTTTCATCATGTTGACCAGGCTGGTCTTGAACTCTTGACCTCAGATGATCCACCCCCTCGGCCTCCCAAAGTGCTGGGATTACAGACATGAGCCACCGCGCCTGGCCAGACCCTGACTCTCTTAGTCTGGACTTTTGAAGATATTGGTGTCTCTAGGGATGCTCCCAAGTCAGGAGCCTATCAACAAGCAGCAGGTCAGGAACTAGGAGGGGAGGGTGGAGATCAGACGAGGCCTTATGTTTCTCCCTGGAGTCAGTTAGCACCTGGAGAACAAATGATACCTTATATGCCAAACTGTTTAGTAGGTCACACTCCACCCCATTCATGTCCCCATTGTCACCTCTATCTGAACAGCCTGTTACAGCCATTTTAGGAATGCAATTTTTAAGGATAATAATTTAAAATAAAATTTTAGAACACATGGAGAAACCTCTTAAAAGAATAGTTTCTGATGGAAAGAAAAGTTGTGAAGATGGTACAGAGGATTCTTGTATATCCTCACCCACTTTCCTCTCCTGCTAACATCTCATATTTGCCACAACAAATAAACCAGTATTAAAACATTATTATTATTCACTAAAATCCATACTTTATTTACATTTCCTCCATTTTTACCTAATGTCCTTTTTCTGTCCCAGGATTCCATTCAAGATGTCACGTTATATTCCAACATGATGCCTTCATCCTTTCTTCCTAGCCTGGGAGAGTTGCTCAGACTCTCCTGGTTTTTGATGATCTCGACAATTTTGAGTATTTATCATCAGGTATTGTGCAGACTCTCCCTCAATTTGGTCTTTTCTGTTGGTTTTCTCATGATTAGATTGGGTTGAGTTCTTGGGAGGAAGGTCACCCAGGTGAAGTGCCGTTCTCACGGCATTATATCAAGGGAACATTCCATTAGCATGACTTAATCACCATTGATAACAGGCTTGATCACATGACATAGGAAGTGATTGTCAGACTTCTCCATGGCAAAGTTACTCAAAGGGCGCATTCTGATTACTGAGATGGAAGGGACAGCAGCCCCTGGCAGTCTACATGGTGGGAACCCATGAGAGAACCCAGCCGGTAGGTGAGTCTCAGAGGGCAGTGTTTGAGTTCTGGGTTCAACTGCCCCATCTCAGCTTCTAAGACTATGGGCTCTACCAGCACTGGCAGGAACTGGGTCTGATTCATTTCCATGTCCCTAATACCCAGCACAATGTTGTCGGTTGAATGCATAATCGAATTTATTTTCTTTTGCAAATCATTTTTTTATTGATGTAAAATTCACGTAATGTACAATTAACCATTTTAAAGTGTACATTTCAGTTGCATTTAGTACATTTGCAGTGTTGTGCAACCACCATCTCTATCTAGTTCCAAAACATGTTTTTTTTCTTTCTGAGACAGGGTCTATCTCTGTCACCCAAGCTGGAGTGCAGTGGTGTGATCTTGGCTCACTGCAACTTCCGCCTCCCAGGCTCAGGTGATCCTCCCACCTCAGCCTCCCGACTAGCTGGGCCTACAGGCATGTGCCACCATGCCCAGCTAGTTTTTGTATTTTTTGTATTATTTTTCACCATATTGCCCAGGCTGGTCTTGAACGCCAGGGCTCAAGCAATCTGGCAGCCTCATCCTTACAGAGTGCTAATTACACCTGTGAGCTACTACGCCCCATGTAAAACATTTTCATCACCCCAAAAGAAAACCTGCTTAAGCAGTCACTCTCTGTTCCCCCTACCCCCAGCCTCTGACAACCACCAATCTGCTTTCTGCCTCTATGGATTTATTTATTCTGGATATTTCACATAGATGGAATCAGATAATATGTGACCTTTTGTATCTGGCTTCTTTCACTTAGCATAATGTTTTTTTGAGGTTCATCCATGTTACAGCGGTGTCAGAACTTTCTTGCTTTTATGGTTGCATAATATTCCACTGTATGAATGCCACATTCTGTTTATCCATTCATCTGTTGATGGATGTTTAGGTTATTTCTACTTTTTGGCTATTTTGAATAGTGCTGCTATGAACATTTATGTATAAGTATTTGTCTGAGTATTTGATTTCAATGATTTTGGGTGAATATTCATGCATGATTGGGTTTTTAAAGAAGGTAGTATTTTCTCAGAGGCTTTAGGAAGCTGATCAAACTTCTGGCTCCAGATATGGACCAGGGCCTGTGAGAAGGGAGTTTCTGTGTTGGGCCAGGTAGGAGTAATCATTTCATCAACAGGTTGGATAAAGACATGGTGCACATGTATCAAATTCACCCATGACAAAAAGCCAGGAAGGGTGCTAAAAATCACAATGCAAATATATAAAATGGGACATGTATCAATGCTTGTGTGTTGTTTCTTCAAAAAATTGTCCAAGCACAGGCCATGGAAGAACTGGTTTACCAGCAATGACACAAAAAGGGGGTCACAGTTTGAGCTGACCACAAGCTCTACATGAGCTAAGGGGGAGGCTGCCAAACAAACAAATGCAAATGCAGGCTGCATTAACAGAGGCACAGCCTCCGGAGCAGAGGGGACTGCCCCGCCCTGCTCCACACTCAGTCAGGCCCAGCCGGAGCTCTAGGACCGTTCTGACACTTTGGGGTATGTGCTGAGTCAAGAAATAGTGACCAGGCTACAGAGGCCTGAAAACCAGGCCATCTGACAAATAGGCAGAGGACCTCAGTGGGAGCAGGGTGGCTGGAGCAGAATCTTTGCTGCCTAGGGTCTGCAGGGCTATCCCCTACAGAGGAAGGCATTTTTCCTAGCAGGGAGTAAGCTCTCTTCACTTTAGGGTTGGGTGTGCAAAGTGAACGGGGAAAGATTCAGAACCTTAGGTGAGTCCAGGTGACCCTGGGAGTCAGGTGGCTGCCGTGGCATTCCCGTACTAAGAAACATGTAGCATCAGGGGAAGAAAGGGGCAGAAAGGACAAATCTCCTTGGTGTTGGTTTTATCTCCTCTTTTCTCCCTCCTCCGTTTCCTCCAGGCTGGCACCCAGCACTGTGCTATCCTAGGAAGATACAGCTAAATCCTAATGAAAGCTAAGGATTTTTGTCAGAATGATGAGCTGAAATCAACAGAGTATAATTTAACTGGCTGGCTTGTAAAAACCCAGGAAAATGTTTTGTGGCTTTATGGTGAATGAAAAAAAAGCAGGATACACAATTGTATTACACATTATGACTCGGTTAAAATGCTTAGAAAATCCTGGTATCGCCGGGCGCGGTGGCTCAAGCCTGTAATCCCAGCACTTTGGGAGGCTGAGGCGGGTGGATCACGAGGTTGAGAGATCGAGACCATCCTGGTCAACCTGGTGAAACCCCGTCTCTACTAAAAATACAAAAAATTAGCTGGGTGTGGTGGCGCGTGCCTGTAATCCCAGCTACTCAGGAGGCTGAAGCAGGAGAATTGCCTGAACCCAGGAGGCGGAGGTTGCGGTGAGCCGAGATCGCGCCATTGCACTCCAGCCTGGGTAACAAGAGCGAAACTCCGTCTCAAAAAAAAAAAAAAAAAAAAAAAAAAAGAAAATCCTGGTATCAAACACAGCAAAATCTTAACGTTGGTTACCTGTGTAAATCAGGACAGTCAGGATTTTTTATTTCCTGCTTTATATTTTTCTGTACTTTTCAAATACTCTGCAATGAAGAGGTGTTATTTCTAGTGTCAGAAAAAACAAAATCCTTTGTTTAATACTTGAGAACTAATTGAACTATGTGCCTCCGTCCCCCTCCCTACTCTCTGTGTTTCTTCTGGGCCCCTGGATCTCCCTGCCAGGGTCCTGTTCCCAGGAGGTGCTTGAGAAATTACGGTAAACACATGACGTCTTGCTTGAAGGGTCATACAAATAAGTGATTCCAGGGCAGGAAGGGGAGCCCTAGCTTGCTTTCAGGTAGAAAAGACCTGAAGGGTGGGGAGCCCACAAGACGGGCACAGCTGAGGTGATGGGGCAATCCCCAGGGTGGAGTGGGCCTCTCCGCTCCCAGCAGAGGCTGCATTTGGCCATCAGCCTGGATGGGTCCAGCCGTGGCAGGGAACATGGGCTGCCTAGAAGGGGACCCGGGGAGCCCATGCGGGGTGTGTAGCTGTGTGGAAACAGCCTCCAACATCGCCATGGGAACGCACGGATTCCCTGAACACCTCCCTAATGTGCGCTGGGCTCACCCTCTCTTTACACAGTCATTTAATCTGCACACTAACCTACCAGGCAGGTATCATTACCCAATTTTACCAGCAAGAAAATCCACTTGAGAAGGATTAAGGGTCACGCAGGTAGGACCTAGCAGAGGTGCTCTTAACCACCATGGCACACTGCCTCGAAACAGTCTTCAGCTTCCTGCTTGGCAAAATGGCCTGTCTCTTGCCTGTCCGTGGCCCCACGGATGGTTTGGTGATTGCATGTGATGACACTTTAACTGTGGCCGTGGAGAAAGGAGCTACTGCTCACTTATTCATGTCTCAGGGATGGCAGGGGCTTCATCCGCATCCCCTCCCCGGCTCTCATGGGCTGTTCTGGGTTGTGGGGAGAAGATAAGGCTCTGTGGCCTTGGAGACAGACACCCTCAAGGAAGTGACTGGTTGCAGGTCTCAGGAAGAGGGCTGGTCTCAGGTCCCAGGTTAAGGTGATTTCCCATTGCCGAGGGCATTATGATCGGGGCCTGAACAGGTCAGTTTGGATTCTTCAGAAGGGAGGAGCAGTGTGAGTTTTTGAGCCAGCCTTTAGGTCACAGCCTAGGCTGACAAGTGTGTGTCTGCACAAGCCAAGAAGAGCCTCTTCTCTTCTTAGAAGCTCAGAGAAGCTGCAATCAGATAGGACTTGAATGTGAGACCACCTGATACTATCCAATCAATTCGGGTTTTGCTTCCCCCATTCACCCCTAAACAGCTGTTTTCTCCTAGAGTGGGGGCTCAACCTCATGGAGATACCATGCGAACAAATGGCTCTGACATCTAGAGTTCAGTGCACAGCCACGTCCTCACACGAGACCAGAGGAACAAGGGTCAGTGGGGACTCAGGGCTTCAGAATCTGTTCTCAAGAAACAGTGTGGCACTGCCTGTCACTCAAGTGTTTTACAGGTACAGACACAAGGAGAGGCAAAACTAGAAATATATGCACACTCACAAATAGAAGATTTTTATTTTTAAATATATAAAAAACATGTTACATATGTAATGGCATGCACCAATAGATAAAAATTTAAATCCAGATATTTATACATATAAATTTATTGCACTGTCTGCCACTCCGGTGGCATATCCCCATATATGTAAGAAGAAAAAGAAATGTATGTATGTACACACACACACATACACACACATATACACATAAAATATTCATTTATGGGCTGGGTGCGGTGGCTCACACCTGTAATCTCAGCACTTTGGGAGGCCGAGGCAGGCGGATCACCTGAGGCTGGGAGTTTGAGACCGGCCTGACCAACATGGAGAAACCTTTTCTCTATTAAAAATACAAAATTAGCTGGGCATGGTGGCACATGGCATGCTTATAATCCCAGCTACTCGGGAGGCTGAGGCAGGAGAATCACTTGAACCTGGGAGGTGCAGGTTGCCGTGAGCTGAGATCATGCCATTGCATTCCAGCCTGGGCAACAAGAGCAAAACTCCATCTCAAACAAAAAATCAATTTATGTATACTTATAAATTTCACTATTATATATGTGTGTGTGTGTATATATATGTATATATATACATATATACATATATATAGAGAGAGAGTGTGTGTATACTAATATAAACATATATGGATAAAATAAACACAAGCTAAACACACACACACACACACACACACACACACACACACGCATTTATACCAGGGGCCATTAGGCCCTTTTGCAACCTACTAGCAGTGATGGGTGCCAAAGAGGCCACAGGCGTCTTTCCCTGCAAGTTCCATGTAACCCTATGCTGATGGCAAACACCTGGCCAGTGACTTTAGGGGCCAAGGGAAAACTCCCCCTTTGCCTTCTGAACGTTTGCTGAAACACCAACTGACCAAAGGCAAATGAATAGGAGAAAAGGCAGACACATTCATTAATGTGCACAAGAGGGAACTACTGAGTGGCGATTTCAAGCCCCCGATGGGGCACAGAAGCTCACATGTCCTTTTTCACAGGAGAGACAATGGGAATGCAGACAATTTTTTGAGGGGCAGTAAATGATAAAGGAGAATGAATGGCTAAGAAACACAGAAAAAAAAGGCAGGGGACAACAAGACCACAGAGCCTTTCTATCCTTTAGATTCAAAGGTTCTTCAATTCCAGGACACTCAGATATGGACAGCGGGCAGGGGCAGAGGCAGGGCAGTGGGTTGGTGCCTTCCCCGCCCTGGGTCAGAGGCTGTTAGAGCCTAGGCCACCCAGTCATGGTGTAACTATGGGCATCCTGGCCACATGCCAAGGACATGGTATTTATGTGGTTTCTGGTGAGCCTTCCTTCTCCTGAGGGTGGGGGAGCCTGGCCCCTGGGCTTAGGGTACGGTTGTCTCTGAACTAAAGAAACATTTTCTGCCAGGGCACAGTGGCTCAGGCCTGTAATTTCAGCACTTTGGGATGCTGAGGGAGGACAGATTGCTTGAGCCCAGAAATTCAAGACCAGCCTGGCAAGATGACAAAAACCTATCTCTACAAAAAGCAAATAGAAAAATTATCTGGAGATGGTGGTGTCCACCTAGTCTCAGCTACTTGGGAGGCTAGGGTGGGAGGATCACTTGAGGCCAGGAGATCGAGGCTTCAGTGAGGCATTATCACACTACTGTACTCCACCTTGGATGACAGAGAGACATCCTGTCTCAAAACAAGCAAACGAAAAAAGTAAAATGACAAAGAAAAGAAATCTTCTATTATGTGCTGGGGGAAGGGGTTGTCTAAGCTGGGCACTGGGCACACAGAAGATAATTATCAATCTCTGCTGTTGGACAGAGGCAAATGGACCCAGACCCAGGGGTCTTGGTGCTGAGGCAGGAGGACACTTCAGGGATGCAGGAGCCAGAGGAAGGGTCCTAACTATAGGAACACATGCACAGGGAATTTGGAGGGCTAATTCTTCCTTCCCTGCCCATTCCAGGAATGCCTCCAACAGCTTTTGGGGCCCACATTGGTGGTCTCAAAGAGCCATGGGTATATTGAATCTGCTCACTGTCCAGGACCCAGATACACTGAGTCATGGCAGCCCGGCTTGGGTTGCTGGGCATCAGGAGAGTCATGGCTGCCTCGTATGGCCCGTTGGGTAACTGGGAAGAGGCTGACAGTTTGTGGGTGTTGAGTAACCACTGGGCTTCCTGAAACTTCTAGGTTCTTTCAGGACCACTCTCCATCTTCCTCTTTCAGGGTCAGGCTGGGGGCTGGGGAGTATTCATATGCCCACATTCATTTATTTATTCATTCAACAGTCTCTGCTTACCACCTGGGCTTGGGGGGACCCAGAGAGATGTCCGTAGGGTTCTGCCTTCCTGGATTCTCCGGCTCAGACGATAGCCCCACCATCTACTCCTGTAGCCAAGGCAGAAATTCAGGCATCAGCCCGGACTCCTCCCACACACACCCTCACGTGCCCACTTCTGTTTTCCTGCAGTGACTTGATGTATTCTGTTGCATCGCTTATCATCTTTTATTGCAAAGGCTCCAATTGTCCATTTCCCCATCTAGATGCAATGAAGGCAAGGGCTGTATCTATCTTGTTCCCCCCTGCTGTATTCTGGGCACCTGACACTTAATAGGTGCTAATTAAACATTATTGATTGAATTGCTAAGTCCCTTTGATTCCATTTCCTTGATATTCCTTGAATCCATACCTCCTGCCTCCCCCAGCCACAGTCTTCGCTCAGGTAATTCTGCCTGTGGAGCAGTTTCCTGAATGGGCTGCCTATCTCACCTCCCCCATTCAATTTATTTTTCATATTACAGCTGGAATGCTAAAGGTGCCCATCTGCCCTACTTGATACCCGTCCCTGGCTTCCCCTTACTCATAGGAACAGGGCTGCCTTTCTGAGATAATAAAAAAAATGACAGCAGTTATAACTGATGAGACAAATCTCCATACCCTGTGAAAATGCTCAAGAAGATACGCAGAAATCCAAAAGCTTGCAGTGATGCTTTATAAACTAAAGATAAGAGAAGATCACAGGGTAAAGTGCAAGAGAGAAATTGCGCTAACTAGATGGTAGATGGGGCCAGATGGAGAAACATATTCTTGGACGACGTACCACCTACTACTCCCTTCGAAACAGAACAGCATGTGTCATCTGTGTCATTAACTGACCATGTCTTATCTCCCACCCCTCTTTACTGCAAGCTCTTTAAAGACAAAGACCATCTCTAATTTATCTTGGTTATCTCTGGCACCTGGCACAGGACTTGACACATAGTAGGCACTCAATAAATATTTGTTGAATGAATCAGAGGATTACATAAGTTAATGAATGAAGAATGAAAGTTTCCAAAGGAGATAAGAGAGACTAATCCCCACTCCCTACTCCAGTCTCAGAGCCCCAGGGGCAGTAGTGACCAGATGGATGTTTGGCCATACCTTAACAACACAGGAATTATCTTCCAAGCCAGTCAGAATGATTGAGGGTGTGGATTCCGGAACCAGATCATATAGGTAGAGTTATGGTTCCACCAGATTTTAGCTGTGTGAGTTTGGACAAGTTATATAACCTATCTGTGCCTCACCTTGGTCATCTGTAAAATGGAAATAGAGAAAGTACTTATTTTACAGGAATGTTGTGAGAACTAAATGTGTGTGTGTGCATAAATTTAGCATATCTGCATTTAGTGCATATATATATATATATATATATATACGAATACACACATATAAATAAATTTACATACATTTAGTGCTGTTTGAGTGTCAGCTATTATTGATGATAATGATGATAATTCCCCTAGAAGACCTCTGTCAGCTTCTTTTTCTGTGTCTATACTGGCTGTCTAATGGTGGAATTGAGGCTTCTACAATGTTAAACTTTACAGCATGAGGTTGAAAGGATCAGGAGACAGTCCTTGGCCTGGCTTTATTTCTGCCTGATCAAGAGAGAGTGAACAAAAACGATCAATGTGGAATCTGTGAGATCTCACAGCACCAGCAGGAAGAAAATTGTTCTGAAGGTTCAGATAAAAAGCTTTTTATCTCTGAAATGATTTTCTGTAATAAACAATAAAACTCTAAAAGTCATCTGTTTGGTATTCTCGAAACAAACAATTCAGGAAGCTTGGATGTAGTGGTTATTTGCTGGGTGCCTCCCAAGTGGGCAAAGGATGTGAATAGGCCATTCATTGAAATGAAGATGCAAATGGCTTTCAAACATGTGAAAAGATGCTTGCTCTCACTCACAAGAGAAATCCAAACCACAACTACAGTGAGCTATGATTTCTTATCTATCAGACTGGCAAAAATCCAAGAGCTCCATATCAAGGGTTATGAGGCCACCGGGATTTTACTTTAAGGAATTCACCCCTCCTTTGTTTTCAGCCGTGTTGTTTAGCGGAGATTTCCTCCACACTCCAGTTCTGGGGTGGCCCTGCCTGGCTTAAGCTTCCTAATTTTCCATCATCCAGAGATCATGAAATTAGGCTGGGTGCTGTGTCTCACACCTGTAATCCCAGCACTTTGAGAGGCCAAGGTGGACAGATTGCCTCAGGTCAGGAGTTCAAGACTAGCCTGGCCAACATGGAGAAACTCTGTCTCCACCAAAAATACAAAAACTAGCCAGGCGTGGTGGTGTGCACCTGTAATCCCAGCTACTCAGCAGGCTGAGGCAGAAGAATCACTTGAACCCAGGAGGTGGAAGTTGCAGTGTGCCGAGATCACACCACTGCAATCAAGCCTAGGCGACAGAGAGAGACTCCGTCTCAAAAAAAAAAAAAAAAAAATTATGCGGTGACCTTGGGCAAATTATGTAAACATGCTGAGCTTTAGTTTCCTCATCTGTATAATGCAGACAAGTGTAGAGATCCATTAAACGCAGCCAGTACAGAGTAATAAACGGCACCTCCTACTGACTTTGGTAATTCGATAAATATGCATTTAAGTATATGTGCTTGACTAATCTAAAGACTTAAAGAGGCCAAGCGCAGTGGCTCACACCTGTAGTCCCAGAACCTTGGGACACCAAGGCAGGTGAATGACTTGAGACCAGGATTTTGAGACCAGCCTGGCTGACATGGTGAAACACTGTCTCTACCAAAAATACAAAAGTCAACCAGGTGTGGCAGTGTGTGCCAGTAATCTCAGCTATTTGGGTGGCTGAGGCATGAGAATTGCTTGAACCTGGGAGGTGGAGGCTGTAGTGAGCTGAGATTGCACCACTGTACTCTAGTCTGGGCGACAGAGTGAGATCCTGTCTTAAAAAAAACATAAATAAGAGAGTTTAAAGAACTACAAACTTGATCTTCACCTTCAAAATCATTATAGAAGCTAAAAGCAAGAAAAACCTAAAGTGTATAGCAAAGAACAAAAAATAAAGCAATAAGGAAGCACAAAAATGAAGTAAATGAGGCTACATTAGTTATGAAATACATATAAGTAAATTAAGCTATGTTATTGAAGGCAAATATTTTTATATTCTCATGTTTAAAAACAAAATTCAACTACACAATATGCTGCTTACAAGAAATGCTTAAAATAATACAGAATGTCCAAATACATGTATTAAAGATATGCATGTGAAAAGAGAGAAAAAAGAGTATTAAAATAATATACGGGCCGGGCGCTATAATCCCAGCACTTTGGGAGGCCAAGGTGGGTGGATCACGAGGTCAAGAGATAGAGACCATCCTGGCCAACACGGTGAAACCCCGTCTCTACTAAAAATACAAAATTTAGCTGGGCGTGGTGGCGTGCGCCTATAGTTCTCAGCTACTTGGGAGGCTGAGGCAGGAGAATTGCTTGAACCCAGGAGGTCGAGGTTGCTATGAGCCGTGATCATGCCACTGCACTCCAGCCTGGCACCTGGCAACGGAGTGAAAAAAAAAAAAAAAGAACTTATGGGGAAGAAATCTTGGAGTAGAAAAACCCTTTCTAATTATCACTCAAACTGCAGAAGCCATAAAAAAAAAGACTGGCCAGGTGCCATGGCTCACACCTGTAATGCCAGCACTTTGGAAGGCTGAAGTAGGAGGATCGCTTAAGTACATGAGTTTGAGACCAGCCTGGACTACATAATGAGACCTTTTCTCTGCAAAAAACAAAACAAAATTAGCTAGGTGTGGTGCGGCATGCCTGTAGTCCCCGGTACTCATGAGGCTGAGGTGAGAGGATTGCTTGAGCCTAGGAGGTCAAGGCTGCAGTGACACTCCAGCCTGGGGACAGAGTGAGACCCTGAATTAAAAAAAAAAAAAAAAAGCGGGGGATGGGGAGTTGGGGAGGGATAACATGGGGAGAAATGTCAGATACAGGTGATGGGGAGGAAGGCAGCAAACCACATTGCCATGTATGTACCTATGCAACAATCTTGCATGTTCTTCACATGTACCCCAAAACCTAAAACACAATAAAATATATATTTTTAAAAAAGATTGATAAATTCAATCACAGAAAAATTATAACTTCTGTATTTTAAAAAGTTAAAACCTAAGTGCTATGATTTGAACATGTCCTCTAAATATTGTGGGTCAGAAACTTAATCTCTGAATTTATTGTTGATTGGAGGTGGGGCCTCTAGGAGGTAATTAGGATTACATAAAGTCATCAGGGTGGGGCCCATATGATGGGACTGGTGGCTTTATAAGGAGAGGAAGAGAGACCTGAGGTAGCACACTTGCTCTGTATTGCCATGTGATACCTCTCACACTGCATGGTTGCACTAGATGCAGGAACCATGCTAATGACCTTCCCAGCCTCCAGGATCATGACCTAAATATGATTTTATTTATTTATTTTTTTTGAGATGGAATCTCACACTGTATCCTGGGCTGGAGTGCAATGGCACGATCTTGGCTCACTGCCACCTCTGCTTCCCCAGTTCAAGTTACTATCTAGCCTCTGGAGTAGCTGGGATTACAGGCACACACCACAAGGCCGGGCTAATTTTTGTATTTTTAGTAGAGACAAGGTTTCACTGTGTTGGCCAGGCTGGTCTTGAACTCCTGACCTCGTGATCCATCCACCTCGGCCTCCCAAAGTGCTGGGATTACAGGCATGAGCCACCATCCCTGGCCTAAATCTCTGTTCTTTATAAATTACCCTGTCTGTGGTATTCAGTCACAGGAACAGAAAATGGACTAACAAACGAAGTAAAACCTGAAGACAAATGACAAACTGGGAAAAATTATTTTCAATTCAGGTCACAGGTAGAGGGATGAAATCTTCCTAAAATACAATAAACTAATGGGAATCAATAAGACCAACAACTTACTAGAAAAATTGCTAAAGGATATACAGTCATGCACTGAATAGTGATGTTTTGATCAATGATGAACTGCATGTACAACAGTGGTCCCATAGGGATTATAATACTGTGTTTTTACTGTACCTTTTCTATGTGTAGATATGTCTAGATATACGAATACTTACCACTGTGTTACAATTGTCTCTAGTAGTCAGGACAGGTACAGGTTTGTGACCTAGGAGCAACAGGCTATGCCATATAGCCCAGGTGTGTAGTAGGCTATGCCATCTAGGTTTGTGTAAGTACACTCCACATTCACACAATGATGAGACAGCATAATAACACGTTTCTCAGAATGCATCCCAGTCTTTAAGCAACTCATGACTGTAATGGAAAAGGAAATGGCAATGGATAGTAAATTATTCCTTCGTTATGAAGATACGTGCTCAAAACAAAACAAAACCCACAAATTCAAACTACACTGAGACATAACTTTTTACCTATCAGATTGGCAAAAATCCAAAAGTTTGATATCACAGTGTTGGTAAGGCTATGGAGATACAGGCCCTCTCACACATTGCTGGTGAATGAATACAATCCCAGCAGCTGATGATTTGACAACAGTTATCAAATCTTCAAATGCACGATCCTTTTGATCGAGTAATGATGTTTCTGTGAAATTTTTCTACATATATTTACACCCGAGCAAAAAATATGTAAAAGGCTATTCATTGCAGCATTGTTTGTACTAGCAAAAAATTGGCAATAACTCAAATGTCCACCAACAGAGAACTGGTTAAATACATTACGGTACAACTATATAATGGGATACTATGAAGCCCTTAAAAAGAATGACAAAGCTTCCAATGTACTGACTTGGAAAGATCCCCAAGATACACTGTTAAGTGATAACATGCAAGGGGCAGTATCTTTATGGTATTCTTTTTGTGTTTTTTAACAAAGGAAAATGAGGGAGACTGAAGTGGGCAAAACACTTGAGGTCAGGAGTTTGAAAGAAGCCTGGCCAACTTGGTGAAACCCAGTCTCTACTAAAAAAACAAAACAAAAAATTAGCCAGGCATGGTGGTGCAAACCTGTAGTCCCAGCTACTTGGGAGGCTGAGGCACAAGAATTACTTGAACCCAGAGGGTGGAGGGTGTGGGGAGCTGAGATCATGCCACTGTATTCCAGCCTGGGCAACAGAGTGAGACTCCATATTTTAACAAAATTAAAATAAATAAATAAAAATTAAAAAGGAAAATAAGTGGAAATGTTTGCACAAAGGAACTCAAGGATACACAATAATCTCATAAACCCACTTTCCAGGTTAGGAGTGACGGAAGCAGTGGAAACCAGGCAGGTGAATGATGGGGGGTGGAGGGAGATATTTCTCTGAATATCTACTTCTTATGTTATAAAAATTTTGAACCATTTATTACTCATTCCAAATTTTAAGAAGAAAAGTTAAGTGACACAGCAAGTTTACACGAGGAAACACAGACAAAGCTATGTTAGCTAAATGCAAATGAAATAAAGTAGGGGATGGTAATAGTGATGTAAGAAATGTTTTTTTAAATGGCTAAAAGCATTAAATGGGACAAAAGGGGAACACTTTTATTTATTAAAAAAAGTAAGCCATAATGAGGATGAACTTTTATATATTGACTAACAGAGCATCAAAATGGATGAAATAGAAATAGAAGGAGAGGTTGATATAAACAAAAAAGTAGTGAGAGACACATCATTTTCAGCCTGCTGGGTTATATAGGGGAAAAAGAAATACTGAGTCTGGATGCAATAACTCATGCCTGTCATCCCAGCACTTTAGGAGACTGAGGCAGGCAGATTGCTTAAGCCTAGGAGTTCAAGGCTGGGACAATATGGTGAAACCCCATCTCTATTAAAAATATAAAAAATTAGCTGAGTGTCCTGGGAGGATAACCTGAGCTTGGGAAGTCGAGGCTGCAATGAGCTGGGCTGGGCAACAGAGCAAGATCCTGACTCAAAAAAAGAGGAAAGAAGAAAGAGAGAAAGGAAGGAAGGAAGGAAAGGAGGAAGGAAGAAAGGAACGAAGGAAGGAACGAAGGAAGGAACAGAGGACGGAAGGAAGGAGGGAAGGAGGGAGGGAAGGAAGGAGGAAAGGAAAATTATTTTAAAATATTATATATGTATGTTATATATATATATAGTACAACTAGGCGAATAAGATATAAAGAGGTGAATCTATAAAAAGAAAACACGCATCTCCTTTAAAAATGTCCATGGAATGCATGAAAAGTAAACTCTAAAAAATAAAATATTCACCAACTACACACTTAACCTTTCTTTACAGCCTTTAATTTAACCCTTCTTTCCCCACATACCTGCAGCAAAACTAGAAATTCATAGCATGTTTAAGCAATAAAAATAACTCCAAAACCTAAATATTCCCCTAAAAAGGCTTTTGGTTGTGTCAAAGAGTAATTACAAATTCAATTACTACTAGTTACAAAACAATGATAAAGATAACTTTACGTATCAAAATGTGTGTTACATAGACAACCCTGAATTTAGAAGGAAATGATAGCCTTAAAAAATGTTTACATTATTGAAAAGGAATGACAACAAAATAGGTATTCACTTTATTTATTGATTTATTTTGAGACAGAGTCTTGTTCTGTCACCCAGGCTGGAGTGGATTGGTGCAATCTCGGCTCACTGCAATCTCCAACTCCTGGATTCAGGTGACTCTCATACTTCAGCCTCCCAAGTAGCTGGGATTACAAGAGTATACCACCATACCTAATGTGCCACCATGGCTAATTTTTATATTTTTAGTAGGGACAGGGTTTTACTCTGTTGGCCAGGCTGGTCTTGAACTCCTGGCCCCAAGTGATACACCCACTTTGGCCTCCCAAAGTGCTGGGATTACAGGCATTAGCCTCCACAGCAACCTAAGCATTCACTTTAATAAGCTTGTAGAAAAAGAACAGAAAAGCTAACCAAAGGTAATTAAGAGGACAAAATAGTAAAGATAAAAGCCAGAGCTTAATTACTTACTAAACTATAGAGCTGAGAAATAAATTCAAGTGTGTTTTAAACAAGCAAGCAAAAAAATTCCTTAGTACAGTGTTACAAAACCCTTCATGGCTTGGCCCTGGTAAACCTCTTAACTTTATCCCTTGACAATGTCCCTACACACTCAACTCCCGACGTTCTGAACCATGAACTCCTTGCTATTTGAACTCAGCAACCTGGATGATGCAGATGGAATTCTGGAGATAGGGCTGATATTCCTGATTCTCTGAGCTACTGTTACTTGCTTACCACTGCCATTCACTGGTGAGGTCCACCTGCCCTGTAAGGCCCAGCTCAAAGGCCCCCTCTTCCAGGTAGGCTTTGTGGATTTGAAAAACCACAACACAAGCCAGTGTGGGAGGAGCACCGCAAGAGTAGCTGAACCCAACATTTGTAGATTATAGGATAATGGGCGAGGCTAAAGCCAACCGTGGGCATGGAGGAAAGCCGGCTGGTGGCATTTGAGCTGGTTCATGGAGAAGAAATGCGATTTCAGCCTACCGGAGCAGGGAAAAAGCATGAGCAAACATGGGGGCGTGTGTGTGAAAGAACAGAGTGTTTGGAGAACAGGGGGACGTCCCATGTGACTAGTGTGGGAGGCTGAGGAGGAGTGGGGATAGGGGAGTGAAGAAAAGTCAGCAGGGCAGGTCGTACTGGGCCCTGAAGGACGCTGCACCGAGGGCGTGTGCTTCATGCTGCTGCCGGTGATGGGGAAGGGTCAGAAGCATTGTGAGGCTGGGACTGTCAGACAGCAAGTTGCCTGAGCCTCAGCGTCACTGAGATGGAAGAATGTGGGGTGGTGGATGGTGTGAGGGAGATTCCTTAAGCTGGCAGGCTGCCCAGGAGGAACTAGGGGGAGGTGGGGTCAGAGGCCTGGGGAGCGGGAAGGGGCCCATCTCTAAGTGTTTCTCCTCCCCGACCCATTTCCTGGTTCCTACAGGCCAATACCCCAGCCCCTATCAAGGCCAGTGAGGGTCTAGGAGGCAGCTCCTGGCAGCTCTCTCAGTCACCACAGATAGAGTCACACTGCTCCACCCATTTGTGTGTCCCAGCCCCCATAGAGGCCTCTGTGGTCAGGTCTTTGTGTCTGCACAGTGGTCCTCTTTGTCCTGAGCAGCCTGTCCCCATCCCACCTCCCTCCTGCCCTTCTCTCTCTCCTGCCTGGGTCACGAAAAGCACCAGCTTTGCAGAGAGCCAGGCCAGGGTTCTGATCTTGGCTTCCCCCACTGAGTCTCTGTGTGACCCTGAGCAAGTTGCTTTGCTTCACGGAGTTTTAGTTTTTGGTTCAGTGAAAACGAGGTGTTGTAAGCACTCAAACTCCTGGCAAGGATTGGTCTGCCACCCAGTGCTGAGACCCAGATAACAAATGATGAAAGTGGAGACCATTACCCCATCCTCATGCTGTTCACTGGACCTCCTACCGCCAGCTCCCACCTCAGCCTCACCCTTTTGGCCAGTGGCTACCATTCTCTCACTTGACAGACAAGGAAATCAGTGCCTGAGGACAGGGCTGACTTCATGGGCATGTGACCTGGACAGTAAGGGCCATGCTTTGAAGCATTAAATAATCCGCTATCACCATCTTGAAATTCTTAATTTATTATTATTTCTTGTTCTTTTGTTGGAAATTCTTAATTTTTGAATGAGGGGCCCACATTTTCATTTTCCCCTGGGTCCTGCAGATCAAGTAGTTGGTCCTGCTTGAGGAGGGATGGAACAGAGGCGTGCCCAGGCCTGGACCAGGCTTCCTGCACCCCAGGCGGCCTCACTTGGGTGCCCGCATCCTGGGGCAGAGCTTCCAGGCTGCATTTGGCATCAGAGCCCTGGATCCTGCCCAGGAAACCTGAGAAGCACAGTTCCCGGCTGGCGAGGGAAGGGAAGATGGTGCAGGCCAATGCAGCAGTTCAGGGAGCAAGTAAGACAAGACTGCAGCAGCTAGCCCAACCCTGTGTAACTGGAGCCGCCAGTGTGGGTCCCGATGCCATGGCCCAGCCATAACTCAGGGAACTCAGCAAGGCCTTCCTTCCCGTCAGCCTGCAGTTCCAGGGCTAGGAGACCCACTGCAGACTCGCTGTGTGGCTTTGGGCATTCACTACCCCTTTCTGAACCTCAGTTTCGCTATACGTCACATAGTAATAAAATAACACCTATCTCACAGGGTTCTAGTGAAGATTAAATAAGATACCTTAAACTTAATGACTAGCACAAAGAAGGTGACCACTAAATAGAGTTCTTATTCACTTACAACAAATATATTGTGACAAGTATTCAGGGACAGGGGTTGAGTGCGGTAGCTCCTGCCTGTACTCCCAGCACTTTTGGAGGCCAAGGTGGGCAGATCACTTGAGGCCAGAAGTTCGAGACCAGCCTGGCCAACATGGCGAAACCCCATATCTACTAAAAATACAAAAATTAGCCAGGCGTGGTGGTGCACGCTTGTAATCCTAGCTACTTGGGAGGCTGACACAGGAAAATCACTTGAATCCAGGAGGCGGAGGTTGCAGTGAGCCAAGATTGCACCACTGCACTCCAGCCTGGGCAACAGAGCAAGACTTTGTCTCAAAAAAAAAAAAAAAAGGATTCAGGGACAGCGATAGGTGCTGGCCATTTAATTGTGAACAGAATGGACCCTGGCTCTGCTCTCATAGAGATCCCTGTTAGAGGGGGAGACAGGCAATCTTAGTGATAACAGCATGGTAAGTAGTGGGGCACCTGGCCTGGGTCTTGGAGGAGCCATAGTGGGGAGCCAGGATCAGGGGCACTGTGGGCAGAGGGAGCAACAGGAGGCTGGTCAGAGAGGCAGGGAGGCTGGCATGGCAGGCTGGAGAGCTAGGCTTTATCCAGAGGGTAGTGGAGCCACCAGAGAGTGTGAGGCAGGGTATGACAGCCAGGGGCAACAGAGACACCACTGCAGCCTCGGAAGGAGGGACTGGAGCCTGGGCCAGGGCAGGGCCATACCCAGCATGCATTCTCAGAGCAGGTTTTCTCAGGGGTGATGAGAGAAGTGGAGAGAAGGAAGATGAAAAGGCTTGAGTGAGCCAAATACCTCCTCAGGGCTGGGGAGACAGGAAGCCTCCTAATACATGGTAGAAGCTGAGGCTGGAACTTTGCCCTTCCCCTCCTGACCTGCTGCTGCTAATGGAACCCTCCCCCCGCCCCCATGGCTCCATTACGCACCAGGGACCATTACTGTGCCTGGGCCTTTGCCGTTAGCCTGCCTTGGCTGCTTGGTTCTAGGGAGACTCCCTCGATACTATTCCAGCCTTTCAGATGGGCCTGTTGTGTGAGGCTTGCTGTGTCTCCATTTCCAGTTTGATCAAAGGTTTTATATTCTTTCAGCCAGAAAATCTTCTGTGAGTTTGCAACAAATTCTTACCAGAATAGAAATAAATTAAAATACAGAAGCAAAGGTGCTCACGTTGAAGTGGGATGGGGGTTCCACAGGCAGCCCCAGGTAAGGGGGACTCTGTTGGGGGATTTGAAGCCTGCTGGACTTGATGACCTCTAAAACCCAGCGACAGAAGTGTCTGGGGAGGATGTCAGGAGATGGAGACGTCTAGCCCCTCATTACATGGGATACTAACCCCTTGAACCCAGACAGCTTGGGATGGTGAATAAAGCCATGAAAAAAGAATGTAAGGGTAGGGAGCAGTGGCTCATGCCTAAAATCCCAGGACTTTGGGAGGCCAAGGCAGGAGGACTGCTGGGGCCCAGGAGTTCAAGACCAGCCTGGTCAACACAGGGAGACCCCATCTCCACAAAAACTTTAAAAATTAGCCAAGCATGGTGGCATGTACCTGTAGTCCCAGCTACTTGGGAGGCTGAGGTGGGAGGATCACTTGGGTCTGGGAGGTAGAGAGTGTAGTGTGCTGTGATCATGCCACCGCACTCTGGCCTGGGTGACAGAGTGAAACCCTTTCTCAAAAAACTTAAGACAGGCCAGCAAGTGAGAGATTAGTATTATTCCATTTTGCAAAAGGGGAAACTCGGGCTCATAGAGGAGTCATGGGACAGGTGAGGCAAGACTGGAATCTAAACCCAAGGCTATGGGGTTCAAGGACTAGGCTCTTTCCTCTACTCCTTAGGCCTCACTAAGTTACCTGTGTGGTAGCTGAAGCCTTGTATGTCTCAGGGATGCAGTTTCCTCAGCTGTAAAGTAAGGGAGTTGGGCTAGAGGAGCGGCAGAGCCCTGGGCAGGCCACCAGCCAGGTTTGCCTGCTGAAGGCTTAGGTAGAGCCTGGGTCCTCATCTTGACGTCAAAGAAACTGGTTTCTCCTGGGTTAAATGGCAGTGACAGTATAAGGTTTGAAGTTTGGAAGGAAGAAGAGAAACAGGGGGTTGGCTGGAGTTCCAGTGCCTAAAGGGGCTTCCCCACACTGGAACCTGAAGACCTGGGCCCTGTAACTTGGGCTACGAGGATACTTAGGTCCCTGGAAGCTGTACGGCCCAGCTTAGACAATAGGCAGAGGAGGCTGGACAAGGGGCCTTTGTGTGTGCCAAGCAAAGGTCCCAGTGGGACTGCAGAGGTGGCTCAGCCACACTAGGCTGTGTGTCCACTCTGCTCCTGCTCCTGGCTGGGCTGCAGCCAGCACCCTTCCTGGACCCCTCCTGGGCTGGCAACCAGGCCCAGTCAGCTGATGTGGAGCCCAAAAGGGCCCAAGGCCCCAGGGCCCTGGGCAAGCTCCTTGGCTACAGGAAGAGGCCTCCTCTGCACTTGTCCAGCAACCCTAATGACTGGCTCCATTTCACAGGAAAGGAGACCCTGAGAGGGACTGGAACTGGGTCAAGGTCTCCCAGGGTCAAAGCTGAAGCTGGGCGGGAACCTACACTCCTGATTCCTAGACCAGAAATGATAGAGGGAGGCCCTCGTTCATTCATCCACCCACAACTTCAAGGATTGAGCACCTTCCAGGACCTCTGAGACAGCAGCAGGAAGAAGGCAGACCTGGTCGCTGCCCTCGGGAGCTCACAGTCTCGGAAAAGGTCAGACATGCAGCCCAAGACCAGGAAGGCCATCAAAGTGGGGTTGAGGGAAGAGAAGAGAGTTAAAGCAGCTCAAGACGAGGGGCCAAAGAGAACTGGGAGTTCAGGGAGCTGCTGATAAGATTAAGGGATAGCGGGGAGCACGGGAGAGGCGAGATCCTTAGTGCCCTGCTTTCCTTCCCAGGGTAATGGGGAGAGGCACCACCTGCCTCCACTTTCAAGCAAGGGAGGTGTGTCCTCAGCCTGGGGTTCGGAGCAAATCTCTAGGAGCAGGTCCCTTCCTGGACAGCCGGGCTGGGGCAGGGGCGGGACAGGGGTGGGGTGGCGCGGCGGCTGGGCGCAAAGGTCCCGCAGTGGGCCACGCAAGCGCCTGGCGGACATGGCAAAACTTTGGCGTCTCTGAAAACCGCTCCTTACTCTCTCCCTTCTGGCGTGAGGGAGCCGGGCGGCCTCCTTCTGGCGGGGCAGTGGAACCGCCGCCGCCCGCCCCTCGCGGTGCAGCACCGGTACAGACGCGCTGACCCCGCGGCCATGTCGCTGGGTGGCGTCCCCGAGCGAGTGGCGAGGTGTCTACCCGGGCGGGTTGGGGGCGGTGCCAGGGTCGGTCAAGAGTCCGCCCCGCCCCCTGCCTGGCCCGGCTGGGGAACTGGGCCGGGAGGGGGCAGCGGGGCTCCCAGGCACGTGGGTCTCTGCGGCGGCGGCTGGACGCGGGCACTGGCACCCGGGAGCGGCGGCGACGGCACCCGGGCGGAGGAGCGCAGCGCAGTGAGGAGAGGTGGGGCGCCTAGAGGGAACAGGGCGCAGGGAGAGGTCCGCTGGAGAGGCCCCGGGACAAGCGGGCCAGACTGGCGCAGGTGGCGACTGGGCGCGGGGCAGAGGAGAGTGCTGTGGAGCCGCTGCCGCCCCGGCCACCGTTGCGAGCCGGAGTGCAGCGCATAACTGGACGGCTTGAGCGCGCCTATGGGTTGGTAGCTGAACTTTGTCTCCACGGGAGCGTCGGTCTAGATGATTGTGGACCGGCGCCCGGTAGTGAGGAGAATGTGCGCGTCCGCGTATTGGGGAAGTCTGCGTGTTAGCGGGCGTGTGAGCCCCTGGGGGCGACTGGCCTAGCCTGCGGGACTTGTCTGTGTGTGCTCAGATGTGAGCGCCCCCGTGGCGTGGGGTGGTGGGCGGTGCCCAGAGACACGAACCCCTGGAGACCCCCTGCCCCTGTCCTGCTCCCAGGGTCACTCTGAGTGGCCGCCTGCCATGGTAAGGTTGAGGGGCAGTTGCAGGGAGTGGGCGGGGGAGGAAGGAGTGGGGAGGAAGGACAGTTAAGCCTCTGTCCCGGTACTTTTAATCTGGCAAATGGTGCGGTAGGAAGGGTCAGTCAGGAGAAAGGCGATGCCCCACCTCCTAACGCGAGGGCTGCCGGTGGCCCTCTTGGGGTCCTCCAGAAGCGCAGCCCAAGGGCCAGGGACTGCTGGGAACCTGGACTGCCTGCTCGGGACCTGTGAGGTCTGCTGCGTTCCTCTCAGCATGGCATCCCCAGGTTCCTGGGCCCACAGCCTGATCTACCTGGTTTGTTTTGGATCTAAGCTGAAATAATGATGAGCTTTTGAGGATCTGGGTGGAGCCCCAGATAAGTTTATTACCTGTGGGGTGAAGTGGGAGGAAGAAGATTCTCTGACCAGACAGGTCCACAGGAGAGCTCCGGAGACTCGGAGATCTATGTTCCAATCCTGTCTTGGCCACTGTGTGGCCTGGACAACGCATCCTTTCTCTGAACCTCAGTGGCCTCCTCTGTAAGAAGGGACTAATGATATGGAATTTGAGGGCTGTTGAGGAGCTGCGTTTGTCTTGCTCAGCACCACTGTGCCCCCTGGGCAGGCTCACAGCTTGGGGATGGGAAGCTGGTCCAAAACCAGAATCCCAACTGTGTCCCTCACTAGGGCACAAGACTTCCACAGGACCAAGCCTGAACCCTGTAGCCTGGGACTTAAGGCCTCTGATAACTGGGGCCTGCCAATGTTTCCAGCCACCTCTCCCGCCTGAGTCTTCACCTTGCAGTAGCTGCCTGTAGTCTCTCATTTCTTGCCCCTGGCCTACTGCATATTCTATACTCCCTGCCTGATAAGCCCTCCTACTCCTTCCTCAACTGGAGAACTACCCAGACTTGGGACCCAGCTCAGATGTCCCCTCCTCTGGCAAGCCTTCCTTGATCCCCCCCAGCTGCTTTGGAGCCTCTTCTAGGCCCCTAGAGTCCTGGTGCTGACAGCCCTGGTCCTACCTGGACTGTCATGCTCTATGTCTGCCTCCTCCTTTCCTCTTCGTAGGTCTAGGGGCTCCTGGAGGGCAGAAACTGGGTCTGACTCATTTCTGTGTTGCCAGCACCCTGCACAGGGCTGAGCTGAACTGAGAGAACAGCAGGTTTCTAACCCCAGCTTCTCCAGTAAAGGCTTGGCCACAGAGGAGCTCCATGTCACTACAAAGAAGGGCAAACCAGAATCTGGTTATCAAAGTGGGTGGCACAGGTTGCCAGAACAGTGTGATCTGGGACACTATAGGACCCAGAGTGCCCCAGCTAAAGACCTAGATTTTGTCCTGAAGGCAATAGGGAGCCATGGAAATTTATGAGCAGGGGAGATTCATGGTCAGAGCAGCATTTCAGAAAGAGCTCGCTGGCTGCAGGATGGAGAATGGATCAAGAAGCGCCAAGGGCAGGAGGTCAGGGCGTGTGTGATGTTGACACTAGAATCATCCCAGGGGTTGTTTAAACTCTAATTGAGCCCTTGCCCCTTGGCCAAACACTTTTCCCTGAGCCTTCAGATACTCCTGCTGGGAATTTGGGGACCTGCAATTGATCTCATCCCAGCTCTGCTCCCAGCTTGTTGGATGACCAGTTCCTCCCCTGCCAGGCTCTTAAAAAAGGCCAGAACAAGTAAGATCCTGCATGGGAGAGTATGTGTGTGGGGAGGCCCTGGCACAAAAGGCTTGTCACTCTTTCTCCTCTTCTCCCTGCCTTGGGCTGTCTCGGAGTCTGGTCAGAGGGGTTGGGGATCACTGTGGGCAACCCTCAGAAGTGGCTACACTGTGGAGTGAGGCTGTGGCTTTTCTGTTCCTATCTCTCTCCTGCCCAGGTTACATGGGCCTCTAAGGCTGTGGATCCCCCCAAGGACCAGCTAAGAAGGTGTGAGGATATCACCAGGGCCTCATGAGTGACCCCATGAGAGCTTTGACTTAGTGGCTAAAGTCTTTAGAGAGGCCATTGTCCCTCTCTAGGTGTCAGTTCTGTCATCTGTAAATTGAGAATGGTGATCCTTGCTTCTTCAAGTGCAAATTTGCTATGAGGATTCTTAAGCTGGCAATCAGGGAAGAGCTTTATAAGCCTTAAAGTGCAGTGCATGAAGGAGGAGTGTGATACTCATAGACTTAAATCCACTTTGAAGATTATAAGAGAACACGGGTGCAATAGCAAAGGATTATTATGCTCATTACTGAAATTTAATTACTGAATGCCTTCCTCCCCCACCACCTCTGCAGAGACGGCTTAACCAGTAACAATTTACGACAATCCATTTTGTCCTCCCACAGCCCTGTGAGCCCAGTTGTGTTTCCATTTTGCAGATCAGGAAATAGAGGCCTGGATTATATCTTGTCACCGGGCTGAGGGGAAATCTGGGGTTCCTGTCCACCTGGCGGCTTAGCCCTCCCCATCTGAGACAGAAGCCCTGTCAGGGTCCTGGTCCTCTGGCTTCCAGGCCGAGGGGAGTTTGAATTCTGCCCTGGGATCGAGGGGAGTTCGAATTCTGCCCTGGGATCGTGCATTTGGGGTTTTCTTGTGGCCAGATTACCCAACTGCTGATAAGATAATGTCAGCTCAGACCTGCCCACAGGGCCAGAGAAGCCTTGTTGATCTGATGAGGGGAGTGGGGGGTTGCCCCTCATGCCTTCTGCCCAAGCTGCCTCTCCCCAAAGCGCTTTCCATAGGCCTGCCTGGTGTACCCTCTGGGCCACACCTTTCTCTTGGGTGCTCTTGGGTCCTCAGGCCTGGCATCTCCTTATACTGGGCCCTGATGGGAGGAGGCTGGCTGCGTGGGCCACTCTGACCTCTGTACTCATCCAGAGACCAGTCGCAGGACTAGGCTAGGTGGTCCCTGCTTTCTCTCTCTGTCCCCATCACCCAGTACAGGTTGGGCTCAGAGCAGGTGCCAGTGGGTATCTGGGAAATGAGTGGCCAGGTGGGAGCAGCCACGGAGCAGAATGGGAGGCTTTGCTCCACGGAGAGCCACACTTGGTCCTGGAGCAGTGGAGCTCCTTCACCCCTGTTACCCCATCTCCTAGGCCCGAGTCTTTCCTGGTCCAAGATGAGTAGCGGGAGTGTCTGCTAGGAGGACGAGCAGCCTGGGCCCTGCGGAACAACTCCTTGGCCCTCTACTCTGGTACCTTGTCACTGTCAGTGTAACTCCTGGGTGAGAGGCCTGGGTGTTGGAGCGAGGGAAGAGGGCTGCCCTCAGGCTTCTGGGACCCACGTGGCCTCTCCCTCCCCAGGTCTGAGGAGAGCCTCCAGGTGTGGGCGTGGCCTCCTGGTGAGTGCCCAGCCACCCAGCCCTGGCTTGTAGGAGAGGG
Organism: Saimiri boliviensis; assembly: GCF_048565385.1. Lineage (NCBI taxonomy): Eukaryota > Metazoa > Chordata > Mammalia > Primates > Cebidae > Saimiri > Saimiri boliviensis. The sequence continues at coordinate 72,353,076 of NC_133454.1, read as the reverse complement.
ACTGTTGCCATGGCTGGGCACTCGCAGGAAATCCAGGGCCAAGGGAACTGCTCCTCTCACAGCACCACCATATGTGTTGTCTCTCCTTGGTCTCTCTCCCTCCAGACTCACTGTCCCATCTACCTTCCATGTGGCACCATCTTTGTAAAGGTGAACTCTGACCACATCCTTCCCCCTTAAGCCTTCCATGGCTCCTCATTGTCCTCAGAATAGAGGCCAAGCTCTTTGGCCCGGCACTTGAGCCTTTTTCATGTGAATGCCTCATTCCCCCTCCGCCACACTCCATGCCACCTCACCCTCCACAGCAACCACACAAGACCTGCTGGCCTTTTTCCAGCAGGTCTTACTTTCATCCACCAAGTCTTTGCTCATGCCTCTTCTGCCTTCACAGCCCGGCTTCCTCTTTGTCTATCTGAAAAACTCCTAATCATCTATCAGGTTCCAGCTCATATGACCCCTCCTCTGCAGAAGCGCTCCCTGACCACCTCCCCAGGCCAGGTGGGAGTTGCTGTTCGCTCCATGGCCCCTGGGCTTGCCTTGGTTGTGGTTTATTCACTCAAGTGGATTTGGTCCCTGTCTATGTCTCTCTCCCCAATCAGACTGGGTACTCCTCAAGGGCCCAGCAGAGTGCGATGTGAGGCCGGGTGTACAAGGTCCCTCTGAGGCTGGGCGCACCAGAGCACTGGCAAGTGTTTGCTGGACTTTGTGGTTGCTGGGAATGTGATTTAAGATAGCATTACTCTTGTGGCTCTTAGAATCTCAAAACCAAAGGTTATGAAGAGCAACAAGTAATAGAACTGAAGAAACACTGAGCCTTCACACGCGGAGCCAGAGCCCCTCAGAATTAGACTGTGAGAATCAGTGAACTCAGAATCCTGGAGGCACCTGGAGTGAGGCCATCTCAGAGTCACAGACTTGCACGGCGCCTGATCGATGCTTTCATCCCCCTTTCCACCTTGGGTTCTCCATCCACCTTCTTTCCTCCCAAGCTGGACCCTTCCTGCTCCTCCTCAAATCTCATTATAGCTCCCTTCAAGGGACCTTGCCTGACTGGCCTGACTATGACCTCTGTCCCTCTGCTGGGGACACCTAGGAGGGCCTCCCTGGCGAGCAGTGTTGTGGGCTCCTGAATTTCAGTGTCTTCCTTCCTGTTGTGACAGGCAGATGCAGCCTCCACCTCAGAACAGTTTACGATTTATTAGCGCCATGGTGCACCCACCTGCCCCCTTGTCTCATTCCCCATGAGCTGTCCTGTGCAGCGGCGATTCTCCCCATCTGAGCAGTGAAGAAACTGAGGCTCCAAGAGGGGGGCTGACTTCACCAAGACTGCACAGCATGGGTGGTTCCAAGTTAGAGCCTGAACCCAGGGTTCTTGCCTCTTGAATCTGGAGGCATTTGGCCGTGAAAGGTTGGGGTGGTGGTCCAGGACACTGTGGTTTAAGCCTGCTTAATTTAGTAGCACGGCTCTGTAGCTCTGTTCTGGGCTGTGCTTGGTTGCAGGTGAGATGGGTGGTTTGGAGTTCTGCTCTGGGTTGGGGGTGAGGTTGTCAAACCCACACTGACAATAATTAGAACACCAGACCTTGAGTAAGGCCCTTCCTCTTCAGATCTTTCTGATCTAGACTCACCCACTCAGCTGCTGCTCTGAGCTCGGCCTTGGTGAGTAGCCTCCACAGCCAGGATCTTGGGGGGTCCCCAAGAGGGAGAGAGCATCTGAGAGTGGGTACAGAGCCCAAGGGCCTCATGAAGAGAAAGCCTCACACCACAAAGGCACCGGCTGATAGCATCTGAGGTTACCCCTCAGCCATTTCCACTCCCTGGTGCTCCCGGTGCAGAAGCATGGCAGGCCAGGCAGGGGGCCTGCTGGCCTTGGGCCCTTGAAGGACATTTGGGAGGAGTCGGGGGTGACTTCTAAGCTCAGCCTGTGCACTCCAGCCTTGCCCTCTTCACTCCCCTCAAGCCACCAGGGTGATGAGCAGTTCCTCACACGTGTCATGTTCTCTCTTGTTCATCCTCACTCTGCTCCTCCTCTCTCTCCACCCACCTGAGTCCTACTCATCTTCCCAAATGCAGGTCAGGCGCTCTCTCCTCCAGGAAGCCTTCCCTCATCACCCCTCCATTCTTGTGAGGCGCCTCCTTGGCTTCCTCCAGGTCTGATCACCTGTGTTACCATTGCCTGTTTCCAAGAGTGCCTCCCCTGACTTTGAGATCTGACCTACCTGAGAGTCCCCAGGTGCCCTGCCCAACTATGGGCATAGATGTGACAACCTTTGTGAAGGGTGAGCGAGTGAGAGAGTGTGGTGGGTATCTTGCTTCTGCTGGGGAATCCCTGGACTGGTTTCCCCCTGAGGACGGCCTTCAGTGTGGAAAACCTGATCTGTCGCTATTCTGGTTGTGACCTTCCAGTAGCCCCTGCCCATAATTCCTGTGAGGCCTCCTGCCCTTCATGTCTTCCTGAGATACCCCCACCCTCCCTACCTTCTTTACCTGCTGAAATATTCTCTCTCTCTTACTATTTCATAAAATGAGTCTAAATCATCTTATTAGCTCAACAACTCTCTGAGGCAGGTACTGTCCTGATATCAAGAGGAAATTGAGATCTGGGTTTTGGAGTTTAGAGATTTGTCCAGGTCTTACTGCTGGGAAGAGCAGAACTGGGATTTCCCACCTGCCTAGTGCCCTCTCTTGCCCCCTCGATGTGTTCCTGGGACCAGGTCCTCTGTTTCCCCTCACAGTACCCCATCTCTGGCAGAGATAGGCAGCAGGGGTCTCCACACAGTGGTGACAGGACATTCTCCCCTACCAGGCTAGACGGGGTCTGCCACCAGGCAGAGAGGCACATTCCAGAGCCACTCAACTCGAGGAGCTGGAATGTCATCCAACTGCCCTGGAAACTCCGCAGCGGCCTGGGAGCTCCCAGCTCCTCCTCCTGATTTGGGCCTCACTAGCCTAGAACCGCAGAGAGAAAGACCCAGGTTGGAGTAGGGACAGAGCCAGGTCAGGGGGCTAGAGGTCTGCATGTTAGGCTTGGCTTTGCCCTTGACTCACTGGTGACCTTGGGTGAGACCTTGAGCTACCCCTTTCTGGCTTTAGTTTTTCTACCTGTGAGATGGGTACAATAACCACCATGACCTCCTCACGCTAAGTAAGTACTGGGAAGAATAAATCCTGGGCCCTGCCAATCGGGCACTCCTATGGCAGAAAACTGAGCAGATAGGCAGAGCTGTGGAGCCAAAAAGAGCTGGTCGGGGAGCTGCCTGGGGAGAGGGCCTGGGTCTTGCAGGGTGGGAGGTAGCAGTCAGGGGCACAGCCAGACAGTCCAGAGCTGTTATGCTGTTTGCTAGTTTTGTGACCCGGGAGAGGTTATTTAGCCTCTCTGAGTCTCTCAGGATTCAACGGAAAGAGGTATATGAAACCACCTAACACAGAACTTAGCACAGGGACAGCATGAAACTCTTGTGGTGATATAGGTGTTAGATGATCAGGGAGGCCATCCCTGAGTGACGATAGGACCACGGGACTGTTTTTGTTGTGCCTGAGACAAGAAGATGAGGGCAAAAGCAGAGAAGGTGGGTTTTCTGGAGGGGTGGCAGGGACCAGATCAGCCACGGCCTGAGTGCCAGGCTGAGGAACCGGGATATTCGCCTGAGGGCACTAGGGAGCCAGGGACGTGACTCAACAAAATATGGTCGGATTTGTCTTTTAGGAAACCACATGACTGCAGTATGAAAGCTGAACAGACCTGGCAGGGGTGGAGGCACGGAGGCCAGTGAGGAGGCTGGTGCTGTGGGCTGTGGGAGCACGGGCCTCAGGCTGCAGCGCAGGGACCGTGTGGTGCATGTCGGAGGAACTTCACTGGTTGAACTGATAGAACTTGGTGAGTGGTGGGCTTCCAGTGGGGTGGGGAGAAGGATGTTGTCCAGGCCATATCAGAGGTTTGAAATCTGGAAAGATGGTGCAGGCCCTTCTCAGAAATGAGTACCACCTGAAGAAAGTGATATTCTCCACTTCAGCCTATTGAGTCAAGGCATTTTCTAAGGAGGAGGAGACAGGGAATGCACCTGGGCCTAGCAGGTGAAAAGGTGATGCCCCTCACCTTGTCACAGCCTCTAGAGTAGATCAGTGGGACGCTACCAGCCCACCAGCCATGCCAGTCTGAGACCACCGGGCAAGGTGCACTCAGGAAGCAGCGGCCCGGAGGCATTTCCCACGGCCTGTCCCCAAGCTATTCCTGCAGCGCCCCTATCTCCTCTTCCACATCCTCCCATCCTTGGGGACCTCGCCTCAGCTGCCACAGGCCCACTCCTCCACCCTAGGGAAACGAAGATGCAAAAGCAAAGCTCAGGAGGGTTATGTTCTATTTCTCCTGCGAGATTCCGAGGTGCTGGCGGATGGTGGGACCTGCCCACCCAGAGGGTCACCTCCACCAGGCAGCTGTCCCCTCCCTGAAATCCTGTGCTTGATGTGTGCAGGGGGCTCCAAGGTGAGACAAAAACCAGGGCCAGAATTCAGGAGGGCTGGGCTCTAGCCTTGGCTCTGTCCCTGACTTACTGTGAGGCTTGCGTCTCAGTTTCCTCCTCTATGAAACAGGGTTTGGCACAGGAGATTTCTGAATGCTGTTTCAGGCCCTGACGGTCTAGACTGCGTCTGTGTGTGTGAGTGTGTGTGCACGTGTGCATGTGCGCACGTGTACATCCGTGTGTGTCCACTGCACGTACACCTGAGTGCGACTCTGCATGCCTCTGCATATCTTGGTGTGTCTGTGCCAGTGTGTGATCAGGTGTGGCGTATGTGTGTTTATAACACCTATGGAGGAACGCTTAGAGGTAGGAGTGGGGAGCAGGGGGTCTCTAGAAACCTTGCTTGGGCAAAAGTGTGTTGGCAGAAGTACACTAGAATGCACACTGGACAAAGAGGGTATTGACTTTTCCTGCTGTGGGGCCAAAGCACAGAACCAGGACCTCAGAAAGAGACCCTGGAGGCTTAGAGGTTTGGCTCAGCTGTGCAGGACACTGGGGAGACCTTCCCTCAGGCAGAACCACCCCTCTGTGAAAGGGGAGCCCAGGGAAGGAAGCTGTGAATAACCAGTCCCTGGAACACATGAGCTGGGGTTTGGGTGTTTGAGCTGAGAAGGCACTCAGACCAGGACAAACACCAGGCCACCTCTCTGCCTCCTTCTGGTCAAAGTTACCACAGAAGAGGCAGCCCTGTGGGGGATTGTCCTGGCTGGGTTTCCATGACCCTGAGCCTGAGCTTTCTCCACCTCCCTGTGTTTGCAGGAGCCTCTTGGGGCAGCAGCACGGCCTGCCCAGAAAAATGTTGGAGGCTGGGCGTGGCCCCAGGCCTGGGGACCTGTTTTTCCTGTTTCCTGCAGAGTTCCCTGCAGCCCGGTCCAGGCGTGTGCATTCATGAGTGAGGAATCCGAGCAGGCACTGAGCATCCTGACCTGGAGAGCAGGGGCTGGTCAGGTACGGGTGTGTGTGGGTGGGTGCCCCGGCCGGGAGGTGAGGACAGGTGTGTGTGCCGTTGTGCCTGTGTCTGCCCTGAACTGGCTTAGATCAAGGGATTCGAAGGCAGGTGCCGTGCCCTGCTCCTTCATCCCAGGCTGTGATAAATTTAGCCTTTGAAGCCAGACAGCCCTGGGTGTCAAGCCTAATTTTTCCAATGCCTGGCAGTGTGATCTTGAACAAATAGCTTAACCTTTATGGCAGTATCTACCAAGGGGTGGGGTGGGGGATGAAGATGCTGTGTGAAAGCTGCTCAGCCCAAGTCTGGCCCTTATAAAGCAAGGTGGGTGGAGAATCCTGATCAGACTGACGAAGGTCCTGAGGTAGGTAGAAACCTGTGGCAGGCCTCAAGACAGCCAACCTATCTCCAGAATAGGCCTGTCCAGTCCCCTCCCACTGGCACTTCCCTGACCTGTCCAGAGAAGGGCAGAGTCTCCTGGGCTCCTGTGGCAGTTGAAGGAGACATAAGCAGGGACATAAGCAGGTCCCAGGTGGGCCGGGACCCCTAGAAGGGCTGGGTTGTCCCCTGGATACGTAGGGTCAGCAGCTAAGAAATCTTTAAGCATTCTTGTCTTTGAGAGGCCCTCAGAGGAGCAAGTAATTTGGTCAAGGTTACACCAGTGGGGATGGGCTGCAATTCCCATTCAGGTCTATCCCACAGTGGAACGGGCTGCAGGAGGGAGGTAGTGAAGTCCCTGTTTACAGGAGTATGCAGAGGCTGCAGAAGGGCTTGTGTCTGTGTGCGCCTCCTCTGGGCCCCCATAGCCTCTTGTGCTTGCTTCATTCATTCATTCTCTCATTCCTGTAATACCTCCTGTGGTCGGGCCTCCTGCTGGGTGATAGGGACAGAGAAAAATCAGATCGACCCAGCCCTCAAGGAGCACCTGAAATGTGTTGGGATAGAGGATGGAAGGACAAATTACCAACTGGCTAAGAAATGTTCCCAGGGATGATGGAGAGAAAGCTTCAGAGATGAGAAGATCCTTTGGGATGATGGAGTGCAGTGTGGGTGGGTCCTGGGAAGGATTTGTAGTGAGAAAGAACAGCATGAACACAGGCAGAGGAGCCTGGAAGGGTCCTTTACAAGGCTCTGGTCTCCCCTCCAGACTAGAAGGTCCTTGGGACAGGACCAGCCACTGGGACGCAGGGGGGCTGGTGAGCGTTGGACGGTCAGATGGAGCCGTCTCTAGACCCAGGTGCATCAGGGTAAGGAGAAGCAGAGGGGAGACTTAAGGGAGAGGGTTGGGGACTTGGCTGTCCCTCTAAGCCAGGGGCTGGGGCTAGGAAAGATGTACTCACAGGTTGGTGAGCCAGCCTGCAGAGCAAGAGGGCTGGCGGGGTGAGTCTGGCCTGGGGCCATGGTGATGGAGTCCCCAGCTGGCCTGGGAGGGTGGGGGCCAGGATGTCTTAAAACAAGTGGAAGCGGCAGATCCCTCAGTTCAAGGGAGACAAGGAAGTCTCCACCCCTCTTCTCAGTGTCAGAGATTCCACCATTAGGGATTAGCAGGAAACTCTTCATGCGGGGTGATGAGATGGTGACTGTGGAGGGAAGTCAGGCCTCAGCCCTGGGGCAGCAGCAGAGCAGTGGCATGGAGGGAAGACTGGGCGTTTGTGTCTCGATCATGGAGGAAGGCCCCTCCCTGTCCAAGAGGGGCAGAAGACCTCTCGCGGACATTTAGGGGCTGCAGTTCTCAAGGCTGGGGGATTTGATTAGGGTCTGAGACTTCTGAGGGAAAGAAATGCCTGACGTCACCCGGTGTTTTGTGGCCAAGCTAGACTCAAACCTCAGCTTACTGGTCCCCAGGCAGGGACTCTGTCCCGGGAGGGAATGTGGTCCTTCCATAGCTCCTCAGTCTCACACGGGGGCCTCTCCTCGCTACTCCTGCAGCTTCTGTGAGCAAGCGACTCTCAGCTGCCCTTCCAAAGCTCCCGACCTGATGGACCCAGCCTGTGCCCACCCTCACATTTGCCATGACGGACACCAAATTCCTCCTCTCCCACCGCTCCGGAACAGCCTCCAGAGCCTGCCTCCCAGACATCTCTGAGGCCTCCTCCTCTCACAGGGCCCAGGGCCTGCCCCAGTTTCGGTCTTGATGCCACTCCCCTGGCCCACCACACTCACCTCCACAGCCCCCAGTCAGGACCTCCAGTCCCACCTCCACTGTGGCCTAAGGTTTCCGGAAAAGGCCATTGCTAGCTGAACCTTGGCACTTAGAACACCACCATGTGCCTACTGTGTGCAGCCTCTACTCCAGATATTTTACACAGAACACTGGACCCTCACAGCAGTCCTATAGTGGAGATTCTAGTAGTTGTCCCATTTTACAGCTGAGGAAACAGAGGCAGTCTGGCTCCAGTGCTTAGGTTCTTAGTCACTGAGTTCTCTGCACTGAAGGATAAAGAGCCGTGGTTTCAACAGGTAGAGATGAGGGCCATGAATGAACTCCAGGTAGAAGGAGCAGTGGGAACTAGGGCTGGGAGGGAAGAGTGTTGGGCACATTCAGGAAACTGCAGGTCACAGGGGTTGGGGCAGGTGAGGTTGGCAGAGGCTCAGTTATGAAAACCTCAGGTACCAGACTTGAGTGCTAGGCTTTCTCCTGAGAGAGGGCAGGAGCCCCAGGAGGGTTTCAAGTAGAAGAATACTTTCTTTGACAAAGGCCACTCTGGATTTTGGTGAGTGGGTGGGGCTGGGGCTGGAGAATGGAGGCCAATGCAGTGGTTCCAGCAACAAGAGGTAGAGCCTGGCACTAGGCTGGCAGCAGGAACTGCCCTGACCCTGGGTAAGACGGGTATCAGCCACTTGACCCTGCTAGAGCCCCAGGCTCCACCTGTCCCTTCTTAACTTGGCACCACATAAGCTTCTCCTGGCCTCCGCCCCCTGGGGAGCCATCTGTGTCCATGGCAGGGGGAACAAGGGTGCAGGCCCCCTTTCTTGTGAGTGCACATTTGCTGACAATAGGAGACAGAGAAGATCTGGGAGTCTTGATGAAAGAAGGGAAACTGGCTGGGCACTGTGGCTTGCGCCTATAATCCCAACACTTTGGGAGGCCGAGATGGGCGGATCACTTGAGTCCAAGAGTTCAAGACCAGCCTGGGCAACATGGCAAAACCCCATCTGTACTATAAAATACAAAAAAAAAAAAAAAATAGCTGGGTGTGGTGGCACACACCTGTAATCCCAGCTACTTGGGAGGCTGAGACTCGAGAATTGTTTGAACTCAGGAACAGAGGTTGCAGTGCCTGAGATCACGCCACTGCATTCCAACCTGGGCGATGGAGTGAGAATCTGCCTCAAAAAGAAAAAAAAAAAGGAAAGAAATCGAAGGACCTCTACACTTGCCTCCTAGCACCCCTAATCTCAACCTCATGGGCTTTGAACTGCTGCTGGGAAGCCAAACCTGGAAGGGAAGCCTGGGTCTATGGGAGTGGATGTCACGCACTCTGCAGAGTCCCCCAGTCCCTCAGGACTCCAGGATCTAAAATTAGGGGAATTAGGCCACAATCCCGTAATCCTGGTACTTTGGGAGAACGAGGTGGGCAGATCACTTGAGGTCAGAAGTTCAAGACCAGCCTGGCCAACATGGTGAAATCCCATCTTTACTAAAAATACAAAAATTAGCTGGGCATGGTAGCATGTGCCTGGAATTGCTTGAACCTGAGAGGTGGAGGTTGCGGCAAGCTGAGATCGCACCACTGCACTCCAGCCTCGGCGACAGAGTGACTCTGTCTAAAAATAAATAAATAAAATGGAGGGAGTTATACGGCCCCAGATTCTCAGGATGAGGAGGACTCACACTTCATCTGCCCTTTCCATCCTCCCAGACACACCTCCACACAGGCATAAGCCCTTCTGCAGCCTCTGCTAGAGAGCCACTTGCATAATCCCACAAACAGGGAGTTCACTACCTCCCGCTAGAGAGCCACTTCCAGGGGCTGGACCTGGACAGGAATTGCAGCCCATCCCCAGTGGCATGACCTTGACCAAATAATTTACATGACCTGTGTCTTAGCCTCTTGATTGGAGAGCTGGGGATGGTGACCTGGCTCACAGAACACATCGTAAGGATAAAGTAAAGTAACTTTCTTTTTTTTCCTGAGACAGAGTCTTGCTGTGTTGCTCAGGCTGGAGTATAGTGGTACAATTTTGGCTCACCTCAACCTCCACCTCCTGGGCCCAAGGTGATCCTCCCACCTCAATCTCCCTAGTACCTGGGACTACAGGCACCTGCCACCACACCTGGCTAATTTGTGTGTGTGTATTTTTAGTACAGATGAGGTTTCTCCATTTTGGCCAGGCTGGTCTTGAACTCCTGGCCTCAAGTGATCCACCCACCTTGGCCTCGCAAAGTGCTGGGATTATAGGTGTGAGTCACCGCGCCCAGCCTAAGTGAATAACTTTTAGAAAGCACACATAGTAGTAGGGTTGGAAAAACATTAGCTCCCACTGCCCCTTCACACTGCTAGAAAGTGCTTCTTTGGGTTTTTCTGAAACTTGCCCATCCAGGACTCCTGCATGATTTCTAGGCTGGCCCTTGGGATGTTTTGCCTTCCAGGCTGGGCTGTCTTTCCCCTGCCTCCCAGCTGTGAGAGAGCTCTTAACTGGTCATCTGGGTAGGTGTGAGGAGGAGAGCGAGGGGGACAAGCTGTCTGTTGGACGGTCAGTCCCCATGGGTGTGTTATATGCTCAGTGGAGACAAGGTGCAGGGGACATCACAATAGTGATGGTGTGCAGAGAGAAACCGGGTGGGCATGGAAGAAGCTGTATTTGCCACACAAAAGAAGATCCCTTGGTCCCCTATCCCCATCTCCACCCCAGATTTCCCTGTATTCTTCCGGGGGGTTACTTCAGGGGGATTCCCTGGTGGCCTCACAGGCTTAAGGGGAGGACTGCTGTTGATAAGATACAAAAAGTGCCAGAATAGAGGAAGATGTAAAAAGTGAATGAATAACTGAAGAGGGAGACCCTTGGAAATACTTTCTCCAATACCAGAACCCTAAGCGTGGGCCCAGAGCCTCCCGAGAGTAGGAAGATGAGCTGGAGAGAACTTTACAATGCCCACAGGAGGCTGTGGGATGCCTACTGGCCAGAAATGCCCCTGCAGACAAGTGGGCATTTGGTGTGACACAGGGCCAGCCAGCCTCTTCCCATGAACTCAAAATTACGTGCTCTGGCACTCCCAGATCCTCAGATTCTAGAGCTCAGAATCCTAGATCTAGAACTCTGATCCTGAGTTTCTAGAGAGGGATAGGAAAACTTTTTTTTTCTCCCAGAAATGGGGTCTTGCTATATCACCCAGGCTGGAGTGCAGTGGTGTGATCATAGCTCACTGCAGCCTCAAGCTCCTGGGCTCAAATGATCCTCCTGCCTTAGCCTGCAAGTGGCTGGGACTACCAGTGCATGCCAGCATGCCTGGCTAATTTTTTTAAAAAAATCTGTAGAGATGGGGTCTCACTTTGTTGCTGAACTGGGTTTGAACACCTGGCTCCTGCCTTGGCCTCTCGAGTAGCTGGGATTATAGGTGTAAGCCACTACACCCAGCTTGAGCTAACTTTTTTTAAAGGTCAGATAGTGAATATTTTAGACTTCACATGCTGTATGGTCTTTATCACAACTACTCAACTCTTTGAAAACAGATGGGTATGGTTGCGTTCCAATAAAGCTGAATTTACAAAAGCAGACTGGAACTGGCCTTTGGACTATAGTTTGTCTGCCTCTGTTTTCAAATTTGACAATTGTGTGATCCTAATATTCATGGATCTCATGCATTCTCAAAGTTTCAGAGCTTGGAGGTTCTGGATCCAGATCCAAGTCAGATGGCAACAAAAGTCCTGGACAGATGGCTGTGTTGGGTCCCCTAGGGGTGCTCCGGCCACAACCCTGATGTCCCCACTCCTCCCTTCCCTTCAGGGCGATGGCAGCAGACCTGGACCCCTGGAATGGCACCATCAATGGCACCTGGGATGGGGATGAGCTGGGCTACCGGTGCCACTTCAACGAGGACTTCAAGTACGTGCTGCTGCCTGTGTCCTACGGCGTCGTGTGCGTGCTTGGGCTGTGTCTGAACGCTGTGGCACTCTACATCTTTTTGTGCCGCCTCAAGACCTGGAATGCCTCCACTACGTACATGTTCCACCTGGCTGTGTCTGATGCACTGTATGCGGCCTCCCTGCCGCTGCTGGTCTATTACTACGCCCACGGTGACCACTGGCCCTTCAGCAGGGTGCTCTGCAAGCTGGTTCGCTTTCTCTTCTACACCAACCTTTACTGCAGCATCCTCTTCCTCACCTGCATCAGCGTGCACCGGTGCCTGGGAGTCTTACGCCCTCTGCGCTCCCTGCGCTGGGGCCAGGCCCGCTATGCTCGCCGGGTGGCTGCGGGAGTGTGGGTGTTGGTGCTGGCTTGCCAGGCCCCCGTGCTCTACTTTGTCACCACCAGCGCTCGAGGAGGCCGTGTGACCTGCCACGACACCTCGGCGCCCGAGTTCTTCAGCCGCTTCGTGGCCTACAGCTCAGTCATGCTGGGCCTGCTCTTCGCGGTGCCCTTTGCCGTCATCCTTGTCTGTTACGTGCTCATGGCTCGGCGGCTGCTAAAGCCAGCCTACGGGAGCACGGGCGGCCTGCCTCGGGCCAAGCGCAAGTCCGTGCGCACCATCGCCGTGGTGCTGGCTGTCTTCGCCCTCTGCTTCCTGCCCTTCCACGTCACCCGCACCCTCTACTACTCCTTCCGCTCTCTAGACCTCAGCTGCCACACCCTCAACGCCATCAACATGGCCTACAAGGTCACCCGGCCACTAGCCAGTGCCAACAGTTGCCTTGACCCCGTGCTCTACTTCCTGGCTGGGCAGAGGCTCGTCCGTTTTGCCCGAGATACCAAACCACCCACTGGCCCCAGCGCCGCCACCCCGGCTCGCCGCAGGCTGGGTCTGCGCAGATCCGACAGAACTGACATGCAGAGGATAGAAGATGTGTTGGGAAGCAGTGAGCACTCCAGGCAGACAGAGTCCACGCCGGCTGGTAGCGAGAACGCTAAGGACATTCGGCTGTAGGAGCGGAACACTTCCGGCCTACGCAGGTTTATATTGAGAAGCTGTAGGGGACCAGGAATTGTGCAGAGGGCACGGTCTCCCCAGATATGGACCATCAGTGACTCATGCTGGATGACCAAGGAAGCCATGACCCCATGCGCTGTCATTTGGCAGGGCATCAGGATATTCTCCAGAGTCAGCTGTTCCCATAACCCCTAGTCATCATTTGTGTGTATGAGTTGGGGTAATTAAGCTTCAAGAAAGGTGAGAGCTGAAGGTCAGTGACACCCCTGGCCTGACTCCCACACAAATAGCTGGCTGTACTGCCAAGGTACCTAGGTAGGATTTCAGCCTAATCAAGTCAAATGAAGAAACAGGTCCAGAGAGGAAGGTGGCTTACCAAGGTCACATACCAGAGTCTGGAGCTGAGATACCTGGGGTGGGGGCCAAGTCACAGGTTGGCCAGAAAACCCTGGTAAATAGAGAGGGCTGAGTTCGAACAGTGGTGTGGAATGAACTGGGTGCCACGGTGGACTCAGCTCTGAGGAGTACCCCCAGCCCAAGAGATGAACATCTGGGGACTAATGTCATAGACCCATCTGGAGGCTCCCATGGGCTGGGAGCCAGTGTGAGGCTGTCACTTATACTAAAGATTGTGTTGCCTGCTGAGCTGTGCCCTATTGTATGGTTGGGGGATGAGGATATGGCGGGGAAGCTTTCACCAGCCACAAAAGGGTCCTTTCTCCAACCCGATCCCTCCTGCCACCTTCCTTCTCACTAGCTGTCTCAGGAGTAGTCTCTTATCAGGGATCCTCTCTCTAGACCCCAGATCATCCCCCACCTTTTTTTTTTGAGATAGAGTCCCACTCTGTTGCCCAGGCTGGAGTGCAGTGGTGCTATCTCAGCTCACTGCAACCTCCACCTCCCCAGTTCAAGCGATTCTCCTGCCTCAGCCTCCCAAGTAGCTGGGACTACAGGTGTGTGCCACCACACCTGGCCAATTTTTTGTATTTTTAGTAGAGATGGGGTTTCACCATGTTAGCCAGGTTGGTCTCGATCTACTGACCTCGTGATCCACCTGCCTTGGCCTCCCAAAGTGCTGGGATGACAGGCATGAGCCACCGCGCCCAGCCCCAGTCATCCCCCTCTTTAAAGCCAGTTGACTTCTGTGCCTGCCTCTGTGCCGAGCACAGAGAAGAGTCGGGTGCAGTCCGAGACCTTGAGATCTCCCAGTTTAGGTGATGGCCAGTCATGTGCTGATAAATGTGAAATCACTGGAGCTCCGATTTAACTGGGGACCCCTTCTTTGTAGAACTGTCCATTTCCATGGTGCAAAAACTCTTATCATGGCCAAATTCAAACTATAAACATGATGTCAACTTCCTTGTAAAATTTCTAAAAATTTAACAATTGGTTCTTGCAAGTAGGTACAAGTCACTTCAGCACATCATTGGATAATGCCGAGTGACTGGGACTGTGAGCTGGGGATCAGGGAAGGGTTTCTGGAGTGAGGAGACTCCTGAGTTGTAGCTTCTGAGAAAAGCAGCTCACCAGGAGAACACCCACATACAGGATGTATCCCAGGCAAAGACATGGGGCAACAGCGCAGGGTGTGCAGGAGCCATAAGCAGTCTGGACAGCTGGCTCCAGGCTGAAGGTAGGGTTGGAGCTAGGTCACAAGGAGGCCAAGTCAGGGCTCCCTCCTTGCCCTGACCCTAAGTCTTCCTTTGCATTGGGGGTAAATATGAAAGAGATCAGGTCCATCCTCTGCCTTCTGGGAAAATCCCAGATACATGGCACGATGGTGCTCAGGCTGCGTCAGGACTTAACGTTGGGGAGATGGGTCTCACCTATGATAGGTTCTGGGTCTAGCCAGGACCACTCTGGGCTGATGTGTGGAGCTCAGAAGGACAGGCCTCAGCCCTAACCTTTGAACAGGGATAGGGCAAAGCTGACAGGCCTCACTCTTGATCTTAAGGACAGGGACCCACTCCTCTCCCTCTGGGAGAGCCCTCGCCCTGTGGGCCCACTCTGCCTGCCTCTGACCTTTTCATCCCTCCCAGTCTTCTTTGTGAAAGGCAGGGCATCCCCAAAGTCTGCTGTATTTGGAGCCTGACTTCACAGCGCCCTCATGTGACAGAGACCCATCACAGACCATGACCCAAATGGTTACTCTGCACTGTGTCATGTGGGTGACCTGCCCAGAATAGTGTGTGATATTCACCTCTCACATTCTAGGTTCTATACTTCTGTTAATGTAGCCGATGTCCTTCTGAGCTTTTTTTTTTTTTTTTTGAGATGAAGTCTTGTTCTGTTGCTCAGACTCCAGGCTGGAAGTGCAGTGGCACCATCTTGGCTCACTGCAACCCTCTGCCTCCCAGGTTCAAGTGATTCTCCTAGCCCTGGCTCAGCCTCCCAAGTAGCTGGGATTACAGGCATGTGCCACCACACCCAGCTAATTTTTGTATTTGTAATATAGATGGGTTTTCGCCATGTTGGCCAAGATGGTCTCAAACCCCTGACCTCAAATGATCCACCTGCCTCAGCCTCCCAAAGTGCTGGGATTACAGGTGTGAGCCGCTGTACCTGGCCCTTCTGGGCTTTCTTAGTGACTGCCTCTTACGAACCATCCTTGAGCCTTTCCTGCAGGCCCAAGCCACTCCCTTTTCTACCAACTGCTGTTCAAGCTGAACCCCATCCCAGTTTATAGGGATCCTGTCCCCAGGTGAGATGCTTTGCTGGCTGAGAGTGTGAATGCTGAGCTCTGACCCTCTCAGCCCTGCTTGGACCTGGAGGCAGGATTGTATCTCATGATTTTGGGGGCCCTTGAGTGTGCATCTCTGGTCGGGGTAGGCTAGGACTTCCCCAAGCCCAAGTTCACTGGTCCCCATTCTTCTCATGTCCTGCCAACCTACCCTCCTGCATCTGCCCCAAACCAGACCCCATGGTGGATGGAGACACCATTGCCTAGAGCCAGGAAGCTCTCCTTGAACCACTGCCTGCAGATGTCTAAGGACATAGACCTGGGACATAGGTCCATAAGGACACGGGAGGGGCTTATTTGCCATCTAATCCTGTGGCAGGCACAGGTGGGGGTGAACACTGGAGACCCTGGGCAAACCAGGGACAGGCACAAGGCCCCACCTCTGGAACCCCATTAGACTGCCTGACCCCTTGGTATGCACGGCCGGCCTTGCTGCTCAGTGCCCAGGCCACTCACCTTGGGGGTGAGGTTCCTGCCCTGATGCCTCTTGCTATTTTCAGCCCAAGTAAGACCAGAATTTTCCATTCCTGGCCCAAGACCATTGTCCAGCAGTGACGTGGGGGGAACCTGCCTGCCCTCAAAATATCTGCTTTTACCCTCCAGGCCTCCCTGCCCCCTCTACACCTCCCTAACCTGACATCACTTCCTGGGCTGTTGACTCATGAAGGCCACTGTGAAAGGGCACGTGAGTCGCCCAGCCACCGGCTGACCCTAGAGATTATCCAGCCCAGCTGTAGACTCAAGGCCAGAGACGGGTGGGGCTGAGCTCAAGGTCATTCAGCAGGTCAGCGTGGCGCCTGGATGTAAGCCAGTGCCTTGGTGGCGATTCTGCTGTCACTCACATTGCCCAGCTCTTCCTGCCAGGGTGACTGAGATGAGGCCATTGAGCTGAGGCCAGGGACAGGGCAGAGATGGGAGGAAGGGGAGGGTGGAGAGTTGAGTGTTTGGGAGTAAATGTTGGCTGATGCGCCTACAGCAGCTGTTCTCGATGAATGGCATGACCTCAGGGCAGGGTCCCTGGCACACAGGGGTCTCTTCCCTGACTCGCAGGTGTCCCAGGACCCAGGAGGGAGGGGGTCAACCCCGGGGACATTTCCACTTTCACCCCAAAAGGTTAGAAGAGGCCCCAAACAACATGTTATCCACACAGGGCTGCTCCAGCTCAAGCCACCAAAACTACCTCCCTGCCACCCTTGTCATGGCAGATTTGGGCTGCTGTGTCCAGAATCAGGCACATGGGGGAGGGAAGTCCTGTATTGACCCATGTCCCATGCACCCTGCGGGACCCTCTCATCTATGTTATATGGTGGATGCTTCACAGCAACCCTGGGAAGTAGATGCTATGATCCCATTTAGCAGATGAGGAAACAGGAGAAGGCGTAAGAAGTGAGGACTTGCTCTGAGTTATCCAGGCCACCAGGGCGAGTCAGAGTGAGTCCAGGCCACCTGATGGCCAGAGTCATGCCTCTCTAGTGCTCCACCACACTCACAGCCCTGCAGGGCAGGAGGGTCTATAAGTAGCCCCTGGCATGATTCAAGATGACAGAGGTGGAGTAGCAAGGATGTGAGGACACAGGTGCTCCACCCACACCACCTCAGTGTCCCTGTTGTCCCCACTTTCCCAGCTGGGGCCTCTTGGCGAGTTACCTAATTCTGCAGCACCTCAGTTTTCCCATTTCTAAAATGAGATGCTGCCTTCCACACAGGGCACTGAGGGGCTTCCCTGCGTTATTAGCGTGAAGTCGTCCTCACAGTGCCCAGCGTGTGCTCAGCATTTATATTGCTGGCACTGGGCCGGGGCTACGGAGGCCAAGCAGCTGGGCCCCGCCCTCACAGAGTTGACATCACTTAGTACGTAACCACAATGGGCTACACGTTTTGAGAGAGGATGGTGTGCCTGGTCAGTGAGCAACAGTGGGCCATACATCTCTAGGGATCCCCCGTTGGTGTGGGAGGAGGGAAGCAGGTCTGTCTTGGGGGAATGTGTGGGGGCATTTCTGCCCTGCATGGCGGTGGGTAGATTTCAGGACCATGGGCCTGTGCTGTTTACAGAACCTTGCCCAGGTGCCTGGCTGTGTGAGGGCAGCATGGAGAGGAGGAAGAGGAGTCTCCTAGTAGCAAGCTTCAGGGCCTTGCTCCTTCAGGTTAGAGAGCTCCCACCCTCCCATGCAGCAGGGTAGCCATTACTCCTGGACTGGGGTGTCCACCATGGCGCTCTGCAGCCACCCCTTACTTTGCTAAAAGCCCAGAGATCCAGGAGGAGAGGACTGGCCTGGAGCTGGGCCAGGGCAGGCAGCAAATGGGCGGCTTTTGCTGTGTGACCTGAGGCCACCTGCCTGCCTTCTCTGGGCTGCACTCTGGGGCCTGGAGACCTGTTCCACAGTTCTAGTTTCCCCCCATCAGCGAAGGCATCAGCTGCCTGCATCCTCATCTAAGGCACAACCGATAGCTGCTCCCCCTGGCCGTTTCCAAGGCCCTCCGGGCCCTCAGTTCTGAGGACTAGGGTGGAGACAGTGTTTCTCCCCAGCATCCAGTGACCGGAGAAGTGAAGTGACTCCACTGCCACCACACAGTGCGATATCGGGAGCTCCTGCCTCCTGCAAGTTGGAGGGTCGGGCTTGGCCAGGAGTGACCAGGTCACAGGGTGAGGGGTGTGCTTGTGGGGGTAAGAACTGAGCCTGAGTCAAACTCATCCTCCTCTGCCCTGATGCACTGTGCAACTTGGGGGAGTAGCTACCTCTCTCTGGGCCTCACTTTCCCCATCTTTGATAGATTGGCTCTGCCCAGCCGCTCCTCCTCCAGTAGGGGATTCCTGGGCTTGCCTCTGTCTTGGCTCCATCTCAGGTGTCCAGTCTCAGCCCTGTCCCAGCCAGGAACAATAGGCCAGGCAGGGCCAGTCACCCCTTGTCCCTGGGGGCTCCACCCACGGCCCTGGGCTATTTTCAGCCCTTGCAGATGGAGTCAGAAAAGGATTTTCCACTCCCAGCACAATGACTGTCCTGGACCATTGTCCAGGAGTGACGTGGGGGACCCGCCTGCCCCAAAATATCTCCTGCCCCTAGTCTCCAAGCCTCTCTGCTCTGCTCCTCGCCTCCCTGCCCTGCTCCTTACCTCCCCATCCTGAGGTCATTTCCTGGGGCTGTTAACTCCTGAAGGCCATTGTGAAATAGCATGTGAGACCCCTGGGAGACACAACCAGTTGGAGTCAGTTTTCCCTCCTGGCAGGGACCCCAGGAATTGCTTGGCTGCTTAGTGGAACTGGTGGCCCAGGGAGAGCTGTGCCTTATCCAGAGTCACACAGCAGTCAGGGTGGAGCCTAGAGATAAGCCCAGGGCTCTTTGGCTGCTCCCACTGCCTCAGCCAAGTTCATTAGCTCCAGTCTGTGCCTCCTGGAACTGAGAACTCACCACTGAACTTCCTGGGATGGGTGCCGGGGAAGCAGCTGAATGGTGTGAGTGGAGAGGTGCATGCAGCTCAGGCTCCGACCTTGGAGTGAGCTCAGCGAAGGGGCCGGAACTTAAACCCAGTTCTCCCTATTGAGTCCCATTTTTATCAAAAGGGGCTATTAGGGATTGAATGTGTGTGGTCCCCCCCCTCCACAAATCCATATGTTGAAATCCCAGCTCCCAAGGTGATGATATTAGAAGGTGTGACCTTTGGGAGGTAACCAGGTCCTGAGGGTGCAGCCCTCATGAACGGGTTTAGTGCCTTTGCAGAAGGGACCCCAGAGAGCTCCTCACCCATTTTCTGTCACATGAGGATATAAGGAGAAGTTGGCAGTCTGCCACCTGGAAGAGGTCCCTCATCAGATCGCAATCATGCTGGTACCCCGATCTCAGACTTACAGTCTCCAGAATGGTGAGAAATTAAATGATTGTTGTTTCTAAGCCACCCAGTCTATGGCATTTTGTTACAGCAGTCCAAACTGAGTGTGACTGAACTCAAGGTGACCGGGGCAAGGTGGGGGGGCACAGGGCAGCTGAGGCAGCAGCAGGGTTCTGGCCCAGTTCAGCCATTGCCAGCTCTGGGACTGCAAACTCAGTTTCTTCATCTGGGAAGTTGAACTGATAATACCAATACTTCCTTTCCCGGTTTGCTAGACAGCAACAATGCAGTGAGGCACAAACACACAACTGTTCGATCTTCCTCCCATCCATGCTCCCTGCTCAGTGATGGTTGATTTTCCTTTCCCATCCAGAAACTGCACATTTGGTAACCTCCAAACTTTTGAGTCACTTTTGGGTAACAAAGTTAGGATTAAAATTTCCATCCCCTGCTTAATTAAACACTCACTTGTCCTCTTCCCCCCTGCTGTGAGGACCCTCCTCACTCTGCTTCTGGGTCCCTCTCTCCTCTAGGTGTTGGGACAGGGTGGGGAGGAAAGACACCAGTGTGTCTTTCCTGGTGCTGCTCCAGCCCTCTCTTGCTGACCTTGCTTCCTGGGCTGCCAGTGCCCCCTGCACAGAACCCGTAAACATCAGTCCACACCTTTGTAAAAATAGTCTCTCCGCTAAGCTATCCCAAAGTGACCTAACTGGAGGGTGTAACGTCTATCCTGCTGGGACTCTGACTGATGCCCCAGTCTCCCTGAGTGATTTTCCTACCTCACCGTGCTGGGGGTGTGAAAGCCTGTCCCCGGTCCACCCCATGCTTCACACTTGGCTGAGATCTCACAGATGCAAAGATGTCTTTTGAGTCCATGGAACCCCAGGTTCATCGTGTAGAGTGAGGGTGGAGGGTGTAGAGAGCTGGGGTAAGGAACCCTGAGAAGGTGTCCTACTCCAGTTGTTTCCAGGTTTCTTTAGAAAGCAGGCTATTTTACCCCACGTGTCCGCAGATTTCTGTCCTGGAACCAAATTCCAAATCAGTAGCCACATGAAAAGTCCCCTTCTCTCCGGCGTAGAATTAAACTGTCAGACCTGCTTCTGTGACCAAAGCAATTGTAAAATGTGGGGGAGGAACTTAAAAGCCTGCTGCCTTAGTCCACAGTGTGTGCTGTCTCTGTGTGTGTGCATGTGTGTTTGTGTGTGTGCTGATTGATCACATCTATTCGAGGGAGGATGGTGAGGGGTGAGGGGCAGTCCTGGAAGGTACCAAGTGGACACTTGGAGACAGAAGGGCTGCAGGTGGGCATCCAGGCGAAGGGGCAACGAGAGCTGCCAGGAGTCAGACTAAAGCCCAGAGGTGGAAGCAGAATGGCAAGAAGAGCTGGGAATGAAGAGAGGGTCCAGCTGCCCTCTGTGGCACCCCCTCTCCTTCCTTCCTTCCTACTTTTCCTCTTTCCTTCCCCACTGCCCATCACACTTTCCTTTTGCCCGCTGTCCCCAGATTCCTTGGGAGCAAAGGGAGGGGGACATGGACAGCCCACTCTGTGCTCTGCCCTGGCTGTTTAGTCTGCGGAGGGCCCCAGGTTGGTTGGTGCTGCACTGCTTCCCCCTGGTGGCCAGAACTGGCAGCAAGAAACGGGGGCTGGGTTCCAGACCTTTGCCTATGGGGTGTTAAAATGGTCTGTGTCCAGGCTGTTGAGGGTGAGGGTCCTGGGGGAGGGCTGACAAATGAAACAGAGAACACAATTTGCATACAGTGACTTGCCAACATACCCTGACTTGCCAACAAGGTGACGGTGCCTAACCCAAACCATGACGTCTGTCTCCTGCACCCCCAGCCAGGGGTAGAGATAATTCCCTGCCAATCAATACCTTTTCCTATGGAAGATCACTCCACAGGGCCCTGGGCCTCCCCAGCTCAGCCTCAGGGACATAGCACATCTGCCCAGGGCAGCCATGGAAGGGCATGGAAGGGTGTAACCATGCCCCTTCCAAAGACTGGGCACCCCTAACTCCCTCTTCTACCCCATTCCAGTAACCTCCCCCCTCACCAGAGCCCCTTGCCTTTTATGCCCCTAGAAGTCCTTGTCTTCTCACAGGGCAGCCTCCAAAACTGCACTCCATGCCGCAGGGAAGAGTGACTAGCACAGCTGGTTCTCCCAGCACCCTTAGGAACTCCATCTGGGAAGAAGTTGGGGTTCACTCACCACACCCGAGATACCTGTAATTTCGATCCCACCAACATGTCCACAGGTAAGATGTGTCTGACTCCTGTGGAAGCCATGTGGAAGGGGAGGGCTGAGTTCAGGGTCCTTGGTGAATCCGGATGCAGAGATAAGACGGGAAGCCTCAGCCAGCCTCCTAGGCTGCCCTCCATGTCCTCCCTCTAGATCTCTGCACACCTCCCACCTACAAGCGTTTCCTCCACATAAACCCAGATGCCCTCATTCATAGTACAGAAAGCACACAAGTCCTGGAGTCAGAGGGCTTTGCGTTTGAATCCCAGCTCTGCCACTCATCAACCAGGCAAACTTGGGTACCTCAGTTCTCTCATCGTAACAAAAGTGGGTAACCGGTCGGGCATGGCAGCTCACACCTGTAATCCCAGCACTTTGGGAGACCAAGGTGGATGGATCACTTGAAGTCAGGAGCTCAAGACCAGCCTGGCCAACATGGTGAAAACACGTCTCTACTAAAATACAAAAATTAGCCAGGCATGATAACACGTGCCTGTAATCCCAGCTATCCAGGAGGCTGAGGCAAGAGAATCGCTTGAACCTGGGAGGCGGGAGGTGGGAGTCGGAAGATGGAGGTTGCAGTGAGCTGAGATGGTGCCACTGCACTGCAGCCTGGGTAACAGAGTGAGGCTTTGTCTCAAATAAAAAAAAAAATAACAAAAGGGGGGAAAGGGAGATAACCATACTCACATCATAGTTACTTTTTGCTGTCTGTTTCCCCTAGAATGAAAGTTTCCGAAACGGCAGGGATCTCTGTTTTGGTCACTGCTTTATCCTCTGGGCCCATCAGTGCCTGGGACATTCCTTTGCTTTACAAAGCAAATCAATTATTTTGCAAGTCTCACAATGGCCCTTTGAGGCAGGAATCTTATTATTATCCACTCATTCATTAATTTATTCAACAAGTATTTAATAAGTGCCTACTATGTGCCAGGTACTGCTCGATGTAGTACCTGAAAATCATCAGTGAATAAAAAAGACACCTGCCGACTGGGCAGGGTGACTCATGCCTGTAATCCTAGAACTCTGGGAGGCTGAGGTGGGCAGAGTGCCTGAACTCAGGAGTTCGAGACCAGCGTGGGCAACACAGTGAAACCTTGTCTCTACTAAAATACAAAAGAAATTAGCTGGGCGTGGCAGCATGCACCTGTAGTCACAGCTACTTGGGAGACTGAGGAAGAGGAATTGCCTGAACCTGGGGGGTGGAAGTTGTAGTGGGCCGAGATTGCACCACTGCACTCCAGCCGGGGCAACAGAGAGAGACTCTGTCTCTAAAAAAGAGAGAAGAAAAAAAAGACAAAAGCTGCCCTTGAGCTTGCATTCTAGTGAGCGGAGAGATAACAAATGATGGCCATAATAGAACAGAAACTGTGTGGTATGTTAAAAGGTGGCAAGCGCTGTAGGAGAAAAAAACAACGAGAAGAGGGATTGTGAGGGCAGAGGTTGCAATTTTAAATAGGGTGGTTGGGCAAAAAGGGGCCACTTGAGCAAATACTTAAGGGAGGTATGGGAGTTAGCTAAATGGAAAAGAGCACGCACAGAGAGGGGCCGGTGCGTGCAAAGCCCTAAGGGCTGCGGCTGGGTGGAGCGGGTCTGGAGGAGAGAAGAAGGAGGAGAGGATGCCGGAGGTTGGGGGAGAGCTGGTAGGACACTGAATGAGAACGGAAGCCATGCCAGGTCTGAGGAGGAGATAGAAGCTGACTTACATGTTAGAAGGATCGGTCTGTCTGCTGTGCTGAGAATAGACCGCAGCGAGGCAAGGTCAGAAGTAGTGACAACAGGGAGGAGGTGTTGCAGAAATCCAGATGAGAGCTCAGTCTGAGGCCTGGGACCGGGTGGTAGCCGTAAAGGTGGGGAGAAGTGGACCAATGCCAGACGTATTCTGAAGGAAGAAGGAACCGCATTCCTTATGGATCAGATAGGAGGAGGTGGTAAAAGGAAAGAGGGGGCAGAGGATGCCTACAACGTTTTGTAGACAGTGAACCTGGGATCTAGAGAAGATGTAGTGTGGGGCCACACAGCTAGTCAGTGGGTGGGGTTGAAGGAGAGGAGGATGGGACTGGGGTGTCGGAAAGGTCCCCAGGTCTAGGACAGCATCTGAGAGAGGGTAGAGCCGAGTAGGGAGACGGACTCTGCCACACCTGGTCACAGACCAGCCCCAGGGCAGCTGAGCATTGATTTGATCAATGGCTTTTTCCTCTTTCCTTGAATTCCCGTATGATGGCCTTTTAATTGGGTTCATTTGTTCCAAGATCATGGGCTGAGCTGAGCAGATGCCAGATGATTTGCCTATTCTTAAATAGATTAGGAAATGGCCCTATGTCTTGGGCTGCCAGAAAAACCAGAATGGCTGAACAGTGTCCCTGAGGAGTAACGCGGACCCTGGGTGTATTGCAAAATCCCTTCCTGGCACCTGGCCTCTCCCTTGCCATCCCTGTGTCTATCGAGCCCTTCTGACTTCCTTGCTCATATGGATTGTGTCTCCTCCTCCAACAAGACTCACTTCAAATCCCCTCCTCGGTGAAGGAGCTGAAGGAGCACTCTGATCACCACACCTCCCCTCAGCCTGCCTGAGCTCCTGCTCAGGGAACTCATACATCTGCCTGGCAAGAGGTCCTACCCGAATTGGAGGGTCTGCCCTAGAGGACATTTAAATCACAATCGCACTTCAGTTTTTTTTTTTTTTTTTTTTTTTTTTTTTTTTTTTTTTTTTTTTTAAGTCTCCATTTCCTGAGCTAGAGTCAGAAAGGGAAAGGGTGGCTGGGAGGCAGGAGAGAAGAGGAATGAGTGTAAATTCCATGTGATTGAAATGAGTGGCAATTAAACTTGACTGGAGAAAAAGAAAACTTTCGTGTCGGTATCAAACTCAGACCATTTTAAAAAACTGGTTTCTTCCATTTAGACATTATATACTGGTTTCCTTTTGTGAAAAGAGCTTTAGTTCTTCTATTCCATCTCTCATTCTCCCATTGCAATTTGTGATTAAATATACAGTGCGTCTATTTTTATGATGTCAAAAGTATTCACAGCGATATATTAGAGCATTTTATGTTTACATTTTCTTTCTTGCATGACTTTTTGTTTTTCCTGGAATTAATAATTGCCTCACTGTACATTCCTAAGAAGGACATATTCTAAGGACAAAGAGAACTAACTCTTAATCTGAAAGCTGAAGTAGTTTTTGTAATCATATTGTAAGTACAGTTAACCCTGAACAACGTGGGCGTGAACTGCATGGGTCCACATACATGCAGATTTTCTTCCACCTCTGCCACCCCAGAGATAGCAAGACCAACTCCCACCTTCCACCTTTTCCTCAGCTCATGCAATGTGAAGATGAGGGATGAAGAACTTTATGATGATCCACTTCCACTTAATGAACAGTAAATATATTTTCTCTTCCTTATGTTTTCTTAATAACATTTTCTTTTCTCTAGCTTAATTTATTGTAAGACTGCAGTACATGACACATGCAACATGCAAAATATGTGTTAACCAACTATTTATATTTTCAGTAAGGCTTTGGTCAACAGTAGAATATTGGTAGTTAAGTTTTGGGGCGGTCAAAAGTTATATGTGGATTTTCAACTGTGTGAGGGATTGACATCCCTAACCCTGCATTGTTCAAGGATCAATAATACTATTGGTGGTGTTAGTTTGAAAATTACATATAGTAGGATATAATGAAAATGTAATTATGTTAATGTCACTGGAAACCAAAATTTTCAACATAAAAGATATGAATATAAAATCAAAGAAGAAAAAACTACTGTCAGTTTACTCTTTGATTTGGAAACATCTGTATAAATTCATGATGCATTTTTCTCTTTAAAAGGTATTTTCCATTTCTAACCACTAAAAAGGCCTGGAAACAATAACTAGCCCAGTGGTGCTGAGGACCTTTAGTACCCACTTCGAAGGCTCTGAATGTGTTTCCTATTAAAAGGAACAAGGGCTTCTTGGGGAAACGTCTGGTTCTGGGTTTGTGGCAGGAAATGCATAAGATGGGTTCAGAACATCTTGTCGTACAGAAAGCAAGTTGTCAACACTACTAATGTTGTGTTTAAAGGACATAAAAACCAACTTGATGGCTGTGCTGCACGAAGATGGGGTATTTTAAGTATCAAAGAGAATAATGCCTACGATGGTTTGAAACATACAAATCTGAAACTCGTGTTTCAAACTATGAGTTTATAATGACACTAAAAGCAAACAAATAAGCAAACGTGCAGCTCTCTTTTGTAGGCTGGTAGCTTATCAATGTATTATTCTGTATCAATGCAAATTAAACGGAAAAGAATCTGTCTTTCTTATGCAAACTGTATTTCAGAGTAACCAAAGAGACGCTGACGAAAAATTCTTCTTTATTGAACTCCAGCCAATAAATGAAGAAGGTGTCACAGAATTAAATATCATCACTTTGCATGCCCTAATCAATGGTGCCTGCCAAACACTTGAAATGTGGCTTATGTGAATTGAGATGTGGTATAAGTGTAGAATACACACTAGATTTTTGAAGACTTAATAGAGAAAAGAAAGGTCGTAAAATACCTTGATTTTTAGATAATATTTTTGATATAACAGATTAAATAAAATATAGTATTAAAATTAATCTCATTATTTCTGATTACTGTTTTAATGTGCTTACTTGAAAATTAAAAATTATGCCTGTGCTTTGCTTTCTATTTCTGTAGGCAAGTCTGGGCAGTGCTCATCCCAATGGCTGCTAGTCTGATAAACACCAGAACCATTGGCCAATATTAACATCACGAAAAAGAGAGAGAACTAGACGTTATATCTTGCTTTATGGGGTACGAAGAAGTACACACCACCTCCTATGAAGAATTCATAGGTGAATCTGAATTTGATTAAACCTCTAGATCTAACTACCAGTTTTCAGAAAACACAGGGGACTGAGGGAGTTAAGATAAGAATAGGTGATGCAATTAACCACATCCAGAATCTGAGAACTCTTTTAGAATACATGACTCGGTTTCTTTAATAAATGGCAAAAAAAAAAAAAAAAAAAAAAAAAGGAGTGTGAGGGAGGAGTAGACATCAGAATGGATGTCAAAGCCAAGGTCTCATCTCTTCTTCCTGCTACAGAGACCAGAGGCCCCAACTCCCTAGGTATTCAGAAGTCATCTCAGAGGAAACAGGGAGAAAATCTGAAACAGAAGAGAGACTGGACCACATTTTTCTCTAACCCTCTGTGGGGAAGACACTCATGAGAATCAACAGATCTTTTACTGGTGACAAAGGAGCTGCATTTTCTTGGAGTATAGATTCCCAAATGGGATGCCTGAGCAGATGGTGGCAATGACTGCTCATTTGGTAGAAATGACTCCTCAGGGCCTACCTATGTTTACCCTTGCCGGGTTGACAAATTGTCCATGGTGGGGAACCTGGCCTTGATTGCTCTAGTCCCACCCCCATGCTCTGTTTTCTTTCATCCAGTCCTTTGCCAGACTCTATTGTCCTTTGGTTTGCACCCCCAGAATGCTCATGACTTTTGTATCAAAGAAAAGATCTATGTCAGGTGCATGACTCAGCTGTTTTCCTTTTTCTTCTGAAAACTATTTTTAAAGACAGGGTATTGTTCTGTCACCCAGGCTGGAGTGCAGTGGCACAATTGTAGCTCACTGCAATCTTGAACTCCTGGCTCAGGAGATCCTCCCACCTCAGCCTCCCAGGTAGGTACAACCATAGGACACCATGTGACACCACGCCTGCCTAATTTTTAAAATTTCTGTAGTCATGAGGTTTTGCCATGTTGCCCAGGCAGTCTTAATCTTCTGGCCTCAAGTGATCCTCCCACTTCAGCCTCCCAAAGTGCTGGGATTACAGGTGTGAGTCGTCGCACCCGGCCTCAGCAACTTTTCTTTCTTTTTATTGTCCTCTCTAAATATCATGTATTGATGTTCATAGGCTGTGATTGCTTTGTGGCCATCTGTAATCCATCATTGTATGAAGTCACCATGTTTCCTCAGGAGAGAGAAAGAGAAGGAAAAAAGAAAGAAAAAGAAATAGAAGGAAAGAAAGAAAAGAAAAGAAGGAAAGACTTGCTGGAACCACTCTCACCACAGAGGGCACATGTGTAGGCTGACCTTCTGTAGTGCTGATGTCATCGACCATCGTCTTATGGCAGCCTTTTGGTCTTCTAAGTCTCTTATACCAGCGCCTATGCCAAGGAAGCAGTGGTTTTCATTGCGGTGGGTATTAACATCACAGTATCCAATCTTCGCTTCTTTTACTTTCATTTAATCTGCTCAAGGCAAACAAAAACCTTTCAGCACCTGCAGCTTTCATGTCAAGGCCATTTCTCTTTTCTTCGAGTCAGTAGCGTTCATTTATCTCAAACATTTTTCTCCAGGGTCTATGAACCAGGAGACATTGCTTTCTGTTTTCTATTACAACTTGTGCTGAACTCCCTGTTTAAAGCCTGAGAAACAAGAAGAATGTTGGTTAAAAATCCAGGCAAATGGTGATAATGTAAGGAGGTCTATGATGGTTAATTTTATGTGTCAACCTGACCAGGCTAAAGAATGCCCAGATGACTGGTAAGACATTGTTCTGAGTGTGTCTGTGAGGATGCTTCTCGAAGAAATTAGCACGTGAGTAGGTGAGCTGAGTAAATCAGTTGGCCCTTCCCAAGGTGGGTAGTCAGCATCCAACCCACTGAGGATATGAAAATTCACTCTCTCTCTCTCTCTCTCTCTCTCTAGAATCTTGCTCTGTTTCCCAGGCTGGAGTGCAGTGCTGCAATCTTGGCTCACTGCTGCAACTATAGGACACCATGTGACACCACACCTGCCTAATTTTTTAAAATTTCTGTAGACATGAGGTTTTGCCATGTTGCCCAGGCAGTCTTAATCTTCTGGCCACAAGCAATTCTCCCACTTCAGCCTCCCAAGTAGCTAGACTACAGGCGTGAACCCCACCCCTGGCTAATTTTTGTATTTTTTTGTAGAGACAATGTGTCTCACTATGTTTCCCAGGCTGGTCTTGAACTCCTGGGCTCCAGTAATCTGCCTGCCTTGGCCTCCCAAAGTGTTGGAATTACAGACGTGAGCCACTGCACCCCACTTTTTATTCATTTTAGAAACAGTGTCTTGCTCTGTTGCCCAGAGCTATCACAGCTCACTGCATAGCTCACTGTAGCCTCGAACTCCTGGGTTCAAGCTCCACCCCAGCCCCTTGAGTAGCTAGAACTACAGGCGTGCACCACTACACCTGGCTAATTTTAAAACTTTTTTGTATAGAGACGAGGTCTCGCTTTGTTGCCCAGGCTGGTCTCAAACTCCTGGACTGCAGTGATCCTCCTGCCTGGGCCTCTCAAAGTGCTGGGATTACAGGCGTGAGCCACTGCACTCAGCCTGCTCTCTTTTTGAGAGGGAACATCCACCTTCTCCTGCCCTCGGAAACTAGTGTCCTGGTCCTTGGGCTTTCAGACTTGGCCTGAATGACACCACCAGCTTTACTGGTTTTCCAATTTACAGACAGATCGTAGATCATGAGACTTCTCGGATTTCATAATCATGTGAGCCAGTTCCTTAAATAAATAAATAAATAAATAAATAATAAAATTATTTCCTGTACTTCCTAAATATATTTAGGTTCTGTTTTTCTGGAGAGCCCTGACTAATACAAGATCCACATTTTTATTTTATTGGTGATTTTTCATGACAAGATATTGTTTCTAACTATACCGATTCTTTAGATGGAAGAATGTTCAGTCTGTCTTCACATAGCTCTTTTCATCACCTCCGTAATAGGTAATCCTGGTTCTTTCCTTGCTTTGTCACCTCCTGAACATCTTGCAGACAGCTTTTTCTATGTTGCTCTTTATACAAGGGACCAAAACACTTTCCATTATAGTTTGGGACCCGTCTGTCTCCTGCTATTTTCCAAAGCCTGGGCATGTACTACAAGTCCACACGTTGCCTGGAGAAAAGTTGGGCACCAGAATCTGCTTACCGAAACCCAGAAGTGCCAAGTCCTTTGGAAGAGGTCTCTTTCTTGACAGTTTCGTTTCTACAAGAGGCAGCAGGATTCCGATGAAGCGCCCCCGCTTCCAGCCTGTGACAGCTCCAGGTGGACCCAAACGACCTCAATCTTGTCTTTTCATCTTATTAACCTTACTGCCTTTGCTTTTGTTTTCCTGGCCTCTCTTGTCCCCTTCTCAGAGTGACAAAACCTAAGAGCATCTGCCAGCCACATCTTCAAGTGGTGACAGGTGGAAGTGTTTCCACCCAAAGCAAGCTCCCTGGTGAGTAAGCACATGTGTGGCCCTCTCCGAAAGAGAGAAGGAAGTCAGGGCTTTTCCCTTTGAGATGAGTCTTACAGTCCCTTATTCTAAAACTTTGGAAGAAAAATACCTAACTATAATGAACAATTCTGTTGTTTCTCTTTTAATTTAAATTTTTATTTTTAATTGACAAATAATAATTGTATATACTTATGGGGCACAATATGATAATATTTTTATGTTGGTTTTTGTTTGTTTGAAACAGGGTCTCACTCTCTCACCCAGGCTGGAGTGCAGTGGCATGAAGGCTCACTGCAGCCTCAATTTCCCGGGCTCAAGTGATCCTCCCAGCTCAGCCTCCAAAGTAGCTGGGACCACAGGTGCATGCCATCATGCCTAGATAGATGGATGGTTGGAAGGATGGATAGATAGATAGATAGATAGATAGATGATAGATAGATAGATAAATACTTTTTTTTTTACATCTTTTTGTAGAGATAGGGCTTTGCCATGTTGCCCAGGCAGGTCTTGAACCCCTGGGCTCAAGCAATATTCCCACCTCACCCCCTGCCCTGCCAAGATGCTGGGATTTCAGGCATGAAAATGCCTGAAAGACGTCACCACGTCTGTCTCAGTGTGGTGTTTTATTATAGGTGTACATTGTGGAATGTCGGCTGTTTTTAAATGGATAATTTTTAATGAAATTCAGCACTAATCTGTTAGTACTTTTCTAGTCTGTGAATTGCCAGAAGCCCAAAGTGAGTATCATGGATGGTAATACAATTAATCATCAGATGACGAGGAGAACACAAGGCAGCGCCACCATTTTGGCACCATTAACGCCAAAAAGCAGCATGGCTGCGGGACGATTGTAGGAGAGCTGGGTATGTGCCTCTGGTAAGGTGGAGCACAGTCACAGCTGGGAATACAAGTAAAGCACAGCGTTGTTTAAAATGGCACCAAGTCTACCGCTATACCACCCTGAACACGCTCGATCATAAAACGGCATCAAATATTCTGAAAAAAAACAGCATTTCATTATTACTGTGAATTCTGCCACTTATTGAAAACCACCGCACATAAAATTGGGTAAACAATCCATCTGCATTTTACAATGAGGTTAGCATAGAAAAATAAACTGAACCTTGACGGTAGTAAACTGTATTCCCAGAAAGGCTGTGTGGGCCTCCTTAAAGGTTGTCTCACCAATAAAACCATAAGCATCTTTTAGGGCAAAGGTGGTTTCTATACTTCCTTCAATTCTCCAATGCTTCTCCCTGTCTTCTTCTTCTTCTTCTTTTTTTTTTTTTTGAGATGGAGTCTTGCTCTGTTGCCAGGCTGGAGTGCAGTGGCTGGCGCCGTCTCGGCTCACTGCAACCTCTGCCTACTGGGTTCAAGTAATTCTCCTGCCTCAGCCTCCCGAGTAGCTGAGACTACAGGCACGTGCCGCCATGCCTGGCTAATTTTTTATATTTTCAGTAGAGAAAGGGTTTCACCTGGTTTAAAACTCCTGATCTTATGATCCACCCACCTTGGCCTCCCAAAGTGCTAGGATTATAGGCGTGAGCCACTGCACCCAGCCTCCCCTTCTTAATTGATGTGGCAGGTATACGGGAAATTCAAGAACTCTAGGGAGTTCAGTTGAACTAAAAATCTGGTTCTGCCAGGAGGTGGAGGTTGGAGTGAGTCGAGATTGTGCCACTGTACACCATCCTGGGTGAAAGAGTGAGACTCCATCTCAAAAATTTAAAAATCTGGTTCAGTTATTTAAAGAAAACACTTCGACTGTTAGAAATTTTTATTGTTTGTGCCAGGTACTGTACTGAGAGTTTTACATACACTATTCCAGTTAAAACTTAAACCACTTGGGAGGACAGAATTATCACCATTGGACAGGTGACCAGAGCTCTGAGAGGGAAAGGAACTTGGCTTGGCCACACAGCTCTCAGCGGAAGAGCCAGAATCCAACCCAGGCCTGTCCCTGCCCAGGACACGCTTGAACCCCTGTATCAGCCCAGGGTGGACTTTGTTCTGCCCTCTCCTTTGTTCCTGTGGTCGGGCACCCAGGCTCTCTCCAGGACCAGCTCCTTTACTTACAGATGGGGGAAACTTGGGAAAGACCACTGACCTCTCTGAGCCTCAGTTTCCCCCTCTGAAAAATTGAAATACAACTGTCCCTAATAAGGCTTAAGAAGGTTAATATCTTCTTTTTTTCTTTTAGACAGAGTCTCACTCTGTCACCCAGGCTGGAGTTCATCAGCACAATCACGGCTCACTGTAGCCTTGACCTCCAAGGCTCCGGTGATCCTCCCACCTCAGCTTCCTGAGTAGCTGGGACTACAGGCATGTGCCACCATGCCCAGTTGATGTTTTTTTTTTTTTTTTTTTAGAGATGGGTTTTCACCATGTTGCCCAGGCTGAAGAAAGCTAATGTCTAAATTTATTCAAAACTACTTAGAAAATAGTAAATTCCACCGGGCGTGGTTGCTCACGCCTGTAATCCCAGCACTTTGGGAGGCCGAGGCAGGTGGATGACGAGGTCAGGAGTTCGAGACCAGCCTGGCCAACACAGTGAAATCCAATCTCTATAAAAAAATAAAAATTTTTTAAAAAGAAAGAAAAAAGTAAATCCCTATATCAATCCTTGTTGGTAAAAACTCCATTTTTCTCATCATTGAAACACTATGAGGTCTCAGCATTTGGGGCACCTTTACTAAATGTGACATCTTGATTTTTTAAAGTGATCTATTTCTTTTTATTTTCTT
Organism: Saimiri boliviensis; assembly: GCF_048565385.1. Classification (NCBI taxonomy): domain Eukaryota; kingdom Metazoa; phylum Chordata; class Mammalia; order Primates; family Cebidae; genus Saimiri; species Saimiri boliviensis. The sequence goes on along the minus strand of NC_133454.1, from coordinate 72,320,703 downwards.
TTTTTTTTTTTTTTTTTTTTTTTTTTTTTTTTTTTTGAGGCGGAGTTTCACTCTTGTTACCCAGGCTGGAGTGCAATGGCGCGATCTCGGCTCACCGCAACCTCCGCCTCCTGGGTTCAGGCAATTCTCCTGCCTCAGCCTCCTGAGTGGCTGGGATTACAGGCACACGCCACCATGCCCAGCTAATTTTTTGTATCTTTGGTAGAGACGGGGTTTCACCATGTTGACCAGGATGGTCTCGATCTCTCGACCTCGTGATCCACCCGCCTCAGCCTCCCAAAGTGCTGGGATTACAGGCTTGAGCCACCGCGCCCGGCTTCTTTTTATTTTCAACTAAATAATACATTTACTTCATTCAAACAAACAAACAAACAAACAAAATTAAACAGTGAAGGATCTCCCTGTTACTAGCACTAATAAGTAACCCAGTCAGTGGTTGCTTCTTTATCTTACCAGATAACTATAATGAATATACAAATCTTAAAAGTGATATGTTCCTTTTTTCTTCCTTTATACACAAAGGGTTACATACTATATACATATTTCTACACCTAGATTTCTTCTGAACCTTCCTTTTCACATTTATTTTTATTTTCTTTACATTTTGTTTTATTCTATTTTTTTAGAGACAGGGTCTCGCTGTGTTGCCCAGGCTGGTCTCAAACTCCTGGGCTCAAGTGATCTTCCTGCCTTGGCCTCCCTAAGTGCTGGAATTAGAGGCATGAGCCACCATGCCTGGGCCTGAAGGTTTCTTAAAGGTCCTTCCACATAAAAACTCCCTTGTTCTGTTTTAACAACCATGATTTATTTAACCAGTTCCCTGTGAATAGACAGGTTATTTCCAATATTTTAATATTGATTTGTTGATTTCTTAAAGAGATGAAATAAATGAAAACACCAACTTTTTCTTTATTATGAAGTTTAAACTATTTACTAAACAATAATATCTGCTTGAATCCCAGATTCAGTAAATCTGTTTTAAAAGGGACAGGGATCTGTTGGTACCAGGTGAAAGAATTGTCCCACTCCCAAGGGTTGACTAACATTAACTTGGCTTTTGTTTTATTCTATTCTATTCTATTTTGAGACAGAGTTTCACTCTTGTTGCCCAGGCTAGAGTGCAATAGCACAATCTCAGCCCACTGCAGCCTCCGCCTCTTGGTTTCAAGCGATTCTCCAGCCTCAACCTCCCCAGTAGCTGGGATTACAGGCACCCGCCACCACACCTGGCTAATTTTTGTGTGTGTTTTTAGCAGAGACAGGGTTTCGCCATGTTGGCCAGGCCGTTCTTGAACTCCTGGTGACCAATGATCTGCCCACCTTGGCCTCCTAAAGCTCTGGGATTACAGGCATGAGCCACCACACCTGGCCTAACTTGACTTTTTGTTCCCTGTGTTGATTTCATTACCCTCTCAGCGTCCCCGCAGTCCCAAGGGCACCAGACAGTGTTGCAGAGTCACAGTGCTCCATAGGCAGTGTGAGCAGCAGACCTCTGTGAACTATCACCTCCTCTGACATAGGCACTATGCTCCTTTTAATGCTGCCAGAAAGTATGTTAACATTTGTCGCTGGGCACAGTGGCTCATGCCTGTAATCCCAGCACTTTGGTAGGCCGAGATGGGTGGACCACAAGGTCGGGAGTCTAGAGCAGCCTGGCCAACATGGTGAAATCCTGTCTCTACCAAAAATATAAAAAATTAGCTGGGCATGGTGGAACGCACCTATAATCCCAGCTACTTAGGAGGCGGAGGCAGGAGAATTGTTTGAACTCAGGAGGCGGAGGTTGCAGTGAGCCGAGACCCTGCAACTGGGTAACAGAGAAAGACTCCATCTTGAAAAAAAATAAACGAAACTAAACATTTGTACCAGGACCAGCTCTGGTGGGCATGGGTCTGGTAGGAGGGCATGGGTCTGGTAGGAGGGAGCCAAATGGGGTGTCCCATCAATGTGCTTAGAGGCAGGAGAGGAATCCAGAGCCCTGACTAAGAGCTGCCAGGGCAGGATTCCTGGGTCATGAATTTGCGAATTAACACTTGGTTGGGCAGCAGGAATGTGATGGGAATGCAAAAGCGGCAACTTCCAGGAAGGGGTTCTCCTGTTCAGAACAAGGGCTAGCCATGGCTGGTGGACTGACAAGACAAAGGGGAGCCATGTGGGGGCTCCTGGGCCCCAGGAAGGAGGCTGGGGTCCTAGGGCTAAAAGAGCAGGCTGGGCCCTGAGAGGAGGCCACAGGGACACCAAGGCCGGGGGCTTACAGGGGCAGGGGGACGTCTCAGAAATTGCTGGAAATGCCAGATATGGCTCATCCAGTGCCAGATCTTGCTGGGCACCTGCCAGCTGCTAAGGTTTCTGAGGCCATGGCTGAGGCTGGGAGGGAGTGGAACAAGAGGAAGCAAATTAGCGGCCAGACACAGTTTAACCAAGGGCTTCTTGACCCTCCTGGGGCCAGTGGGGATTGGGCCCGGCTCCAGGCCTAGCCCTGAGCCTGTGGCCTCCCTCCCTCTCCCAGGCCCATCTTCCCTTGGCCTCAGTGACACGGCACTGACCTGCTCCTCCTCTTACTGCTCTGGCTGCCGCCCTGCAGTTCCATTCCTGGACATCTCCTCTTCCCTCCTTTAACTGATGGCTCCATCTTAAAGAGAGTAGAAGTGACCTCACCCACCCTGTGACCTAGAGGCCCAAACATGAAGCTGGTAAGTCCCAAATCTGTGTCTCCAGCCCTCTGTCAACCCTGGGAGACAGGATTTGGTTTCATTAAAGAGCTGTCAAGTTCCTCTGCCTTGATGTGAGTGTGGGGTCAGGTGGCTTGGCTAACCTGGGTAGAGGGAGCATTTCCAGAGGTCAGAGCACAGTCTCCACGGAAACCAGGGCAATGCTCTGCATACCGAGGGACAGTGGGGGGACCCACTGAGATAGGCGGAGTGCTGAGGGGAGGACACTGGGGTGCCCTTAGGGCCTCCAGGTCCAAACCCACCCACACTTCCCCAACTCCTAGAGGAGCTCAGCCTGCAGGGAGCAGACAGGGCTCCCTCCCTCCTGCACATGCTGTGCCTCCGCCACCCCTCCTGGGCCTCAGGAAGGCGGCTGGGGGTCCTAGGGCTATGGCTGGAGCTGCAAGAGCAGTCCTGGCGCTGAGAGGAGGCCACAGGGACACCAAGGCTGGGGCTGCCAGTGCCACTTAGCACTCTCACCCCCACACCTCTGCAGCTTCTCACCGTGGGACCCTGGGTTTCTGCCCTGGGGTTTCCTCGGGCCTTTGGAGCATACTTGGCCAGAAAGTTCGAGGATCAGCCTTCAACCCCTGACACCTGGAGCTGGTAACCAAATGCTGCGGCTTCCTTGCCCTTTTGGGTGTGACCTCCCTGCAGCTGGTTCTGCGCAGCCACCCACAGGTTCCCCCTCGGACTGACCCACAGTGAGGACCTGCTCGGCAGCCACCGTGGCTCACCTCTTTTCCCTGAATCACCTCTGAAATAAATGATTTGCACTTGAATCTTTGCCTTAGGATCGGCTTCCGGAGGGACCCAAACCGAGAACCCTCTCTCTCCCTCACATTCATATCCAATCTGCCTGATTTTGCTGATTCTACCTCCTTAAAAAGCCCTCAAGGCCAGGTGTGGTGGCTCACGCCTGTAATGCACCACTCTGGGAAGCTGAGGTGGGAGGGTAGCTTGAGCCCAGGAGTTAAAACCAGCTTGGGCAACATGGTGAAATCCCATCTCTACCCCACCACACACACAAAAATAGCCAGGCATGGCGGCATGCGTCTGTAGTCCCAGTTGCTTCTCAAGAGGCTGAGGTGGGAGGCTTACTGGAGCCCAGGAGGCAGAGGTTGCAGTGAGCTCCAGCCTGGGCAACAGAGTCAGACCCCATCTCAAAAAAAAAAGAAAAAGTTCTCAAATCCACCTTCCAATCATCTCCCATATATCACCCCTGCTCCATCCCCACTGCCCTGGTCACCTGCCTGGACTACTCGTCATTGACCCCCTGCCTCTGCACAGCAGCCAGCACAAGTCAGCTTTCTAAAACACAACTCTGGGCATGTCCCCACCTCCAACCCCGCTTAGACCTTTCCATGGCTCCCACTGCCCTCAGGATAAGCCAAGCTTCCCAGCCTGGCATCAAGATCCCGAGAGGACTGGCTCCTGCCCTCACTACAGCTCTCCTATCCCACTCTGCTCTTCCTCTGGACTCTCCAGTAGGACTGAGCTTCATGAGGTTCTCAGAGTTGTCCATGTTCAATCCTACCTCTTGGTCTTCGCGAGCTGTCCCTCTTGTAAACAGGAACATCTTGATCCTACTTTACCCAAACAACTCTAGTTGTTTTGAACCCAGCCTAAGACACAACCTGTGCCTTAACACCCCTGTTCTCCCTGTTCTCAGACTGCAGACTGGGCTGGGAGCCTCTCAGAGCTCCTATGTGTCTTCATGTCTCTGTCCCAATGCCCACCACGTTCCGGTCTGTTCTCCACACTGGGCATTTCTGAAGGACACTAGCCATGAACAACTCATCTTTTTTGCTTCCCTGGGCCTGGGCACATAGCAGGTGTCAGAGAATAAACAAGTGATCATGATGTCTTTAACTCTCCAAAGAGTGATGCCTCCTGACTCCCCAATTCCCTAGCACACTCTGCAAAGACAAAGAGGATGGGCAGGGGCAGCACAGGAAGGAGGCACCTGCCTTCTGAAGCCTTCTCAGAAGGCCCCACCCTGCCAGACAGGGCTGAGGCCTCCTCTGGGCTCACATCTTTCACTCTCCAGACCTCCCAATGAGTTTGTCACTGCTGCATTTTCTTCTAATAATAAATAGGCTTTTCTAGATCTCTCAGGCTCAACTACTTTCTTCTCAGGCCTTCCCACTTTCTTAGAAGACAATTACACTTAATAATGAAGGGAAGAGGCCAGGCATGATGGCTAACACCTGTAATCCCAGCACTTTAGGAGACTGAAGCAGGCGGATCATCTGAGGTCAGGAGTGAAAAGATGTTCAACCTCACTACCAGCCAGGGAAATTTTAATTCAAACCAAATGAAATGATACTATTTCATGCATATCTAATTAGCAAAATTTTAAAAGTTCGATCATCAGTTTGGTTGAAACCAATTCCATTCCTCCATTGCCCTAGACACATTTCTGCATGTGGCCAGAGACCAGCCTGGCCAACATGGCAAAACCCCGCCTCTACTAAAAACACAAAAATTAGCCAGGTATGGTGGTGGGTGCCTGTAATCCCAGCTACTTGGGAGGCTGAGGTAGGATAATCGCTTGAACCTGGGAGGCGGAGGTTGCAGTGAGCTGAGATCATTCACTCCAGCCTGGGCAACAGAGCGAGACTCCATCTCAAAAAAAAAAGAAGGGAAGAGGAAGATAGTAATGATTGTGCATCAGATACATTAAAGGACATGGACATGAGAGCGACCCTAGCCTATGGAGAGAACAGCTCGGGAATGACCGCAGTCTGCTCCTGTAGCACCTCACCCAGACTCATGCTGGTGACACACGATTCGTTCTGTCAGATTTTCTGTAACATTTCTGCAAGTCATTATAATGAATATTGACTGACTGAGAGTTCAGATAACAATAATATTGGAATAATAACTTATTTCTCCGCTTTCCTGTTGATGGACGTTTTGATTGTTCCCAATGTCTTGGTATAAGATACAACGCTGTGATGTACATGTGCAGGTGTTTCTCCTGGGTATATGCCTTGAAGTGGAATGGTTCAGTTTTAGACTGTGCATTTTCACCTTTACTAGATATTGACAGATTGTTCTTCAACTTAGTTGTGTTCAACTTCTAGTCCCACCAGCAGTATGTAAAAATTCCTGTCAATTCAAACAAAGTTGGTTTGGTTTCGACCAAATAATTGGTTTCAGCGTTTGCTGAATAACCAATTATTGGTTGAAGCCAAACCAATTTTGTTTGAATTGAGCAGAATCAGCAGAATCAGGAGTGCTTCTGTGTGTGACAAAACACAGCATATTCAGTGTCAGATAATGAAGTAGTCAGTATTTTAAGAGCTTTAGAACTTCCTGTGATGATGGAAATGTCTGTGCCTGCTGTCCATAGGGTAGTCTCTGGCCACATGCAGAAATGTGTCTAGGGCAATGGAGGAATGGAATTGGTTTCAACCAAACTGATTATCAAACTTTAAAATTTTTGCTAATTAGATATACATGAAATAGTATCATTTCATTTGGTTTGAATTAAAATTTCCCTGGCTGGTAGTGAGGTCGAACATCTTTTCATATGAGTATTGGCCATAATTGCTTTCTTTTCTGTAAAATGTCTGTTCATGTCTTTTGATCATTTTTCTGTTAAAGTGTTTAGCTTTTTCCTATTGACGTGTAGGAGTTTTGTTGTTGTTGTTGTTTGTTTTTTTGAGATAGAGTCTCGCTCTGTCGCCCAGGCTGGAGTGCAGTGGTGTGATCTCAGCTCACTGCAACCTCCACCTCCCAGGTTCAAGTGATTCTCCTGCCTCAGCCTCCTGAGTAGCTGGGATTACAGGCACGTGCCACCATGCTCGGCTAATTTTTGTAGTTACAGTAGAGACGGGGTTTCACCATATTGGTCAAGCTGGTCTTGAGCACCTGACCTCGTGATCCCCCTCCCTCAGCCTCCCAAAGCGCTGGGATTACAGGCGTGAGCCACCACACCCAGCCTTAGAAGTTATTTTTGTATGCTAGGTAATAATCCTTTGTTACATGTGTTGCAATAATCTCTCAGTCTGTAGTCTGTCTTTTTGCTTTTTTCTTTTTTAGTGTTTTTGTATAAACAGAACTTTATTACACCGAGCTTATTAACATTTTCTTTCATAATTTTCTTTGTTGTTGTTGTTGTTTAAAAAGTTATTTCTATCCTGGCAGATAGAAATTCAACATTTGCTGAATAAAAGGAGAATAAAGAGAACAAGTGCCTTCCCCAGGGAGAATGTGCAGAGTGAGAAAGAAGCCGGTGGGACAGAGCCTGGGGAGGGCAGAGACAGAGCTATCCGACAGAGATCGGTGCCTTTAAGGGCCCCTTCAGCTCTGATGCTCCATACACACATACTAATGCAAAGAAGGAAACTGAGGCCAGGGAAAGATAAAGTCTCGAAGGATTCTGGACTGGAGTCCACCGGTCCCCAGGCTCCAGACCAGGAGCAGTCCCTTGAGGCCTGCAGCCTCTTCCAGACATCACCTCCCCCTCATCCCCCGGGGGCGGGCAGCCGAGGCCAGTCCAGGCTGGGCGGGACTCCAACGCGGGGTGCCGAGGCCGCCTGGCCATAGCCCCACCCCGCCTCTTTGCTCTCAGTCTGCCTGGTGTCAGGGACGCTGGGGCCGGAGCTGCTACCGCCCGCCGCTGTCTACACTGTCCTCTCGTTTGGCGTTTGGCGGGTTCGCCTCCCAGCAGCACCCGGGCGGGCGAGCGACTTCTGGGCCGAGACAGCTGGTGCTGAGCGGCCGCAGGTGAGCGGGAGCGAGAGGGGTGGCGGGGGATGGAAGGGGTAAAGTGTGCCGGGGCGCGGGGGTGCGGAGCAGGCCTGCCCACTCCAGGGTCGCGGCCGGTCAGGGCAGGTGCCGGGGGTGAGTCCCTCTACGTGTGTGTAGCGTGGGCAATGTGTCAATGATGACTGTGACCGCGATCTGCACTCCAGCCTGGGCGACGGAGCAAGAGTCTGTCTCGCCAAAAAAAAATTACTGTGAGCACATTGGGTTAGTGGGTTGTATGCGGTTAGTGTGCAGTATGTGCAAGTGTGACCCATGGATTGTGGTGTTTGTCTGCCTGCAAGAAGGGTGCACAGCACCTCTCTATAGCTCTGAGTGACTGTGCTGGGCTAACACAGGAGTCCACAGTGCATGTGCACTTTGTGTCAGGAGCCGTGGCAGGATGGTGCACTGGGTGTGCTTTGCGTGAATTGTGAGATGTGAGTTTTGTGTGGCATATCCGTGGCCCCTGTGGTGTGCTGAGCCAGGTGATGGAAGGTGGGGCACATTTGTGCAGGGGTGACACTGACAGAATGTGTTCTGTGGCCCGAGGGTGGCTCTGCCTTTTCCACCCAGTGCTCCGGAGGGCTTGGGAGAGTGCAAGCTCACCCGGATCTGGGTGGAGGAAGTATGACAGGTCCCAGGCTCACCCTGTCACACACACAAACACACGCACACACAAGAGAAGCTGCTCCAAAGTCTCGTTTTTTTTTTTTTTTAATCTTCCAAAATTCCTTTGGATTTTGCATTCTTCTATAATATTTCTGTATTGGTTTTAATGTAAAAATACTGTTCTGATAAATTCCCATCCACTGAGTTGGCTCAAGGCTTGGAGGTAAATTGGGTTTATCTTGGGGTGAGAATCCCCTGCCTGTCTCCCAAACTGAGATGCAAGGACTTGGGCTCGGCAGGAGTGAGGCTGTGATGCTGGGTACATGCTGTGTGCTGGGAGGTTGGCGGGGGGAAGGTTGTCTTGGCCACTTCTAGGGCAGGGGCAGGAAAGCTGGGCTTCTGAGGAGGAACCCTGACCATCAGTGAGGTTCTTGCTTTTTCTCCACTGCCTGGGCAGGAAGAGGCTGCAGAACCCTGAGGACCATGAATAAGAGGGTTCCCCTAGCAGGCTGCCTCCTGGGACAGTTTGGTGGTTGTGTCATCCAAGCTTGGTTCAAATTTGTTTTAGGCAAATGCAGAAATATTAGAGAGGCTTGCGAAAGGGCTCTGGCACTTTATCTGCAGGACTTTGGGCAAAACCTCACTGTGCCTCAGTTTCTTCCTTTGTAAAGTGGAGATGTGGATAGTATTTGCCTCATAGGTTATTTTTAGGACTCACTGAGTACCTGGACATAAAGTGGCACAATCTCTGATACACATCCTAACAGCTGGTGACAAAACTATGACGATAGTGATGTCAACCACCACACGACTGGGTCCCTGCCCACCCCAGGAACTCTCAGTTTTCACAGAGCCAATGATTCCAATAAGCTGTGTGGGTGGGAATCTGAGAGCCCCTATTTGAGTATGTCTGGGAGATCCATTCCCATTCCCAGACCGAATCCTTGTTGAATTTTCAGTGACCATCTGATTCCTGGGAAGATGTATTCTGGGAGGGGAAGACGCAGGTCTTTGTCAAAGCCTGGGATGGAGCATGGGAGAGAGGTGAGGGGAGAAATGCAGGGGCAGCCATAGGCTTGGATGGAGGCTTCTCTGTCCTGAAAAACCCTGGAGGAAGAGAAAAACGCTGACCCCGTGTATGAGTGTATTTGGGAACTGGGAGGGGTACGGGCCTGGGGTGCCCTCTGCCTAGAATGAGTAAAGTCCAGAACAGGATCAGGATTGTTTGGACCTGGACCAAGATAGGTCCTGGGAGCTGAAAGGGAGGCTGTGAGGTCAGCACTGAGCTGGAGGCAGACATGGACCAGGAGGCCCCCTGCAGGCTGAGCCTTATTTCTGTAGCTAAAACATTTGCATTGGCAGAGCAAAGTGCCCCTGTTCCTGTTGACTTCATTGGGTCAGTTTGGAGGAGTTGCCTGCAGGCCTTGGAGGACAAGGGTACATAAAAGGCAGTGTTGGGAGCTGTGGAAACATCTGGGGAGGGCACCTAAATATATCTCGTGGTGACGGGGTGCCGTGATGGGCCAGTACAAGCTTGGACAGGGGCAGAGGCAAGCCACTGTCCCCAGCTTCCCCTAGCAGAGAGAATTGCTGCCCCAGAGCCCCTGAGAGCTTCTCTGGAAGGTCTGGAAGACAGAACCCTCCTGGGCAGAAGGAGGCCTGGCCCAGCCCTGACTTGCTAAATGATGAGGCCAGCTCTCTTCTCAGCTGTCGGGGGGTGGGACCAAGTGATGTTGTCGTCACTTCTGGCCCTGATTTCCTTTAATCCCCAATTCTGGCTATAATTGTTTATAATTCCACAGTCCTAGCCCTAAGAGTCTGTAATTACCCTAACATTCTAGAAGTGTACAATTCAAACTCCAACTTTCTACACTCCAGAACTCTAACATTCTCCAATTCTGGGCTCCATCGTTGGAGGATTCTGGCCCTGGCTTTGGCAGTCTGACTCTTGCAAACTTAGAAACTCCCAGGGAAGAGGTCACTTCAGCAGAATCATGTGAGAAGCCCCAGAAAAGGCCTCCTCCCTGCCTAAGCCAGCCTGGAGTGGAAGCAGGTGCCTGGTAAAATAGCCACATGCTCTCTGGGGTGGATGACAGTGAACCCAGAGGCCCCTCCTCAGCAGAGCAGCACAGGTGCTGGGAGTACTTCACAGCTGTCAGCGGAGGGTGGCCCTAGGGGAGAGAAAGGTTCAGATTTTGCATTCTAGGCACCCCTCGGATGAGGGAATTGTGGAGTTACTGGCCACCTTGAAAGGCCATCAAGAGGAAGGAGAGAGAGAACAAGAAATGGAGCTGAAGAGACCTCAAAGGCAAACCTCGTTCTCTCTGAGAGACCTCAGGTTGTAGAAAAGCCTCCTGCAGAGCCAGCAGCTTCATGGATGCACAGCCATGTCTGAACTCAGCATAGGCCGGGGGATGGAGAGCTCCAAAATTCAGTGATTAGCCTGAATTGGGCTGGTGACAAGCAGGACTGGTGGCCGACTGGGCAAGTTGGGGACCATCCTCCCATAGAAACCTTTGCGTCTTTTCTCTGAGTATTCTGGCCAGGACTTGTGTAGGATGGCTGAAGAGGGTGAGCCAGACACACCATCTGTGCTCCTGGGGAAACCTGTTAGCTTCTCTGGGAGGGTCAAAGGAAGGGCTTGGGGATCCAAGGACTCAGCTCTTCCTCTCCCATCTCTTTCCTGGTTCTGAAAGCTCTTTGCAACTTGCTGCTGAGCTAAGCTACAGCCCTATGTATGCTGGCTGGAAGCGGGTGCATGCACGTGAGGGTGCCTGTGTGCCTGCTGTGGGTAGTGTGTTCCCAAGTGTGGCAGATGCCAGGGCACGTGTACTTAAGCATGTGTGAAGCTGTGTGAATTCTGTGGGGCTGTGTCCAGGTCTGCGTGTGCTGTGCATGTGCCAGTACAGAATTGCACCCACGGGCACGTGCTCCTTATAACTCTGCCAGGTCTCTGTGGCCTCTCTGTGTTTTCCTATGATGGATGGCAAACAGCAGACCCTAGACTCTGGACAGAATGAGGGGCTCAGGTTGCCGAGAGGGAAAACCTCTGTGGCTCAGCAAGAGGGCCAAGTCTCTGGCCAGATGTAGTAGCTCACGTTTGTAATCCCAAAACTTTGGGAGGCTGAGGCAAGAGGATTGATTGAGACCAGGAGTTCAACAATAGCCTGTGCAAACTAGAAAGGCCCTGTCTATACAAAAAAATACAAAAATTAGCCAGGCATGGTAGCTCACACTTATAGTCCCAACTACTTGGGAGGCTGAGGAGGGAGGATCATTTGAGCCTAGGAGGTCAAGGCTGCAGTGAGCTATGTGTTTGCACCACTGCACTCCAGTCTGAGTGATGGAGCAAGACCCCATCCGGAAAAAAAAAAAAAAAAAAGGTGTCCAGTCTCCTCCGGTCCAAGAAGACCACCAAGCATGCTTCCTGCAAACCTCTTTAGGATCTGATCTGAATTCCAGAAGGACCATGTCTCCTGCAGACCCGGGGCCAGGCAGCCTCCTGTTTCAGTCAAGAGGGCTCAGGGTAGTGTTTTTCCTCCCGCTGTGGGAGCAGCTAGGAGGCAACGGGTGGTGGCCAGGGATGTGCACAAGACCATTCCTGCCTGCCAGGGGTCTCATCACAGGCTACAGGCCTTCTCAGCCCTTGACTCGTGTGGATTGGAACAGCTCTCCACTCCACAGCTGGGAAAACCAAGGTTCAGGAAGGGATGAGACCCACCCAAGGGAGTAGCCAGTACTGAGCTGTAGTCCAGCTCAGGGCTAGGAATGAAGACCCTAGGACTGAGCTAGCAGTGACGGCGTGGGAGCAGGAACTCCAGGGCTGGGGCGCCAAGGTCAGCCTGGCCAGCTAGTGGTGAGCATCACCCAGCCAGGGCATGTGGGGTGTAAACTGTAAAGCACTTGATTCATTGTACAGGACCCAGGGGGCTTCCTGCTGGTGACGGAGTGCAGGAGGGTGGCTGTGGGGGGGTCAGTGCCCACAGGCAACAGAGGGTCTGCGGGGCTTCAGCCTTGGGCACTCCTGCCCTCCCGGTGAGGAGCCTACTTGCAGCCTGGGCTGAGCTGGGAGAGCCTGCGCCTGAAAGTTACCCCCTAAGGCTTCCTCCTCCTCTTATGTAACTGCTTTTATTCCCGGGGAAAATCAAGAGCCTGGGAACCCCACAAATCTCCCTTGGCATCTGGGACGGTTTGGGATTATGGCAAGGATTTCGGAAACTGGGAAAACAAGGCCTGTGGACTAAGGGTTTGTGGGGCTCCCCAGGAGCGGCATGTGTGGAGCGCCTGCGGAGGCGCGGGCCTGGGAAAACATGTATGTGAACAGATGTACACACCCCAGAGCCACTCACAGAAATACACACGCACGCACTTGGGCACAATCCCAAACACCTGTGCCTTGTGAATGCAGGTGCATTTTCCATCGCAGGCACACGCGTGCCTCCAGGCAGACACTGCACCCAGCATTCACATTCTCCCCCAGCCTGGGGGCCTGATGGGGGATGGTGTCTCTCAAAGCTACCTCAAGGCTACGTCTCTGCCTCCAGGAATAAGCTTTCCCAGCCTTGTCCCTTTCCCGTCTCTTCCCCGACACCTTCTCACCGCAAGGACAGAGGAGGGGCCCTTCCTGTCAGCTGGCTGGGAGCAGAGGTGGTTTTGTCTTTTCGGAAGAACTAGTTCCGTGGAATTTGTGCTGATTTCCCATCAAGGCTCAAGGGCCTGCTTTGGGGCTACCTCAGGGCCCCACAGGGTGAGGGGCTGGTTTTCAGAGTTTTCTGCCTGCCTGTCTTCTGGATAGTGTCTAAAACTTTGCAAAACTGCCTTCCTGACAGTGTCTTGCTCGCTCTTCCTGACACCCCTGAGATGTAAGTGCCTTCACTTCCTCTGTTTGGCAGATGAGGGAACTGAGGCCCAGAGAGGGATGGGACTGTCTGAGGTCACACAGCAAGTTGAGGCAGGATTGACCAAAACTCTCATAAGCTGGGGCTGGAAGGAAAGTGCTTTCAGCTTCCTTGGGCTTAGGGTATGAGGATTTGGCTCCCAGACCCTAGAGGGTGGGGCAGGCTGGCACTACCAGGTGGGCCTCCCACAGGAACACCTCACACTCCTTTACCAAGATCTGACGGGGGGCACAGCCAGCCCCTCACAGGCCAGCACTGTGCTGTGAGGCTCGCCCCTGTACCACCTTCGTGGACATCCCGGGGGAGAGGGCAGAAGGGGGAGCAGGAACACGTCTGCCTTGCTGTGTGACCCAGGCAAGCCCTGACCTTCTCTGGGTCTGGTGCCTTCCCATCTACTGGGATATTGGGACTGGGGATTGGTTGAGGGATGTGCTCCCTCTCTGGACCACAGAGGAGGCAGAGAACTTCCCCAGGGCCAGGAGTGGGGCGCAAGCTCAGGATACTCCCTGCCAAAGCCCTGGTGGGCCTGAGCTGCAGCCTGTACCCAGGGAGTCTGGGCCTTGACCATGGCCTGCTGCTGAGATCCACCAAGACAGGGCCCGGCACAGAGTGGGGGCTCGGGGCCAGGGGGCTGGGAGAGGGGATCTGGCAAATCCAGATGGGGCCTGTCTACCTGTCTGAGGCTACAGCCCCCTGACTCTCTGCCCCTTACCCTCCTTTATGTTTCTCTACAGCTGCTCTTATCACTACCCGACCTGCTATATATTTACTCATTAACCAAAAGAAATGAATCTCCCCTGCTAGAATACAGCTGTCTCAAGGGCAGGACTTTGTTTTTTGACCTCAAGTGCCTTGAACATTACTTGAATAGAATAGGTGTCCAATAAGCACTTGTTACAAAGAAGAGGAGGAGGAGGAAGAGGGAGAATGCATCACCTTACAGTTGGAGAGGGCCCACCATAGGCCTGGCTAGAGCCACCCTGGCTGCCTTCTTCTCATCAAGCCCAAGCTCAAGGATGGATTGGTGCTGGGGAAGGGAGGGTCGTCTGCAGTCAGCCTTTCCCCCAAGATCACCTTCCGTCTTCAGTGCCATCCTCATTCCTGGGTGGGGCTTGTCTGGACCCACAGGGTTGGAGCCACAGACAAGAGAGCCATTAATCTCGGGGTCTCAGCTTCTCTCAGACCTCCAGGCACTGCTGAGAAAACCAGGGTAATGGTTTCCTGCAGCAGCAACAAGCAGGAGCAGGGCCATCTCCAGACTCCACAGAATGGGGAGGATGAGAAAAAGTGGCTACCTGACGCGTGCCTTCCCTGTACCAGGCCCTGGTCCTGAAATGTTATCTCACTGCATCCTCCAGACAGTCCCTGGGGCTAAATGGGTGATGCTGCTTGTTTGGGTGAACAAACAGAGGGTGAATGAAGTGACTTGCTGGCACCTGGGTAGAGGCTGAGGTCAGCGTTGGTGTAAGGGACTTGAGCGTCAGAGTTCTCGGGATTTGAGCCCTGGCCCTGCTGCTTGCCAGCTCTGTGCTGTGGCAACTTACTTCCTCTCCCAGATGTCTCAGTTCCCTCATCTGCTGCCTCTCCAGACTTCTGCCAGACATCGCATGCGGCAGTTTCAGGCACAGAAACTTTCTGGCAGCAGGCGCTGCTCCACGAGCGGGAATTTGTACCAGCACTTCACAAACTGCAACTGAGGCACTCGCTAACTCCTGGGTGAGTTTTCTGGGTCCCTGCCTGGGAGGGCCTGCGCCCCTCAGCTCCCCTAGGAGCTTCCTGAGCACATGCAGTCCACTTGCAGCCCCCAAGGCTCATCGCAGGCAAGAGTGGCAGGGGGGCAGGCCCTGGGGTCCTCCTCCTTCCTCTGCCTGGCTGTGCCTGGAGCCTGCAGACTGCACAGCGTGGAGGGGTGAGACATGCAGGACGGGAGGGGAGGACACGGACACATTGGTGCTGCGCCGCGCCTTGCTGGAGAAGTGGAATAGCTCAGGCAGGATTCGGAGCCACAGAGGTCTGGGTGTGAATCCAAGTGGCTGGCAAAAACACTTTGCCTCTCTGGGCCTCAATTTCTTACTCTTTAAAATGGGGGCAACAGTGGTCTCCCCCTGCGTATGTGGAAACTGCTAAGTATAGTATGCTGATGAGGGACCCTCATGGAGAGGCTGGCCCTGCCCTCAGAACTCCCCAGAAACTTTGGTTGAGGGAGTGAGTAGAAAGGATTAGTGACCGAATAACTGTCCACAGAGGAGGCCCTTGGGAAACCTCTCACCTCTGCCATCCCAGCTAAATCTTAGGGCAGCCAGGAGCTGGCCCCACGAGAGTGGTGGGGAGAATGAGTCCCTGAGTCCAAGTGTGACTTGTTAAGGGTGAAAGGGCATATCTGGGGGAGCTGTGTTAAAACTTTTCTGGAGTTTCTATTGCCATTTGGCTCCGCTGATATCAACACAGAGGAAACAGGCAGCACAGCCCCTGCATTCAGCCCCCGCCTCTTGAAGATATTTGGGACTCCCATCTCTTGCCAGCTCTAGAATGGGTCAGATTCAGGGAAACTCTCCACCCCTCAGTATCAATGAGATGAAAAATGAGAAGGCCCTTTGCAAACTCTAAAGTGTTGTGCCCAGAAGGTACATCTGTGTGTGTGCCAAGCCCCTGGGTGTGTACAGGAGAGCGAGAATGTCCAGCTTCCAGCGTATGTGCGTGTGGATGCCTGGCTGGGTGGGGGAACTCTACGCCACCCTCGACTCCCTGTGTGGCTGGGGCTCTTCTAAAATTCTTACAATCTTTTTTTGCATTTCCTCACTGTTTGTCAGTTTATCAGAAAGGAAGGGGGCCATGGTCCGGAAACCTGGCAATTGTCTCTGAGCCTGCCAACTCTTCTGTCCTGCCCTTGCCTTATCCTGTGGCTGTCTCTGGAGGCCTGATTGCCGGGAGCTCCCAGCATGGCCCGTTCTGCAGGGTCAGAAGCTTGCCTGGCTCCTCTGCGCAGCCTACCCGCCACCTGTTTTTCCATCTGTGGCTATGCACTGGCTGCTTTCACACCACTGTCCCACTGACTCTTTTTATTTTTAGATTTAATGTTTTTAAAGATAGAGTCTTGCTGTGTCACCCAAGCTGGAGTGCAGTGGCACCATTATTGCTTACCGTAACCTTGAACTCCTGGGCATAAGCAATCCTGCTGCCTCAACCTCCCAAGTATCTGGGACTACAGGCACTCGCCACATGCTCAGCTAATTTTTAAAATATTTTGTAGAGATAGGGTTTTGCTATGTCACCCAGGCTGGTCTTAAACTGCTGGCCTCAAGTGCCGCTGATTCTTTGTAACATCCCAATACTCTCCAGAAATGCTATTTATTGTTCCCATTTTACAGGCAAGGAAATGAAGGCTTGTTGAAGGGAAATGGCTCTCCTAGAGTTATCCAGCCAACTGGTGGCAATGCTGGGGTTTCAATTCTTACCTAACTCCAAAAACTTTATTAACTGTTGTGGCTTACCTAGTGGGTATGTGTTGGCTGTTTGGCTGAATGAATAAATAAATGAAATAACAGATGAATCAATCATTCTGTCAAAATTGAGCTGAAAGAGAAAGTTAAGCAATAATAGCAATGTCTGTCATTGATTGAGCAACTACAATGTGTCAAGTGTTTCATGCAAAAATGAAAGCATCAGGAGGCTGAGGCAGGAAAATGGCTTGAACCCGGGAGGTGGAGACTGCAGTGAGCCGACACTTGGTCTCAAGAAAGAGAGAGAGGGAGGGAGGGAGGGAGGGAGGAAGGAAGGAAGGAAGGAAGGAAGGAAGGAAGGAAGGAAGGAAGGAAGGAAAGAAGGAAGGAAGGAAAGAGAAAGAAAGCTGTCAGGATTATTGTTATTCCTATTTTGCAGTAGAGAAAGCTGAGGCCTCAGAGAAGTTAAAAGATCACATCCGGTGTGGGAGCTGGAACTATAATTCGTCAGTGTGCAGACCCAGAGCTCTGAACCTAGCTTTCCTGGTTCCTTTGCATGAGAGTGAGTCGGCAGAGCCTGGCAATAGGTGCCCATTACAGCAGAGGAACCAGGGCCAGTTGAGACTCTCAGGAAGTTGGGTGCAACAGCCCACCCTGCCCACTCCTGCCTCGGGGCCGTTTCCTCATTTTTCTCTGAAATGGGTTTCTGTTTCAGTCTGGGGTGGGCATCTGGCAGCCCAGGCTCTGACTCTCCCTCTCTGACTGCTGACTTGTATAGTTAGGGCCAATGCCCTGGCATGGTGTGATATATTGCCGCTTCCCCATTCCCAAGGTTGGCCATGTCATTAATAGCTCCATGGGAGGGCAGGGCCTGCACAAGACGAAGTCATTGATCTATGGAGATGGTGTAGGCTGAGTCAGTGGCTTCTGTGCCCAGCCCTGTGTGGATGCCAGGAACCCAGGGGCTAATGGGTCCAGCTCTCCCCTTAGGAACTCGTGGGCTGGGAACTGAGCCCCAGGAAGATGAACTCTGCAGTAGCTGAGACAGAGTCTGGTGTCCTGACTCCCAAGGCAGTCAGTCCCAGCTGGTTTTCATGGCCTGGGACAGAGTAGGGGCTGTCCTGTGGTACCAGAAGGCAGATCTCAACTCAGAGTGAGGGATAACCTTGTTTCTGTCATACCAGAGGGATGGGAACCAGCCTTTTAAATCAGCCCACAGTTCCTGAGTGTCCTGTCTCTTCTATTGAGGGACAGGGACACAGCAGGGAGAGACTCTGCACAGGAGGAGAGCCCATTGTCTGAGGGAGGAGACATTCCCTTGGGCAGTGGATAATCTGATGGTTGAGGCAAGAGACAGACTTGGAAGTGTTAGAACCTATCACACTTGACAACAGCTTCGTTCTTCATGCCCTCGCATGATGCCCTCCTGAGGAGAACACGCCTCCATAGCATAGAGGGAAAATAGAGGCACAGAGAGGCCAATGTCTGGCATAGAAATGTCTCTGTTGCAAAAAGTTGCTGGAGTAAAGCAGATAATAGATTAAAAACTAAACAGTCGGCTGGGCGCGGTGGCTCACACCTGTAATCCTAGCACTTTGGGAGGCCAAGGCAGGTAGATCACAAGGTCAATAGTTCAAGATCAACCTGGCCAACATGGTGAAACTCCATCTCTACTAAAAATACAAAAACTAGCCAGACGTGGTGGTGTGTACCTGTAATCCCAGCTACTTGGAAGGCTGAGGCAAGAGAATCACTTGAACCCGGGAGGCAAAGTTTGCAGTGAGCCAAGATCATGCCACTGCACTCCATCCTGGGCAAGAGTGAAACTCCATCTCTAAAAAAAAAAAAAAAAAAAAAAAAAAAAAAAAAAAAAAAAAAACCACACACACACAAACAAAAAATAACAACAACAAAAAAAACTAAACAGTCCCCAGCCTAGGTCTCCTCCCAGACTAGAAATCTCCTTTCTGACTCTTACATTCATTGGTGAGATTCACTGAGGACTTGCTATGTGCCAGGTCCACTCAGGGGCTTTATTATAGATTTATCTTATAATAACAGCAACACCAACAGCAGTTAATATTATAACTCACATAAAATAAATGGGGAAACTGAGACTCAAGAGAGTTAAATAACTTGCTCCAGCTCATATAACTAGTAGAAGCAGAGGGGTTCAAACCTGGGACTATCTGTCCCTGAAACTCATGGCTCTCCCGCTCCATGGGGTTCTTGTTCACAAGATGTCAGGCCCCAGAGCATATCATTAAATGGTAAAATGTGAGTGATAACATAAAAACAAGGAGCAATTAGGGAAACACAAATCAAAACCACAATATGATACCAGTTTACACCCACCAAAATGGCTACAATGAAAAAGACAGACAGTAACAAGTGTTGTGGAGGATGTGAAGAAACTGGAGCTCGCATATACTGCTAGTTGTTAAAATGCATGCTTTGAATGAAGAGACCCCCCAAACAGGCTTTGTGTGAGCAACGTGGCTGTTTATTCACCTGGGTGCAGGTGGGCTGAGGCCAAAAAGCACGTTAGCGAAAGACAGTGGGATAGGAGTTGGTTTTATAGGTTGGGGCAAATCTCTTGGGTGTCATGGAGTAAGATCAGTTACAGTTGTGGGGGTAGGGGCAAGGAGTATACATTACCATAAGTTCATTTACAGTGGCGGGTGGAGTATAGCATAAGAGTAGTTAAGATGGTACAGTGGATATTCACAAAGCAAGAACAGTTAAGATGGTGGGGCGGGGGGGCGGTGAGGAGTATATCATAATCCACATTATGTTAACGTGGATACATTATCATAAGAACTGTTAAGATGGCAGGGTTAAGATGGCAGGGTGGGGTGAAGGGAAGCTTAATGATGGTGGGGACGGGAAGCTCTGCTGGGCGATCAGGGGTAATGGCGAATGCAGGGTTGTGGGTGGTAATCAGCCAAGGCTGGCGGGACTTTAGACTTTCTGGGTCCGGCCTTGCACATGGAGGCCTGACACTAGTGAGAATGAGAAATGATATAGCCATTGTGGAGTGCAGTTAGGCAGCACCTCAAAAAGTTAAACATAGAGTTACCAAATGATCACCTAGTTCCATTCCAACGTGTATACACAAGAAAATTTAAAACACAAAAACTTCTATACAAATGTTTATACAGCATTATTCATAATAGCCAAAAAGTGGGAATACCATCAGTGGATGAACAGATAAACAATTATGTGGTCTATCCATACAATGGAATATTATTCAGCCATCAAAATGAAATTTTGATTCATGCTACAGCATGGGTGAACCTTGAAGACATGCTAAGTAAAATAAGTCAGACACAAAAAGGTACATATTGTATGATTCAATTTACATAAAAGGTCCAGAACAGGCAAATTCATGAATACAAAAAGATTAGTGGGTTTCCATGGGAATGGGGAAAAAACGAATGGGGAGTAACTGCTACTGGGTACAGGATTTCTTTCTGTGGTTATAAAAATGTTCTGAAATTAGGTCGTGATGATGGTTGCACAATCTCGTAAATATGCTATAAACCTCTGAATTGTCCACTTTGAAAGGCTGAATTTTATGGTATGTGAGTTTCATCTTAATTTTTTAAAATATGGGAGCAGGAATATAGAAATTACATAGAAGGTTGAGATGAACGTTGATCCTCAGGTAGGTGAACAGGGAAACTTGGCTGTGGGTGTCCTGGCAGCTGGAGTGAAAAGGAAGAAGCAGCTTCCAAGAGGAGGAAACTAGCTCTTCAGGGGCTTAGGTCTAGGACAGGATTCCTATAAACCCACTGCATCATAATATCAGAAATACAGATTTTATTATTATTATTACTATTAGACACTGTTTCAGTCTGTCGCCCAGGCTGGAGTGCAGTGGCGCAATCTCAGCTCACTGCAACCTCTGCCTCCTGGATTCAAGTGATTCTCGTGCCTCAGCCTCTCAGCAGCTGGGATTACAGGTGTGCGCCAGCATACCTGGCTAATTTTTGCATTTTTAGTAGAGACAGGGTTTCACCATGTTGGCCAGGCTGGTCTCAAACTCCTGACCTCAAGTGATCTGCCCACTTTGGCCTCTGTTTGTGCTGAGATTACAGGCATGAGCTACTGGGCCCAGCCAGAAATACAGACTTTTTTTTTTTTTTTTTTTTTTTTTGTCTCCCACCTGAGATTCTAATGCAAAAGGTATCAAGAACTGGGAAGGGCCTGCGATTTGACCACACTTGCAAGCCAATGCGTTAGCCTGCTACAGTTTCATAGATGCTGGCAGAAGACACAAGACTTCTGGTTAAAGATAAAGAACTTTGTTCCTCACAGCAATAGGAGTAGCCCAAATATCAGCATTTGCACCAGTTCCCCAATTCCTGCAGGACAATGCAAAATCCAGGTAGTAGCTGCACATGCAATGACTTGCGTGACAAGGACAGGAACCTGGAGCTTAGGCAGTCTGCATCTTTTATAAGGGGCAGTAAGCCTGCCTGAACTTTGCCCCAGAGAAAGACAACATATTTGTGAGTTATACCAGATAGTCAATAAACCTGTTTCGTTGTTGTTGTTGTTTTATTGTACTTTAGGTTCTGGGGTACATGTACCCATCATGCAGGATTGTTGACTAGGATCATTGTACATACATAGCAAGGTGGTTTGCTGCCTCCATCCCTCCCATCATCTATACCTGGCATTTTTTCCCACATTACCCTTCCCCACCCTGGCACTGTCCCTCCCCTACTCCCTGACAACAGACAGTGTGTGATGCTCCCCTCCCTTTGTCCATGTGTTTTCATTGTTCAACACCCACCTATGAGTGAGAGAGAACATGCGATAAACCTGGCTTTGGTTCCGTTAGGGGACACTATCTATCTTTATCTTCCAAGGGCTGTCTGCTCTACAAATATCCTTGAAAAGGTTGTCTGGAATAAAGGCAGTCTGTCTCTGCCCATAAGACATGCAGAAATCTGAGTGGCTCTTGGAGAATTGTCTCCCAATACAGTAGATGTGCTGGTCAGGGCTGAGTTGTATTTGTTTATTTTTATTTTGTTTGTCTTTTATTGTGATAAAATACACATAACAAAATGTACAGTTTTAATCCTTTTTGATTGTACAATTCACTGGCATTAAGTATATGCATATTGTTGGGCAACCATCACATCACCACCATTCCTGCTCCAGCACTTTTTTGAGAAAGAGTCTCGCTCTGTCACCCACGCTGGAGTACAGTGGTGCGATTTCGGCTCACCACAACCTCTGCCTCCCAGGTTCAAGCATTCTTCTACCTCAGCTGGGATTACAGGCACCTGCCAGCATGCCCAGCTAATTTTTGTATTTTTAGTGGAGGCAGAGTTTCACCATGTTGGTCAGGCTGATCTTGAACTCCTGACCTCAGGTGATCTACCCACTCTCCTTGGCCTCCCAAAGTGCTAGGATTACAGGCATCAGCTACTGCTTTCAACCCTCCAGGACTTTTTAAAATCATCCACTGAAACTCAATGCTCATTAAATAATGACTCCCCATTCTCCCAGCCTCTCAGCCCCCTACAACCCCCACTCTACTTTCTGTCTCTATGAATTTGACTCTTCAGGTACCTTATATAAGTAGAATCAAACAGTATTTGTCCCTGTTTGACTGGCTTATTGCACTTGAAATAAAGTTTTCAAGTTTCATCCATGTTGTAGTATGTATCAGAATTTTACTTTTTAAGGCTGAATAATCACTGTATGTATGCATCACATTTTATTTATCTATTCCTCCATCTGCGGATGTTTGGCTTGTCTCTACCTTTGGGCTATTGTGAATAATGCTGCTATGAACACTGATGTATAGACATCTGTTTGAGTCCTTCCCTTCAATTCTTCTGGTTAGAATTCTAGGATTAGAATTGCTGGATCATATGGTTATTTTATTTTATTTTATTTTTTATAAACAGCCATAATATTTTTCACAGAGGCCACATCATTTTACATTGCCGCCAGTAATGCAAACGTTCCCAGTTTCTCCACACCCTAACCAACACTTGTTATTTCCTAGGTGTTTTTTTTTTTTTTTTTTTTTTAATCATAGCCATCTTAACGGGTATGAAGTGGTGTCTCATGGTTTTACTTTGCTTTCCCTATTGATTAGCAGTGTTGAGCAACTTTTCATGTGCTTATTGGCTACCTGTGTATCTTCTTTGGTGAAATGTCTGTTTAAGTCCTTTGCCGATTTTTGAATTGGGTTGTTTCTTTTGTTGTTTAATTTGTAGGAGTTCTTTATGCATTCTAGGTACTAAAACCTTATCAGACATATGGTTTACAAATATTTGCTTTCATTCTGTGGGTTGCCTTCCCACTCTGGTGATAATGTCCTTTGATGTACAATAGTGCTTTTTGTTTGTTTGTAGAAAGTGATTTATTTAGAGAGGGAGAGAAAGGAGAAGGAGAAGGAAACAGCTAACTCTCATACAGAGTGAAAGAAAAGCGCTCTCACGCTGAGTGAGAAGGGTTTCCAGAGGGGGAAAACCAGAGAAGGAAAGCTCTGCTCACACTGAGTGAGAGAATCCAGAAAGATGGAATCCAGGAAAGGAAACAGCTTCCACACTGAGTGGAAGGGAACAGAGAGAGAGAGATGGAGGTTAGGAGGGGAAGACAGGCTTTCATGAGAGAGTGTGGAAGGGGACTCCAGAGGGGTAATCCAGGATAGAGAAAAACAGCTTCCACGAGAGTGTTCGTGGAAGGGGATCCAAACATGGAGTCCTGATGTACAATAGTTTAATTTTTGATAAATTTCAACTTATTTAATTTGCTGTTACTGTTGTTCTTGCCTACACTTTTGGTGTCAGATTGGTCAGGGCTATTTTGGTTGCAAGAGACAAATGCAGCTAGCTTGGGCAAGAAAAGGTATATCAGTTTATATAAATAAAAGGCCAAGGTCAACCAGATCTGACATAGCTACATTCAGCAGTAACAAGGATGACCTGATCATCGCTCTCCTAACCTTCCTACATTCTCACTCAAGTTCTTCCCAGAAGCACCAGGCTTCCATTGTCCACACAGCTAATAATCCAGGAGGAAAAGAGCGAGAACCTTTCAAGCTGGTTCCACAAAAATTCCTGGGGGCAAACTCTAATTGGTCGGCCCTGAACCAATCACCGGTGAGGAGTCTGGATGGATGCTGGGTCTGGTGACCACCTAGAATGAAGAAAATTGCCACTGAATGGGGCAGGAGGCTCCCAATAGGAAGAAATGCTAGACAGGCAAACATTCCTCCCCGAAAAGAGTCCAAGATCTGATGGGCATCCAGAGTTGGGAAGCTCTGCTTAGAAGGGTGTCCCTTACCTTAGGCTTCCTGTGAGGGGCCTGGGAATCCTTCTAGTTGACCCCTGAAGATTTCCTAGAGGGTGCAGCATTTATGAGGCCCTGTGACTGATGGAAGGGTGAAGCCAGGGCAGACTGGGCCCCAGGCAAGTTGGGTCAGAGCAGTAGGAGGGCTGGATTCCCCTGCCACCTGAAATCCTTCCTAGCCCAGCCCTGCTGTATTGTAGGGGCTAAGAATGTGCACTCTGCAACCAGACTCCCTGGGTTCATAGCCCAGGAGTCATTCTTTCTCCCTGTGCTACCTTGAGCTAAACTTTGTGCCTTGGTTTCCCCACCAGAAGCACAAAAGTGAGATAATAACCAGTCCCACCTTGCAGAGTCCTTATGAGGATTAAAAGGGGTAACGTGCATCTGGCACACACTAAGGCTTCAATAATGTATTATCATTATTAGTTTGGGCCTCTTTTCGAGCTCATCCAGAGCAGCTCCAGCTCTGTTCACCAACCTTCAACAAGCCTCTCCCAGACTCTGCCTTTCGTTCACTTTGCCTTTTACATCTACATACACCCGACCATTTCATTGCCACCTCCTCACTGAGCCTTCTCTCCCATGGAACCGTCCCTCCCTGCCTGTGCTCTGGCAGGACTCTGGGACACTGACTCTGGGGCTTTGGATTATGGATCTTCAGGTAGATGTCCCTTGTCCCCACTGAGCGCCTCTGGCCAGGACCTGGGTCTCCCCTATCCCTGAGTTTACAATGGGAGTTGGCCAGGCACAGATGTGGGGAGAGGGAAGTCCAGTGGTGGACGCAGCACTGATGAGGGGAAAAAAAGAGCAGGAACTGAAAGTACATCAGGGCCCAGCAGGTCGCGTGCGAGGGGCAGGAGTCAGAGCTGGGAGTGGAGAGGTCACCAGGGACTGGGTTTGCCTTTATCCTCAGCCAATGGGAAGATATAGAGAGGGCATAGAAAGAGAAATGATGAAGTCAGACTTTTGCTGAGCCAGGGTCCATCTGGCCACAGAAAGGGGCTGGGCCGGCCCTGGAGATGGAAAACCCGAAAGCATGAGAAGGCTGTGGTTGAGGTCAGAGGAGGGTCATGGGTGAAAGGAGAGGAGTCTGTGAAAATGGAGTGCACACAGGGCCTGGTGACTGACATGAAGCAAGGCCTCAGTTTCTCCACCAAAGAAATGGCAAGTCCTGCCCTGCTGGCCTCTCCAAGTGGTATTAGAGGATAGCGGGCACTTGGCACTGACCAATGTAAATGGCCAATGACTGTTCCTCCTATGTCAGCTCACCCACTCCCTCACCCCATCCTCGTGCACTGGTACAGTCCAGGTCAAGCACAGACCAGACACTCAGGATGCTAGGCCAAGTCTGTAAGCTCCAAGGTCCAGAGTCTGGCCCCACCACTGAAGCCCACCCTGGGAGACCCAGTGGGGCACAGACTAGCTGAGCTATGCTGGGGACATCTGGCTCCCTAGGGCAGGGTGCGGCCCAGACTCCTCCAACCAAGAAGGGACCAGACCACACCCACAGTGATCTGGAGCAGATGGCACACAGTTCCTTCCTGTTCTATCCTGCTCAGCCACGGCTCACAGACAGGCTAAGATGGAAGGGAAGTTACTCCTGGGGAATGGTGCTGGGCACAAGGGCCAGGCAGGAGGACAGTGGTGCTATTGGTGCTCCACCCCTTGCCAGCTGAGTGTCCTTGGGGACTGTGAATCCAGCTGCCCAGGGGCAAGGCCAGGCCTGGGAGTCAGGTATTCTCTCTCCCACAGCTGACATTCCATGCCCAGATGGCTGTGCTCTCCCAGGAGTTGAATGTCTTTCCTCTCTTGGGCTCAGTTTCCTTCACTGCAAAATGAGTGTGAAGAAGGAGAGGAGAGAACTCTGGAAGCTCTAAGTGTTCCCCTCCCCATCTGCCTGCTAGAGGAGGGCCTGCATGGGTCTGCCAGTTGGAGCAAGTCAGCCTTCTACTCCTACAGGTCCCTCACTACCAAAGCCACGCCTTCGCTTCGCCCGGAGGGGAGAGGCAGACTGGAGCAGCGGGCTTGGTGATGGGACACGGAGATGGGAGGCTCCCCACTGGCTCCCTGCAGGGCTATGGCATCCTCTTGGCTGCTCTGGGCCCCAGCTTTCCATCTGTGACCTGAGGACTGGTGTAGGACAGCTGTCCTTCCAGCACTCTGGCTGTCAGGGCTTATTAGGGGACAGGGAAGACTGCCATAAGCCTGGCATTCAAGATCCTTGATGTGGGCCTACCACTGGCTGGTCCCTGGAGCCTGCCCAGCCCCCAGCCACAACCACACTTTAGGCCCTATTTTCTCTGAATCTAACCGCAACCAAGTCATCCTCCATCTAGCAGCCCAAGGGACCCTCTAAGTCTCAGATTTGATCATGTCTCTGCCCTGCTTTAGAAACAGCTCTCCCAGTGAGGGCTCTCCTCAGCTGGCACCCTCAGTGCAGAGGCCACACATGGAGTCTGGCGCTGTGAGGCCTGTTGGGCCTGGCTCCAATGATCCCTCAGCCTCACCCCCTTCAGGGCCCCTTCAGCATCTGCAAACACAAACACTTACAGGTATTCTGAAGTCCCACATCTCCAGCAGGTCTCTCTGCCTGGAGCATCTGCCCTTTCCTTGACCACACTCCACCAAAGAATCACCTCCTCCAGGGAGCCTTCCTTGATACCACAGACAGGGGTAGAGGATTCCTTTGTCTTCTTGAGACCCAGGGGTCTACATCTTCATCTGTCTTTTCCACTAATGGAGGCTCCTCAAAGGACAGAGCCCAGAAAGGTACCTGCACATTGTAAGACTCCTTGTAAATGCATGGTGAATAAATGAGGGAGGGAGGCAGGGAGGAGGCAAAGGTTGCCAGGGAGGTTATTTCCTGTGAGTTTGGCTAGTCTATGATAAGATTCTGAGCGATAGCAGAAGCACCAGGGAGCAAATGCTTACTGTTCACCAGGTATTGGGCTAGGTGATCTAGACCCATTATTTAGTTTGAGCCCCACTGATGCTGTGACTGTTGACAATATTTGAAATTAAGGACTCTGAGGCTCGGAGAGGTAAAGTCACAGCTCATAAGCTGCAGAGGCAGTACGGGAACCAGGTCTGTTGTGTGCCAAGCTTCACAGAGGGAATGGTGATGGGTGGCAGAGGGTTCAAAGGCCAGGGTGGGCATTTGGATCTAATTCCATGGACTGGGGCTTGAAGAACTCTGAGTTTTCTGGGGAGCTCTGAGGAGAGGCCTGTCCAGGAGTGAATTCTCACATTTTTTTATCCTTAGGAGCAGTACCAGGGAGCAATCTGGGGAACCCTGTGCCGCCACCCTCGCTTGCTCCATAGTCAACGGTCCCTCCTATTCTGTGACAGAAACCATTGATTTTTCTCACACCAGTGTCATGAGCTATGCAAAGGTATCATCCCAACCAGTCACCTCCCTGATCCCCTGCTAAACAGATGTCCTGAAGGTGCCCCTGCCCACCCCTGGCAGAGTCCAGGCCCTTTCCTGGAAGCCACGGAGGCAGCTCTTCTCCCCCAGCCCTGTACCAGCCCCAGGTGGTGCTCAGGGATGTCAAGCCCAGTCACCCACAGTGGCCTGTTTTCTCCCCAAGGCCTGTGTTGTCAAGATCACTTTGGAGATTTCCTGTGGATGGAGCTCAGACAGTCACCTGCTCCTTGGTTCCATCTTGCCAGCCTCACCCAGAAGACAGGGTACCCACTGCTCTTCCTAGAGCTGGGCCCAAAGACTCCTGCTCTGCCCTGGGCCTGACTGAAGGGGTGTGAAAAATGGGTGCAGGGAGGAAGTAGAAGTAGGGCTTGTGGGCAACTCTTCCAGCAGCTTGATTGTGCAGGAGGAAGAGGAACAGATGGACAGGCACGAGGGGTCAAGAAAGAGATTTTGCTCCGATGAGAGAGGGAGACTGGGGAGTGGAGGGTGCTCGGGTGGAGGGGAAGGAACCAGCAGATTCAGCACAGGGCGGATGCTAATGAGGGGGCAGGAGGCAGTGCCTGGGGCCCAGCGGGGCTGTGCAGGGGAGGTGAGGAGAGAAGGTGCAGGCACAGGGGTTTATTTAGGCAGTGGGAAGCTGAAGGCAGCCCCTCTGAAAGGCTGTCTGCTCTGAAGGAGGAGTTGAGGGCTGCTGGGGTTGAGGGTATAGAGCCAACAAAATAGACGGTGCCAAGGCTTAGAAGAGAGGGGAGGGAAGCCGCCCTAGAACAGACTAAAGGTTGAGGACCCAGCCACATGGGGCAGTGACAGCATCTGTGGGGCCTCAGGTACTCAACTCTACTCAGCCCCACAGTGCAGGACGGAGCAGTGTGGTGGTGGCCCCATGAATGAGAGACATGAATTGACTGGTGTGTTCACGGGAATCCTGGGTCCTGGGGTGGAGGCCTAGGCTGGCAAGGGAAGGAAGAGAAGCCAGGAAGATCCTGGGCCTGGCCCCTGGTGAGGAGGGAGTGATCCTGAGCACCGAGGTGAGAATATCAGGGAAAGCCTCAGACAGGGGAGGAGGGAGATGTGGGCTGCCCAGTGCTGCCAGGCCAAGTCCTGTTCACTGCTCTCATCTGGGACTGTTTGCAGCTGGAATGTCACACACAGCCAGACAGAAGCAGCCCCAAGGCTGGCCTTTGGTGCTCACGTTTAATCTCTAACTGCTCCCAATCCCCAATAAACACATACTCTTAAGTACAACCTGCAGCAGGCATCCCCAGACTTTTTACACAGGGGGACAGTTCACTGTCCCTCAGACCGTTGGAGGACTGCCACATACTGTGCTCCCCTCACTGACCACCAATGAAAGAGGTGCCCCTTCCTGAAGTGCGGCAGGGGGCTGGATAAATGGCCTCAGGGGGCTGCATGCGGCCCACAGGCCATAGTTTGGGGACGTCTGACCTACAGCTTCCTGTATGAACAGCCTCAAGCCAAGTCCCCTGTGCACCAAATCCTCTCTATGTGGACGTAAATGAACCACCTCTGGAAATGTATCTGTTAATTCATTCAACAAATATTTATTGAGCACCTACTATATGCCAGACACTGTCCTAGGTACATGCAGCAGTGACAAAAAAAAACACAAAAAAACCCTGAACTGGTGGATTTTATGTTCCAGTCAGGAGAGAGAGATGATAACCAATAAATAAGTAGAACAGTATGTTAAAAGATATTAAATGCTAAGGAGAAAAATATAGCAGAAAAGGGGCAGAGGAATCATGTGTGCATGTGCTGGGTGGAGGTTATAATTTTAGCTTAGATTGGTAGTAGAATGTACCATGGACAAGGTGTCATTTGAGTGACCACCTGAGGGGGTCTGTCCTGTGCCCCTTTTTTGAGACAGGGTCTCGCTCTGGAGCCCAGGCTGGAATGCAGAGGTGTAATCATAGCTCACTGCAGCCTCGACCTCCCAGGCTCAAGAGATTTTCCTACCTTAGCTTCCCAAGTAGCTGGGATTACAGGAACATGCCAACACACACAGTTAATTTTTTTTTTTTTTTTTTTTTTTGAGACGGAGTTTCGCTCTTGCTACCCAGGCTGGAGTGCCATGGCGCGATCTCGGCTCACCACAACCTCCGTCTCCTGGGTTCAGGCAATTCTCCTGCCTCAGCCTCCGGAGTAGCTGGGATTACAGGCACGCGCCACCATGCCCAGCTAATTTTTTGTATTTTTAGTAGAGACGGGGTTTCACTATGTTGGCCAAGATGGTCTCGATCTCTCGACCTCGTGATCCACCCGCCTCGGCCTCCCAAAGTGCTGGGATTACAGGCTTGAGCCACCGCGCCCGGCCAATTTTTTGTATTTTTAATAGAAACGGGGTTTCACCATGTTGACCAGGATGGTCTCGATCTCTTGACCTCATGATCCACCCGCCTCGGCCTCCCAAAGTGCTGGGATTACAGGCTTGAGCCACCGCGCCCGGCCTCAATTTTTAAACATTTTTTGATAGAGATGGGCTTTCTCTCTGTTGCCCAGGCTGGTCTCAAACTCCTGGGCTCAAGTGATCCTCCTGCCTTTTGAGATTTCAGGCGTGAGCCACTGCAGCCGGCTGTCCCGTGTTCTACATGCATACTCCACTGCAGGAGCCGCCCATTGCCTGCCGACCTCGTACCCTGCACTCTGAACGAGGTAGTTGCCCCTGACTTTGATCTCTTCCTCCAAGGCCACCCCTCAGGCACCCACAAAGCCCTCTTCCTACCACACTGGACTGGCCACAAATGGGCCAGTGTGAAGGTGAGGATTTGGGGTTTGATGGCAGGCAGTCCAGCTGATTGGAAGATCACTGATGGATTGGTGGCCCTGGCAAGTAACTAAGCTGTTGGGGGCCTTAGTTTCCTCCTCCCAAAATGGTAAGAAGAGACCATGCCCACCTCACAGGCCCCAGGCAGGCAATGATACAGGACAGAGGGTAGCGAATGGTTTTGTCTTCAGGTCTGAAAATAGTCACAGACCATGGCCTCATCCTTGAGGACCCACCACTAGGTCTCCTGGGGCCTGGACAAGAGCCTGAAATTGCCTGGTGAGAATGAAGACGAATAGTTGGATGGTCTTGGGACAGCCAAGCTCTATGGCCCCAGAAGTAAGCTGGACTGGTGTGGGAAAGCAGACTAGGGGCAAATCTTGGGGCTTGGAGTGACAAAGCATATCTCCCAGTGAGCTTTCTCAAGGTGGAATGCAGTGGCCTAGGAGAGGAGTGAGCTCCCTGTAATGTGAAGTGTGGAAGCAGGGGCCAAACAAACCCAGTCAGGAAGGCTTCAGAGAGCCCCCTTCCCTGAGGGGATGGTGAGGAGACCTCTGGGTCAGATGACCTTAAGGCTTCCCTAGTCCTGACGGTCCAGAACTCAGACCCCTGTCATTGACCCCTGGGTCCGGCTGGATGTCTTATCTCTGCTGGGTGGGCTCAGGCCCTAGGAGGAGCTAGGGATGATCAGAGCAAGAGTCAAGGCACGGGCTGCCTTTCACAAGAGCGGAGGAGTTCCCTGAGGCTCCCCCTTACCTGTACGTGTTGTGGACAAAACTACCTACCTTCAGGCCTCAGGGTCTGCCTGGGAAATGGACAGGGTCATAAACCACAATAACCACCTGACAGGGTTGGTGGTCTGCCCCGTGTGAGGTGGGGACTGGGGGACCCAAGCAGTCTCAGAGGTGCTACTCCTGCAGCCATTACCTTCATCTTCCTCTACAAATCTCTGTCATCAGTCAGACAAAGGTTTAAAAAAAAAATTATGGAGCCAAGCAGCACCAAGGACAGAGCCCTGGGGCGCATCTTCACAGACTGGATCCAGTCATCCAACATTTCCCAGTGCCTGTTCAGAGCCCAAGCCTGTACTGGTCTCTGAGGCCCCAGAGGCAAAGCAAACCTTGTTCCCAGTTCCTAGCACAGTTAGAAAAGGAGAGGGAGAGAGTCTGACACTGCCCCTTTGGCTGGTCTTCTCTGCCCTGACTCCTGACTTCCATTTCTTTGTCCTTTCTCAGGCCACTCTTCCTAAGAGGCAGGGTGTTATGGTGGATTTACAGTATGCTTTGGGCAAGTTCCTAATCTCTCTGGCCTCAGTTTTCCCATAGGGAACTGTCACCTCTCTTCCTGGGCACAAGGTGCAGAGCTATAGGCAGGACTCCTAGTTTCAAGTGACATAATTCTAGGTCAGATGGATTGAGGGAAAAGGAGTTTATCAACTCACGACACCAAAGGTAAAACCTCAGGTGCAGCTGGAACCAGGCACTCAATGCTGATCTCAGGAAACAATGCATCCCCATCTGTCATCCCTGCCATTCCCTGGCTTTCTATGTGGACAGTCTCCTCCCTGGTGGCAGTATCTCCATCGCCCAGAACAGTGCCTGTTACCCTTGCCTCCAGCAGCTCCTGCCTCGCTTTCACCAGCTTTGCAAATGCTGTGGAAGACCTGTCTCCTTCCCGATGTCCTAGCAACAGCACCAGAATTGACTCTGAGGCACGCAGTGAATGTCGCTTGTCCACCCTGAGCCAGTTACGGGCCTGAGGGACCCGCTTTTCTCTCATTGGCAGGTTTAGGTCACAGAGCCATCACTCCCAGATCCCCAAAACTCTAGATGGGAGAAGGGGGGATCCCCTAAAGGAAAGTCAGAAGGCAGGGTCGTCATCATGAGAGAGAGTCTGGGAACTGGGTGGGAAGAAGCTACAGAGGAGCCGAACAATGACTGCCAGGCTCGCCAGGCGGCTGGACCTGGGCCATCTCTTCCCCCATAGACTGGAGCCTGGTTATCTGGGAGGATGGGCGGATCCTGAAGGCACTAACTGAGGCTGTCAGCCAACTGCACTACTTGCAGCTAAGCACCAGGTTCCTTCTCGATGGGAGAGCCAAGTGACCTCTCCCACAAGGAGACAAACAAATTGGGCAGCCTGGTCGTCCAGGAAAGGCACAGAGAGCCTCTCCCACTAGCTCCACGGGAGAGTTTTTTAGGAGGCCCTGAGGATCTCCTGGAGCACTGGGTGGGAGGTGCAGTAGCCCTATAGGTGTGGACTTACACAAGTGGACACCACAGGCTGTCCCTCTGCTCATCAGAGCCTGCCCTGTCACAGCTACTCCCTGGGCCTCTGTGATATCCACACAGTTCCTCAGTCTCAGGCCTGCCCTTGACTTCTCAGCCTTGTGCCCACTGGGGCTGCCTGGTCTCTCACCCTCTTTATTCACATTCCCAAGAAAGAACCTGTTGCCAACTTTGCTACGCCTCAGTCACCTCATCTGTAAAATGGAAACAGTAGTTGTGAAGAGAGAATGAGACATGGCACATCAAACATGTTGTACTGTGCTTGCTGCATCGTCCATGCTCAGTGAATACGTGTGTCCAGGCTGTGCTGGGGCTTCTGGGTGCACTCTTGGGCAGCTGGGGCCTCCGATACATAGCAGGGTCTCAGGAGATGCAAGTTCCATCTTTGCTAAATTTGAAAAGGCTGGAGAGAAACCAAACAAAGAAGTCCCAACCCCCAAATTCCCCAAAGCTGCAGCTCCCTCTTCCTTTCACTGAAAGTGGCTGTTTCCGTTTTAACTTTAATTCCTGCGACCGGGAGTTGAGAAGGGGAAGTGGGAAAGGAGAAGAGAAATCAGGGCCCCTGCCCTCCATGTTCCCGCCTGCCAGGTTCGTCCTGTAGCCAGCCAGATACCACAGATAGGACCAGAACTCTTCCAGGTGGGAGGACTTTGCTTCCTGCCGTCTGTCTTCTGGGTGCCAGGGAGCTACTGGCATTAGGAACCTGGCCTCAGGCTGGCCTCAGATGGGCTCCAGAGGCAACCCTGCCCCAGGCTAGAGGCTGCCTAGATCAGGATTGGGTTAATGACTGGGGCACAGAGGGTATAGTGACCCCGTACGGTGGGTAGGTACCATAAATAGCCCTGTTTACCCAGGCTCAGAGAGGGTAGGTAGCTCACTCTAGGTCACACAGCAAGTTGGTAGTGGATTCCAGCCTTTCTGACTCCTCAGGGGAAGGAAGCTAACTCTTGACCCCTGTCATCCTGTGCCCTTGCTGCTAACTCACAGTCCAGGGGCCCAGCAAGGGGGTTTCCAGGCCTTATTTCCCAGCAGGCAGGCAGGCCAAGATTAGGAAGCCTCTTCCCACGTCCAGCCTGGTCTGAGCTGGTTCCTGCCTCAGCTGGCTGGCAGACAGTGACTCAGGCTTCCAGCTCCTGCCTTTGGCCAGCAGGTCCCCTCATCCCCGCTAGATATGAAGGCCTCAGGGGATGGGGGAGGCTGTGGGGTCATGTGAAGTTTATCCTGAGATCATAGGATCTGTGCAGCCTGAAGGGCCTGGCCCCTTGTCATTTCTTTCTATGTCCATTTGGAATTGCTCCTGCTCTACAACTGACCTCATGGTTGTCGCCTGAGCTAAATAAAGGAAATTGGCAGAGGCTGTCCCCGCTGTGAGGTGAGGGGCTGCGGAGTTTTGCCAAAGGTGTACCCGGAGTGGAGATCGGTGGTGGATGCTTGAGTCTGGGGCCTCTACCTCAGTCAGTCAGGGCCAGTGGCTCCTGTGACCACATGGACCAGGGGGAGAACCTGAGAGCAAGGGCTTCAGCTCATCTGGGGAGGGTGAGTAGAAGGAAGGTGGGGGACTGGGCCAAGAGGAACTGAGATTGGAAACCCAGTCCCGAGGCCACTCAGTGGCAGCCCGGAGGCGAGGCCCCAGCTGTGGGCAGACAGGCTTTGCCCTCACCCCTCCCTGGCTGTGTGAAGGAGCAGGGCTGGCTGTCCACTGGCACCATCTCATGGCTACAGGGTCTCAGTGCAGGGAAGACCCAACTCCCTTGGGAATCCCCTTCCTAAGCCTTAGTTTCCTCATCTGTAAAGGGGAGGGAGTAAGCCGCCCCCCACCAAATTGCCCAGAACGACAGATAAAACATCTGGTACAGAATAGGCATTTAAGAAATGACACTGGCGCTGGGTGTGGTGGCTCGCGCCTGTAATCCTAACACTTTGGGAGATGGAGGCGGGCAGATCACCTGGCGTCAGGTGTTCAAGACCAGCCTGGCCAACATAGTGAAACCTCATCTCTACTAAAAATACAAAAATCAGCTGGGTGTGGTGGTGGGCACCTGTAATCCCAGCTACTCGGGAGGCTGAGGCAGGAGGAGGCGTAGAGTCCAGTGAGCCAAGATCGTGCCACTGCACTCCAGCCTGGGCAACGAGAGTGAAACTATGATTAAAAATAAATAAATAAATAAAAATAAAAAAAGGCCAGGTGTGGTGGCTCACACCTGTAATCCCAGCACTTTGGGAGGCCAAGTCAGGTGGATCATGAGGTCAGGAGTTCAAGAACAGCCTGGCTAACATGGTGGAACCCCGTCTCTACTAAAAATACCAAAAAATTGGCTAGGCATGGTAGTGTGTGCCTGTAATCCCAGCTACTCTGGAGGCTGAGGCAGGAGAATCGCTTGAACCGGGACCAAGAGGTGGAGGTTGCAGTGAGCTGAGATCCCGCCACTGCACTCCAGCCTGGGCCACAGACGGAGACTTTGTCTCAAAAAAAAATAAAGAAAGAAAAAAAAAGAAAAGAAAGAAAGAAAAGACACTGTCTTGGCATGGTGGTATATGCCTGTAATCCCAGCACTTTGGGAGGCCAAGGAGGGAGAATCTCTGCCAGAGGGAGGCTCTGCCTTGGAGGTTTCATAACAGGCCAGTCCCCCTCACACCTCCCATCTGCGGCCCACTTTGCACAGCTCATCCATTGCTCTGGCTTCTATATTTAGTTATTTCTCACGGAGGGTAAGCTCATTCCCCACTTCGGTGCCCTTGCCCACACTTTGCCTCCTGCCTGGGACACCCTCTTCAGCCTTATTATGTGTCCAGGTCTCTCTGGCCCTTCGGTGCCCAGCAGTGGACACGCTTTCTCCAGGAGCTTTGTGGGTTACCCTCCCAGGTGCACCCATGACCCCTCGGACCTGAGCGCTCCCTCCTGGGCCGCACCCCCTCCTCTAGGCCTAGCCAGGTCCATGAGTAAATCTAAGGCCTGGTGAGAGCAGGGCAGTTCCTTTGCTCCAATTCAGTCATCCCGAGGTTCTTTGAAGTTCCAAGCACTAGGATGCTGTGGTTTCAAGGTTTTGAGAGTCCTCAAACCTAGACTCTGTTAGGAAGGCAAAGAACTAAAAGGCTGGTGGCTAATGGGTGCTCAGTGGTTGTTGAGGTCCCAGGCCAGGCCTCTTGTATGTCCTTGAACCCCTGAGAAGAGGGGGAGAAGGGGCAACTGGCCTTAGTTTTTTTCTCCATCCGACAGGTGGAGCCCCATGAGCCTTCCCTTCCCCTCTGAGGTTAGTCCAAGTGCCCTTATCTGAGCAGGGCGGTGGGATTAGGGGTCTCCAGATCTGCATGTCTGGGTCCTCTGGATGAGGCATGATAGGGACAGCTTTGTATTTCCTGTCCATCCAGGTGGCAGGAACTGAGACCACTTAGGTGTCCAACCCAAGTCCTGCCCTGGTTTTGAGACCCCCAAGGAGCCCTCGGAGTCATTCCCATCCCTGGGACAGTGACCCCTGTTGGGAGTGGCTATAGGAGGTTGTCTGGGGACCCAGCAAAGGACTGGCCGCTGAGCTGAAGGCCACCTTGCTGTCCTGAGCCGCTGCACAGCTCACATCCAACCAGGAGGTCCACAGTCAGCCAGCGGAAGCGACCCCTTAGCACAGGCCTGAGTAAGCAGTAGGTGCTCAATCTGTGCACAACTGACCAAGTGTTTACTGGAAATTCAAATCTGATTTTTCTCAGTGTGATCCAAATTTTGGGTTCCCACCCTGTTCCTCAGTGCCCTTTCTGGGAAAAAATGGCTTTGGGGAGAGATCGTTGCCTTTTTTATTTGTTTTCTGATACAGAGTCTCGCTCTGTCACCCAGGCTGGAGTGCAATGGCACAATCTCGGCTCACTGCAGCCTTCACCTCCCGGTTTCAAGCAGTTGTTCTGCCTCCGCCTCCTGAGTAGCTCAGATTATAGGCAAGTACCACCACACCTGGCTAATTTTTGTATTTTTGGTACAGACAGGGTTTCACCATGTTGGTCAGCCTGATCTCAAACCCCTGACCTTGTGATCCACCTGCCTTGGCCTCCCAAAGTGCTGAGATTACAGGCGTGAGCTACCGCACCCGGCCGACATCAGTGCCTTTAGGGGCACCTTCAGCTCTGATGCTGTCAGGCTCTAGGATTCTTCTCAGCACCTCCCAGGGTAGAAGATGAGCTGCCCTGAGTGGCACTTCATCCTCCCAGCACACTGGTGGTCAGTATGACCATATTCTACCAAGGAGGCTCAGAGAAGGGAGGGGCTTATCTCAGACAGTGACTGGGGGCAAAGGTAGAGTAAGAACCTGGGCCTCGAACTCCCAGGGTACCATTCTTTTCCCATGCCATCCTCCCCTGCCACCCGCCGTGCTGCCTCAACTTCTCCAAACCAAAGCCTACTTCCTCCAGGTTGCCCTCCCGGAATGCTGCCTCCACCCCTGGAGCTGACCTCCCCAGGACAGTGAGGAGCCACATCTCCTGCTCTGGTGCTCCTAACAGCTGTGACGCCAGTTTGGTGGTGAGGAGGGGCTGGGGAGCATGTGGCACAGGCCGCTGGGTTCTCAGGGGCTTCACATCTATCTCCACTGCCCACGTCCATCACTCCTCACGTGCTCTGCAGCTGCCATGTGGGAGGG
Organism: Saimiri boliviensis; assembly: GCF_048565385.1. Lineage (NCBI taxonomy): Eukaryota > Metazoa > Chordata > Mammalia > Primates > Cebidae > Saimiri > Saimiri boliviensis. Next base: position 72,283,845 of record NC_133454.1, on the reverse strand, counting down.
GCAGTCACTGCGAAATGGGGGAACATGGGAGGATCTGGTGACACATAGTAGGTACTTGATAAATGTGTGTGGAGAAAAGGAGAAGAGGAGAAAAGGAGGGAGGGAGAGGGCTGCTGAGTAAGTTGATGTCTTAGTGGATTGCCACGTGGAGTGTTGGAAATAGATGCTCGGTGCTGGAAAGATGGGTACACGGACATGTTGGTGAGTGAGCTGTTGAATGAGGGAAGGAAGGCTGGATGAGGGAGCGAGTGTTTGGGAGGAGGAATGTTCACCCCGTGGCTCTGAGTGTTACAGCTAAAGGAGGAGCTGAGAGCTCTCGAATCCCTGCCCTACCCACTTGACAGCTGAGAAGACCGAGAGAGGGCTGGGCAGAAAGAAAATTGCTGGTTCTGTGGCCCGGCAGCCTCTGGTTCTCCCCTATCCCTCTTCCTCTGCCCCCATCCCCTGCTTTCCCCTACTGGGATTGGGGAATGTTCCGGGAAGGATGCCTTTTTTCCACCTCTTTGCTCCTTTAAACCCAGTTTCCGCCAGGCACTAGGCGTGGTGTTGGGGATGGGAGGGAGCCGGTGGCCCCCACAGGGGCTCTTTTAGTCAGAGCCAGCCCTGCCAGGAAGCAGAGGAAGCTGCTCACCCTGTCAGAGGAGTTGCAGCGTGGCCGAGGCAGGAGAGTGGGAGTCTCAGCTCTGGCTTCCCTTTCCCCGACACACTTGGGACCACCAGCGTGCTGCAGGGACAGGAGGCTGCCTGTGAGTGTGGGTGCGTCGTGGGCCCATGGGTCAGTGCAGGGGTTGGGGGTGGGGGGCGGCTGCACACAGGGAACTGTGACTGAGGGTGGGCTGGGGTCAGTGCTGACCTAAAGGAGGCCCACAGAGTTGGGGGGCCCCAGAGAAAGGGAGAAAAGGCCCAGAAAGGAAGAAGCAAGGTGAGCTCTGAAGCTAGATAGACACAGGATTTTGACAAATGCAGATGAGTTGAATGGCACTTTGTGTGAAGGGAACAGTGGAGCTGGGAGGCTGGAGAGGGAGTCTGGCTCTCCGGTTGCCACTGGCTGTGTGGCCGTCTCCATGTCTTGGGGATGTGATGAGAGGGGAAGGGGCAAGGGTGGCGGGAGGAGTAGAGTGGACCTGACATACTTCGGACAGGGCTGGAGGGCTTGGCAGGGTCTTGAATGTCAGGAAAAGGGTTTGGGCTTTTCCCCAGAGGGCAGAGGGATGCGAAGAAGGGTGTAGTCAGAGCCAGTTATTGGCAAGCCCCCACCACGGGGAGAGTCCAGCTCAGGAAGAGGCTGGGATCTGTTCTGGTCCCAGACTTAGGAACCGAGAGCTGGTGAGTGATGTGAGAGCTGAGATCAGCTGCTGCCTGGAGGTGGGACCCAAGCAAATCCCCGTCGAGGCCAGCCCCCACCCCGGAACTGGGAGAACAGCTCAGCTCTCCTAGGCCCTCAAAAGTAGACCAGGGAACTGGGGCGACTGCCAGGCCAGTCTTTCCTGACACAGCCCTGAAGGTTTGCCCTGGATCCCCTCCTGCAACCCCCTGCCTCCTTCCAAGAGGGAAGGGAGGTGGTCCCAGGAGGATCAGTCTTGCCAGCGCAGGGGAGAGGCAGCCTGCAGTCCCCAGGCATCTAAGACAGAGGGTTGTCCCTGGGGGTGGGATCTGAGGGTGAGGGCCACCCAAAGGAAGGTTGAAGGACACAGCACCCCTCTAACACCTTCTTCTCCTCAAAACCCTCTTCCCTTGCAGACTGGTCTCCTCAGACTCTGTGTGAGGAGGGAGGCAAGGAGGGCCAGAGGCTGCCTCTCGAAGATCAACCCCATGGAACTAGCAGTTTTCTTTCTCCTTAGAGTTCTTTGTCAGACCCTGAGTGAGAGGAGACCAGTCTGCAAGGACAGAGGGTTACGGCGAGAAGGAGAACATGGTCGAAGGGCGCTGTGTCCCTCAGGCTTCCTCCTCACCCGGCTGTCCTTACACCCTTCTCCATCCATGGACATCCTCCTAAACACCTGGGCCTTGCTCTGTCTTTCATCCTGCTCTGAAAAGTCTCCTCCATCCAGTGGCTCACACTGGTCTCCTCCATCAGACTAGCCTATCTGTATCTGTATCCCTGTATCTCCATGTCCACCTTTAGACTATACCTTCCTGTATCTAGCTGGCAGGGTGGACTCAGTGAATGCCTGCCATGTGAAAACAAAAGAATGAACACGTGAATGAGAATGGCCTGAACCAAGGAATGAAGAGATGAGTGGACGTTCTCCGCTTGTGCTAATCCTGGCTTCCTGGCTCTGCTATGGCGGAGCTGGTGTGTTTCTTCCTCTGACCTCCCCGTGGTGCCTACCTTGTCCTAGCTGGGCACCCAGCACTCCTAGCATACGGGCTAAAGCCCCACAAAGAATCTTTGATAACTAAAGGTGGCATGGGGTATGGGATGCAGACTACAGAATGCAACATTATCATTTTGCCCAGAATTGAGGTAAAATAGCTTCACCAAAATGAAACTCTAAGTTGGGAGGCATGTATTTTTCTCTGATATAACTTTTTAAAATCCCATAACCTTACTTAGTAGGTATATTAAGAACAGCAAACACTTGGCCCCATGCCAGGCACTGATCTTCACAACAACCTTATAAGGCAGGTACTATCTCATCTCATTTTACAGACGAGGAATCTGGAGGACTGAGGTTAACTAGTGTGCTCAAAGCACACAGCTCATCCATGGCATAGCTGGGATTTGAATCTGAGCATCTGGATCAGAATCTGTATACTTTGCCTGAACCCTTTACCACCTACTGAGTGCATCTGCAGGACTTCATATTTTTTCTGGGCCTCAGTTTTTCCCATCTGTAAAATGGAAAGAGAGGAGGATTAGACTCACTATCTCAAAGGCCCATTGGATTTAAGTTGCAAATTTTCTCTCGACACCAGTAATATGACAATGTCAGTTTAGAGTTGAATGTCTAGGAGTCAGACTTAACCCCAGCAGGGAACCCCTTAGGGTATTTGTGCCACTGGCTCTCCCAAAACCCAGCCTGAAAGAATGAGAGGAGGGAAAAGATGTAGAATGCAATGGCATGGCATTTACTGAGCACTACCGAATGTCATCACTGCACATGTCACTGATGAGGACACTGTGATATGCCCCGCATCACACAGCATGGAAGTGGGGGAGCAACATTTCAACCCAGGCCTGCCTAGCTCTGAAGTTGGCCAGGTAACCTATACATCCCATGTCACGGGCTACACTAAGCTGCCTCTTCTGGACTGGCAGCTGGGCTCTGGTTCTGACTCTGCTCTGACTCACGAAGAAAGAAGGAGCAGTCCCTGCCCCTCACTGTGTCCAGATAAACGAATGACAGAATGACATGGTCCCTCACCCATCCGCCTTCAGGGACACTGTTTTTACTCTGGGCGCCAGGGGGCGCTGTGGTGTCAGAGGCTCTGCCAAACCCACCTTTGTAGCCTCAAGTGGAAAGATGCAGTGGGGAACTGGGAATCACCTCCTTCCCTATTTTACAGATAACAAGACGTCTGCCAGAAGGACCATGGCTTTGGAAGGTGGAGTTCAGGCTGAGGAGATGGGTGCTGTCCTCAGTGAGCTCCTGGTGTGTGGACGCTTCATATTGGTTAACTAAGAGCTATCAGGGCCCTTTCTGCCCCAGACCCTGGGTTAAGACACAGAGAGACACGGGACCTGGCCCCTCTCCTCAAGCGAGTCCTGGTCTGTGAGAAGCACACAGATCCACCGTGACCAGTCTCCACACCTCAGGGAGCCTGGGGCAGCCCTGCACAGCATGATTTAGCGCTTATAACCTCGTGACATCCCTGAGAGGCAGGCACCACATTCCCCCGTTTTTCCAATGAAATGAAATCACCACCTCAAGGTCACATAGCAAATGCATAGCAGAGTTGGGATTCAAACCCAGGTCCATCAATCTCCACTAATAGAGAAAGAGACATATGACCAGGGCTTTGAAGGATGAATAGAAGTTCACTAGGAAGGGCTGAAGGAAAATGAGTACTACAGAAACAAAGTGAATCAGATTGCTCCCAAGCACGAGCTTTATTGTATCCCAAGTTTTCTCGGAAGTGAGGTCTGTGTGGGGCTTCCAGGGGGTGGTTAGAGTAGCAGAGTTGACAAAGTTGGTGCCCTCACTGTTCAGACAGGGAAATCAAGGCTCAAGTAGGGGCAGGGCCTGCTGGGTGGTGAGTGAGCACGTCACTGACAGGCTGTGTATTGCTTTCCTAGCCTTTCTGAATGTAGGAAATCCAGCTGGGCAGCCATGGAGCGGGACAATGGCACAGGCCAGGCTCTGGGCTTGCCACCTACCACCTGTGTCTTCCGTGAGAACTTCAAGCAACTGCTGCTACCACCTGTGTATTCGGCCGTGCTGGTGGCTGGCCTGCCACTGAACCTCTGCGTCATTGCCCAGATCTGCATGTCCCGCCGGGCCCTGACCCGCACAGCCGTGTACACCTTAAACCTCGCCCTGGCCGACCTACTGTATGCCTGCTCCCTGCCCCTGCTCATCTACAACTACGCCCAAGGTGACCACTGGCCCTTTGGCGACTTCGCCTGCCGCCTGGTCCGCTTCCTCTTCTATGCCAACCTGCACGGCAGCATCCTCTTCCTCACCTGCATCAGCTTCCAGCGCTACCTGGGCATCTGCCACCCGCTGGCGCCCTGGCACAAACGGGGGGGCCGCCGGGCCGCCTGGCTAGTGTGTGTAGCCGTGTGGCTGGCCGTGACAGCCCAGTGCCTGCCCACAGCCATCTTTGCTGCCACAGGCATCCAGCGTAACCGCACCGTTTGCTATGACCTCAGCCCGCCCGACCTGGCCACCAGCTACATGCCCTATGGCATGGCTCTCACTGTCATCGGCTTCCTGCTGCCCTTTGCTGCCCTGCTGGCCTGCTACTGTCTCCTGGCTCGCCGCCTGTGCCGCCAGGATGGCCCTGCAGGGCCTGTAGCCCAGGAGCGGCGTGGCAAGGCGGCCCGTATGGCAGTGGTGGTGGCCGCTGCCTTTGCCATCAGCTTCCTGCCTTTTCACATCACCAAGACAGCCTACCTGGCAGTGCGCTCGGCACCGGGCATCTCCTGCCCTGTGCTGGAGGCCTTTGCAGCAGCCTACAAAGGCACGCGGCCGTTTGCCAGCGCCAACAGCGTGCTGGACCCCATCCTCTTCTACTTCACCCAGAAGAAGTTCCGCCGGCGGCCGAACGAGCTCCTACAGAAACTCACAGCCAAATGGCAGAGGCGGGGTTGCTGAGTCCTCTAGGGCCTGGGCAACCTTTACGTTTGCCATTGTGACTGGGACTCTGGGAGCCCCACCAACCCCAAACCATGCAGGGAATTAGAGCTCAGCTCATTGGGCATGGAGTAAAGTCCCTCACAGGACCCAGAAACTCACCAACAACTATTTATTCAGCCCTTCTCTGGCCCAGGCCGTGTGGGCATGGAGATGGACAGGCCTGAGCCTGGCTCTTGAGAGGTCCCAGTCAGCCATGGAGAGCTGGGGAAACCACGTTAAGGTGCTCACAAAAATACAGTGTGACATGTACTGTCATCAAGGGGTATCGGCTGGGTGTGGTGGCTCACGCCTGTAATCCAAACACTTTGGAAGCCAAGGCAGGCGGATCACCTGAGGTCGGGAGTTCAAGACCAGCCTGACCAACATGGTGAAACCCCATCTTATAAAAAAAGGGGGGGGTATGCTCCATGCTTTGAGTCACCAAAGAAGGGGATGAGGGAAGATGAGAGTGGGAAGTGAGAGCTTCTGGGAAGGGGCATTTGATCTGGGTTTTGAGGATGACTATGAGCTCTCTGGAGAGGAGGGATATTCCATTTATTTAGTAAGCCTTTACTGATACCTTGTGCTCAGGCCTGGGTTGGTTCTGAGACCCTAGAAGAACCAGTGCTAGCCCTGATCCATACAGGCTCCCAACTGCTGGAAGTACGGACTGGCACAGCAACATCAGGGTTGTACAGAGGGAAGCATGGCTGCGGGGAGGGGGTACCCAGAGTGTGGTCATGACCCAGTCCAAGGAGTCAGGAAAGACCTCTCTGAGGAGGGAACATCTGAGGTAGGTGTCGAGGGCTAAGTGGGAACTTGGCAAGCAGAAGTGGGGAGCACTTTAATGCAGCCCCAGTATGCTCTATGCATATCCGGTCGTGTCAGCCTCATGCTGGGCTCTGCCCTGGGCAGGCAGAGGACCAGAGCAGAGGATACATGGCCTTGAGTGTGTGAAAGCCGAGAAAACGGGAGCTGTGACTCAGTCACCCTCCAGACAAGGGCAAGAGTTGGCCAGATGCTCCAGGCTATGGGAGGTCAGTGAAGGGAGCAATAGGGTGGAGCTTCTTAGAAGAGGCAGGAGGTTGCCACTGGGCACAGTGGCTCATGTCTGTAATCCCAGCACTTTGGGAGGTTGAGGTGGGCTGATCACCTGAGGTCAGGAGTTCAAGACAAGCCTGACCAGCATGGAAAAACCCTACGTCCGCTAAATCTACAAAATTAGCTGGTGGCGCATACCTGTAATCCCAGCTACTCGGGAGGCTGAGACAGGAGAATTGCTTGAACCTGGGAGGTGGTGGTTGCAGTGAGCTGACATTGTGCCATTGCACTCCAGCCTGGGCAACAAAAGCGATACTCCATCTCAAAAAAAAAAAAAAGAAGAAGAAGAAGAGGCAGGAGGCCAAGTGTTCATGTGCTCATGTCTGTAATCTCAGCACTTTGGGAGGCCAAGGCAGGAGAAATGCTTGAGCCCAGGAGTCTGAGACCAGCCTGGACAATACAGTAAGACCCTGTCTTTACAAAAAAATTAAAATATTACCCTGGTGTGGTGGTGTGTGCCTGTAGAGCTACTCAGGAGGCTGAGGCACTGAGTTCAAGGTTATAGTAAGCTAGGATCATGCCAGTCCATTCCAGCCTGAGCAACAGAGGGAGACCCTGTTTCTAAAAAAATTAAGCCAGGAGTGGTGGCTCATGCCTGTAATCCCAGTACTTTGGAAGGCTGAGGCTGATGGATCACTTGAGGTCAGGAGTTTGAGACCAGCCTGGCCAACATGGCAAAACCTCTTCTCTACTACAAAAATTAGCTGGGTGTAGTGGCAGGCACTTGTAGCTCACGCTACTCCGGAGGCTGAAGCACAAGAATCACTTGAACCTGGGCGGGGAGGTTGCAGTGAGCTGAGATTGCACCACTGCACTCCAGCCTGGGTGACAGAGCAAGACTTTGTCTCAAAAGGAGAGAGAGAGAGAGAGAGAGAGAGAGAGAGAGAAATTGGCTGTAAAGCAACAGCAAGTTTCAATTAAAGGGGGATGGGTGGGGTGGGGTGGGGCCTGGGTGTGTGGAAGTGGGCAGCCAGGAAAAGATCTGGGTAGGGCGAGAGCATTCAGTGCAAGGATGAGCCCCAGATCCCTCTCCTTCATCCACCTCTTCAAATGTTCTTTCAACTGTGGGGTATCTTCTGTACCTAGGGTACCTCCACCAGGCCCCAAAGTGAGGGGAAACAACCGTTCAACATTGCTTCATTCTAAATGGAGGAGCCAGCAGCTTGAGAGCCTCAGGGCCACCGGGAGGCTGCTTTGTGGAGGTCCCATGGCTGGAAGTCTACTGACTGGTCTCATGACAGACTGTTCCGCTGTGTTCCACCCCTGCCCTCTCTGGCCCATCGTTCTGACCTGTGGGTACCCAGAAAGCTGCCTTGAGGCCATCTCCTAAGGAGGCGGGTCAAAAACAGATCTGAGCCTTAAAAAGCCTTGGAAAAGCATCTTTACCAAAGGTCCCTGGAGGAGACAGCAAAGGGGAATTACATCCTCCACCAAATCCTCTTCCCCTCTGAGAACCGGCCCTTGGCCACTCCTTTGCAGCTCCTCATTCTCTCTGCCATTTTTTCTCATTTCTCCTCCCTGACTCCTCCCCGTCACTTCTTCTCCAGTCCTTGTGCCCTCCTCCCAGATCTGATTTTCTTATGTAGAACAACCTAGCCTGCCCTTGGCTGCTGGTGCACCACACAGACCCTGTAAGCCAAGAACGAGCCCTGGCTAACAGTCTTTTTAGAAGGCAAAGCATGGAGGGGAAGGACTGTATAGTTTATGCAACATTTTGGAAAAACCTTTAGCTCCACCTAGTCCCCAAGGCTACTGGGCAGTAGGGTCATTTAGAGAGGGGCATTGGAGGAGTTAACTCCATCGTAATGTCACGGGTGTGCTTGCAGCTGGCTGAGGAAGTGGGAAAACCAGGCCCAACCCACCCTGGGAAGCCATTCAAAGTGTCCTTGCTAGAGAGGCAGACCACTTGTACAGAAGGAACTTTCACTCATGACCACAGTGAGACCGGCGTGTGTTAGAAGACAGAGGCTGGTTTTCGTTCCCTGTACCATGCCCTGCCGTGCCAAGCAGGACACATAGGACCCACCTTGCATCTAGCTCCGAGTCTCAGAGCAATCTTCTCAGTTGCCTGGGATGGGGGCTAGGGGATAGTGAGAGCAAGGGCAGAGGACAGGGCCTCTGCTCATAGCCCACCTGAGCCCCTGTAGAGAGTCCCAGATGACTGTCCCAGCTGACTTCCAAGAGCTGTGACCCTTTGGTTAGTCTTCCAGGAGTGGAAATTGTGACCCATAGGTAAATTCCATTTCAAGCTTCCCTTTGTGAGGCTGACAAGTCCGAATGGCCAGAATGGGCTATATGGGCATGCGACAATATGGGTAAATCTTAGCAGTATGACATTAAGAAAAAAGAAGTAACAACAAATTATGTACAGCAAAATGCACCCCCCCCCTTTTTTTTGAGACAGTCTTGCTCTGTTGCCCAGGCTGGAGTGCAGTGGTGCAGTCTTGGCTTACTGCAACCTCCACCTCCTGGGTTCGAGTGATTCTCCTGTCTCGGCCTCCCAAAAAGCTGGGATTACAGACATGCACCACCACGCCCAGCTACTTTTTGTATTTTTAGTAGAGACAGCGTTTCACCATGTTGGCCAGGCTTGTCTTGAACTCCTGGCCGCAAGCAATCCACCTGCCTCAGCCTCCCAAAGTGCTAGGATTACAGGTGTGAGCCACCATGTCCAGCAGGATGCTCTTTTAAAAAGTTAAGAACAACTAAAATGAAAATATATAGTTTGAAGGAATATGCAGATGCAATAGAACCATATAAAAAGGAAAGCAAGAGAATGCTGAACACAAGATTTGAGATTATTTTCTGTGTGGTGGGACAGCAGGAGGATGGGGGAAGAACTATATAATAAGATGTGAATTATTATAAAGGTCCTACTTGTTTTGTTTTTTGGAGAAAGCCAATTAAATAACTGATAAGACTATATCAGAAACAAAATATAAAAAATCACATCCGATGTGCTTAAGGTCTAATTATATAGGAAAAGGGGCAATCTCAGATAGTTTCTCTTTAGCTTTGGAATGGAGTCAGAGGAGTCAGATTTCCCCCTAAGACAGTTCCTTCATGGAGCTCATTGCTTCTTGGGGTCCCCACACTCATCATTTATCTCCCTCTTAAGCACAGTTGCTCCTTGACTTACAATGTGGTTAAATCCCAGTGAACCCATTGAAGATATCATAAGTCAAAAAGACATTTAATACACCTAGCCTACATCAGAGCTTAGCCTAACTCACCTTAAACAGGCCCAGAATGCGTCCATAGCCTAGAGTTGGGCAAAAATCATCTAACACAAAGCCTATTTTGTAATAAAATGCTGAATATCTCATGTAATTTATTGAATACTGAAAGTGAAAAACAGAATGATTGTATGTGTGTTTAAAGTATAGTTTCTACTGGATGTACATAGCTTTTGCATCATCATAAAGTAAAAAAATCATTAAGTTGAAACCTCATGAGCTGGGGACCATCTGTACTTGAAGCCCATCATTGGCCATGAGCTGTAACCTTAAAAACCTTCCCATCTTGGGATTCTCCAAGGGATTCCATGGTCCTCACTTCACTAGATCACCATGACTCACTGGATAGATGGGCTATTGTTTTCATTACCCTTTCATAGATGAGAAGCCTGGGGTCCAGAGAAAAGAGAGTGAACTGTGGAAACCGAGCTTCAAAACCCCAGCAGAGTGTTTTTCTCTCCCCACTCTGGTGCCCAGTGCTCACAGCCTCCTACCAGATAAGTCTTCTTGGAGCTAAAAATTGCTATACATAATTACCAAGCACCACAAAAATTCCAGAACCAGGTCGGGCACGGTGGCTCAAGCCTGTAATCCCAGCACTTTGGGAGGCTAAGGCGGGTGGATCACGAGGTCAAAAGTTCGAGACCATCCTGGTCAACGTGGTGAAACCCCATCTCTACTAAAAATACAAAAAATTAGCTAGGCATGGTGGCGCGTGCCTATAATCCCAGCTACTCAGGAGGCTGAGGCAGGAGAATTGCCTGAATCCAGGAGGCAGAGGTTGCGGTGAGCCGAGATCATGCCATTGCACTCCAGCCTGGGTAAAAAAAAAAAAAAAAAAAAAAAAAAAAAATTCCAGAACCCTCTGTTCATGGAAGATAACTTTGCCTTATCCTGGATCATAAGGAGCTGGGTGGGGGTGGAGGATTCATGAAACACTGGAAGCAACCAAGCCACTCTCAGATTGTGTGAGCTTCCCTTTGGACAGAGACTCAGTCTAGATCCTTAAACTCCTTCCCTCCCCACCAAGAGGATTCCTGAGCCAAAGGCCCCAGCCAGTTCACCTCAAGGCCAAGCCACAGAACTCTGGGACCCCGTTACCTCAACCTCCACTTCTCTCTGTCCATTTGCCCATCTGTGATATAGGATAAAGGATTCTCTCCCAGAAGTGACAAGGAGGTGGAAAAGTACAAATTTCAGTTGGTAGGAGTCATCATTATGGGGGGAAGAGAGTGACTCCTGGAACGAGAGTCCTGTCCCCCATCCCTCCACAACTCACCCCTCCCCAGCTCACCCCACAACACATACCAAAACATGCCCCAAAGAGTAGAAAGAAAATACTAAAGGAGGTGAGAGTCTGACATCAAATGCCAGAGTCAGAGAGGGCATTCTTGGGGAAACATGACCCACTCCTCACTTTTCAGACACAGGCAAGTGCAGGGATTTACTTGAGGTCACAGAGTAAGGCAGAGCAGACAGGCACAGGCCGCCAGGGATCTCTTTTATCAATTTCCTCGAGTAGATGGGGAGATTTACTCCTTGGCCCCCTGGAGGCACAGCTGAGATGAGGTTGAGGTGGGGAACTCCCTGGATGCTAATCTCAACTCAGAGAAGTGTTTTCTCACTACAGAGATATTTCACAACCCAAGAGGCTGCCCAGAGGGTGGAGAGTGGCCTCCTCATTCTGGGGATATATGAGTAGCAAGCAGGTTCTGGGTGTCTCGGCTGAGTCCTCCCTCTCTCATTCGGTAGTCCGGCAATCCTGGGTGTCTACCATTCTTTTCTACCCTCCTGCCTGCCCCTCTCCTCTGAACCCCGCCTCTCAGCCTAGTCTGGCCCAGCTACAGACTCCTTGGCTGGACCGGGTGGCAGTGGGATTGGCTGGGTAATGCACAGACTGCTGAATTAACCATGTGTCCCTGAGGCCTTGCTACTGGGGGTTGGAGGGGCCAGGGCAGTTTGACCAGGCCTGAAGACGGCTGGGCAGGGCTGGAGGGGCATGGGTCAGACCAGGTTATCCTCTGTTCCTGGGGAGAGTGAGCTCAGGCCGAAGGAGGAGAAGGAGGTGACTGGGGGCTCAAAAGAGCGAGAACCTCCTATAGAGGAGCATGGGGTTTGAAGCCCCTAAAATCTGAATTTTAGCAGGAGCTGCTATTTCCTGACTTGCATAGTGGTCAAAGTTACTTCTCCTTCATGGCCCACAGGGAAGGGGTAATAATATCTATTCCCAAGGGTGGTTTGTGGATTTAAAAAAATAAGTGAAATAACATTGCCCACACATCATAGGTACACCACACATTTTCATTTGTTCCTTCATTCATATATAGGGTCATGCATTTGAGTTGTGGGGTTAGGATGAATGGGATCTAGAGGCAGGTTGGGGTGGGCAAAGGGATGATGCCCCAATACCCAGAACACTGCGAGACTCGCCCTAAGGAGGCAGGAGTGGGAGGGGAGCTCAAGTGAGGGATCGGCGTGAAGCCGGAGAAACAACCTACACTTTCCCTGCCAGGAAGGTAGAGCAGCTGGAGGTAAGAGTACAGGTTTGGCAGTGGGAAGTCAAGGGCGTTCCCATCGAAGCTCCTTTTGTGTGTAAAGCCTAAGGAGGAGCACTGCGCTTTGCGAAGGTCTGAAAAAGACTAAGGGGATTAGGTAATGACTGAAAGGAAGTTTTCCCAACTCCCCGCTTTTTTGAGGATGGGGTGCTGCTTTAACTGTCCAGGAAAATCAGGCCGCGAGGGGGCGCAAGAACCGCGTACTCCGGGGCTCGGAGCAAAGAGGGGCTCCGGCATCCAGGCGGAAAGTCCAGAAGCGCAGCCAGACGACGGGGGCAGGTGGGAGGCGTGGCAGCTGGAAGAGTAGGGGTGGGGGCGCGGTCATGAAGGGTGGGACTTCGGGAGCGGCGCTGGGCGGGTTGGGGGCCGATCAGAGCTGAACTGGCGGCAGGGAGGAGGGACGGGCGGGACGTTTGGGAGCCAGATTGGGGGGGGGCAAGGGCGTGGCTTCAGGCGAATTCGCCGCAGACGGCGCACGGGGAGAGGGCGGGGGAGAGGGCGAGGGCGGGGGAGAGGGCGGGGGCGGGGGAGAGGGCGAGGGCGGGGGAGAGGGCGGGGGCGGGGGAGAGGGCGGGGGCGGGAGCGACCGGCCTTCTAGTCCGCCCGCGGCTCCCGAGTCTACCGCTGGAGCCGAGTCCCACCCCTTTCCCGGCCCAGAGAGTGTGCGTCTGCGTGCACCTGAGTGTCAGTGTGTACGAGAGTTTGTGGGTCCGACGTTGCCATGTTGGAACCCCTCGGGCAGGAGGTGTTTCCGCGCGGAAGCGGCTGGCCCGCGGTGGGCGCTGAGCTGAGCACGCTCAGCGGTTGCGTGTATCTCAGCGAGTCCCCGGGGCAGCTCGGCCCGCTGGGCTCCCGAGGGACTTTTATGGAGGACCGGAGGGTCACCTCAGCTTGCAAGTCCTCCAGGAGGCTTTTTCTTCTTCGGCTCCTCCCCGATTCCCTCCCACCAGCCGGTTCCCAGGCTCGCGCACAGCCGGAGCCCACCCCCTCTTTTGGGCGCGAGGCCCCGCCCCCCGCCCCCTTTCCTCTGCCACAAAGTTTATTTGCAACAAAAGGGTGCCAGGAGTGCGCAGCCAAGTGGGAGGGAGCGGGAGCCGGAGCGGGAGAGCGAGGCCGCTAGGCGGGCGGGCGCAGAGTCGAGGAATCAAGCGCTGGGATCCCGCCCAGGCGGAGCCGCGGTGTCTCTGGTCGCTGCGGCCGCGGCGGAGGCTGGGCCTGGGGGTCGGAGCTCAGGCAGCAGGGGCCGCCGGGAATGGAGACGTTGCGGCTGGTGGCCACAGAAACTTGAGCCGCGGCAGGGAAACCTCTGCTCGGGTCTCTGCGCCCTCCTCCCACACCCCCGTGCGCTGCTTTGGGCGCCGGCCGCTGCGCTCCTAAGGAGCAGGGGCGCAGCCGGGTGGGGGGGGTTGGCCGCGGCTCCCCGAGGCCAGCCCCCCCGGAGTGAGTGCCGCCACCATGGCGGACGGGGCACCCCGGCCCCAGCTTTACCGCAGCGTCTCGTTTAAGCTGCTGGAGCGCTGGAGCGGCGGCCCCGGGCCCAGGGAGAAGGACACGGACACCCCCGGCTTGCGGCGCCGCGCCTCGTGCCGGCCGACCGCGGCTGTCCCGGGCCAGCCCTCTCGGCGCGTGTCCAAGCTGGCGTCGGGGCCCCCGGCAGCCCCCGCGCAGCCGCGCCCGCTCCGCAGCCTCTCGCCGTCGGTGCGCCAGCTCTCTCGGCGCTTCGACGCTCCGCGTCTGGACGACTGCTCTGCTGGGGCCCGGGACGGGGGCGTCTTCCCCGGGGCCGCAGAAGAAGCGGTCGAGGGCGCCGCGCGAGGGGCCTGGCCCAGAGTCACCGAGATGCGCAAGCTCTTCGGCGGTCCTGGCTCCAGGAGGCCCAGCGCAGACTCTGAGGCCTCGGGAACGCCCAGCCCCGACGGTGCCGTGTGGGAGCCTCCGTCTCGGGAGTCGCGGCAGCCACCGACACCACCTCCTCGGACATGCTTCCCCTTGGCGGGTCTGCGTTCGGCGCGGCCACTGCCCGGGCCGGGGACCGAAGGGAGGCCACGCCGGCAGCAGCAGCAACAGGAGCGGGCGCAGCGTCCAGCGGATGGTTTACATTCTTGGCATATCTTCTCCCAACCGCAGGCCGGGGCCCGGGCCTCCTGCTCCTCCTCCTCCTCCATCGCCTCCTCCTATCCTGTCAGCCGCAGCCGCGCTGCCAGCTCCAGCGAGGAGGAAGAGGAGGGCCCGCCGCAGCCGCCTGGGGCCCAGAGTCCGGCCTACCACGGCGGCCACTCCTCGGGCAGTGACGACGACCGAGACGGTGAGGGCAGCCACCGCTGGAGAGGGAGGCCCGGGCTCAGGCCTGGAAGCTCCCTATTGGATCAGGACTGCAGGCCTGACAGTGATGGGTTAAATCTGAGCAGCATGGACTCAGCAGGGGGAGCCGTGAGCCCCCAGACCCCTACATCTCCAAGAGTCCCTAGAGAAGAAGGACTCCGGGAATGGGGTAGTGGCTCTCCGCCCTGCGTCCCAGGTCCCCAGGAGGGACTTCGGCCTACGTCCGACTCTGTGGGAGGAGCTTTCCGCGTGGCCAAGGTGAGCTTTCCCTCATACCTGGTCAGCCCCGCAGGCTCCCGCGGTAGCAGCCGTTATTCCAGCACGGAGACCCTTAAGGATGATGACCTCTGGTCTAGCAGGGGTTCTGGGGGCTGGAGCGTGTGCCGCTCCCCTAGCTTTGGAGCTGGGGAAGGGCTTCTGCGGCCTCAGCCTCGAACTCGTGCCAAGGGACCTGGGGGCACCACTAGGGCATTGATGGATGGAGGATTTGAGCCGGAAAAGAATCGTCAGCGGAAGTCCCTGTCAAATCCAGATATCGCCTCAGAGACCCTGACGCTTCTCAGTTTCTTGCGCTCAGATCTTTCAGAGCTGAGGGTCCGAAAACCTGGTGGGAGCCCCGGGGACCGTGAAAGCAGCCCCCTAGATGGCAGAGACTCAGCATCCGCAGGTGGCCCCGTGGGGCAACTTGGACCCATGCGGGTTCCAGCCCCAGCGTCACCTGGCACACGCCCCACACTCAAGGACTTGACAGCCACCCTACGGAGAGCAAAGTCATTCACCTGCTCCGAGAAGCCCATGGCCCGCCGCCTGCCCCGTGCCAGTGCCCTGAAGCCCAGCTCCTCCGAGCTCCTTCTGGCAGGCCCTGGTGCTGAGGAGGATCCGCTGCCCCTCATCATCCAAGACCAGTATGTGCAGGAGGCCCGCCAGGTTTTTGAGAAGATCCAGCGCATGGGTGCCCAGCAGGATGATGGAAGCGATGTCCCCCCTGGAAGCCCTGACTGGTCAGGGGACGTCACCCGAGGACAGCGGTCCCAGGAGGAGCTCTCGGGCCCTGAGTCCAGTCTGACAGATGAGGGCATTGGGGCAGACCCGGAGCCTCCTGTTGCAGCCTTTTGCGGCCTGGGTACCACAGGGATGTGGCGACCCCTTTCCTCATCCTCGGCCCAGACGAACCACCATGGCCCTGGGACTGAGGACAGTCTGGTTGGGTGGGCCTTGGTGTCCCCTGAGACCCCTCCCACACCAGGTGCCCTCCGCCGCCGCCGAAAACTCCCACCTTCAGGTTCTGGTGGGAGTGAATTGAGCAATGGGGAGGCAGGTGAGGCCTACAGGTCCCTGAGTGACCCAATTCCTCAGCGCCACCGGGCTGCCACCTCTGAGGAGCCCACTGGGTTCTCTGTGGACAGCAACCTCCTGGGCTCATTGAGCCCCAAGACAGGGCTCCCTGCGACCTCAGCCATGGATGATGGCTTGACCAGCGGTCACAGTGACTGGTCTGTGGGCAGTGAAGAGAGCAAGGGCTATCAGGAGGTTATTCAGAGCATAGTTCAGGGGCCTGGCACCCTGGGGCGTGTGGTGGACGACAGGACTGCTGGCAAAGCCCCTAAGAAGAAATCCCTGAGTGACCCTAGCCGCCGTGGGGAGCTGGCTGGGCCTGGATTCGATGGCCCTGGAGGGGAGCCCATCCGAGAAGTTGAGCCAGTGCTGCCTCCATCCAGCAGCGAGCCCATCCTTGTAGAGCAGCGGGCAGAGCCAGAAGAGCCGGGTGCTGCCAGGAGCCGGGCACAGTCTGAAAGGGCCCTACCCGAGGCTCTGCCTCCCCCCACCACTGCCCATCGAAACTTTCACTTTGACCCCAAGCTGGCTGACATTCTGTCCCCAAGGCTAATCCGCCGAGGCTCCAAGAAGCGCCCAGCTCGAAGTAGTCACCAGGAGCTTCGGAGAGATGAGGGCAGTCAGGACCAGACTGGTGGCCTGTCTCGGGCCCGGCCCTCCTCCAAACACGTTCGCCATGCCAGTGTGCCCGCCACCTTCATGCCTATTGTGGTGCCTGAGACACCGACTTCTGTCGTCGCCCCTGTGGCTGTGCCAGAGCCCATGAGCTTCCCTGCCCGAACCCATCCCACGTTGCAGGCACCATCGCTCGAGGACGTCACCAAGCAGTACATGCTGAACCTACACTCGGGTGAGGTCCCTGCCCCAGTGCCAGTGGACATGCCCTGCTTGCCTCTGGCTGTACCGCCCTCTGCTGAGGCCAAGGCCCCTGAGGCAACTTGGCCTCCAGATGAGCCTGCCCCTACCAGCAAGTGCTGCAGCAAGCCACAGGTGGTGAGTCCTTTGTGGGGAACCTTCAGGATGGGGCCAAAGGAGGGCTGTGAACGCCGACTTCACTGGGAGTCTTTTGCATTGTATTCACTGGGTAGGTGCCCAGGTGCTTTTCTGGTCCTGGAAGTGCCCATGCAGTTTTAAGAGTCTTAATGACACAGGGTCCTGTCTACTCCAGCCCTGTAGAAGTGTCAGTTTTCTGCTGGTGCTGATGGCAGAGGTTCTCCTCTGCTCCAGGTGTTCTGGGTGGTAATTACAAAGGATTCTTATCTTGTCCTTTGGATGTTTCTCAGGGACTGGTTTTGGAGATCCCTGTGTGGGTACTTGTTGGAGGAATGAGTGTGATGGCATCCAGCACAGGCTCAGTCCTTTCTCTGAGGCTTGCTGCTCTGTTGGCCAGACCTTTGATAGGAAATTTGGCTCAGGGGCCACAGTGGACATGGGTTTGCTCTTCCTCGTGTGGCTTTCCTATGACAGGTCATAACGTAGATGTGTTCCTGGACCTGGGAGAATTGCGGAGGTACAAGGCTTTACTTTACGGAGTAGCAGAGGCGGCTCTGGGTTCTTACCGCAGTTCTGTTCTGGCTGTGTGACATTGGCCTTTCTCTATGACTTAACCTCCCCATCTGTAAAATCAGAGGAGGTGGGTGGACAAGTGGTGCCTGTGTTTCCATCCAGCTGGTACTGTGCAGGTTTGGGGGAGCCTATGGGTTTGAGCTGGGGACTCTTGGGGCCTGAGTTCTGCCAGAGCCTCTTCAGATGATAAAAGCTTCTAGATGGGAGCTTCTAGGGGAGGATAGAGGCGGGTTGGGGGGGCGTTGCAGAGGCTGAGCAGCCAGGGCCCTTTAAAGAGGTCAGGGGTGGTTCTGGGCCCCATATTCAGGGCTGCCTGTATGGGTCCAGGGCAGGAGGGCAGTCCTGGTTTCCCCATCCTGTCTCCTTGCATCTTTTTCCCCACTCTACCCCCTCCCTGGTGACTCCGAGATGTACCCCTTTTCTGCCAGACCCCTGGCTCTGGGGGCTCACTGTCCCTGAGACCCCTCCTTCTCCTTTCTGGCTTCAGCTATCCCTGGAGTTTAGGCTGTGGATTCAGATGGGATCCAGATGGCATATGCCCTGGCATCTGGGCTGGGAGCTAGATTCCAGGCTCTGGATTCTGGGCTAAGCTCAGGGATGGCCAGCGGTTATTTCAACTGTGGCCTGTACTCCCGCTGTGCTCCCTGACTGTGAGAAGCCTGGAAGCTATAAACCCTGGACTGATTTGGTCACTCCTGTTCCCAGCGCTCTCACAACCCCTCTCAACTCCTTTTCTCTTTGTTTCTCTCTCCTTGTCTCCAATTCCCCTTGGTCCTGGCTCTGGAGTTTCTCATAGAGGCTGCGGAGAGAGTCAGCAGGCAGGGAGTGGGGAGCAGGGGTTTTGAACCTTTCCTTCCTTCTGAGTCCCAGCAAGGGCGTTTCCGTTGCCCCTGAACTCCAGTACTAGTTCTGTCTTTGGGAGGTGGGGGAGGGGAGGGAGAGAGCAGGGCTGGCTCTTGTCAGGAGTCTCCTCCCCAGTCTCCTGTTCCATATAATTATCTTCTGTGGGAGCCTTGAAGGCTCAAATGTGGGAGAGGACAGGAATAAACCATGGGACTCAGAGAGACTGAAGGTGGGTCGGGGGTGCTCCTAAGAGGAGGCTTTGGGACCCAGAGAGGAGGTGGGAGATTACAGAACTGGCCCCTGCCCCACCTCCCTTCACATTCTTCTGTACACCCTCCAACCCCTTTCTGGAGCTCTGAGGCAGGACAGATATGCTGTAACATGGGCTTCTCCCTGCCGTGAACAGAGGCCTCTGATCTCCAAGCCTTTGCCCACTCCAGGCCTCTCACTTTTCCAGGCCCAGCTTGATGTCCTCTTAGGGGGAGGGAACTGGTGGGTCTGTCATTAGAAGAGCAGGGTGTTTGCCTTGCTCTTCTAATCGTTGTGTGGTCTAGGATCCACCCTGCTTTGTGCCTCACTTTCGCCTTCCGTAAAATGGGGGTAATGGCTCCTGTCTGGCAGGCTCTCGTATGGTGAGTGGGTGGTGTGATCATTCCTTCCCTGGTAGCAGGAAAGAAGAAAAATGCAGGCTGCACTGCCCAGCTGCTTCTTGGCCAGCAGGCTTGGTTTCTGAATACAGGGCTGGGTCCTCTGGGGCCTCAGTATAACCTGGTGGACTGCAGTCGGCTCCAAAAAGATCCATCATCCTCCAATTTCCCACCCCCTCACAAAGCCTGGAAGTTCTCTCATCTGCTAGCTTGAACCCCTCCTGCTGTCCCCTTCCTTCTGGCTCTGGGAAGATGGGGAGCAGCTGTCTACCCACCCCCTCCTGGTGGCCTCTGTTGAGGAGACAATGTTCCCTTGTTTCAAGCCTGAGGCTCCAGTCACGCTCCCTGGGCTGTGGGTGGAGATGGTGTGGTATGGACTCCAGAATAAAAAGAGATGAGAGGAGCTGTCCTTCTTTGCTTCTGACAGTCCCTGGGGGCTGAGAGAACCCCCGTCCCTCACCAGGCTGTGGGGAATCCCTCACCCTTAAGTCTACATTCACGCTGTATGTGGCGTTGCCCCCTTTGCTGGGAGGTGGGAGACCTGGTATCAGGCCTAGCTAAGCCTCTGACTCACTCAGACCTGGACAGAGTCATCTTTGGCCCTCAGTTTTCTCATCTGTACAGTGGGAGGTTAGACTGCCTGGTCTGTGAGGCTCAGAAGGAGGGACTCTGTGAGGCTCAGAGGAGGGACTCAGCCTACAGGGGGTATCAAGTGAAATGGGAGGAGCCAGAGGTGTGGCTGGAGGGGAGAGGAAGGCAGTCATCTGCAATAGCTGTGTGAACCCAGGAGCACAGGCAGTAAGGGATCGCTCATTTATTCCAGGAACGCATGTGTATGTGCTGGGAGGTAAGGAGGCAGAACTGTCTGGTCTCCCTGCCCTGCCCCTCCCACACCCTCGTTACCTCCACTGAGGCCCACCGTAGCCTGGTTGGTCAACAGCTCTTCCTGTGAGGGAGGGCTTCCCCGACCCCAGCCCCAAGCGCCGAATCTTGCAGTCCCACCTTCTGCCCTCAGGTCCCTGATACCGGTTTGACACATGCCACAACTGTAGCCCACAGCAGGGAGTGACTTGTCTCTCAGCATCATAGGCGGATGACTCACAGAACATTTTTTTTTTTTTTTTTGAGACAGAGTTTCGCTCTTGTTGCCCAGGATGGAGTGCAACGGCGCAATCTCGGCTCACTCCAACCTCTGCTTTTCGGGTTCAAGTGATGTTCCTGCCTCAGCCTCTCGAGTAGCTGGGATTACAAGGCATGTGCCACCACATCCGGCTAATTTTGTATTTTTAGTAGAGACGGGGTTTCTCCATGTTGATCAGGCTGGTCTTGAACTCCCGACCTCAGGTGATCCACCCACCTCAGCCTCCCAAAGTGCTGGGATTACAGGCGTGAGCCACCTGTGCCTGGCAACTCACAAAACTTTAACATATTAGAATAGCAAGTAACCATGGCCAACATTTATCAAGTGCTTACTATATGTCAGATACTGTCTGTTTTCTTCAACTGTGAAAACTGTGGATATCTTACAGTGCAGACTTAGACTCAAAGATTGTTGAATTTACCCTAAATCCTAGCATATCAGTGTCTTAAAGGTGAAGGGACCCAAGGTGATTGGCCTGCCATCTGAGTAGGGGGGGACAAGTCAGGGACAGTTGGGGTGTCACCTCCACATCCCCAGCAGCCTGAACACTTTCATAGTGGTTATTTAATTCACTAGGGCCTGGGGTTGGGATGGGGAGAACTTTGAGACCCAGAAAGGAAGAATGCTAGGTCTAAGGTCACACAGCAAGGCTGGGCAGAGCCAGGCCCAGGCACCAGAACCCTGGCCTTGTTCCTGTCCACTCAGATCCACTCCCTACCTGGCCAGCTCCCTGCCTTACTGACGAAGGTCTGGCAACAGCTCTTCCAGTCACCCTTCTCTGTCTCCCCATGGTGGGCAACCCCCAGGGGTGGGGGTTCTCTCCTTCTTCCCCTTCTTGGCTCTTTGTGTGATTTTTCTATGGAAACTGGTTCTGGGGGGAAGGGAGAAAGCGATTAGGACACTTGGAATTCTGAGCAGTACCAAATATCTATAATTAAATGTCTTGTCACCAGCAGGAGGGGAGAACAGGCAGAAGGGCAGTCCCTTTCCTCTGTTTATTCCACATGTTTCCTCCCAACTCCTTCCTAAGGGCCCTGGGCCCTTGGGGGGAATACTGTCCAGGAATGAGTCCTCCCCAGCGAGGAAGGGTTGGGGGATGGACTAGAGTTGAGTCTGACATTTTCCAGCCCCACGTTTCTGGGACCAGCTGGGTTTGGGAGGCAGAGAGGCTGCTGCTAATCCTGTCCCCAGCCCCCTCTCTCCGTGTAGGGACTTGCCCCTCCTTCTTCCCTCCCTCCCTCCCATCTGTGATCACTCTGGCTACACATTGCTGCCCCACAGTGGGGTGGAGGCACCCCCAGGCTTCCTGGGAGCTGAGACACTCAGAGAGTTTAGGATCTAGAAGCTGACTCAAAGGGGCTTAGGATGTTCAGGGACTAGCCTGGGAACTGGGTGGGGGCTTCCAGAAGAGGCTCTGCCTGAGCTTGACCTTGAACACTGGGAGAGAGGGGCTCCATGAAGAGGGCACTGCATGAGCAGAGGCTGAGATGGAAAGGAATATGGTAGGTTGTGTGCAGAAGGAGTTTGTTTCAGAGATGTGGGTTGCCCTTGATAGGGTAACACATTCATCCATTGAACAAATACTGTCTGAGCAATGAGACATGTCAGGCACTCCTCTAGGCCTGGGAATACAGCAGCAAACAAAACAAAGGCCTGCCCTTGTAGAGCTTCCAGACTAGGGAGGAGGCCTGTCTGTAAATGGAGACATTCTGTGTCAGGGAGTGGTAGGGGCTGGTAGAAAAATAAAGCAGGATAAGGGAGTAGAGAATGATAAGGCGGGGGTACTTTAGATCAAGAGGCCAGGAATGCCTGTCTGAGGAGGTGACATTTGAGCAGAGGCCTGGAAGAAGAGAGGGAGCAGGTCAGGTGGCTGAGGGGAACAGCATTCTGGACAGAGAGGAACAGCAGGTGCAAAGGCATTGAGGTGTTTGAGATACAGTCAAGAGGACTGTATGGATGGAGCAGAGAAACAGGAGATCAGAGGTGGGTTAGGGTGAGGAAGATCATGTAGACCAATAGGAGGACTTCGGCACATGCTCTAAGTGAGATGGGATAGGCACTGTTGGAAGGTTCTGGTAGAATAGTGGCCTGGTCTTACTTATGTGTCCACAGGTCTGCTCTGGCTGCTCCATGGTGGTAGATTGCAGGGAGTCAGGTGGGGGCTGTGAGGCCAGTCAGAAGGTTACTGGGATAATCTGGACAAGAGATGATGGTGGCTTGGGTCCGGGCAGAGATGGGGTGGTGGGTTTCTGCTGCAGCCCCAGGGGCTTCTCAAGGCCCTGGACCACGACGTTCAAGGTGAACACAGAGCTACAACTGCTCGCATGGCAGGGCAGTGTGTGAGGGGTCACTTAAGGTGGGAAGGGGGAGTTTGACAAAGTCTCCAGAGTGAACGGGGCTTTGAGCTACATGGCCATCCTCACAGACCCACATTGGCTTGCCTGAAAGGCTAGGAGAGTGGAGCGGCCACAGGGCCCCCGTGAGGCAGGTTCAGGGCCATATCCCGTTGGTGTCTCCTCTGCAGCCACCACCATGACACCCGTCTAGCTCCAGCATGCATGTCTCCTGGGACAGGGAGCTCACACCTTCCCCAACCCCCAGGGCGGCCCCGTCCCTCCCATCTGATCCTCCAGCTAGGTGGGCATTGCCGTGGCTCCAATAGTCTGATAAAGAAGCAGGTCCAGAGTGGGCAGGGTCTGCCCAAGGCCCCAAAGCTCGAGTATGGGATTTGGCTCCAGGTGTCCTGACTCCCAGAGCGTACATTGGCCCCACAGGGTTCCCACTAAGCAGAGTTGGCAGGGACGGTGGTGGCAGGGTGGGGGAAGGGGGAGCCCATGTTTCCCAGAAAGGCTTGAAGCCCTGGTGTACTTACTGGGAAATGTGCCCAGGCAGCCTGGCGCCTTGCTGGCAGGCCCTGAAATGGGGGCCCCGGTCCCCTGGGAAGCAGGAGCCTATTGGAGCTGATGTCTCCCCATGGGAGTTGATTCCTTCCCCTCGCCCCAGTGTCGTCCCTCGAATTCTTACCTCCCAGGGTCTCTGGGGGCATTCTGGGGATTGGGGGAGACAGATGCAAAGGAAAACTGTCAGGCTGCTGGGCTCTGTGCAGTGAGTGAACCTCAGTCCATGAGATGCAGGGGTTTGGGCCCCCAACCAGGGTGCCTGAGCGCCTGGAGGGACTTCAAGGATCCCACCCTCCAGTAGCTCTAGGGTTCATTAGGGACAGCCTGGTGGATATTCGTATAAACGTATTCACATGGACCTCTGCATGAGGAGTCAGGAGATCTGGGGTCCAGCTTTGCCTCACCACCATTCTGGTGTGAGGCCTTCAATAAGTTCCGTTCCCTCTCAGAGTCATAGAGCCTTCTATGCTCTTGAGCACCAGGATAAACCCCCTCCCAGGGCTGTTGGGAAAGGACCCAGTCCGGAGGAGAATCTCAGCTGCAGAATGAAGTGCTGGCAGGGAGAGACCCACCGCCCCACTAGGCTGCTGAGAAGGCAAGTTCAGAGTGGTGCCGGGACTCCGGCCTGGGTCTGCTGCCAACTTGCTTTCCCCACCACTGGCTCCTGCTCTGGGATCCCCCACCCCTAGATAGGGTCTTTCTCCACACTTGTGGCAGGCTGGGGTGCTCACTCTGGGGCCTGTCCAGAAGTGTGGTGTTACAGCTGATTGGACAGTAAAACTTCTTCTGGGCCGGGTGTGGTGGCTCACCCCTGTAATCCCAGCACTTTGGGAGGCTGAGGTGAGAGGATTGCTTGAGCCCAGGAGTTCAAGACCAGCTTGAGCAACACAGGGAGACCTTGTCTCTACTAAAAATGAAAAATGTGTGTGGTGCAGACCTGTGGTCCCAGCTACTTGAGAGGCTGAAGTGGGAGGATGGCTTGAGCCCAGGAGGTTGAGGCTGCAGTGAGCTGTGATTTCCCAACTGCACTCTAGCCTGGGCGATAGTGAGACCCTGTCTCAAAACAAAAAGCAAAAACCAAACAAACAAAACCTCCTCTGGTTTCTTTCCAGTGGGGCTTGGAGAAGTGGCCAGGCAGGAACAGGATGAGAGGGGAGTGCAGAGCGCAACGGAGGTAGGCAAACCTGTGCTGATTGCAGAGGTCTGGGTCAGGCGATGAGTGATGTATTAATGTCCTGTTGCTGTGGTAGCAAACTACACACATCCAGTGGCTGAAAGCAACATAGATCTCCTACTCTGCAATCTGGAGGTCAGAAGTCTGAAGTATTTCACTGGGCTAAGATCCAGGTGCTGACACACCTGCCCACATCTGGAAGCCCAGAGGAGATCAACACCCTTGCCTTTACCAGCCTCTTGTGGCTGCCAGCACTCCTCAGCCTGTGGCCCCTTCCCCCATCTTCCCCAGCATCTTCAAATCTCTTGATTACCCTGTACCTCCTTCCTCTCTCTTTAAGAACCCTTGTGATTCATTGGGCCCACCTGATAATTTGATAATCTTCCCCTCTCAGAATCCTTAGTTACACCTGCAAAGTCCCTGCTGCCAGGTAAAACATTCGCAGGTTCTGGGGATTAGAATGGGGATGTAATGGCAACAGCATTATTCTGCCTACTGCACAGATAGGCAAAGGATCAGGATGTTGGCTTCTGAGATTCGGAGTCCCCAGCTGGTGCTGCTCCTGGGGCAGAACTTTTGAACCCAGGCTCACTGTATTTAACTTGCCATTTCTTTCCATTTTCATTTGTCATTCATTCATTTAGCAGTCAATCACTGAGCCATGTGTTGGGCAGTGGGGACACACGGGGAAAGCTTGGACACCATCCCTGCTTGCCAGGAGCTTTCACCAAGGGTCCTAGCGCCCTGAGTTGGGTGAGGTCCAGAGGCAGGCAGAGCCCAGGCCTGCTGGGGCAGGAACAGAAGTGCCAGTGTGTTCCTGGGGCCAGGCCTGGCTTCCAGAGGTGGCAGGCCCTAGTTTTGCTGACTAGAAGTGGGATGAGGCAGCTCCCAAGAAGGGCGGTTGATCGAAGAGTTTAAAGCCAGGGCAAGGAGGGAAGGTGGGGGCCTAGGGAGGAGGCAGGATCATGTCTCTGCCAGGCTGCCCCAGCTGAGGACAGAACTGAGAGCCCAATGGCAGAAGGAAAGAAGCTCCATCACCCCATGTGCTAGGAACTCCACGGAGGTATTGGTGCCCTTGGTGCTGTCTGATCAGAGTACCTGTCAGGTCCCTTCATCCCTGAGAGGCCTAGGGAGGCTTCAGGGAGGTGGCAGGTGGAAGGTGAAGGGTGCTGTCCAGAATGCCTGCCTTCTCCCTGCATGCTGGCTTTCAGACCCAGGCAAGCACTTACTACTCCCCTGCGGCTGTAGTCAATGGGGGTATCCCCTAATTCCACAGAGGATTATTGTTAAGATTATTTTATTTTTATTTTTATTTTTAAATTTTTAATTATTTATTTTTTGAGATGGTATCTTGGTCTGTCGCCAGGCTGGAGTGCAGTGGCTCAATGGCAGCTTACTGCAACCTCCGCCTCCTGGATTCAAGCAATTCCCCTGCCTTAGCCTCCTGAGTAGCCCAGATTACAGGCTCAGGCCACTACTCCCAGCTAACTTTTTGTATTTTAGTAGAGACAGGGTTTTACCATGTTGGCCAGAATGGTCTCGATCTCCTGACCTCATGATTCATCCTCCTCAGCCTCCCAAAGTGCTGGAATTATAGGTGTGAGCCACCATGCCCAGCCTATTTTTTATTTTTTGAGATAGGGTCTCACTCTGTCCATCCAGGCTAGAGTGCAGAGGGTCTATCACAGCTCACTGCAGCCTTGACTTCCTGGACTCAAGCAATCCCTCCCACCTCAACTTCCCAAGGACCTGGGACCACAGGAGTGTGCCATCATGCCTGGCCAATTTTTTTAATTTTTAGTAGAAGCAAGGCCTCACTATGTTGTCCAGGCTGGTCTCGAACTCCTGAGCTTAAGTACGTCCTGCCTTGGCCTCTCAAAGTGCTGGGATGATGGACAAGAGCCACTGCGCCCGACGACTGCTGAGATTAAGTGAGAGCATGCCAAGAGGGCTTGGCACACAGTAAGTGCTCAAGAAATGTTAGTTCCTCCCCTCATGACTGAGATACTAAGGTTTTATGATTCTAAGATTCTTGGCTGCTGGGTACCTCTTTCCAGCCATGAAGCAGAAGACGAAGCTTGAGACCGGAGGGCAGGTTGGGGCCTGGCTACACCCACATAGAGTCAGTGGCTCCAAGCCTGGTTCTCCGGAGGTGGGGAGGAGGGAGAAACTGGGGCTGGAGGCTGAGCCACATGCCTTCTTTCCTTGCTCCTCTCTCCAGCTCTCCCTCTACTTTTGTTGCCACCAGCCCCACCCTGGGACATGTCCAGGATAGCTCAGCACACACGGTGGGGAGAGCAGAGCCAAAGCCCTCTCTGCTCAAAGCCGCCCCTCAGTTGGAAGCGGCCTGTGAGGTGGGGCTCAGGGAGTCAGTGTGTGTGTGCCTGGTGGGCTTTGGGGTCAGACTGATGAGGGTTAAAATTACAACTGGTTCTGACTCCCTTTGCTGGGTGATATTAACAAGAGTCACTGGATCCCAACTCTGAGCCTTAGTTTCCTGCTCTGTAAAATGGGGGCACTAAGGAGTTACTATGAGGGGCAAGGAGAGAATGCTTGTGGAGTGCTCAGCCCAGGACGCTGGCTCCAGACAGCTCTCAGAAATGTGGCCACTTAGTGTGTGCTTTCGAGATTGTCACTCAAGAGGCTAGAATCCTGTGGTTTCAAGATGAAGGATTCTGGGTTCTTTTCCAAGAGCACAGACCTCTTAACTTGATTTTATTTGTGATTTTGAGATTGTGACTTCTTGGTTCTGACGTCCTGTGGTCCTGAGACTCTGGGGTCGGGAGAGGCGTGGCAGGTCAGGGGCCAGTGGGAGTGCAGTGGGAGCAGTGTGATGGAGGGGCCAGCTGAGGAAGCAAACACAAGGTTGGTGTCTGCTTCCTGTTTATTGGTTCCCAGGGGGTGAGCAGGCCCAGCTCCCGTGCAGTGCTGTGGAGCAGGAAGGGGGGGAGGCAGGGTTCCTGGCTGCCAGCCAGCCCCACAGCTGGGCCTCCAGGGACTGCTGGGACCCTACTCCCCAATCCCCTGGACAAACATTCAGTCCTTTCCCAGGACAGGGCACTGGAGGTTAAGGAGCAGATGTGGAAGGGAAGGGGTAGATGGATGGGGAGGGATGCCTTCCCCCAATAAAGGTCCCGATAGTTCCAGCTTTCTTAGCTGCCTGCATTACTGAGGTCTCACCCCGGGTTTCTTGCTATCCCCCATCTTTCCCTGTCTCCCTGGAGTGGGGCCTGGTGATGAGATGTCCAACTTCTTGGCAGGCCAAAAGGGCAGGAGAAGGAAGAAAAGGGCCAGGGACTTTCATGCCAGAACTGTCTACCTGGAAAGACCCTTAGAAACCAGCCATGTTTTCTAGCCTTCCTCACGCCTGCATCATTCAGATGGGGAAACTGAGGCCCAGCAAGGGGCCTTGCCCAAGGCCACACAGTAGTGGACCAGAGCCAGAAATCCTCCCCACACATCTCACCATTGCTCCTGCCTCATACTGTGTAAGGGGCTGCTGAGAATTCTCAAGAAGAGCAGTGATATGGTTCATCTGACATATTAGGGAACTTATCTGAACCAGGGCAGAAAAGGGAAGCCCCTGTATGTGTCTGAGGCCTAGAGGGGCAGGGAGGTCTCAGTTTGACCAGAGCACCTGGGGAGAGGCTCTATGTGGTCAGGAGCCAGGCTGAAAGCCACAAGTGCTGAGTTAAACAGCATGGGCAGAGGGGAGCCATGGGAGAAGAAGGGCAGGGAGCACTGCCAGCTTTGCACATCACAGCCTCCTCTGGTTGTGAGGTGATGATCTGACTCGAGGGTCCAGGAACGTGAGGAGCCTGAGCTTGGGGAGCATAGGATGTGGAGCTGGCGAAGGGAGAACTGACTGGGAAGACAATTTGGAGGTAGAATCTGGGGATCTGAATTTAGGTTCAGGGGATCTATCAGAAATGGGGTTGGGGAAGCAGGACTCACTTCTCGTCTGGGCAGAACTTTCCTCTGCATTCTGAAAGAGTGAGGTGGTCGTGAGCCCTGCCTCTGTGCCCGGTAAGCCTCCTGTCTGACCTCAAACCCTCTGCTCCAGTGGAAGTGCCCTGCCACCCAAGGGGGTCCCTGCAGAGCCCCAGAGCTTCAGGCCGCACCTGCAGTCCAGCCCTCCTGGAAGAGGCCTGATGGAGGGAGTGTGGAAGGGAATGAAGAAGCAGGCTTGGGCTGACTTGCTGGCTTTAACCCAAAATAAGTCCCTCTGCCTTGGTTTCCCCATTGGTGAAGTCCTCCAGAGTCCCAACAGAGCTCTAGAATATGCAGGCTTTCAGGAACTGGGGGAGAGGAACTGGTAGGTCCACAGGCAGGCATCCTTGCCGGCAGCCCTCATGGCCGGTCCTATAGTCAGAGACAAAGAATCTTGTGATATTTGTACCCTAGATCCTGAGACCAGTGCTATTCTGCAGCCCCGCAGCCCTGGAGGTCCTCCTGAGGAAGAGGAGGGCCGCAGTGTAGGGAGAGGAGTGTCTCCTGAGGGGGGCCTAAGCGGAGCCTGCTTTCACCATCAGATGCCTGTGCGCTGTCGGAGCTCCTGCTGCTCCTGGGCCCCTCCTCCCCTCCAGCCTGGACCCGACACTTCCAGGCTTCTCCCCAAGGCCAGCGGGGGCGTTGCCTGGGGCGGGTGAGGAATTTCCGAAAGAATGGCTAAATTCAGCCCCAGCTAAAAATAGTACCGGGCCTGGCCCCAAAGCTGGTGGAGGAGTAGAAGGCGGGCCAGCCTGCCCCATCGCATCACCTGGATGCAGGCCTGGGCAGTGGAGGGCCTCTGCTGGCCTCCTGGGCAATGCGTCTGTCTTTGTTCCAGCCACTCACACCAGGCCTTCCTCTGACGGGGGCTTCTTGCTTTCTTCTCTCTTCCTGTCCTTTGCCCTGCTCTCCTCCCTGGGTCTTGCCCCTCTGCCTGTCTCTCGTCTCCTCTGACCATCTGTGTCACCCTGCCTCCCTCGAGAGAGCCAGACAGACCCCTGGCCAGGGACTGGCCTTTGGAAAAGGGCCGTGTGGGGCGGAGCCCCCTCCGCTTCCCAGCCCACATGTCCAGAACTGCCTCTGTCCCAGGATAAGCTGTGATTGCAGCTCCTCTCTGCTTCGAGGGTAACAGACCTCTAAGGCTCTGAGGTGTGGAGATGTGCGTGGGAGCCCCCAGTTCGCCCTGTGACCCAATGCTTGGTTCTGGTCAGGTGGATCCACCCATGCCAAGCCCTCCTGTTCCTGGCACAAGGTGGAGCCTCAGCACACATTTATTAAATAAATAATGTGGGGGAGGCTGGACGAGGACAGCTGAGCCCTGCCCTGGGGGAGCGCCCAGGCTCCCCTCAGCTCCCCTCCCCACCCATGCTTATGCCTAGCCCTGTGTTTCTGCTGCCCGGCAGACCAGGCAGGTGGAAGCTGGCAGATGGGCAAAGGGTGCTGTCCCAAGTTGGCACTGATTGGGGGTGGGTTGGAAGCAGACACGGGCCCAGAGAGGGTGAGGGTGCTTAGCTCAGATCACAGAGCTGAGAAAGAGGTGGTATTCAAACCAGGACAGTCTCACTGGGTGGAGTTCAGACCCAGATGGTCTGGCTCCAGAACTTGTGCTTAGGCCCCTGCCTTTCAGGACTGCCTGGGTGGGTGGCAATGCCATCACCCAGGTGGGCACAGGAAGAAAGGGTGGATTTTGCTTTCAACATAATGATACTACTGGATTCGCAGTCCGTAGTCTGAGTCCCAGGAACCCGCACATAGTAGTTGCTCAGTAAATATTAGTTGAATGACTCAGTTGCACTTGAGGGGCCCTATGGGGAGTGGGAGGAGGTGTCAGGCACAGAAGGAATGAGTGTTTCCTCCTTTCACGGGCCCTGAGACCCTTCTCTTGGTGCTGGAAAGCAGCTGAGGTGGGTGTTGGGCTTTCTGCTGGCATAAAGAACTCGGCCCAGGAGTTTGGGAAGGTGCAGAGATGGGCCACAGGCAGGGAGGGGAAGGGGAGACAGGCAGGCCAGGCAGTGTGGCGCATCTGTAGTATCTGGAAAGCAGATCTCTTGGGCCATGGCCGGCGTGACTCAAATGAAGACAAAAAAAACCTTCCATATTTGGACAAAGAGCCCAGAGAGGCCCAGACCTGCAGCCAGCCCAAGGCTCCCCAACCCCCAGCCTCCTGCCCTGACTCCCTCTGGGCCCCTAGCCCTGAGCCCTGTCCCATGAGTTTAACGCTTGGGCCTCAGTCATCAGGTTGCTTTCTGTGTGGCCAGGCCTGGGCTGTGGGTGCTGGGGAAGAAATTTTCTTCCAGGGCTGGGCCCTGTGCTTGTGCTGGAAATGTAGAGAGGAGCCCTGGGGAAGCCTGCAGGCGGGAGGTGGGCACACTGAAACCAACAGTTCCCACACTGTGGGGTAAGCTGACAGCAACCCCCACCCATCTCAACACAGGCAGATCCTCAGGGGCACAGCATATAGGCATTGTATACACACACACACACCCACACCCACCCACACACACACACACACACACTTTTTTCAGTCTGTGCAGATATCAGGAGTGAGGACTGAGCCTGAGACCTTCCCTGGGACAACCTTTGATGACAGCAATGTTGGAGTCAATTGGGGCAGCCGGATGTCAACAAGTAATATAAACAGGCATTATCCATCTGGAGAGATGCGAACAGAGCAGTTTGCTCCTGTACCACCCTCTGAGTGTCCAGCAAGGGGTGGGGCTGGGCAGTGGATGCCAGAGCCCGGTGAGTGGGGAGAGGGCTTAGGCCACTTCCTGCCTGGGAGCAGACGTTGCTCTGATGGGGACGCCCAGCCATTTGACTGAGAACTGGTGTGTTCACCGTCATTGGTAGATTGACTGAGCGCTGACTGCACAGCTGCTCTTAAGTTTTCTAACAAGTCCTGGATAATTAACTCTGAAGTAAGCTCTGAGTGGTGGGTTGGGGGAACCCAAGGGAACCTTCAAAATTCAATTGCACTGTGGTCCGCTGGTACCTGTATATGCAGGGTTAGCATGGCGGCTGCAGGGTGAAGGAGAAGGGGTTCCTGAGAACTGGGGGTCAGAGGAGGCCAAAAAGGGTGAGGTCAGGCGAGGCTAACTTAGGGTGGTGGCTGGAATCTTGAAGGACTATCGGGGCCTTGACAGGCAGAAATGAGCCAGGGCCCTTCAGGCAGAGAGAACTGCTAAGGTAGAGGGCAGTGATGAAGAAGCTCTGGTGTATCTGGGGTACCATGAAAGCTCCCTGGTTCTAGAGAGGTCAGGTGGGCCCCGGAGGGTCCTCAAGGCCAGGCCTCAAAGCCTGGACTTGATCCTAGAGTGGTAATTTCCAAGCTTTTAAAAATAGTGAAACTTGGCTGGGTGTGGTGGCTCACACCTGTAATCCCAGCACTTGGGAGGCCGAGGAAGGCAGATTACCTAAGGTCAGGAGTTCAAGACTAGCCTGGGGTGAAACCCCGACTGTACTAAAAATACAAAAATTAACTGGGCATGGTGGCACACCCCTGTAATACCAGCTACTTGGGAGGCTGAGGCAGGAGAATCACTTGAACCCAGGAGGTGGAGGTTGCAGTGCACTGAGATCCTACCATTGCGCTCTAGCCTGGGCACCAAGAATAAAACTCCATCTCAAAAAATTAAATAAATAAAATAAAAATAGTGGAACCTTTTCTTCTAGAGGAATTTTGACACAGAAGTATAAAGCAGGCTGATCTCATGATGTAAGTGAAAGTAGGGTCATGTCTGCCCCCTGGAGCTCATCTTCCTGTACTTCCATGGAGCTCCCAGGACTTAGTCAGGAAATCTGTGTTGTGGGCAGAGGGAAGCCCTTCCTGATGGGAAGTGTTAGAATGGGACAAGCTTCTCCCTTCAGCGTCTCTGCAGGCTCAGAAGGGCAACCAGCCAGGCTCCCTGGGCAGGGGCAAACTCTGCCGGGGGCCAGGTCTCCAGAAGCAGCCAGGCTGATGGAGCACACTGCCCATCCTTGGTGCTCCTAAGAGCAGGCAGCACCCCCCACCTGGGACCTGGAGTGGGCTGGATCCCAGCTGATCAGGAGGACAACCTGTTGGAGTGGTGGGAAGATCCTGCCTGCCCACTGCTGCCACCTGGAAGGACACAGGTCCTTTGGAGGGAGGTAGGAGCTGACAACCAGCTATGATCCCAGAATGTGCACCCTGTCTCAGCCCAGCTCAGTCACACTGACAGGAGACAGGCAGGAGCACATTCCTTAGCTGCCCAGGAATCCTTCTGACTCCTGTAGGGTGAGTGAGTTAGGTTAGAATCAGGAAGGAGTTCCCCAGAGTTTGGAGTGTTTTTGGAAGAGTATGAAAAAGTGTTGGCGGGAGAGAGACTGAGCTCTGAGGCTGGCATGTCTAAGGCCCTGCAGGACCTAGGCCTTGCCCTCCTTGTTACCAGCCTGCCTGGCCCACCATACAGCCTAGGCTCCTACTTTGGCCACCAAAAATATAGGATGAGTAGGAAATTGCCAAACATAAACATAGGAAGCTACACCTGGTAGAGAGACCAGCATATGCAAAGGCCCAGAGCACAAGAATGTGATGAGCTGGAGGAACTACTATGGCCAGAACATGATGCAGCCAGATCGTGGTAATGGTGGAGAAATTTGATGCTGGTGGGTCAGCAAGGGCCAGCTCATTGAGGTGTCTGGGTACAAGTACTTGATCTTATATCCAGCTGGGTTGGTGTAATGGTTAGAATAGACTGAAGCCAGATGTGGCTTTGGTTCAAATCCTGCTCTTCCTCTTAGCTTTGTGGGTAGTCCTGGGTAATTATTCATTGTAAAAGCTAAGTACTCACAAGTTAGTACTTAGCCCCTCTGTGGCTCAGTGTATGCACCTGTAAAATGGGGATGATGATGGTGGCACCTATTACAGAGTTATTGCGAGAATTTAATGTGATAATGTCTGTAGTGGCTGGGCTGGACCACAGACCACTGGGGATTATGGGAAGCCATGAAACAAGGTGGAAGGGAGGGAGAGAGGTGATCTAGCTGGCTGAGGAAGAGCCCCAGGGATGGAGAGAAGGGGATGGGGTCACTGAGAGTAGCCCAGATGGTCTTCCTTGGTAGGGGGATGAGCTGCGCTCCCTGAGGGAGGCTTGGAGTTCCCCAAGGGCAGCTGTCCAAAGGAAAGGAGTGGGGCTGTGCAGGAGGGATGGGACTCTGTGGGCTGGGGGCTTTGCTGGATTTTTGCTAGCAGAAATCCCCACCCTGTTTTAAACTTGCCCTCACTGACTCTGGAGCAGCTGGTCTGTGTTCCTCGCCATACAGATGGGGGCCCAGAGAGGGGCAGGATTGCCAGTCACCCGGTGAATTCTGACCCCAGGGCCTTCCTCCAGGCTGGGTATTCATTTTGAAGCTCGAAGCCCAGCCCTGAGGTTGCTCTACCTAAGGTCGGGGTGGGGGGTTTGACTTGAAGGAGGAATTGGACAGTTCTCTGCAGAAAGGGCTGGAATACTAGACCCCTCTCTGAATGTGAGGTGGGCAGGGAGAGCTTCCTGGAGGAACACCACATGTGAGACTAGAACTGTCCCAGAGCAGACCAATGTGGAAATGGAAGAGGGAAAGCAAAGGCGAAGGCTCCAAACTTGGGGCCCCAAGGCAGTGCCCCATGTTCTTCTGTGGAGTCTTTGTTCAATGGGAACCACCTTGGAAACTGGTCCTGTATGTAGGCTGGGAACACAGGCGGTGCCCCACCTTGTGGAGGCAGACACAGACTCAGACAGGAGCATCAGGGCATGGTCCGGGCCAGGGCAGAGGTACCCTGAGGCGAGGGGAGCCCAGAAGGTCTAGGAGAGAGAGTCCTAGA
The DNA here is from genome assembly GCF_048565385.1 of Saimiri boliviensis. NCBI lineage: Eukaryota > Metazoa > Chordata > Mammalia > Primates > Cebidae > Saimiri > Saimiri boliviensis. The sequence continues at coordinate 72,249,932 of NC_133454.1, read as the reverse complement.
GGGAGCCGGGAAAGGCAGGATGGAGAAGGAAGATGAGGGGTGCAAAAGCTGTTCAGAGATGAGAAATGAGGCAGCAGGGACCTGATTGGGTAATTATTCATTGTAAAAGCTAAGTACTCACAAGTTAGTACTTAGCCCCTCTGTGGCTCAGTGTATGCACCTGTAAAATGGGGATGATGATGGTGGCACCTATTACAGAGTTATTGTGAGAATTTAATGTGATAATGTCTGTAGTGGCTGGGCTGGACCTGATTGCAAGGTGGATTAAAAAAAATTAAAACTGTATATTTAATATTTTGAATAGGTAATATATTCACATGGTTAGGAAAATTCCAAAAGGATAGAAAGTCTCCTTCCCACCTGGCTGCCTATTTTCTACCCTCCCTGACCCCAGGCCACCCCGCCAATAGTGTCTTTGTGAATCCTTCTATCTGCAAACACTAGCAAATTCATCATCTATTCCCTTCCTCCAAATGATGGTAGCACATCACTCTGCCCCTTTGCCCCTTGCTCATTATACTTAATATCATTTGCAGGTCTTGTCCTATTGGTACTTTGAGAGCTTCCATATTGTTTTTTGTATTTTGTGTGTTTTTTTTTGTTTGTTTGTTTTTTGAGACGGAGTCTCATTCTGTCACCCAGGCTGGAGTGCAATGGCATGATCTCAACTCACTGCAACCTCCGTCTCCCAAGTTCAAGTGATTCTCCTGCCTCAGCCTCCTGAGTAGCTGGGATTGCAGGTGTGCGCCACCATGCCCAGCTAATTTTGGTATTTTTAGTAGAGATGGGGTTTCACCATGTTGGCCAGGCTGGTCCCAAACTCCTGCCCTCAGGTGATCCGCCTGCCTCAGCCTCCCAAAGTGCTGAGATTACAGGCATGAGCCACTGCGCCCCGCCTCATATTCTTTTTTGTACTGTATGGTGTACCATCGTGCAGAATACCAAACTGTATGCAACTACTTCTTGATGGATATTTAGGCTTTTTTCAGTCTTTTGCTGTTACAAACAGGGCTGCAGTGAACAAGCGTGTTCGTAGGTCATTTCTTAGGAGTGGAATTCCTGGGATAGAGGGTATTTTGCTCTCTCCATGGGGTTTTTCTCATTTTGCTGCTGTCCTTGGGGTTCCACCATCAGCAGTAGGTACAAGGCCCATTTCCCCGCAGTCCCACCAACTCAGACCTTTGGATATTTTCCCAATCTGATAGGTCTCAGTGTATTTTAATTCGTATTTATCTTATGAGTAAGGTTGAGCATCTTTTTCCGTCTCCAAGAGACATATGGATTGCTGTTTCTGTAAATGGCTCATGTCTTTTGTCTATTTTTTTTGTTGGTTTGTTGGCCTTTTGTTTTTATCAGTTTCTAGGAACCTTTTAAATACTAGGCAAGTTAGTTCTTTGTCTGGCATATGAATTGCAAATATTTTTTCCTGATTTGTCACTTGACTTTTGACTTTGTTTATATTTTTACCATGCAGAAGATTTTGTTGTTATGTGATCTAATTTATCAAGCTTTTATTTTATAGCTTCTGGATTTGGAGTCGTAGTTAGAAAGGCCTTTCCCACTCCAAGGTTATAAAGCAATTCTCTCCTATTTTTTCTCTGGCGTCTGAAGTTTTCTTGTTTTGTTTTACATTTAAATCTTTGATCTGTTTGGAATTAATCCTGGTGTGTAGTGTGAGTTATGGCTGCAACTCTGTTTCTTTCCCTGATGGTTGGTTTTAAGGTAAGGAATGGCTTGGTCAGAATTGGTATATCTTTCTAGGGTGGGTATGAAGGTCAGCTGAGGGGATCGAGGCTGTGGCTGTTGAGGGGCAGTGGCAGAGGGATGAACAAAAGGGCCTGGAGTGGCACCAGAGAACTTGCTGAGCACTGGAAGGTGGCACAACATTCTCATAATCCTCGTCTGTGCTGTGTGACTTTGGGCAAGTCCCATCCCCTCTCTGGGCCTAGAGTGTCATAGCTGGAAGAGGCCCTGGACATCACCCTGATCTCAGGGCTGACTGTGAGGGAGGAGGAAGCCAGCAAGAGGGGGCTGTCCTGGAGGTGGAAGCAGAGAGGAAGACCGTGGAGCTAGCACCCACTCAGGTTTGGCCCAAGTGGATAGAGAGCTGGCAGCAGAATTCACTGTGTTCCTGGAATAGGCAGGAAGGTGGAGAGGGGCAGGCAGCCATTTAAAAATACCCACTGCAGCCTGGCACAGCAGGTGGGGGTAGTGGCAGACCCTCTGCCAGCCCTTTGGATCCAGGAAAGGGGTTTCTGAGGGTGGGCACGTAATCTGCTGTCTCAGCACTGTGATCCCAGACATTACCATTCTTGGGGGTCCTCTTCTCCTTACCATGAGGCAGGCACCCTTATCCTCTCCTTTAGCAAAATAGGGAAGCCAGAATGGACAGATCACATCCCCCAGAACCTCGTCCTGCTGCTACCCTGGACTTGCTGTGTGACCTTGGATTGAGTCCCTGTTCCCTGCAGTCCCTATCCATCAAAGGGGGAACATGGCCTTATCCTGGCTGGCTCCCATATCCCTAGTCCTTATCCACATCTCAATTTGGATTAGAGGTAGAAAGAGAGATCTTAAGGCCCATGCCTCTCCCTGTTTTACAGATGGGGAAACTGAGATCATGGAGGGGACCCTGGATCCCTGCCCTGCATCGCTCTTCTTGGCTTTCCTGGACCCTCCTCCCTGCCCCTAGCATAGCCTATACCATCTCCCCACCCCCACTCCTGGGCCCCAGTGGTCAAATTCCAGGGCTGCCATTGCCATGGCAACAGCCAGCTCACAGGGCCCCTCCTCTGGGGTTCTCCACCAGGCCTGTTGTCCAGGGAGGAGACAGAGAGGGCCTCCCTCCCCTGGGGGCCTGGAGGGTTGGGGGTGGGGTGGGGAGGAGGTCAGACTCAGCTGGCTTCTCATTTGTTTTCCAAAGGAGAAAATGGAAGAGGCAAAAAGTGCTGCCAACAAATGCTTCTCTGTTGTCCCCGGGGGGGGGAGAGAGAGAGAGAGAGAGAGAGAGAGAGGGATATAGGTGTCACCTGGGCTGGGGACAAGAGAGCCACCCAGAAAACCTCTCCCAGCTCTCACCTGGAGAATCACCCCACAGAAGCGTTAGAGTCCAAAGGATTTTTGAATAGGAGGTGGAGGAAGATCCTCCCCAAGATCATTGCTGTTCAATTCTGAGGCTACCCAGAGACTGAGGGGTCCAGCCCACCTTGGCTTTATCTTAAGCAGACATGCCCATAGTGGAAGGAGCTACCATGGCACCATGGGAGGGGTGAGCTCCTGCTGTCCAATTCTAAGGCTACCCAGAGACTGAGGGGTCCAGCCCACCTTGGCTTTATCTTAAGTAGACATGCCCATAGTGGAAGGAGCTACCATGGCACCATGGGAGGGGTGAGCTCCTCAGCCCTTCGGATATGCCAGCAAGGGCTGCCAGGGAGGCCTGCCCTGGGAGGAGGGTTCTTCAGCCATCAGCTGACCCCTGAGGGAACCTGACCTCTGAGACTGTGGTTATTCATAACAGCCAATATTTATTGAACGCTCTCTTTGTTCCAGGCACTGTGCGAAGTAAGCCCTGTATATTCTCTACTTCATAGATGAGGAAACTGAGGCACAGATAGCGGTTTCCTGGAGGTCGGGCAGCCATCAATGGAGAGTGCTCTCTAGCTCTACCCACCTTTGTTCAGGTCCCCTGCCCACTGTTAATGTTCTGGTGTAATTCCCTCTAGGCTTTTTCTCCGTGTGTGTGTGTGTGTGTGTGTGTGTGTGTGTGTGTGTGTGTGTGTGTCTTTTAAATAACGTTGAGATGGTACAGAATGTATGCTTCTTGCTTCTCTCAGTTGATACTATACCCAAATACTTTTCCATAGCATTTCAAAGATCTCAGTAAGTGCATGAGTCACTGGGCCTTCCTGTGGTTGGACCTTGAGGTTGTCGCCAGTTTTCCCTCCTGTGAAAAAGGCCAAGTGGCTGTTCTCCTCATTCTGGGACCCTGGGCTGTCTCAAGGTCACTCCCTTAGGTGAGAAGGTGTCCCTCTCTCCTGGTTCCTAGGAAACCCCACACTTCTTCCTTCTGGGGTCCTTGGGAGGGGCGGGAATCCTGTCTGCTTGAGAGACCTTGAGCAAGATACTTAAGAGCAAGGTACTTAACTATGCTCATCATCCTCTTGTGTAAAATAGGGTAATAATAGGGCCTACCCAGGAGGCTTATTGTGAGATTAAAATTTACCTGTGGAGCGTTTAGTAAGCAGCACAGAGGAATCCTCAGGAGATCTTCTCCTCCTGGTTTATGCTTTTGCTCTCTTCCGGTCCTCAGGCCCAGTGAGGTTGTGTGACTTGCCCACAGTCCCACAGCACATCAGTGGCAGTATGGAGATTTGAGTCCCGGTCCCACCAACCTCTGTCTTGAGAACCTGAGTAAGCATGGCTTCTCACTGAGCTGAGCCTTGCTTTCCCATGGAACAGTTCATGAAATTAGGCCCTGGAAGTGTTTTGTAAACTCTAAAGTACTAGGTGGTGCCACTATTGTCAATAACCACAAGACTAGAAAGACCCTGAGTTTTGAAGGCTGCAACTCTGTAAGTTCAGAGGAGGAGGGTGGGCAGGTCTGTGCTACCAGAAAGACTTCCTGGCAGTGGTGGCCTTGGTCCTGGGCCTCAGGAGAGTAGATCCTGGGTTTGGCTGAGGCTGACCTTCAGCTGTGAATCTTATCCACTGTGCACACTTGCATGGGCGTGCACGCGCACGCGCGCGCGCACGCACACACACACACACACACACACACGCACATGTGACTATGGCTATCCAGGCATTAAGGCTGGTCACCATTGGTGGATAAATTCAGTAAGGACTAAAAGCCCAAGCTGTTGTTGGTCAGCCAGAGGCAAAGACTGCTTCTTCCAGAGGCTAGGGTGGAGGGATCGTTGAGTGGGCATGGTCACTGCCCGTGGGCATCTTGACCACCCTACACTTGCCTGATGTAATGGGAAGGGGCTTCCCTTGGTGCTGGATTACAGTAGGGACCCAGGCCCAAGGCTGGAGTGACTGACTGATGGGTAGAACTTACTCTCCCCTCAGCGTGTCACCTGGGTCCTGGGACAGGGTGAGAGCAGCAGAGGTAGGGGCTACAGTGCAACACAGCTGGTTGGTCCTCTCTGGGCAAGCTACAATGGAAGAGCTCTAAAAGCCTGGTCTGGTCTGGTTCTAGCCCAGCTGACTGCCTGCCACCCTTGGGATCATGAGACATTTCCTCTTTGAGCCTCAGTGCCCATATATGAAATGCATAGAAATGATTTCTTCTCTGCTTCCCTCCTTCAAGACAGGACTGAACATGGACATTCTCTCTCTTTTTTTTTTTTTTTTTTTTGAGAAGAGTCTTGTTCTGTTGCCAGGCACCAGGCACAATCTCAGCTCACTGCAACCTCCGCCTCCCGGGTTCAAGCAATTCTCCTGCCTCAGCCTCCTGAGTAGCTGGGACTACAGGCACACGCCACCACGCCCAACTAGTTTTTGTATTTTTAGTAAAGACAGGGTTTCACAATGTTGGCCAGGATGGTTTCTTGATCTCTTGACTTCGTGATCCACCCACCTCAGCCTCCCAAAGTGCTGGGATTACAGGCATGAGCCACCGTGCCCGGCCTGAACATGGACTTTCTAAACTAATCAGTGCACATTCATTACACCGATACTTGCTTTCATTCAGCCACAAATTCACAAATGTGAACTGAGCACTTACTCTGGGCCAGCCTCTGTTGTTGGCATGGAAACTGCTGGAACAAGGCAGAAATGTGCCCTTCCTGTTGGAGCTCACAGACTTTGTTATATGTCCCTTAGTACCTGGGCAGCTTGCCTGAATGCAAGCCTGGCACATAGTAGGTCTTTCAATATGCCGAAAAGGAGGCTGCTGATTGGGGAATTAACACCAGGCAGTGCCCTGGTCTGTAGTGGGGATAGGTTAGGGAGGATGGAGGATTTAAAAGAAACTTCCTGGAAGAGGCAGAGCATAAAAGTTAGATGGGGCTTGAACAGGGCCAAGAGCAAGGAGGGCAGCCCAGGCAGAGGAGCAGCCTACACAAAGGTGGTGTGGGGAGGAGGCTGGGGTTGGACAGTGGTGAGGTCACCTGGCCTGGCTGGAGGGGAGCCTGGGAGGTCACACACGTAGGCTGCTGAGGGATGATTGCACCTTAAGCTTCCCTAGGCCTCTGGTGACATGAATAGAATTTCTGGAACTGTGGTAAGTGGGGAAGACAGCCTCTTTTGGCTGTGGGGCTTTGAGAGCCCCCAGAATTTATCTTCAGCCAAGGCAGACCCTGGTCCCCTCCTTCCTGCGTCAGCTCCCTGGGGCTCTGGCTGAGGCTGGCCTGGCCTTTCCCAGGGTGCCTGGCCCACAGCCTAGTGAGTCATCTTCTGCGCCAGAGGCAGGACACCCCATCCCACCAACAACACACCACGACTGCAGCCCTTCCCCCTGCTCCTGAGTCTGAGGGAGGGAGGGAACAAGAGGGGCTGGAAACAGACCCTGGATAACTTCCGTTCCCACGATCCCAGCCTCCTGAAAGCTGGGGAGCTGGGTGGAGGAGAGGGAAGGGATCCCTGCTTTCCAGTGCTCTGTGCAGGTCAAGAATCAGAGGCTGAACTGTGGTGGTGCTGGGCCACATGGGCCTGATTCCCTAACCAATGGTCCAGTGCTGAGCCAGGTTTAGACATTCTGAATGAAATAACTTTTGGAGCTGGGAGAGGAAGGCCCCTGGAGGTCATCTCATTCACAGGTTTTAAGCCAGTGCTGGGACCACAGGGCAGGCCAGTATGTAGGCAGAAGTGTGCATAGGGTCAGGTGGGTGCATTTCCTGGGAGCCCCTAAAGCAGGGGTTTGCTAGATTTACCAAGTCCTACCTACCCTAAGGCTCCATGGGATTCCCATGGGGTCCTCCTCGACTGCCAACGGCAGGGCAACCTACCCCCCTCAGAAACAGATGTGGGGCCCAGAAGATCTGGGTTCTGGTTTCTCTGCCTGTAAAATGGGGGTGACAGTCCCAGCCTCTTGAGGATGATTACATTCAGAGTTTTTGAGCTCCTCAGATGTTTTTCACATCTGCTGGGGGTCTGTCTATCCATCTACCCCTTAACCCCCACCACCTGCTTCCGGTTATTATCTGTGATGTTAAGAAACTTTTCCTTCCCAGCCTGGAAGGTCCAGCTGTATCTTCTTGAAATTGGGAGGGAGAGGGGTGGATCTCAGAGAAGAAAGAAAGGGAAAAAAACCACATTAAAAAAACAACCACGAGTTAAATTCAAACCACATGCACCACAGCTCCTGCCATGTGGGCCTCTGCTGTCACCTGTGGGCGTCTGGTGGAAGTGCAATTCTTGGGGTTTCAGCTTCCTCCCTGGAGCCTTAGGCTTGATCCTGACGCCTGAAATCAGGGAGGAAGGTCAAGCTGTCCATCCTCCACCTCTGAGCATGACCTCACCTCCACCACCTCTGCCAGGAAGCCTGGTGGGGAATTTAGAATCCATCTGCACCTTCCCTCCTCCCCCGTTTGTTTACAAAGGGGGAAACTGAATCCCAGAGTGGAGAGGAATTTGGCAGAAGTTGCAAAGCAAGACAGTCAATAGATAAGTATTGTGCACCTACTGTATGTCAAGAGACCTGGTCTTTGGTTTTATGGATTTTCTGGTTGTGGGGAGCAGGGAGCAGACATTGAGACCATCCTATTTCCATCTAAATTCCAGCCATCCATGGAAGAGAATATAGCCCCGACCTCCTCATTCAAGGTGCTCTGGACTTGGCTTGACTCCTTGTTAATGCATTCTGTGACCCTGGTGAGGTCACTCAGTTTCCCTGATATACCAGTTACTTGGGGTCAAAAACCAGCTTTGCCACATCCTGACTTCATAACCTCAGGCAAGTTGCTTTGCTTCCTGGAGCCTTCGTTTCCTTATCTGTAAAATGGCAATAACAGGCATACATAACTCAGAGGATTGCTGTGAGGACTAAATGAGGTAATGCATGAGAAACAGCACCTTACTAAACACTGGCCAGCTGTAGATGTGAGCTCTCACCACAGATAAGGGGAGCACACCTCATTCCGGAAGTCTAGGAGGGGGCTGGGAGCACAGTGGGTAGGGGGGTCCCTTCTGGACTAAGAGTGCACCAGCAAGGTTCGGCAGCTAGAATTTGGGCTTGAGTCCCAGCACAAGGAGTGAGGGCTGCCACCTCCATCCTCCTTTCAGCCAGCAGGGACAGTTTCTGGAAGGAGTGGTGAGGTTGGAGTCTCAGCTAGACCCCCTGGGCCAATAGATGAAATCTAGCCTGTGCAGAAATAATCCCCTTCCTTCATTTCTCCAGTCAGCATATGAAGGACCCTGGGTTCACAGTTCATCTCTTCCACTTACTGGCTGTGTGACCATGGCTCATCTACCTCCCTGATCTTCGGTTTTCTCAGCTAGGCAGTTCTCACTGAGAGTCATGCAGTTGTGGTCAGATAGTGCTGGGCTGGAATTACCTTGAAGGCATCCTTACTCACAAATTGGTGATTCATGCTGGCATTTGGCTGGACATCATCTGGCTTGTCAGCTGACATACCTACACATGGCCCCTGCATGTGGCCTGCGCTTCCCCACAACGTGGAGGCTGGGTTTCAAGGATGAGTAAGCCAAGAGAGCAAGACGGCAGTACATAACATTTTTATGACCTAGCTTTGGATGTCACATAGCATTGCTTCTTCTGTGCTCTATGGTCAAGGCAGTCACAAAGCTCTACCCGGCTTCAAAGGGAGAGGACCCGGACCTCATCACTCCGTGGGAAGAGTCAATGCCACGTTGTAAGAAGAGCATGTGGGCTGGGCATGGTGGCTCGCACCTATAATCCCAGCACTTTGGGAGGCCGAGGCAGGAGGATTGCTTGAGCCCAGGAGTGCGAGGCCAGGTTGGGTAACATAGCAAGACCTAATCTCTAAAACATCTTTTAAAATTAGCTGAGCATGGTGGTGCCCACCTGTACCCCCATCACTCAGGATGCTGAGGTGGGAAGATCGCTTGAGCCCAGGAGTTTGAGGTTGCAGTGAACTGTCACACACCTACACTGCAGCCTGGGTAACAGAGCAAAACCCTGTCTCAAAAAAAAGCATGTGAGATGACAGCTATTTTCAAAACATACACTCTACCACACCCACTGGGGGTGATTATGAGGAAAACAGCTTATTGCAGCCTTGACATCCCAGGGCTCAAGTGATGTTCCTGCTTCAGCCTCCCACATAGCTGGGACCACAGGTGCTTGCCACCAGGCCAGGCTTTTTTTTTTTTTTTTTTTTTTTTTTGGTATTTTTTGTAGGGATGGGGTCGTCCTATATTGATTGTTCAGGCTGGTCTCGAACTCCTAGGCTCAAGTGATCCTCCTGCCTCAGCCTCCCAAAGTGCTGGGATTACAAGCATGAGCCACCGTGCCCAGCTACTTTTGCTTATTATTGAAGTGACCCCTTCACTTTCCGTCTCTGCCATTGAACCCCATGGACCATCACCCTCACACCAGTTGCGCAGTCACATGTCCACATAAGACCCCGACAGGGGCACACACAGACATGGAGGAGTCCACACAGAGTGGACACAGGTCGTGTCACTCATAATCCCACCCCAGGTGCACACACAGACCCACCTAAGCAGGGCAGTGTCCCCACAGCAGGAAGGTCCAGTGGCTCTAAGGAGCTCTCCTTCCCCTTCCCAAAGCACATTCCCCAGAATCACGGAGCCCACCCTGAGCAGCCAATCTCCAGGGAGCCCTGTGGCTTGGACACTTCCCTTCCAGCTGCCTAGGAGGCCTGGGAACTCTGTGGAGCCTTGAGAGGCTCCTCCTTCCAGAAGGGAGGGTCTCTAGGGAACAGGACCTGACCAGGGGAGGCAGGGGAAAGGGAGGAGAGAAGAGAAGGTAGGGGGATGGGAAGAAGATAGAGGCCTCAAATAGGAACAGATGGAGAGACTGAGGCCCCAAGAAGTGTCTTGCCCAAGCAAGGTCACTTCCCTGGTAAGTGGCGGAGCCAGGATTTGGGCTTGAGTTCTCTGGCTCCAGAGCCTGCCTTCTTAATCTCTCTACACCAAGAAGTCCCCCTTTTGGAACTTTCATCTTGATGAACTGGGCACCCGAGGAAGGCAGCGGCTGTCAGGGAAATGGATAGCCCATTAGGTTGGGAACATCCTGTACCAGTCCCATGCTTGTGGACTTTGGTGGGGTCAGGAGCATCAGACAGTCTGTCTGGGCCATTTGCCAGGGCTGAGTTCCCAGGGAAGAGGATCTTCTTTGACTCTAGCATTACCTGTGGACGGAATTTTGTTTACTACCTAAACCTTCAGGAAAATCCATGTCACTATCTTGGAACAAAGGAGGCTGAAGAAAGGTAACCACCACACCAGGTGGGTGGGAGTGGGGAGAGCCCAGCTGTGTGCACCAGGCCAGGGGAGGTGGAGAGGGGCTCTCCCCACTGAGGAGGGAGTGCAGTTTAGGAGCTAGGGCCCTGGAGGTGGCTGGTAGACCTGGATTATATTTCTTACTAACCAGGTGACCTCTCTGAGCCTCAGTTTCCTGGTTTGTAAGAAAGGAGAGCAGTAAATAGAGTTTTTGATGTAGGACTGCCATGGGCATTAAAGGAGCCAGGATGTGCAAAGCAATGGTAGGGTGCCTGGCCCCTGAGAACTGTCCAAACAACATTAGCGGTGGGGGCAATTCTGAGATTATGGGCTTCCCAGTGTTCTAGTTTGGGCAGCTCTGGGGCCCAGGCACTCTCTCTTGACAAAGATTTAATAGGGTTGTGCCTCCACCTGCAGGAGCCTGATGAGGCCTGCTGCCCCGAACTGGCATTTCTCCTTCACCACCTGCATCATGCTTGTCATTTCTTTCTCAATTCCTGTCTTGTGTAGACTGTGGTGCCCAGGAGGGCACAGGCCTCTTTCCTTACCTTTAAATCCCCAGCACAGTGCTTGGCATCTAGTAGGTTCTCAATAAGTATTTATTGAACGAATCAGCTAATGAATAAAATAAAAATGCAATTAATTACTCATCCATTAAACCATGTATCTGTGCATTCATTCATGTATTCATGACTGTCATTGATCTGCTCATCCATCAATTTATTATTTATTCATCTATCATGATTCCATCCTTTCATTTATTCAGCCATTGCTGGTTATCCATTCATTTGGCTGTTCATCCCTATGTCTAGCCTTTCTCATCATTAGTCCCATTTGGTCCAGCACCAGCTGCAGGACCAGGTGGCTCCCAGGTGGACAGTGACCAGATGCAGGAGTGTCTGGAGGCAGGTAGTCAGGGTATCTGGATTCCCGCAGAGATGGGAAAGTTGTCAGCAGATTAGGCAAAAGGAGGGAGGGTTAGGTGCTCCCCAGGACTGGTATAGAAAGGCGGTCCCACAGAGCTGGGCCCCCATCCTGCCTCTCCTGGAGTGAGATGGTACTTACATAGAACAGAGCCCTTTTTCCACCTCTGTCTTGCCTTCCCTGAGTAAGGAGCCACGTGAGAGTGTGGCTCTTTCATGGGAGAAGAGGTGTTTGCAGTGGGGTGTGGAGTATGGAGAGGAGAGCTGGGTAGGCCTTCACCAAGCACCTTGTACACTTAAAAAAACTCTCCTGAGCCACACTCACTCTGTACAATTGCAAATACCCTAAAGGAAAATAAAATCAGCAGCCAGAACAGGAGCTCAGAGGAACAACAGGACCACACCTGCACAGGGTTGCCTTGGCCGGCATGTTGCCCTCACCCCCTACCCCAGCTGACCTCATCCTGAAGGGCTCTGATGCCTGTGCTGCTATGGGGCCCTCCCTGGAAACCCTGACTCAGCGACCAACCCATATGCTCCTGTTCCTTCTCTTTGCTTCCCTTTATCTCCCCACCTCACCAGTCCCCCTCCATTGCCAAGACAACAGGCTTAGATCTCATTAGCCATCCTTAATGAAACAGCAACAGCAGCAGCAGCAGCAGCAAGCAGTGCCTTTGGCACCAAGTCCCACCCCCTTCTTGGGGAGAGGGCCCTTCAGTGAACTCTGCTTTCTGGGCACTCATATGCCTCTGGATTTCTTGATCTCAGGACCTTGTTCATGCCATGCCTCCTCCAGGAAGCCCTTCCTGAATACTTGCCCCTCAAGCAGCAGTGACTCCCTCTGCTGTGCCCTATGAGAGAAACCTGTGTGTTGTCTGGAAGCTCCTGGAGGCCAATAAGGATGGACTGATCTCTGCAGGGCCCCATCTCACTGAAGCTAGTGAGGGAATGGATGTACCTCTTTAAATCCTGAGCCATACACTGCCTCTCAGCCATTCAGAGAAAGCTGATGCCCAGGGTCACGTAGCTTGAGATAGGGTCAGATGGGGGACGAGATGCCCTGAGAGAAAGCCAGATGTGGGTTAGGCATCCTCAGTGACCAAGCAGTGGGGCCGGAGGTGGGGCCCTCAGACCACTGTCTGCATGTGCTGTGGGACCTGGATGTCTGGACTGGATCAAGGGCCTGTCCCTCCTCCCTTTCAAGCCACCACTCAGTCAATTGGTCTGGCTGCTCCAGACCCTCTGCATGCCCAGCTCGGGGAGGAGGAAGAGAAGGAGCAGGCTCCACCTGCAGGGAAGCCCACAGTCCCTCCAGTTGGGAGGGTAAGAGGCAGAGAGCTGTTTAGACTGGTCTGCCTCTCAGTAACTGCTGGGCATGTGGGGAGAAGGGAGGAGGAATTATTGGGGGCTTGCTTATTAAGCCAGGCCTGTACTGTGTTCACAGTGTCATGGCTTGCAAAAGGGACAAGGACGCTGCCCTCAGGAAGCATATGGTCTTCTGGGAGAAGATGGTCCTCAATCTAGTAATTGCTTAAATTCGTATTTAGGAACTGCAATACATGGTTACGGTGTGGAAAACCGAGAGGCTTTAAGAGCAGAGAGCAGATGCACATGACCTAATCTGAGGATCAGGGAGGGCTTCCCTGAGGAGGTGACATTTGCACTGAAACTAGTCTTAAAGGAAAAGAAAAAGGATTCCTAGGTGAGGGAAAAGGCATGGGCCAAGACCCTGAGGCAGGAGAGAGCATGGTCAGTTTCTGGAAGTTAAAACTGAAGTGGCTGGAGCACATCAAGCGAGGAGGTGAGAGGAGTGGACAGATGGGCCTGGCTTGAGCAATAGGGTCAGGATGTCCACTGTGCGGGAAACCAAGGGAAAAGCAGATTTGGGAGAGGGAGTCAGCTGGGAGCTTGGTGAGCATGAGAGCGCTCAGCACAATAAAGGCATGAAGTCTGCCAGGGCTGAGGCACAGCTGCAGGGTGCCTCAGAGACTCCCCTGCCCCGGCATCTTGTGGGGTGGGAGCTGGTGCAAAACCAGGTTGCTTATCCCCACCCCTCAGTCCAGATTAAGTGAGTCTGGGATAAGTTCTGCTGTCACTCTGGGCTGTGAAGCAGCAGGCTGTGAGGATCCTGCTTGGAGACAGTCTAGGGGTGCATAGTCTAGGGATGGGAGCATAGTCTAGGGTTGAGGCGGATGGGCAGGGACAGGACTAGAACCCTCCAAGATGGTTCCAGGTATAGGACACAGGCCAAGCTGGGTTGGGGCAGTGGTAGAGATGATTTGAGGTGGGTCCTTTGATTGATAGCCGCTCTCCTTCAGGCCCAAGAGTGCCTCCCTTGGGTGAAAGACCAGGGATGTGTATGTGTGCAAATCTCTCAACGTCCAACTCTGGACACAGTGCCTGTTTCTGCCTGGCAATAGTTGTGTGAACACAGAAGCACTTGTCTGGGCGCAAGGAAGGATCATGTTCGTGTGTGTCAGGGTTCAGGTCTGTAAGGGACTGTGTTGAGGTGGGTGCACTTGGCCCTGACCCCCCTGGTGCATAGGGGTCCAGGCCCGAGGGCAGGTTTCCATGAACGTGGCCTATTCTGCCTAGGTGTGTTTGTGCCCCTGTGTGTGACCTGTGCTCCGTGGCTCCTCGGTGGGAAGCTGCGTTCAGCGTGTGCCCGCGCTGGGTACAGGTGTGGACAGAAAGTACATGTCGCCGCCTTTGTTCACCGGTGTGCGCCGACTCCTGTTCTGGGGTGAGGAATGGGTCCGCGAGCGGATGCTGCCGCGTGGGGGGAAGGGGCGGGTGCGTGGGCTGCCCCCAGCGGGCTAGGGGAGATGGGGCGGCGCGGAGAGGGCGGGGACCCTCCTCCCCACAGCGGCGCCGCGCGCGCCTGGCTCGCCGGGCGCACTCCCAGCGCGGAGGAGGCAACAGCGCCGCCGCCGGCCGGGCTGCAGCGCTCAGATCGACGCTGGCACTGACCACCGCGACCGCCACCGCGACTGCTGCCGCGGCCTGGCTGGGTCCCTAGGGAGCGAGGGTGGGAGGGAGCCCCTGACTCCACGCCGACCCCCGCCCCCGTCGCCACCCCGGCGTCCCCGCCCCGGCGGCGGGCCGGCCGCATGCTGCAGATGGTGAAGACCCTGGCCCAGTTCACCATCGCGCTGGAAGACATGCGCGATCTGGGCCCAGCCGCCGCCTCCGGGGAGCCCACCGGGGGCAGCAGCGCTGACGCCGAGGAGCCTGGGGAGGCCCAGGTACGGGGAGGGGGAGGGGCAGCCAGGGACCTGGGCCCGTGGCCTAGAACTCAACCAACCCAGGAGACAGCGGGGATGGGGTGGGGGGAGGGGAGCCATGGGGCGCGGGTGCTCTCTGTGACGGGGTATGGAGACCAGGAGATTGAAGGTGAAGAACCTTGGCAGGCGGTGGTGTGGCTGGCAGGGCGCTGAGGGCACTCCGCTTGCAGAGTGGGTCCCTGTAGAAGCCGAGGCTGTTGCTAGTGGTATCCTGGGTCCACAGGCTCAAGAAGGAGAGGTTTTCCCAGTTCTCTTAGGCTTGAGGTGGCCTCGGGTGTCTGTGTGTGCTGGGAGGTAGCCCTTGTTGCTCCCCACTGCCATCCTACCGCTGTCGCTGGGCCTGCTGGCCCTTGGAGGAGTCATGCTGTGGTGGGACCAGCAGCCTCCAGTTCCCAATGGTGTGCGTTCCCGTGGGGGAAGGGAGGCGTCCTGGGGCCGTTTCCCTGTCTTTGTGTGTCTCCCGGCCTGGACTCTGTGCCATGTTCCCTGTCCCAGTGGGGGCTGTAATTCTGTCCCCTCCCCATACTGGGCTGTGTCTCTCCACAGCCTCAAGTCTCTGTGCTGGACTGCCTGGCTTTCAGCTGCGTGACCTGGCCGTGTTTGGTGTCTGTGCCGGGCGGCTTGCCTTTATGGCGTCTCTGTGTGTGTATCTGTCTTCACACTGTGCACATCAGGGTCTCAGTCTTTGGGTTGTGATGCCCCAGTCATCCCAGGAGCGGCCCCCTCTGTCTTCCTGCTGTATCCCCCAGTGCCCACCTTAGTGCCTGGCATCGCAAAGGGTTGGGGCTGGCAAGGGATGAGGGGCGCTGTGGGGAAGCTGGGCCTGCAGGGTTGTCCCGCCCAGAACAGGTGGGCCTGCTGTTCAGGCTGACAGCTGCGCTGTCTGCCTCCCACCTCCCCTGTCCACCCCCCAGCCCTGCACACTACACCCGTGTCTGGGCACGTGTGGAGGGCTGCTCGTGAAGTGACAGGGAGCTGGCCTTGTTTTCAGTGTCTACCTGACAGCTGAGTGACAGGCTGCTGTGCTCTGCTGCAGGGAGAAAGCTGGGAGAGGCGGGCATTGCAGCGTCAGCCTCCCTGTGTCACCCCAGCCTCCCGGCATCAGGCCCAGCGCCAGCCCTGCCTCTCAGGAAGCCTTGCTGACCATGACCCCTGTGGCGCCCGTTGGGCCTGACAGGGCCGTGGTGTGGGCGGGGGAGGGTGGCTGAGGGGCCCAGGGCCGAGCCTGGCCTGGCCCCACTGTCAGGGAGCTCCCCATGCCATCTCACTGAGGTGGAGGAAGGGTGGGCACTGGTGACCTGCTGCTTGTGGACAGAGCTGCTCCGCCCTACTGTTGCCCTGCCTTCACGGTGTTGGGAGGGAGGGATTATTAGTTCCATTTCATGGAGGAGAATGTGGAAACAGGGCCGTTAGGTGACCACCATAGCCACACAGCCACTAAGGGCAGCCCTGGGGACCCTGTGGCCCGTGGCTGCCCAGTCTGGGTGAGAACTCTGGAGGCTGAGCCCCTGAGAATCATGAAGTGGCTGAAGAGACCCTGGTCCTTACTGTGCCACTCACTGGCTGTGTGACCTTGGACAAGTCATGTCACCTCTCCTACATGACTCCTCACCTGTGCAGTGGAAATGGCAACACCTGTGTCACAGAGCTGAGTATGAGGCTGAAGTGAGGCCATGTCTGTGGGGTGCTGAAATGTCCCTGGAGTGGGGTAGGGCAGGATTAGACATTTGGGCCTGTCTTCGGGAGGCCTTCCTGGCTCCCACTGCCTCCTTCTGGAAGCTGCCCTGGTTTTTTAGAGGCCACAGGAGCACCAAAGATAGATGGTCTGCTTGTCTCCGGAGGCTCTGAGATGCCTTCCCACCTGTCAGAGCCCAGGGCTGGCAAGGGTGGGCTGGCAAGGATGGGAAGAGCCAGCCTCCCATTCCTCCCTGCACCAGGGGGTATCATTCACACCCCCACTACTGAGTTCCTAGCATTGGAGCCCACTTTTCTGAGTGTGCTTCATTATAGGACACGAGGGGGACAGGTCTTACCCCTGAGTCCCTAGTCAGAAGGTGAGGGATCTGGGGTTGGGCATGCCAAAGTGGAGGGGAGCAGTGGCTGGGTTAGGCAAGCTGGACAGGCCTGGGCTCAGGTCCACTAAGACATGGGCCGTGGGCATGGCAGTGACCAGGGCAGCCCCACTGGTTGAGTCCCTACCCTGAGGGACTAGAGGTGGGGACTAAAGGGACGCCACAGACATGGACACCCGGGCACGCCTCCTGCACAGCATCTGCTCGAACCAGCAGGCCTTGATGGCAGGAGCCCAAGATAGGGTCTGCAGATGCTCAGGCCAAACCAAGACCTGGGAGGGGAGTGGAGAGAGGAGAATAACCCAGAGATTTGGGGCTTGGAGGAGTTAGAGGCTTTGACCAGGATCACTCTAGG
Source organism: Saimiri boliviensis (assembly GCF_048565385.1). Taxonomy (NCBI): domain Eukaryota; kingdom Metazoa; phylum Chordata; class Mammalia; order Primates; family Cebidae; genus Saimiri; species Saimiri boliviensis. Next base: position 72,232,906 of record NC_133454.1, on the reverse strand, counting down.
GCCTTAGAGAAGTCAGTGAGGATGCTTGGAGTGGAGTCTCTGCCAGAGAAGGGAAGTTGTTGGGGCTGGTGCTGTCTGGAAAGGCTTCCTGGAGGTGGGGGTGTCGGGGAGAGGTGTAGGGACTAGTGGAGAGGAGCAGCAGGTAAGCTCAGTTCCAGGGGCTGAACACAAAGAAGGCCTCCTAGACAGGGATGAGGATGCTGTGCCTGGGGGTGTGGGTGCAGAGGCTGTGTGACTCCTTGGGGGCTCGGTAATTGAGGTCATCAGATCCATAGGATGGAGGCATTGGTGTCTGGGTTTCCTTTTTCCCCTCCCTAACATGAAGAGAATAATAACATCTACCTCACAAGGTGGCCAAGATTATTGAATAATGCATCATGCTTAGAACAGTGCCTGGTGCATAGGGGGGCTTAGTTAATGTTTTTAAATGAGAAAATTGGGATCCAGCCTTGTCTGAGAGTGGCTGAACCCTGACACCGCCCAGCTCTGTGACCTTCAGCACTGACTTCCCCTCTCTGGTCCACAGTGTCTTCTTCTGTAGCAGGGTGATGGTGTCTGCTCTTAGGGATGGTGGGCAGCCAGCTGGGTGAGCATGTTCCCATAGCGCTGAGCCTGAAGGCGGAGTCTTCAGAGTTGGCAGCTTGAGTCGATGCTGGCCTGGAGGCATCATTCTTTGCAAATGTGAAAGGTTATTGATTTTTTAAAGAACTGTTTTAAAGAGCCCGGCAAAGGAGCCAAGAAGTGGGTTGGTGAGATGGGGGTGGAGGAGTGAGGGCTAATCATGCAAGGCCATGTGTTTGAAGTACAAGTGCGGGGCAGTGGGGCGCAGCTGAGCAAATGCCTGGCAGAGCGGAGGGCCTGGGGGCCTCAGGGGAACAGCCAGGAGCCCTGGGCGGCAGGAGGGAAGGGGCAGGAGGGTAGGGAGAGGGTGTGGGCGGGTTCTCTGGGTGCCACATAGCAGCTGTTGGTGATGGAGTCTGAAGGGACCAAGACCCCTGTTCACCCTCTGCTCCTGTCCCCACAGGACATGCGGAAGCATGTGGCCATGACCCTGCTGGACACAGAGCAGTCATATGTGGAGTCGCTGCGCACCCTGATGCAGGTGGGACTTGGGCCCACTCCCCTGAGAATGGCCTTTCTGCATCTAGGAGGCTGTCAGATGGGTGTGAGCAAACCCCTTTCATGGACAAAGGGCCAAGGCCAGAGAGCTGTGTCCCTGGCACCTATTGCCTTTCTATGCAGAACCTCCCAACAACATGGTCATCCCAGAGAAGGAGGAAGCCCCCTCCTGAGCAGGAGAGAATGCAGAGGGGCCAGGCCACCCCAGGGCAGGCGTCCCTAACCCCACTGTTCTTCCACCTCCCCCTGGCAGCCCTGACCCTGAGCTTAGATCTGTGAACTCCCTCTGGTGTGCCCTCTCCATTGTATTCACAGATGGGAATATGGATTGAATAGAGTTCAGTGTTTAGCACCTGCTGTCAGTGGCACTCAGTGAATGCCCACTATGGAATGAATGCTCTGCTACAGGAGCTCACCGTTCTGCTGAGGACACTCTAGAAACATCAAGAGGCACCCACCAGGCCTGGGGTCGGGGGGTTCCCTGGAGGAGGTGCTCACCCCCACTAAGACCTGTCTTCTCAGCAGCAGGAATGGCACCTTGCAAAGCCAAGTGAGGCCTGGTACATTCAGAGGTCCATGTGGCCAGCACAGAGCACAAGGTGCTGGTCCTATAGCACTGCTGTCAGAGTCGGCAGAGGCCACACTGTGGGGGCCCGGAACACCAGCAGAGGGCTTTGAGCAGGGGAGTTGTGTGGCCTGTTTCATGCTTCATGAAGTCTGTCTGACTGCTGGGAAGGTGGGAGGCAGAAGAGGAGGTCAAGGCCATTGAGATCAGGCAAGGATAGAGGTTATAGGAAAGGAGTGCTGGGGACAGACACTCAGGAGGTGGACTGGTCAGGCCAGACTCAGTAACTGGTTGGATGTTGTGGGCAAGGTGGGAAAGCCCAAGGTGATGTCTGGGCTCCTGGCCTTGGAAAGGTGGAGCACAGGGGAGAAGCACAGCTGGGGCAAGGTGGCGAATGCAGGCCCAGACATGAACCTGGAAAGCCCCATGGCCTGGATGCACACACGACCTGGGGCCGGATAAAGTGTGGACCTGAGCAGAAGTGGGCCCTGGCAGTCACCATTGAGGATGAATTTGCCCAAGCCACCTGGGCAGAGTGACAGCAAAGGGTAAAGGTAGAACCTTTCCCTTTTGGAAACATTCAGAGCATTCACTCACTCCACAAACCCGCAGTGAGCCCCTGCTGTGCTCCAGGCAGTGTTCTCTGTGCAGGGGCATGAGTGGTCAGGGCCTGTCACCTGGAGCTCACAGTCTACAGCAGAGACCGACGGTGACCAGCCAGACATCACAACCAGTGACACATGGTGATGCAAAAGTGGGCACACAGAGTACGTACACACAACAGGGATACACCTTAAAAGGAGGGAAATTCTGACATCCTACAACATGGATGAGCCTGGAAGACACAATGCCAAGTGAAAGAAGCCAGTCTCAAAGGACAGGCACTGTCTGATTTCACTTGCGTGAGGTTCCTGGGGTAGTCAGATTCAGAGATGGAGGGTAGGATGGTGGGGGCTGGGGGCTGGGTAGGAGGGAATGGGGTTATTATTTAATGGGTACAGGGTTGCAGTTTTACAGGATAAAAAGAGTTTTGGAGCTGAATGGTCGCATAGTATGAATGCATTTAATATCATTGAACTATATGCTTAAAACGGTTAAAATGGTAAATTTTATATTATATATATTTTACTATAAAAATATATTGCTTTTGCTTGTTGTTTTTAAAAAGTGCATGGGGAGATGAGAACACAGAAGGGGGCCTGCCCTGGTGTGGGGGTCAGGGAGGGCTTCCCTGGGGCTGGGGTATTTAGCTGAGACCTGAAGGGTGGGTAGATTTTGGCAGAGCCTGGAGGGATGGCTACCGGCAGAAGGTGTGTCAGGGACAAAGGCCAGGAGGCTGGAGGGAACCTAGAGCAGCAGAGAACCAGAGGTGGCCAGGTGGCTGCAGGAAGGAAGCCTGCTGGGCATGGAGCTGGGCTTTCCTGTGCATGCAAGGGAGCCATGGGAGGGATGCAGCCAGAATGCCAGGCAGGAGGTCTGAGGGGGTCCCTTGGTGATAGTTGTAGGCATTAAGATCAAACAGTCCAGGGTTTAGGTCACTTGCATCCTCACTGGGTGATACTAGCCTAATCACCTCACTTCTCTGAGCCTTGAGCTTGCCTGCAAAATGTAGCTGATCTACCTATCTCCCAGAAAGATTTAAAGGTGATGATGCTGGCTGGGCACAGTGGCTCACACCTGTAATCCCAGCACTTTTAGGTCAGGAGTTCAAAACCAGCCTGGCCAACATGGTGAAACCTCATCTCTACTAGAAAAACAAAAATCAGCCAGGTGTGGTGGCAGGTGCCTGTAATCCCAGCTCCTTGGGAGGCTGAGGTAGGATAATCTTTTTTTTTTTTTTTTTTTTGAGGTGGAGTTTCGCTCTTGTTACCCAGGCTGGAGTGCAATGGCATGATCTCGGTTTACCGCAACCTCTGCCTCCCGGATTCAAGCAGTTCTCCTGCCTCAGCCTCCTGAGTAGCTGGGATTACAGGCACGCGCCACCATGCCCAGCTAATTTTTTGTATTTTTAGTAGAGACGGGGTTCCACCGTGTTGACCAGGATGGTCTCCATCTCTTGACCTCGTGATCCACCCGCCTCGGCCTCCCAAAGTGCTGGGATTACAGGCTTGAGCCACCACGCCCGGCCAAGGAAAATCTCTTGAACCCAGGAGGTGGAGGTTGCAGTGAGCCAAGATTGTGAGCCACTACACTCCAGCCTGGGTGACAGAGTGAGACTCTGTCTCAAAAAAAAAAGAACAAAAGGTGATGATGCCATCCATGCCTGCTCACAGGCAAGAGGCAGGATCGGTGGAGAGCTGGGAGCAGGCAGGGCCTGGGCATGTCTTTCTACCTCTGCAGAATCTCCCAGACCCATGCAGGGCTGCACTCAGAAAGGGGTCAGGACCTGTGGGCAGAGGAAGCCAGAGTGTTGGGTGAGCAAAGCGGAGGTGGACAGGAAGGTGTCATGTGAACCCGAGGACCATCCCTGGAGGCAGCCCTGGAATGTGGGAGGAGGACAAAGGTCTGGCTCCAGGTCAGGAGCATGACTCTAGAGCCAAGCCACCAGCGTTCAAATGTGGCTCCACTTCGTGGCCAGCTGTGTGACCTGGAGCATGTCACATGACCAGTCTCTACCTCAGTTTCCTAATCTGTGGAGAGGGGATAATAATAGACCTGCCTTGAGTGCAGATTATTAGAGAGGTATGTGTATAATTTAGCATATTGCCTGCAGCTCTGCAAGCATGGTAAAAAGTTGCATGTAATCTTTGTATTAACCTTGTGAGGCAGATACTATATTATTATTAATACGAAGAAACTTGCCCAGGGTCATCTATCTAGTGAATGCTATTAGGTGACATTCACTGAGTCAGGCACTGTTCCTGTTCCACTATGTGCCAGGCACTGTTCTGAATGCTTTAAAACAGTGAGTTAATTCATAAAAACCGGACGATAAACCCCATTTTACAGGTGATGAAACTGAGACACAGAGAAGTAAAGCCACTTGTCCAAGGTCACAGAGTTAGGAAGTACCACATCCTGGGTTGAAATCCTGTCATTGTGACTCTGGGTCCTCCCTGTTGCGCACTAGTATACACTGCCTGAAGCACAGTGGTATTCAAATTGAGATTAGACTCCATAGCCCCGGTGTTAACTTCCAGTGATCAGTGCCATCACTAATTGATAAGTGTTGTTCCTGCAGACCAGGTGGATGAACAAAGAAGTTAAATAGAAGTTAGGAATCGGCCGGGCGCTGTGGCTCAAGCTTGTAATCCCAGCACTTTGGGAGGCCGAGGCGGGTGGATCACGAGGTCGAGAGATCGAGACCATCCTGGTCAACATGGTGAAAACCCGTCTCTACTAAAAATACAAAAAATTAGCCGGGCATGGTGGCACGTGCCTGTAATCCCAGCTGCTCAGGAGGCTGAGGCAGGAGAATTGCCTGAACCCAGGAGGCGGAGGTTGCGGTGAGCCGAGATCGCGCCATTGCACTCCAGCCTGGGTCACAAGAGCGAAACTCCGTCTCAAAAAAAAAAAAAAAAAAAAAAAGAAGAAGTTAGGAATCAGAAGGAGGGAGGATTTGAAACTAGGTCCTAGGGCTACACCCCTTCCTCAGCGTCACTCTCACCCTCTAAGCCTATTTTCAACTCTTAATACTCGCCCCTTTCCCTCAACACCCTGACCAGTCCTCCTCCCCTTGGGACCCTGATCCCGCTCCTCTTTTCGGTAGCACTCACTGTCTTCAGCATGCTGCATAGTAATTTACATATTTATTGTGCTTCTTTCCTGCCTCTCACCACTCACAAGTCAGCCGCAGAGGGGGTCTCTGCAGTGAGGTGCCCCAGTGCTGGGCGGGCTGAGCTTTGGTGAGTGAATAGGGCATTGACTTCTGGCAGGTTCTGTACTGGGCTCTCAGCCATTGTTTTTCCTTTCCTCCTGATGTGTGCCCGCTTCTGTGTGGGTTACCGGGACCCTGAGGTGAGTGGTTTAGCTGCTGCTTCTGCTCCTAGTGGGCAGCGGGCCCTGACCCAGCCCAGCAGCTGGCTCACCTGTGGGTGGGAGACTGCCTGCCTATCTCCTCACCGTCATCCCGGCCTTTTCAGAATCCCCAGCCAAGAGAGAGGATTCTGTTGAGCTTTGCTTTCTCAAGGCTGTTTTACAAAACAAGCCAGATTTTTAAAAATGTTTAATATAAATGTTATTGCAACATCACATATGCTTTTTCAAATAACACCCTCCTGTTTCTTTGGCCTGCAGTTACAGTGTGGGGCCAGTAGAGGGCCACCTCTCCACAAGCGCACCGGTCCCTGAGCTGGGCTCTTCAAGCTAGGGGAATATCACTGCACCTAGATTTGACGTAAAATAACGGGAGTTTTAGTCACAGATTGGCCAGCAGGTATGAAAACTGTAAAACAGCGTTCAAGGAGTGTCACTAAGAGCATCCAGTAACTTCCCATGTGGTCTCGTGGTCTCCCACGACCCTCCCTGTTTTATCTTCACAGCATTATAGCCTTTTAACTGACTATGAAGTTTTCACATGTCATCCATTCTGAGACTCACCATCTTCATATTTTAACATTCCTAAATCAGGGTTCATTCTATAATTGCTAGCATATCATAATTTAATTGGCAATGAGTTTTTCTTAAAAATAAAATAATGGCCAGGTGCAGCGGCTCACACCTGTAATACCTGCACTTTGGGAGGCTGAGGTGGGCAGATCACTTGAGGTCAGGAGTTTGAGACCAGCCTGGCCGACATGATGAAACCCTGTCTCTACTAAAAATATAAATAATTAGTGGCGCACACCTGTAATCCCAGCTACTCAGGAGGCTAAGCCAGGTGAATTGCTTGAACCCAGGAGGCTGAGGTTGCAGTGAGCTGAGATCGCACCACTGCACTCCAGCCTGGGTGACAGAGCAAGACTCTGTCATGAGATGAGATGAGATGAGATGAGATGAGATGAGATGAGATGAAATGTTTCTTAGATTTGATGAAATACGATTTTTTAAAAAAATTTCTTTCATTCGTGTGTTTCATCATACTAGATCCTAAGATCTATCAGGACAGGGATCATGGTCTTTCTTATTCACTGCTGTCTCCCAGTTCTTAGAACAGTGCCTAGTACATAGTAAGTGCTCAGTAAACCTTTGCTGAGTTAGGGGTGGGAGGTCTTTCAGGGATCCCCGTCTTGCTTTCCTTATTACAAGCTCTGTTGTTCATGCATTAAACCTCTCCTAAGCACCCTTGCTGCCTCCTGGGCTCAGAAATGAGGGCATGGGCTTAGGTTTTCACATCTCCCTCCTGGAGCTGCTGGTCTCATGAGGGAGATGTGGCAAGCAGGGCACTGAGCTGCAGGCCCGGGTGATTCTGTGTGCACTCACACAGGGGCCCTGTTGTAGGTGGGGTGGGGGGGCGACATCTCTGAGAGAGCACGCACTGACCCTGTGGGTCCTTCAGGGCTACATGCAGCCACTGAAGCAGCCAGAGAATTCCGTGCTCTGTGACCCTTCACTGGTGGATGAGATCTTCGACCAGATCCCCGAGCTCCTGGAGCACCACGAGCAATTCCTAGAGCAGGTTCGGCACTGCGTGCAGACCTGGCATGCCCAGCAGAAGGTGGGAGCTCTGCTCGTCCAGTCGGTGAGTGACCCCACTGCTTCCAGCCCCCACAAGCACAGGCCCTCCTGGAAGGGGCTGGATGTGGCCATGGACCCCTCCCACCACTCCCCCCGCACCTGGATACTGACTCTATTCCCAGATCTGGCCCCAGAACTTGGCTCAATGTTAGCACTTATCCCAGCCCCTGGGTGGACCTGAACTTGGACACTCCCCCGCATCCCAGAGCTTAGCCAGATTCTGGCACAGACTCTGACCCCAGCCAGACACTGACTCTGATCCTGGACCCTACCCCACCCCCAGTTGGCACTGATGTGACTCTAGTCCTGACCCCAAGCTGGTGCTGATGCTCACTCAGACCTCAGATGGATGCTGGTACTGACCTCCACCCTATCTTTACTGGAACCAAAATAACTGTCCTGGTCCCGACCCCAGACTTGGGTAGGATGTTGATGCTGGCTGAGTCTTGACTTTTTCTCCATCAAATATTTTCATCATAATAGCATAACTGTCTGCTAGGCATTATTCTAAATGCGTTATGTCTATAACAGCCCTAGTAGGAGAGTTCAGTGATTACCCTGGTTCTAAAGTTGGTGACTAAGACGCAGAGAGATTATTAACCTGATGAAAGTTACAGTTAGGAAGTGGTAGAGCAGGCGTCCCCAAACTATGGCCCGCGGGCTGCATGCGGCCCCCTGAGGCCATTTATCTGGCCCCCCACTGCACTTCAGGAAGGGACACCTCTTTCATTGGTGGTCAGTGAGAGGAGCACAGTATGTGGCCGCCCTCCAACGGTCTGAGGGACAGTGAACTGGCCCGCTGTGTAAAAAGTTTGGGGATGCCTGTGGTAGAGGATTCAACTCCAGGAACCCAGTTCCAGTGCCCAGGCTTCCCCCATACTGCCTCTCACCACAGGCCAGATCTCCACTGTACACTTGACAAGCTCCCACAACAGTGACTGAGACCTTAGAAAAGGTATTGACTTCAGAATTCAAAAAGAACATCGAAAGCAAAACCAATAAGCTTTTAATTAAATGCCTGTAAAATATAGCATGCCATTTTCATTCATTGTTAAATTTAGTATTTATAAGAATTTAATTACATTTGAAAAACTTCCAATTCAGTTTTATTTTGCCAGAATTCCCAAGAATATACCATGGTGACTGGTAAATCATAGCCAAATGCAAACTAAATGGTTTCCCACAGCCACATAATTTCAAAAGCAAAATTGTAACAATTCTTCCAAAAATTTTACAAGTGTAAAATTACATCTTTTTCTCTGGGATGTGGGTGTTTCAGTATATTTGCTCTGCTGTGGGGTGGGCTCTTGAACCATCTTAGAATGTCCCTGCTGACCTGGAAACAGATGGGACCAGACAGGGGTGATGGGGCCTCAGCTTGGATTGAGTGTTGATGTCTCCAGCCCATTGTCACCCTTAGTGTCACTAAGCTCAGCCGCCTGCCTGGACCTTGATGCTGACCGTGGACTATGGCGGAAGCCCTGGAGCCCCAGGGATGGGTCAGCACAGGATGCTTCATCCCAAGGTGGGGGTGGTAGGTGAGGGCTGTCTTCCTCCCTTCACTGCTTCATGCCCTGCCCTGTTCTGTCCAGAGGCAGGGACAGTTGACACCTTAGAGAGACAGGACTCTGGCCAGGCCGGGTGGCGCACGTCTGTCATCCCAGCACTTTTGGAGGCCGAGGCAGGTGGATCATGAGGTCAGGAGTTGAAGACCAGCCTGACCAACATGGTGAAACCCTCTCTATACCAAAAATACAAAAATTACCCAGGTGTGGTGGCGCACACCTGCAATCCCAGCTACTCAGGAGGCTGAGGCAGGAGAATCGCTTGAACCCAGAAGGCAGAGGTTGCAGTGACCCAAGATCGTGCCACTGCACTCCAGGCTGGGTGACAGAGCGAGACTCCATCTCAAAAAGAAAAAAAAAAAAAAGAGACAGGACTCCAAGGGGGACAGAAACACCACTAAAGTGGTCACGTAGCTTATCCACGATACAGTTGAGATGGAAACCCAGGTGTGCTGGTTCCCAGACGAGGCTTCTTACCAATAACCTCCCTATTTAGTCCGCCATCAGCATCCAGCAGGTGTTAGCCACCAACTGTAAGCAGTGAAGGGTGGAAGACAGTCCTGCCCTGAGCTGGGCTTAATACTGTGAGTGGGATGGGAGGACTTTCCATGGAGAGGGAGAACTTGTCCTAGGAGATCAGGAGAAGCCAGAGGCCAGTGTAGCACCAGACAGAGCTCTAGTCAGGGAAAGGAGTGCTTCTGAGAGGAGGCAGAACTGGAACACAGCCCTGAGGTGGGGTGAGATGTGGATGAGGAAGGGCATTCCTGGTGGGGGGATCTGCATGAGCAAAGGCCAGATGGCTAGAATGAGTCTGTCACTCAGAGAACGGGGAAGGGGAGACCTGCCTGGCTGGACTTTGTGAGGTTGCCCAGTTGGAAATGAGAGAACCAGGTCTGAGCTCACAGGATACATTCAGGTGTACATATGTACATACATGAACAGTCATGCCCAGATAAGATGAGCACTCGTGTATACCTGTGTACACATACACATATGCCTAAACACAATCACACTTAGAACCACAAGACACATGCCTGATCCTGTAGAGACGGTATCATTTCTAATTGGAGGAAAAAGATGGTGACTCTTGAATCAATGAAAACTAGGACAGGGTGACTGGGGTGAGGGACACCTTGAGGGTTCCCAACCTGCCTCCTCCTCCACAGTTCTCCAAGGATGTCCTGGTAAACATCTATTCCGCCTATATTGATAACTTCCTCAATGCGAAGGATGCTGTGCGTGTGGCTAAGGAGGCGAGGCCAGCCTTTCTCAAGTTCCTGGAGGTACCGTGGGCTAGGGCAGGGAGATGGAGGTCACTCTTGCCTTGGGCCAGCTTTGAGGGCCCCAGGAATTCCCAGCGTGGGCACCATAGCCCCAGCCAGTGGCCAGCCTCTGCTCTCAGGCTGAGCTGGAGGGGCTTGCTGCAGACCTGTCCCTGGACATAGTCTTCCTGGTAAATCATTCCTCACACAGTGACCATCCACCCCACTTTGGGTTTCAGCAAAGCATGCGTGAGAACAAGGAGAAGCAGGCTCTGTCTGACCTCATGATCAAGCCCGTGCAGCGGATCCCACGCTATGAGCTTCTGGTTAAGGTGGGCATGGAGCTGGGTGGGCAAGTGGGCAAGGCCTGGAAGCATGGGGAGATACAAGGACGTCTGAGGCCCCTGCCTGGTTGAGCCTGACATCAGGGTCCACAGGGGTCAGGTAGGAAAGAAAGTCCTCTTTGGTGTCTACCCATAGTCCCTTCTGCTTCAGCAGTCTGGGGCCCCAAGGGTAGCTAAGTAGGCAGGTCTGGTCCTCATTCCCACCTCAGGACCTCCTGAAGCATACACCTGAGGACCACCCAGACCATCCACTCCTGCTGGAGGCACAGCGGAACATCAAGCAGGTGGCTGAGCGCATCAACAAGGGTGTGCGGAGTGCCGAGGAGGCAGAGCGGCATGCCCGTGTGCTGCAGGAGATAGAGGCTCACATCGAGGGCATGGAGGATGTGCGTGTGCCCTACCCCACCCCATCCCACCCTGCCCACATCTATGTCCACCTGTGGCCGCCTGGAATCGTGGCTATGTCCATGTCCGGAGCCACAGTGTGTTTGCATCCGTGTCTGCCACGTATCTACCTGTCTGTGTTCTTCCACGTCTGTCTCTGACCTTGGGTCGCGTGGCCTGGCAGCACAAGGGTGTTAGGAGGGTGGGCAGCATGCTGCTTCCATTGGCCTGGCCCATAGAGTGGGGCCGAGGGATCACTGGGATGTGTGGAGGGGATAGGAATTAATAACTGGCCTTCGAGACTCCTTGTCCCTCCTGTCCCACAGCTCCAGGCCCCTCTGCGGCGGTTCCTGAGACAGGAGATGGTCATTGAAGTGGTAAGAAGTGTCCCAGTATCTGCCCAGCTGTTCCCATGTCCTCACTTTGTCCTCTCTCCTGCCCACACCCTCTATCCGCAGGTCTCCCTGCTCTTTACCCCGAGGGGAGTCCTGGTTGAGTCTCCGCTCTGCCCTCTCTGGGCAGCTGGGGAAGAGCCCTTACTCCCCCTGGGTTCCAGTGTCCCCTTGGGTACTGTGGGCAGGTGGGTGGGCCTCTGGACTGTGTCCACCCAGCCTGAATTCTGCCTTGGGTTCCACAGAAGGCGATCAGTGGCAAGAAGGACCGGTCCCTCTTCCTGTTCACAGACCTCATCGTCTGCACCACTCTGAAGCGAAAGTCAGGCTCCCTTCGGCGCAGCTCCATGAGCCTGTGAGTAGCTGGGGTGGGGCTAGGGTGGTGCCGGCAGGGGGAGTGTTTGTCCCTCTCTGAGCCCCACTCCCCGGCCCTGGCCAGAGCACCTCATTGGCTCTCCGCAGGTATACGGCAGCCAGTGTCATTGACACAGCCAGCAAGTACAAGATGCTGTGGAAGCTGCCACTGGAAGACGCAGACATCATCAAAGGTGAGTTTGATGCTAGGGGTTCTAGGTGTTGGGGTCTTCCTCTGAGAAGCCCCCTGGAGGGTCTGAACTGCAGCCAATGTGGCTGCCTGTCCAGCTGTTTTTCCACTTTCAGGCCTGGCTTTCTCATCCAGTGCAAGGGGGCTGGCATGAAGGACCCAGTTGGCACCCACAGAGCCAGACAGTCCATCCATGCCCACCGCCTTCCAGCTGAGCAGGGACCTAGGCTGGCAGCGGGGGCTGGGCGGGGGTGATTTACAGAGAGCAGTGTCACTGTAATTAGCCATTGATTCATCTGTGCAAACTCATTTGAGTACCTAATATTAGATGATGTTGCTCTGTCTGGTTCAGCGGTTTCGCACACAGGGAACAGACACTCGTTTGAGTTACTGCAAGCAAAGGGTCGATTGGAGCCATCCATGTTGTTTGGGGCTGAGACTGTCGGGAGCTGAGGCAGCTTCCAGGAGCCACTCCTCCTGTGGCGTCTGTCTTTCTCCCCCTCTTGCAGAGTTGGCCCTGTTCTCACTGCTCTTAGCTTTCTCTGCTTCCTCCTAACTCCCGTGATCAGACCAAGGCTGGCTCCAGGCTCAGCTGGAGGGGAGCTCACCTGGAGTTGGCCCTCAGGGTAATGGAGGGGCTTGCCTGGCTCCTTGGTGAGCCCAGGCCTGCCCCACTATGCAGGAGTACCAGCTGATTATTACTCTAATTGGTCCAAGTCAATAGAATCACCACTTTTAAGCTAGGTGCCCACTCATGGTCCAGGCAGCTATGGGCAAGAGTTGAGCAGGGTCATATGAAAGAAAACATGGCTGCCCAGGTGGTGAGGGTTGGGGTGGGACAGTTACTTCAAAAAGAGATCAGCTTCATCTCTTCAGGCTGCTCTAACAAAAATACCACAGACTGGGCAGTTTATAAATGAGGAATGAATTGCTCATATGTTGGGAGGCTGGGAAGGCCAAGATCAGGGGCCCATGCCTCACAGAGGATACCTTCTATGTGTCCTCACTTGGTGGAAGGGGCGAACAAGCTCCTTCAGGCCCCTTTATCAGGGCACAAATCTCATTCATAATGGCTCTGCCCTCATGATCAGGTCACCTCTCAAAGGTCCATCTTTTTTTATTTTTATTTTTTTTTTTTTTGAGACGGTCTTGCTCTGTCGCCCAGACTGGAGTGCTTAATCTCGGCTCACTGGCACTTCCAACTCCCAGGTTCAAGCGATTTTCCTGGCTCAGCCTCCCAAGTAGCTGGGACTACAGGCATGTGCCACCACACCTGGCTAATTTTTTGTATTTTTAGTAGAGACAGAGTTTTACCATGTTGGCCAGGCTGGTCTCAAACTCCTGACCTCAGGTGATCCATCCACCTGGGCCACCTCCCAAAGGTCCACCTCTTAATACCAACACACTCAGAATTCTATTTCAAACTGTGAGTGTTGGGGGGACACAAACATTCAGGCAACAGCAGAGCCGTTCCCAGCCTCGGCCTGGCAGGAAACTCCACTGCCATCCACTCGGCACGCACTCTTCTTCCCTTAGACATGTTGAGACTTCTCTGAGCCTCCCTGTCCAGCGTGATTCCATCTTTTTTTTTTTTTTTTTTTTTTTTTTGATTTTTAGTAGAGACAGGGTTTCACCATGTTGACCAGGATGGTCTCGATCTCTTGACCTCGTGATCTACCCGCCTCAGCCTCCCAAAGTGCTGGGATTACAGGCTTGAGCCACTGCGCCCGGCTGCGTGATTCCATCTTACAGTTACCAAGCATGCCCTCCCTTCCTCAGCAGGCTGCCTCTTGCTCCCACGGGGTTCCTGGTCACAGGGCCATTTCAGACAGGACTTGCTAGTCTCAGGATCCGTGTCTCTAGTGCTGTCATGACCCATCCAGCACTCTCTTACCACTCTGCAACCTGTGGTCCAAATACTAAATGTATATACACCAATAATACTCAGTAAACTAAATAGGAGGAAAACAGGAAAAGAAACTCATTTAGGAAAAAGCAAAAAGAAACTTCTTTTCCCTTGATTTCAAGATGCATTTGTCCTGGCCCAAGGGTGGAGGGACAGCTTCATTTATGGACCACTGGTCGAGAGTGTGTGTCCCAAGCCTTGGGTTGGGGGTGGCAGGCCGTCTGCAGGACTAGCGGCTTGGCAATGTTCAGGTATGGGATAGGACCGCAGAAATCCAGAGGTCTGAACATTGCCCCCTCCTTTGTGGGGGATGAGTCTCTTGGTCAGCACATTTTACTGCCTGGGGCTCTGCCTGCTCTGCCATCGCCCCCAGGCTGCAGCACTGCAGCAGTTCCGTGTCAGCCGGAGCCTGTGTATCACAGAGCCAGCCACCGTTTCATACTCTGTGCTCTCCCGGGAATTCTCCATGGGCCTGATATTCTGCGCCACGTGGCTCTGAATCAGGCCCAGAGCCCAGCTCACAGGCCTAGGGTTCCTCTGGGAACTGCCTATTAACTTTGTTCCCGAGAGCCTGGGGTTTCTGCGCTCTTAGTGTGTCAGGCCTCTCCCCATGCCCAGCTGCAGGCTGTGCAGTGAGGGAAAGAGAGTCAGCCCCAGCTTGACCTTGTCTGTCTCTGTATCTATCCACGGCCTGCCTCTGTCCCCACCAGGGGCATCCCAAGCCACCAATCGGGAGAACATCCAGAAGGCCATCAGCCGTCTTGATGAGGACCTCACCACCCTAGGCCAAATGAGCAAGCTCTCTGAGAGCCTGGGTTTCCCCCACCAGGTCTGTATCCTTTGCCCGTGGCCGGGGAGTAGACTCTTGACCCTATCTGAGGGAGAGATAGCCCTGACATTTCCCTGAGGGAAGAGACGTCCCTTCCCCTCACCTGAAGGGAAAAATTGCAGCCTCCCTGAATATGGGGGAAGTAACATGCTCCAGGTCTGAGGGTGGAGACATAGCCACATCCCCATCCAAGGGTGACAGAAGGCCCATCCCCCATCTGTCAGAGGAATCCAGGCCACCTCTTGGTCTGAGGGAGGAGATAGTCCCACTTGCTGTCTGATGAGAGAGGCAGGTCCCCACACATTCTCAAGGGCAGGTGCAGGCTGTGGTGAGATGCTGGGGCCTGAGGCCTGGGCCCTCTTCCTCACAGAGCCTGGACGACGTGCTACGGGACCTCTCGGCTGCCATGCACCGGGACCTGTCGGAGAAGCAGGCGCTGTGCTACGCACTTTCCTTCCCTCCAACCAAGCTGGAGCTGTGCGCCACTCGGCCCGAAGGCACCGACTCATACATCTTTGAGTTTCCCCACCCTGACGCCCGCCTTGGCTTTGAACAGGCGTTCGATGAGGCCAAGAGGAAGCTGGGTAAGCCAAGGCACATGCTGGCCCTCTCCTAGAGCCTCCAGGCAGGAGGTCAGAGCCATCTCTCGGCTTTCTGTGACTTCAGGAGCCAGAACCACAGTGCCTTGTGCACCGGCTCCACCTGGTGGGGAGGGGGGACTGAGGCTTCTGCAGTGAAACATCAGACTGAATAATAGCTGTGGCCTCCCTGGCAGGGAGAGGATTCCATGGATAGGGTCTCACTGTCTGCTGGGCCTGCCCCATAGCGGGCACAGATAGCCAAGACCGTCCCCATACCCTCCCTACACACACTCTGAGCAGGGCTGGATCAGGGGAAGCTATTGATCAGGGTTCTTGGCTTAGAAGACCCATAGAGACCTCTGAGTCTAACCCCAAGACAATACGCATGGGAAAAGATTGAGGCCAGAAGCAACTGCCTTATTCTAATGTGGCTGGGATCAGGCCTCCCCTAGAGAGACCCTGAGGGGCAAGGGAGGAAGGAGAATGGGGCAAGGGCAGGACCAGGGTGAGATAGGATACTATGTTAAGCAGGGTCTCTATCTATCCATCTCCACTACAGCATCCAGCAAAAGCTGTCTAGACCCTGAGTTTCTGAAGGCCATCCCCATCATGAAAACTCGCAGTGGCATGCAGGTATGTCTGCATCTGGGTCACGTGGGTGCATGTTTTCAAAGTCAGCAGGTGTTCATGAATTTTTGTTTTGTGTATGACATTGTGTACATGCGTTGAACATTGCTGTTGTTCCTTATGTCTTAGAGAATTCAGCTGTCTGTGTGTGGATGCTGCATATATATTACATGTATATGGGTATGCTTCATGCATATCTGTATCTGTGCATGTGAGCAAAGGCTATATGGATATTGGGAAGTTGCTTCATTTTTGTGCGTGTATGAGCTGCATACATATGTACAGAGATTACCAGCATCACATTTTATATGCATGTATCCACTATTATAGCCAGGGATATGTGTGTGTACATGTAGGCATGATACCTGTATCCCATAGCCATGAGTGCATTTGACATGTAGAGGGTCTTGTGGGCACTGTACAGTGGCTTACATCTCTAATTCCAATACTTTGTGAGGCCAAGTTAGGAGAATCTCATGAACCCAAAAGTTCAACACCAGGCTAGGCAAGACCCTATCTCTACAAAAAATTTTAAAATTATCCACATGTGGTGGCGTGCCCCTGTAGTTCCAGTTACTCAGGAGGCTGAGGTGGCAGGATTGCTTGAGCCAGGGAGGTCAAGGTTGCAGTGAGCCATGATCACACCACTGCATTCCAGTCTGGGTGACAGAGCAAGAACCTATCATAAAAAAAAAAGTGTCCTGTGCCACGTGTACGTGTACACCTGTATAAAGGGGTATATAGGGGCATCCATACACACCCATGCGGGCCTGCCTCCCTTCATTCTGCTGGGGTTTCCCAGGAGTGGGGAAAGTTGGCAGCAGTTCCTCCATTCACCTCCTGTACATTGGTGCCTCCTGCAGTTCTCCTGCGCGGCGCCCACCCTGAACAGCTGCCCGGAGCCCTCGCCTGAGGTGTGGGTGTGCAACAGCGATGGCTACGTGGGCCAGGTGTGCCTGCTGAGCCTGCGCGCCGAGCCAGACGTGGAGGCCTGCATCGCGGTCTGCTCCGCCCGAATCCTCTGCATCGGGGCAGTGCCCGGGCTGCAGCGTCGCTGCCACCGGTGAGGCCTGGGTGGCGGGGTGGGCGGCACTCCAGGCCAGGGAGACCCAGACCCTGTCCCAGCACAGGCTGAGGCCGCCCCGGCGCTGTTGTGGGCGGGGCCCGGAGAGTGTGGGCGGGGTCGGTGGGCGTGTCCGCTAGCAGGGCCACATCTGGCTCGTAGCAGCTCTCATCCTCACTCCCTCTTCTCCCAGGGAGCCTCCTCCATCGCTGAGGTGTCCTCCAGAGACGGCACAAGAGCCCGCCGGGCCGGAACTGGATGTCGAGGCCGCCGCAGACGAGGAGGCCGCGACGCTCGCGGAGCCAGGGCCGCAGCCCTGCCTTCACATCTCCATTGCAGGCTCGGGCTTGGAGATGGCGCAGGGCCCCGCCGAGGGTGACCCCCGCCCAGAGCTGGTGCCCTTTGACAGTGACTCTGACGATGAATCTTCGCCCAGCCCCTCGGGGACGCTGCAGAGCCAGGCTAGCCGGTCCACCATCTCCTCCAGCTTTGGCAGTGAGCTTTGGCCATCTCCTCCAACTTGGCACTGGCAGGCAGGGTGGACTGCCCAGAGGAGGGGGCGAGGAGGGACTAGTGTAGGGAAAGGCATTGCGTCAGACCTCAGGATGTTAGCACACAGAGCAGTGATGGCAGGGGCTGTGACACTGAGGACCCAGAGGACAGTGGGAGAGTCAGGCAGGATTATGAAGACCCTGGAGCACTCACCTAAGGAAGATAGGGATGGTGGAGTGGGGACCCTCCACCCTCCAGTGTGGCCTCTGGGTCCATGGGAGCAGGCGAGATCAAGGATTCTGTTGTGCTGAGCTGTCAGTGAGCAGGGCAGCAGGCCAGAGCAGATGCAGAGGCCTGGGGGATAGGGAGGAACAGCTTTGAGAGGCCTTCCGGAGGGGCATGGCCAAGAGGGATGCATGGCCTAGAAAGCTACCAGGTCCCAGGCCTGGCAGAGGGGGATGAAGACAGAGACCTTTGTCTCCCTCAGATGAGGAGACCCCGAGTTCCAAGGAGGTCACAGCAGAGACTACCAGCTCAGAGGAGGAGCAGGAGCCTGGCTTCCTGCCACTGTCTGGCTCCTTCGGGCCTGGCGGTCCCTGCGGCACCAGCCCAATGGATGGGAGAGCCCTTCGCCGCTCCAGCCGAGGCTCCTTCACCCGGGGCAGCCTTGAGGACCTGCTGAGTGTCGACCCTGAGGCCTACCAGAGCTCCGTGTGGCTGGGCACTGAGGATGGCTGGTAGGGGCAGGGAGGGACTGGGGACATAGTGCCAGAACCCTGAGCTCCCTGCTCCGGAAATCATGTGGTTCCCTGAAGCCGAGGCAGGAGGGCTTTGGGTCATACCTCAGGGATGCCGGTGGGTCTGACAACCCCAGGGAGGCTGTGGGACCTCAGTACCTCGGGAAGGCACCTGGTGTTGAAGACATGGTGCTAGGGGCTGAGAGGTAGAGGGATGACTCCAGGGGCTGGTATGCCCCAAGCATTTGTCCCAGGTGCACACCCCAATCCACAGTGTCCACGTGTACCAGTCCTCTGACAGCATCCGTGACCGCAGGAACAGCATGAAGCTCCAGCATGCAGCCTCTGTGACCTGCATCTTGTAAGGCCCCAGGGTGGCCCTTCCTGTCTAGACTCTTCTCAGCCAATGTGCAGGCCTCCTTTTGTTCACCTGGGCCCCTGCTCTACTGTCCCTCTTCTCTGTGGCAGCTAGAAGCCAGAGGGCTAGCCCTAGGCTAGCTGTGCCTCTTACACACTGTATAAGCCCGGGAAAGTCACTCCCTTTTCTTAGCCTCAGGCAACCCCCACCCGGAGAACAAGGGGTGGGAAGAGGTGACCATAGCCATCCAATCTGTGGTTCCCGTAGCCCTGGGTGACCCACTTTGGCTACCTGAACTCTCTTACTCCTTCTTTTTCCTACCCAGGTATCTGAATAACCAGGTGTTTGTGTCTCTGGCCAATGGAGAGCTTGTGGTTTACCAAAGGGAAGCAGGTGAGTATCTGCCTTCCACTACACCCTTCCCCTATCCCCTTACTGGTGTTGGGGCTCTGTCCTGGAGATGTGGCTTTGGGCAACTCCCAGGCCCTCTCTGGGCCTTGGTGTTCTTGCTTATAAAGGGGAATGTTAACATCTCCTTTCTCAGCCTCAGGGAGACTGAGGCTCAAATTTAGAGCTGGAGTGAATTTCCTGTTTTCTCTACCCGACTCCAGGTCATTTCTGGGACCCCCAGAACTTCAAATCAGTGACCTTGGGCGCCCAGGGGAGCCCCATCACCAAGATGGTGTCTGTGGGTGGGCGGCTGTGGTGTGGCTGCCAGAACCGAGTCCTTGTCTTGAGCCCTGACACGCTGCAGCTGGAGGTAGCAGGGGCTGGAGGGATGGAATTGGTGCTGTGGGATGAGCTGGGCCCTTGTGAGAGGGAGATGAGACTATGGTGGGGGCATAAGCAGTATCCAGCAAAGGGCTGGGGCCTTTCTCTGACCGCAGAGTGATGCTGGCCAGTCCCTGTCCTTCTCCAATCCTCATTTCTTCTCTACAGTAAACTGTCCCATATACATTAGGAATCTTATTCATCCTCCTGCCCACCCTATCTCTCAACTCAGGTTTTGGAGTTCTTTGGGGTTCTTGAGGAATAGGACAGGGGTCCTTCCTGATGTCAACATCCATTAGCATTAGACTCTGTCATATAGTCCTGGCCTCACTTGCACGCATGTCAGAAGTATCCAGGGGCAATTGTTTCCCTTAATTTCACTCTCACTTATTCCCCTGTTGGCTGGACAGGAGTCCAAAGCCCTGGGTTCAGGCCCCAGCTCTGTGACTTACTTGCTGTGTGACCCCTTTCCCTTCTAGGGTTCAGCTTCCCCACCTGTCCAGGGGGAGGCCAGTGACTGACTCTAAAACCCTTTAAGCATTGAAGTTCTCTGATCCTTAAATCACTCAAGTTTAATGGGGAAAGAGCACCTCCATAATAATTCCTGAGAATTAAGTTAGGAGGCGCTGGCGAAACCAAGCTTTGAAAGGTTAATCGTGCAGACCAAGGACCAACGCTAGTGTGAGCTGTGAGGGATGGACACTGGTGAAGCTCCAGGCCAGGGCGGGCCAAGGAAGGCAGGCCTGCCAGTAACCCATCTTCTCCCCCCCACCCCGCCCCCTGCCTTTCCCAGCACACGTTTTACGTGGGGCAGGACTCAAGCCGCAGCGTGGCTTGCATGGTGGACTCCAGCCTGGGCGTGTGGGTGACATTAAAAGGTAGCGCCCACGTGTGTCTCTACCATCCAGACACCTTTGAGCAGCTGGCAGAAGTAGACGTCACCCCTCCCGTGCACAGGATGCTGGCAGGTACTGACCTTAAACTACCACAGCACCCCCCCTTGGCGCCTTTCTGCCCCATCGTAGAGGAGGCCGAGCCAGGGCCAGAGTTCGGCCCCAGCTGTGTTCTGTCTTCCACCCCAGGCTCAGATGCCATCATCCGGCAGCACAAGGCTGCCTGTCTGCGAATCACAGCGCTGCTGGTGTGTGAAGAGCTGCTGTGGGTGGGCACCAGTGCCGGTGTCGTGCTTACCATGCCCACCTCGCCCAGTACAGTCAGCTGCCCACGGGCGCCACTCAGCCCCGCAGGCCTTGGCCAGGGACACACCGGCCATGTCCGCTTCTTGGCTGCAGTCCAGCTGCCAGATGGCTTCAACCTGCTTTGCCCAACCCCACCACCTCCTCCAGACACAGGTGGGTCAGTGCATCATATCCCAAGCCAGGGATCATGGACCTGCCGGAAGAGCTTTTGAGAGGGAGAAAAAGTATCACATAGAGCTAGAGGTGGCATATATGACAGGAAATAATAGGCCATGGAAGTCCCCAAATGAAATCTAGGAGCATGTGTGTGTGTGTGTGTGTGTGTGTACGCACACACACGCACACGCACACTTGCATGTGGTGTGTGTATGTAAAGATCTGTCCAGAGGCCGGGCGCGGTGGCTCAAGCCTGTAATCCCAGCACTTTGGGAGGCCGAGGCGGGTGGATCACGAGGTCAAGAGATCGAGACCATCCTGGTCAACATGGTGAAACCCTGTCTCTACTAAAAATACAAAAAATTAGCTGGGCATGGTGGCGCGTGCCTGTAATCCCAGCTACTCGGGAGGCTGAGGCAGGAGAATTGCCTGAACCCAGGAGGCGGACGTTGCAGTGAGCCGAGATCGCGCCATTGCACTCTAGCCTGGGTTAACAAGAGTGAAACTCTGTCTCAAAAAAAAAAAAAAAAAAAAAAGATCTGTCCAGAGAAACATCATCGGAGACAGGAAGGGAACTATAAGCTAAGAGGTAGAATATGTCACAAACAGAATATGTATATAGAAAATATGTCCTGTTGTATATATTTCCTGTATACACTAGGAAATAGCACAGGACTAGAAATGATATACAGGGCAGGAAGTGGAATCAGGAAGTGATGCACAGAGCAGGAAATAGAAATAGCACCAGAAAACAACATAGAATGGCACTAGCACAGGAAATGGACTGTGAGAACTAGAAAGTGAAACAGCAGCCAGACGCAGTGGCTCACTTGTAATCCCAGCGCTTTGGGAGGCGGAGGTGGGCGGATCACAAGGTCAGGAGATTGAGACCATTCTGGCTCACATGGTGAAACCCCATCTCTACTAAAAATACAAAAAATTAGCCAAGTATGGTAGCTCGAGGCTGTAATCCCAGCTACTCAGGAGGCTGAGGCAGGAGAATAGCTTGAACCTGGGAGGCGGAGGTTGCAATTAGCCGAGATCGTGCCACTGCACTCCAGTCTGGGCGACAGAGCGTGACTTCCGTCTCAAAAAACAGTAGGGTGTCACACATAGTAGCTCAGACCTGTGATACCTGCTCTTTGGGAGGACGAGGATCATTTGAGCCTAGGAGTTCAAGACCAGCCTGGGAAAATGGTGAGATCCCACCTCTACAAAAAATACAAAAATTAGCCAGACGTGGTGGCACACACCTGTGGTTCTAGCTGCTCAGGAGGCTGAGGTGGGAGATTGACCGGAGCCCAGGGAAGTCAAGGCTGCAGTCAGCAGAGGTTGTGCCACTGAACTCCAGCCTGGGTGACAAAGTGAGACCTTGCCTCAAAAACAAAAATAAAAATATGGCCAGGCATGGTGGCTCACACCTGTAATCCCAGCACTTTGAGAGGTTGAGGTGGGTGGATCACCTGAGGTCAGGAGTTTGAGACCAGCCTAGCTAACATGGTAAAACCTCATCTCTACTAAAAATACAAAAACTAGCTGGGCGTGGCAGCAGGTGCCTTTAATCCCAGCTACCTGGGAGGATGAGGCAGGAGAATCACTTGAACCTGGGAGGCAGAGGTTGCAGTGAGCCAAGAATGTGCCATTGCACTCCAGCCTGGGTGACAAGAGCAAAATTCCATCTCAAAAAAAAAAAAAAGTGAAACAGCAGGAAATGAGGTACATCAGGAAATGAGGTACATCAGGAGGTCACAACCAGAAAAGTTTTGCTTTGGCAGGGCAATAAATGATATTCCCAAGAGGAAGTAGCCCTAGAAATCAGGAAGCAATAAAGCCTCAGTCATTTGTCTGGGTTCAGAGAAGACTTAAGCTACCTGGGAAAGGGCTGTTGGAAGTTGGAGGCTTATTTAACTATAATGCAGAGGACATTACATGCAGTAAACAAAGAGAGATAGAAAGTGGCATTTTACATGACACTTATATTGTAAAATGAAAAAAATCGAAAATGGTGTCACCTTGGGAAGTTATGTCACTCTTTACTAAGAGATTACAGATGGGACATAAGTCTGGCTGCTAAGAAGTGAGCATTTCTTTTTTTTTTTTTGAGACGGAGTTTCGCTCTTGTTACCCAGGCTGGAGTGCAATGGCGCGATCTCGGCTCACCGCAACCTCCGCCTCCTGGGCTCAGGCCATTCTCCTGCCTCAGCCTCCTGAGTAGCTGGGATTATAGGCACGCGCCACCATGCCCAGCTAATTTTTTATATTTTTAGTAGAGACGGGGTTTCACCATGTTGACCAGGATGGTCTCGATCTCTCGACCTCGTGATCTACCCGCCTCGGCCTCCCAAAGTGCTGGGATTACAGGCTTGAGCCACCGCGCCCGGCTGAGCATTTCTTTTTAAATAAGTTCCTAGCTAACAGAAAGTGGGATTCCCCCATAGGAAGTGTGTATGTCTTCCTTCCTGACTTCCAGGGTGCGGGAGTTCAGGCCTTGATGGGACAGTGAAGCCTCCATTCACCCCCAGGCTGACAGATCCTCCCCTCTGCCCCCAGGCCCTGAGAAGCTACCGTTACTGGAGCATCGGGACTCCCCTCGGCACCGAGGCCTCACCTCGGCCAGGCCTAAAATGCTGGTTATCAGTGGAGGTGATGGCTATGAGGACTTCCGACTTAGCAGTGGGGGTGGCGGCAGCAGTGAGACTGTGGGCCGAGATGACAGCACAAACCACCTCCTCCTATGGAGGGTGTGAGCCTGTCTGCCATGGCCCAGCATTCGCCTGCCCACCTGCCCTCAGCCCGCTTGCCTCTTTGTAGCCCACATGCAGACTTTGACCAGGAGTGTCCAGCCAGGGGCACACATGTGCCTGCGTGGGCTCTGCCTCATCTTCACAGAAGCATTCCCGATGGAACGCCCACTGGCCAGCCAGGCCATGGCTTCTCCTGACCCGCTGGCTGCCCCGGTGCTCCCAGTCATGATTGGGTGGGGGACATGTGGGCTGACCAGGACCTCTGACCCTGGAGCTTCTACCAAAGACACAGCTGGGTCTGGACCCCACGGGGCTGGGGAGGGCCATGTGCAATATTTGGAGGGTTTTCTGGTGGGCAGCAGGAAAGTTGGGGAATTCCCCATGTACAGTATTTATGTTCCTTTTTAGATGTGTACCTTCCCAAGCACTTATTTATGCAGTGACCTGGTGACCTGGGGTGGGGGTGATTTGAGGGAACGTCATGAGGAAAAGAAACCTATTCCTGCCCTGGGGACTACCCTGGGACTCTAACCAAGCCTTCCTGGAGGGATCCACGAACCCCTGAGCCCCATTCCGTTCATACACACACACACACACACACACACACGTACGCACACTGCATGTCTAAGGCCCTAAACACTGCCTGTTGACGTAAACTTTCCAGGGCCCCATCCTGATTGGCCTGCCCTCAGTCGTCTAGATCAAGATGCTATTGGGGGCAGTGATTGCCATCTGGGGACCTCCCAGGCTTTGTCATTACCCAGTTTGTTGGTGGTGCCTTTAGTGGTTCCCTAATTTGGGAACACAGATTTGGGGCCTTGGACAGGATTTTCTCTCAGGTAGGAGAAATGGGCCCGTGATCTCCTCATAGTCGCTCTGCTTCCTTGTGTCTCATGCACTGGCACATATGGTCACCTTGGAGGGCAGATCTAGGAGCCCCTCACTCTGACCACTGAATCCCTTTTCACACCCCTCCTGCCAAGGGAAGCCCCTTCAGGAAGGAACCCCCAAAGCTGAAGGGCTAGATGTGGCCTCTTCAACAGAGAAAGCTCCCACTTGAGAGTAGCCTCTGACCCCCACTAGACTGCAGGGAGCCACTCTGGCCCTCAGCCCCCTCACTTCTTCAGCTAAAACTCCAAAGGTTTGGTTTCAGATGGGGTTTGTTTTGTTCTGTTCGGTTTTGGTTTTCTTTGGGGTGGGTGGGTCATTGCAGTCTTAGGTTATGTTTCTCTTGCTACCAAACAGTCATGTATTAACTCTCTTTGGATGATGAAGTTTAAAGAGTCAATAAATAGAAACACCAAATGACTGCATTGGTGGCCACAGTGGCCTCCTGTCAGCAACTCAGGGCTCAGTCTCTGGCCACATGGGCCTGCCAACATCCACACACTTGGGAAGAATGGAGGCCTTGGAGACGCAGAAGAGTGCTGGATGGTGAGGTGCCACGATTTCCTATTACCCTGGGCAGGTGTCTGGACTGCAGTTTTCCCATCAGGAAAATAAAGGTGTTATACTAGACCAGTGCTTTATAACCAGGGCTACATGGCAGAATCCCTTACAGATGACATATATAAATGTGGAAACGTGGTACATAAATTGTTTTCATATCAATCAAGAGCTGCTCAGGAGGCTGAGGCAGGAGAATTGCCTGAACCCAGGAGGCGGAGGTTGCGGTGAGCCGAGATCGTGCCATTGCACTCCAGCCTGGGTAACAAGAGCAAAACTCCGTCTCAAAAAAAAAAAAAAAAAAAAGAGCTGCTGACTCAGTGGGCCTGGATGGAGCTTGGGAATCTGAAGCTGACATGCTCCAGGTAAAGAGCCAGGCCCCCAGTGAACCTGTCTATGGCTTCTCCAGCAAACAATGTTCTCCAGCAAAGCCTCACAGCTGGAGAAACCTGATGAAGGCCAAGGCCCTGCTCCAGTCCTCCAAAGGCTTTGGAGCAAGGATAGAATCCAAGTCTGTCTGATTTCTGGTCCAAAGAAGTCTGTCATTAAATTAGACACAAGAACACATAGGCCCAACAACATGGGGCCATTCTGTGCAAGGACAAAGAGCCCTCCACACCAGGGTGCACCTGCGGACCTTGAGGTGGCTACCAATAGAAAAGGGCACATCATGCTTCAGCTCTGCTACATGTGTGAACATTTCCAGCCTAGTTGACTGACTTTTGAGTCAGCCCCAGAAGAAGCATGCAAGCTCATGCTCTGCGAAGTGGCAGCACACCTCTCAGGGGTCTGCTGGGTCCTCAACACCACAGGACGGGCATGGACCATCTCCCTGCAGCATCATTTTATTGGGGATATCTAGGGAGGAAGGGATTCTGTTAATAAGCACACGTATTATGGAGCAGGAGGCATCATTCATGTGGAATTTATAATGAAACAAAGCATTAGAAGGAACACAGGCTGTGAAGCTGGACAGACCTTGTTTGAGATCTTGACTTTGCCACTAACTAGCTATGTGCCTATGACAAGTTGTATCCCCTCTGAGCCTCCATTTCCTCACCTGTGAAATGGGGCTGCTAATCCCTTCCTGCACAGGACTGCTGCTTGGCGTGCACAGGTCTTTGGATTGCAAGGAAGAGATTCATTGTGCCTGTCACCTAGAAGGGTGCTTATTAGTGGAGATGTGAACTGGCAGCAAGGAGCTGTCACAGGGCACAGTGGCCCAGACATCAGAGCTGCATCTCAGGACATCTGGCCTCTCCACCTTGAGTCTCCAGTTCCTCCCACACTGCCAGTCAGCTGCTGTTCCACTGCTTTCCTGCTTCTGCTGCCTCAGGGGCTCTGCCTGCTCCACACAGAGGCCCCTGGGCAGACTTCAGTTTTAGCACAAGGTACCCAAGGTCAGATTCTCACCACTTCCCCCACTCAAGTGCCTCAGTAGGAATGAGCTTGGCCCAGCCTGTTATTTAGAGGGCCACATTCCAGGGCACTGGCCAGCCTGTGGACAGTCCGGAGCCCATCAGCTGCGGGCAAGGAGGCCCTGGAATGAGCATCAGGGCTCAGGCCCCTGGCCCAGGGGAGGCTTCTGGAAGGATTAGCTCCTCTGAAGCATTGGTTCTTAGCCTGAGATGTGCATTATAATCATGAGGGCCCAGGCCAATCCCAAACCAATGAAATCTGAACTCTGAGGGTGGGACCCAGGTATCTATATATTTTTTAGAAACTTTTTTTTTCTTTTTCATCCAGTAACGGCTATAAGCAATAGAAACCTTTAGTTGAAGTATAACATTTATACAAAAAAGAACACAAACCATTAGTGTGCAGCGTGATGAGTATTCACAAAGTGAATACACCCAGGTAAAGGAACAGAAAATCTCATCACCCGAGAAGCTCCCCTTAGACCCCCTTCCAGTCCACCCTCCAAGGGTAACCACCCAGCTTCTGATACCATGGTCTAGTTTCACCAGCCAAGGTAGAGAACTACTGCTTTAAAGGGTATGACTATGGTTAGCTACTGGTGTTGGGGAAAGTGGGGCTTGGGTTGATGTTAAGAGGGAACACCAGCCTGGCCAATGTGGCGAAAATCCATCTCTGCAAAAAATACAAAAGTTAGCCAGGTATGATGGCATGCACCTGTAGTCACAGCTACTCAGGAGGCTGAGGCAGAGAATCGCTTTAACCCAGGAGGCCAAGGGTGCAGTGAGCTGAGATTGTGCCAGGGCACTTCAACCTGGGTGACAGAGAGAGACTCAAAAAAAAAAAAAAAAAAGCTTGAACCAAGGCAAGGAGAGGTAGAGGAGCCTGGTGCAGAGGCAGGTGGATGGGGAAAGAAGAAAAGGCAGAGGAGGCCAGATTGGGAGCTCCATGAGCATGGGATTTTCTTTGTTCCATCCTCGGGCCTTGACACACAGTAGATGCTCAGTAAATGTTTGTTGAATTAAATCTGGAGAATTCAGGTGAGAACCAACTGTAGGTCTTGAATGCCACGAAACAATAAACCCCAGCTTCCCCTTAGTGTTTGCCACTTGCCAGGAGCATAGATCATCTTGAATCCTCACAATGGTCCTGGGAGGTTGGTACCATTATTACCCTCCTTTTCAGATGAGGAAACTGAGGTTCAGAGAGGTTAGATGCCTTCCTAAAAGTCACTTACCACTAACTGATAGAACCTGGAATCTGCTCAGTTCTCTGTGTCTCATGGAAGAGGGAAGCTGGCTGGCTGGTGTGGCTGGAGGACAGGAGAGACAGCCTGAGCAGCCAGAGCCACATGCAGTCACTCATGAGGCTGGACTAATGTTCCTTAGACCAGCCTTGGGAAGAGAATCCAGATCCCAGATGAGTGAGGAAAGTCCCATCTCCTCTTCAAGGGAGTTCTGCAGGTGGTCCCTTGGGTTAGGGACAGAGGGCAGGGTTCAGCTAGACCATCTTCCTTATGGAAAAGATGAGGGACAGAGAGGGACAGGGAATTACCTGAGGCCTCACAGAAAGGCAGCATTGAGGCTAGGGTAGCTGGGGAGGAGAGCCCAGGCAGGAAGGTTTCCCGTGGTCAGAAAAGCCAGGAAATGCCCCTTAAAGTCAGGAAAGGCAGAAGGTTAGATTAGCTGGCCTCCAGGGGTCCCATCACATACCTCAAACCAGCCTCAGCACTTGGCTGGTCCAGAGGGCTCAGTGGAGAGAGCAGTTCTGGCTAAGGTCCTACCTTAAACCTTCTGGGTAGGGCCTGGGGAGGAGATGGGGGACCCCAGGGCCTGAACTCAAGCTCCAACCCGACCCTCTCTGCACTGTATGATGGTAAGCAAGTGTCTGTCCCTCCCTTTGTGAGGGATGACCTTTGTGAGTCCTTCACATCTTCTGTGTGCCTGCCAAACACCAAGTCTGTGTCCTCATAGACTTTAAGCTACAGTCCAGGTTGCAGGAAGCGGCAAGGGGAAGTCTATTTTAGGTCCAATTATAGCCAATGAGGATCCCTGCCTGGCAAAGGCAAGTGAGCTGGCATCCCAAGCTGGGTCAGGGGTAGTTTGCTGGGCTGGACTGGGGAGGGAGATAGTGAGCAGGCATCGGGGATAAATTGGGGCAGAGCCCTTGCTGCCCAGGGCAAACACTGCACCAAGGAAAGGGAGAGGCGAGGGAGCTCCTGAGTCCAGCAGCCTGGAAGAAGCTGGTACCCCCAATATGAGGTCTCAACAGATCCTCATAACACGATTGGATGGGCGAGTTCTCACTCAGAAAGGTGAAGTCATTTGCCTAAGGTCACACAGCCTGGCAATGGCAGAACTGGGACTTAATCATTATGTGACACCAAAGCCTATATTCTTCTACTTACCCCTAGATTTCTCTTCTCCAGGCTCCTTAACCTCAGATGCTTCAGCAAGTCACCTGCCTCCCTGGGCCTGGCTCGCACTCCTTAGCTCTTGACCTGCTCATGTTCTGGGCCCAGAGGATAACTGACTGCAAGTCTCACCCTGACAGTTCCCAGGGTCCCCACCAGCTCCACTGTCTGCAGTTCATGGCTCTGGGTTCCTCTCTCAGACTCACCATGGGACCGAGAAGACCCCAAACCTGCCTCCCTGAGCACCAATCAGATGGGCAATATAGCCTGGGATGGACAGAACTGAGAGTGCTGGGCCTCCCCCATCAAGGAGCCAGTGAGGCAGGCATCAAGGGCTTGACACCTCAACGCTAGTGGGATTCCAGATTGAACTTGGTCCTCAGACCCAAACAGCCCCCAGCTCAGCTTCTGCCCTGGCCCCAGGCTGAGCCCCATCCTGGCCTGCTAGACCCAGTTTCTCCTCAGACTGAGCCCACCCTCCCCTGGAGCTAAGGCACAAACACCGACAGTAGCCCACCTTCTTCGGATTCGGACTTTGCCCACTGGGGGTGAGCCTAGGGTGGAGCATTGAAATTTGAGTCTGAGCCTTCCGCTCCTCCAGGCTTGTACTGCATGTACTTTTGGAATTTCAGCACAGCCAGCAGGGTGGCACCACTACCTCTGGTCCATAACCCCAAGGCAGTCATCTACTCAGATCCCCTGCATACAACCACACTGTCTGATCCTGTGACCCAGGATCCCCGCCCTAGGCAGGGCCTGGCTGGGACATGGCACCTGTGCCGCTGCCTCTGGTCCCCATCACAGCTCATCCCAGTTTACTAGGACCTTGTGCTGTGTGCCTACAATGAGGTGCAGACATTCTCTGGGCCCACTTGCCCAGCTGTACCACGTGAAGTTCAACAAGATGGTCTCTGAGGTCCCTGAGCTCAAGGATTCCAGTGCTGACTCCATGGGTTCATTTGATATGCCAAGATTTTAGAAAGCCTGTGATTCTGAGAGTCCTTTGTTCTCAAGCCTGTGGTTCTCCAAGCTCCATAAACAGCAAGTCTAAATCTTTCCTGTGGCTTCCACAACTCCTTCCCTGTCTGCTCACTGTGGAGCAACCCAGATGCTCGTAGATTCGTAGATTCTCAGGGAGGGGCCTGGCTCACAGTGGTTTCGGAGTCAGAGCTAGCTGCAGAAGGAGCTGGCCCATCCAACCAGCGGTAAATAATAATTAGGCTCCCTCTTAACCCGGGGGTTGCAGGGGCAGGAAGTGTTTGCGCTGTGGCCCTGGGAGACCTCTCTACGGAGCTGTAGCCAGGGCAGCCAGGTAGCCCCTCCCATGGAGAACTAAAATGATCTTCAGGCAACATGTCTGGCACCCCAATTTTCAGATGAGGAAACTGAGTTGGGAGTGGATTTGATCAAAACCTCAGAGAGATGGTGGTAGAGAGGGGCCTGGACCCTCTCTAGGATGTCTGATTAATAGCCAGTGCTCCTTAACCAAAAAGCATTTCCCCATTTAGTTTACTGATTAAGACAAGGTCTCACTCTGTCACCCAGGCTGGAGTGCAGTGGCAGGACCGCGGCTCACTGCAGCCTCAACTTCCTGGGCTCAGGTGATTGGCCTACATATTTTTTTAGAGACTGGGCTTCGTCATGTTGCCCAGGCTGCCCTTGAACTCCGGGCTAAGCGATCCTCCCACCTCAGCTTTCCAAAGTGCTAGGATTACAGGCATGAGCCACCACACCTGGCATTCCCTATTTGGTTTATTGAGTAGCACCTGAAATTGCCAGCATTTGAACTCTAGAACTTAGAGCTGAGTTGTAGATGGTCCCCCTACAAAGAAAACTTTTCCAGGAGTGGAGGACATTCTGGCTGCTCTGGCCCTCCATAGGCTGGGATGTGGGACCCTGGAATAATCCCTACCCCAGCCCCAGAGGTCTCCACTGACACATGAGGGTGCTGATGTCATGATCCTGACATCAATGACCTGCAGCTCCTTATGCCCTTCCCCCACAACCTGGGCATGGCCCAGGGAAATGGAAACTCATCCCCTGCCCCCCTCCCCATGCGGTGTCCAGTTCTCCTCCTGGAATCTCCTGGACCCTGGGGACCTGACCTTTCCCGTCTCTTAGTCCCTGGGCTCAGATTCTATGCCTGTTTAGAACCCCACCCCCAGCCATCTATCCCCCGTAGACTTATTTACCTTCCTTCCTCCACCTGTCACGGGCTGTGATCCTGACCCCAGCCAGGCCTCTGGCCCAGCACTAGGCCCTCCCTGGCGTCTCAGTCTCCCATCTGCCCTGCTGTCCTGGGAGGGCCGCCTGAGATCCCCTGAATGGTGCTAAGAAGGGGAATGGGCCACTGAGCTGCTGCCTCCAGTCCTGGCACACCCTGTAGCACAACTCCAGGGAACACGATTCAGAGTCGGAATACAGTGTGAATAGGGCCTGGAGTTTGTGATGACGGGGGTTGGGAACTGGCAGGGTGGGATGGCTGTAGTAGGGAGGGCAGCACTGTCACCTGTCGTGCTGGAGGGAAACAGTAACTACCCTGGCAGAGAGAAGCGGTGCAGGGAGTGGGCAGTGGAGGCAGGAAACGCCTCCTGGAGTATTTCACTGGGCCTTGAAGGATGTGCAGGAGCCCACCAGGTGGACGTCCTTTGTAGACTCACCTTCACGAGGCCTTTGCTCGCCAATTAGGTGAGGGTTTCTAGGGTGGGGCCTCGACCTTGTCAACAAGGCAAAGTGAGGTTATTCTTCCTGGCCACCAACTGGCAGGAGGAAGATGAGGCCCAGCAAGGGGCAAAAGGTGGCTCTAGTTACACTGGCAATGGTGAAAGGACCCAGAGGAGTATCGAAGTCTCCAGTCTCCTTATCTGGCTTCGCACAACCCCTTCTTTCTTGGTTCGGAGCCCTAAAGAGGCTTTTTGGGCCCCGCCGCCCAGTTCCGCGCAGCCCCCTGCAGTTCCTGGGAGCGCGAGAGAGGGCGACCTAGAGCAGCGCGGCCCGGCGGGAGAACGGCGAGCCCTTCCACCGCTCGGGGTGAGGCGGGGCGCAGCCTGGGCTCTGACGTCGGGGGCGGGGCCGGCGGCCTCGGCGCGCGGGGGCAGGGCTGCGCACCTTCCCGGCCCCGCTGGCGATTCATTCAAAAGGCGCGCAGGCTGCGCGGCCGCCCGGGCGCTTGCCGAACCCGGCGGGGACGCGGAGTCGAACGGGGAACCGAGCGGGAGCTGCCGAGGCGCGGCCAGGTAAGGAGGGCTCGCGGAGCCCCCATCCAGAGTCCGTTCCCCGCGGCCGGGCCAGCGGGATGCCGACCCGAGTGGCACCCCCTGCCTCCCCGCGTCTCTGAGGAAGTTCGCGGGCGCGGCGGATACCGCAGCCCGGCCGCGAGCACCCCCCACCCGCCTCCTGTCCCGGCCCCTTCCGCGTACAGGCCCCCGCCAGTCTCAGAGCCGCGGGACCTGCGGGTCCTCGGGCTGCGACTCCGGGCCGGACCTGCGCGGTGGCTGTCGGGGGGCGCGCGGGGAAGCAGCGGAACTAGCGGTGTGAGGGGCACGCGGGGCCCGGAGCCGCCCCCTGCCCGGGAAACTTGGACCAAGACCAGGTTGGGGTGCGGACCGGACAGCGGCTCCTCGGCGCGGCTGCGGCGCGGGGCGGCCGAGGGGGGGGGTCAGGACTGTGTCAGCCCGTGACTGTGGGTGACACTGCGCGTGAGGCGGCCTGGCTGGGCAAACGTGTGGTTGGGACACTGGGCGGTGACGCCGGGCCGAGCGGACGACACAGAGGGGCTCTGTGTGTGGGAGACAGGCAGCGTGTGTGCGTGTGTTGTGTGTGAGGGAGAGACCCGGGGTCACTTGGGTCACGGAGTGCATGGCCTGGGGCGCGACCGGCGCAGGGCCTGGGCCACCCGTTACTGTGAGTGTGAAATAGAGGGAGAGGAGCCCAAGTGACTGAGAACGATCCGGGCTCGCCGGCGCCATGGTGTGCGTGTGGGGTCAAGTGGTGTCAGGTGTGTGTGTGTGCGCGCGCCTAGGGCGATGATGAGTAAGAGGCAGGAGGAGGAGGGACGGGACGCGGCGGGGGCGGGGGGCGATGAGGAAGTTGGGGAGCCAGGAGACAAGGGTCTCTCCAGGGCTGTCCCCACGAGGACTCCCCTCAGGAGTTCAGTTTAGTGAGGAGATGGACCCTGGCAGAGGGAGAGAGCCGAGGATGGGCAACATCTGGTGGGGTGGCCCAGCTGGCAGCAGGGGAGGGGTCCTGTGGTAGTTTCAGCGCCCCCCACACCTGCTGCCACACACTCACACATTGAAGTCCCTACACCTGGCAAAGAAGTCCCTACACCTGGCAAAGCTCTGCCTCTGTGTAACCTGTATTTTCAGCAGACCCAGGCACAATCTTGCTCTCAAACCTAACCTCTAACCCCTCGGCTCAGGCCTCAGTCTCTCCAGCTGCACACTGAGGTGCTGGGCTTTGAATGGACTCTGAATCATCACTTTGGGATCCTCTATTGTTTTTGGGTCAACCATCTGTGTTCTCCCCTCCCTTCAGGCAGAAAGACTGCAGTGTGTGTGTGTGTTGGGGGGGTGGTGGGAGCGGCAGGTTCTGCTGGGGACAGAGTGGCCCAGGGGCTGCTGATAGGTTTGGAAGCACAGTCTTCTCCAAAGCTGGTCCAGGAAATGTTAGCCTCCCATCCAAAGGCTTCCCAGTCCTCTGTCACAAAATGGATCCATAGGCAATGCGAATCCCCAAATCTGTAGACATTCACTTCTCTACCTAGGTGTTCTTTTCTTCACTTCCTTGGGTTGGGGGAGAGGGGACAGAAACTTGTTCCCCTGGAGTGGTCTCTGGTCTGGGAGGCTAAGTTCTTGCTAGAGAGTAGAGTGGGGTCCCTTCGCCATCTGGGCAAGACCCTTCTGAGGCCCCTACTCCCATACGAAGGTCTGTGGAGTTCATGCAGGGTGGGGTGGAAGCTGGGCTTCCTAGTCTAGGAGTGGGTGGCGCTTGCTTTAGGATCTGGAAGTTCTATCTTCTGTCATCCTCTGAAAATGCTGATTGCATTCTAGGGGTGGGGGACAGGGTTGGGGACAGCGTCAGTCACTGTTGTGAACACCTCATGGTTTTCTGTCTTGTTGAATCTTCCTAGTGATTCTGAGATGTAATGACTGTGTTTCAGAGAAAGGAACAGAGAAGCAAAGTGACTTGGCCAAGGTCATACAGAGTCAGGACAGTGCCAGGACTGGAATTCGGGTCTTCTGACCCCAGAACCCTGTGAGATGCTGGGAGAGAGGATCACCCACCTTCCTAATAACTGCTCATGGCTTTCCTGGGCTTCTGTCTCTCAAACTTGGGCTAGTAGGTGTGGCCTTGCCAGGGTTCTAAGTATGATGTGTGTGTGCACACATGCCTGGAGCATTGGGGATGGACAGGTTACATGGTCTTCCTATTCCTCCCTATACCTCACTCCCAACCAAACACCACCAGAAAGACCTGTCCCCTGCCTTCTAGACCCTGCACCTGGTATTGGGTGTGTTCTCACGGCTTTGAAGAGTATATGGAGTTAGTAGCACAGCCTAGGGCAGGCATCCCCAAACTACGACCCATGGGCCGCATGCGGCCCCCTGAAGCCATTTATCCGGCCCCCCACCGCACTTCAGGAAGGGACACCTCTTTCATTGGTGGTCAGAGAGAGAAGCACAGTATGTGGCGGCCCTCCAACGGTCTGAGGGACAGAGAACTGGCCCCCTGTGTAAAAAGTTTGGGACGCCTGGCCTAGGGGTAGCAGGGACAGTTGAAAGTCCCAGGTGACCTTCAGCGTACTTGAGAGACCCCCATCCCCTTCTTTGCAGTTGCTCTAGAGGCATTTCCCCAAATCCATCTGCATATTGTGGTGGGGAGCAGACAGGCAGTGACCTTGAGCTGGTCCCTACTCTCTGGCAGAAAGAGTAGAGGAAAACTGTCCCTGCTCAGTTTGTCTCTCTGGGCCTTGGTTTCCCTGTTCTTCCCAGAGACCCCTTTTGGCTCTGACCACTGTTGTCACTTGGCCAAGAACTAGAACTGGGGGTCAGGGTTTCCCCCGGTCCTCTCTGCAATGACTGGAGCTGTGCTTCTTGGGGCTGATGAAAATAGCTGTCGTGGTCTCTAGGGGCTGAGCCCAAGTTATTTCCATTCCCAGCAAAGAGGTGGAAATAGCTTAGGGTCTGGGAGGGGGAGTGAGAGGGGAAGGGTTAACTTCTCTTTATCCCAGCCTTGAAGGAGGCCCCCCAGCCTCAGCCTGTGCCCTGTCCAAGCCAAACCTTTCTGGGAACTAGGGCCTCTGGGGATGACAGTGGGGCCAGGCTGGGTTTCCACTTGTGGCCACAGTTGGGACTGGTGTGATAGCTGCTGGAGGCAGGGGTCTGTATCTGGCCAAGGAAGGGAGACATTGAGGGCCAGTCAACACCTGCCCCTACTCATAGGGTCAGGCCCAGTCTCATTTTACAGAGGGAGAGACTGAGGCTCTGAGAATTCAAGGACTTACCCAAGGTCTCCCAGAACTCTCACCCTCCAGACAGGGTACCTGCCTTCTGTCCTGAGTTCGCCGTTCTGTGCCTGCACTTTCCCTGGCAGCTGGAGGTCGGCCAGCACTGGAAGCAGGCCCAAGACGTTCCCAACGTTGGCCTGCCTCATACTCCAGCTCTGGCCTTGCTATCCCTGCCGGGGCTCTGGTTCCAGCTTCTCTGCTTCCACGTCAGCTCTTGTACACACTGCCAGAGTGACCTCCCTGAAGTAACTTGCTTTTCACCTACAAGTATAGTTCAGACTCCTCACCTGCATTAAGGCCTTTCCTTCCAAGGCCTTTCAGAATTTACGTCTTCACCCCTGCGTCTCCCTGCCAGATACCTTGTCTGCCTTGCCTTTGCTTCCCTCTTTCTAGAACCCTCTTGGCCATCCAGGGTATAGCCCCAGCTCCACCTCATCTGAAGAGGAAATTAATCTCTCTCCATTGTTGTGGCCACCTGCTGGGTGCCTTCCCTCATTGCTGGGGAATGGGCACAGGTACAGGGCATCTATGGGCACCACATGCTCAGCCAGGTGGGGTCAGTGTGGCCAGCAGCCTGCCCCCTCCCACTGCTGTCACTGTGCTGGTGAAGCCTCTTCCTGAGGAAGTGCAGCCGCCCTAGGATCCCAGCACCTGTGTGCTGGGAGGCACCAGGAGGTTTGCACCCAGGTCTCTGGTGCTCACCATGGCCTGAGGCAGAATGTGTGCTGGGGATTGGGGGCAAAGACGCAAGGCCACTCCTATGGGTAGGGGGCAAGTGTGGTGCTTGTCATGGTCCTGGACATCCTGAACCAGTAGAGGAAACTGTCCCTGCTCAGGCCCTGCTGTGCGCCAGGCCCTGAGCCCAGCATTTCCTCAGAACAGCGCTGACCCAGGCCCTCTCCTTTCCAAGTTGGTATGGGGGAGTCTGGACTCGGAGCAGAGCGAGCAGCCCTAGGCTGAGTCATGCGGCTGCTCATGTTGGAGTCAGGCACTCCAGCTCTTGCCCAGTCCCCAACCTGGTCTCCAGGCAGGAGGTGAGGGTTGAGGGGCTTGTCTGACAATTCTAACATCAGTTTCCCAAGAAGGGTCAGGCTGGTCAGCACCTGGTCTGGCTGGGTGGGAGCTGACTCCCTCTGTTACGGGGCCAGCCCTTCTGCCAGGTCAGCAGGAGAGAGGATCTGAGAGGAAGGGGTTTTGCCTGAGATTACCCAGCAGGGTGTGTCTGGCCCCATTCCCCACTTAGAGTTGATGAGGGAGCAGGGATGTGGTCTCTGGACAGAGAGAACACCCACTGTGTGCTGAGCTCATGTCTGTCTGGGCCTAGGCTTGGTGCTGCTGAGTGGGACTGGGGTGGCAGAGAGGACAGGAGCTGATGCTGTATCCTTACTCCGTGCCCATCCCTGGGATTAGGGCCTGTGAGGCTGTCACATCCTCAGCCTTATACTCCTGGGGGGTCATCATTCCTTCCAATCACAGGCAGGGAAACCCAGGCCCAGAGAGAGGAGGCACTTGCCAGGCCCCCGTGTCCCTGGGATCCAAACCGAGGTCTCCTGGCCTTGCAGGCCAGAGTTCTTTCCTAGGCCACCCTGGGAAAGATGAAAGCTCTATAAATAAACTGCCCATGTGGCTGTGAGCAACTGCCCTGGCTAGTTGTCACAGACAGAGGGAGACAGCAGGGACCTCTACAGCCAGTGAGAGGCGGGGTCTAAGAGTGTGGGTGGAAAGAGGAGTTGGGGGTTCCCAAGGAAGGACCTACATTTAGCCCTGTGCATCCTCCGTGAGGAGGAGCAGTGAGAGCGGAGGACCCTGGCCGCCCACACCACCAGCCTTCTGCCTGCCCAGCCTCCTCCAAGCACCCACTCCCTCCCTCCCTCCCTCAGAGAGCCTCACCCCTTCTAGAGGGGTCCAGGGAGACTGAAAACTGATGCCTGGGGGGAGGGGGAGCCTGGACAGGACCCTCTAGACAGGGAGCCTGGGGAGGCTTCCTGCAGGAGGGGGTGCCTGACCCAAGGCCTGATTATAAGAAGAGCCCCTGTTGCTTGTGAACTCTTGAGTCCTCCATCCACCACATCATGAAGTCAGCTGCACAGGTGAAACTGGGAGACAAGCTTGAGAAGGTGGAGCTGGGTTCCTGACTGCTGAACTACCCTTTACCTTCCTGACCATGGCCTTGGGTGGTGTGGAAGCAGGTAGATGCAGGCCTGTACAGGGGCTGGGACGTGGGCACCCAGGGCCCTCCCAGAGAGGCTGAGGCCCCTGCACTGGTGCTGCCAGGATTTACATGGAGTTCCCCAAAGCATTCTTGCGACACCCAAACCTCTGAGTGAGCTTGGCTGGCTGCTGCTTGGTCTTGAGCTCAGGTTCCTCTGGCCCTCGTGGGGCTGTGTTGAGAGCCCTCAGCATCCCATGAGGCAGGAACTAGTACCCCTGTGTGCGGAGGAAGACCCTGAAGCTCAGGGAGGGTAAGTAACCTGCCCAAGGCCGCAGATCCACAAAGTGACAGAGCCAGAGTCTGAACCCAGGTGGGCTGCTCCAACCTCGTCTCCTCCCTGCCCATGCACTGACCCCAGTCCTCAACATACTCTGCTGGGTAGGGCCTCACCTGGGATGGCCCTGGGGGGCCTCTTTCCCTAGCACCCCAGGTCCGGGGAAAGTTAGAAAATGGGGCAGACCAGGGCTTTCCCTCCCAAATCTTCTGCCCAGGTCTTCCAGGTCATGGTAACTGGGGGGCAGGTCCTATGCTGAGCACATTAGGGACTCGGGAATGAGTATAGATGAGTATAGATGTATAGATATAGATCAGGTTTATGGGTGGGGCAGGAGGCAAAGGTA
Source organism: Saimiri boliviensis (assembly GCF_048565385.1). NCBI lineage: Eukaryota > Metazoa > Chordata > Mammalia > Primates > Cebidae > Saimiri > Saimiri boliviensis. The sequence continues at coordinate 72,195,037 of NC_133454.1, read as the reverse complement.
GCTTCTTGGAGGAAGTAGCAGAGCATGAGCCAGGACTGCAGTGAGGTGTCCTTCAGCCCTCCCAGACCCGTTGCTGTCCTGTCTTAGGGCCAGGATTGGCAACGCAGGGCTGTCCCTGGTGCTGAGAGGTTGATGGTGGTGGACTAGAAGCAGTGGAGATACCAGGCCTGGGTCACACAGGCAAGGGCCGCCTGCCAGTTGCTGCTATTCCAGGGTATGTAAACCTCATCTCCTTCAACATGAAGTCATTACACTTCACCTCTCTGAGCCTCAGTTTCTTCTGTGTGAAGCATGGAACCCTGTCTTGGAGGGGTTCAGTGAGACCCAGCTTGGAGTGGGAAGGGGACAGGGCAGTGGTGTGCTCAGTGAGGAAGGTTAGGGAGCCCCCTCTCTGCCCAAGACAACTGTCTGATCTCAGACATCCCTCTTCTAGCCCTATACTCGGCCCAGGAAGTGGGGTGAGGATTGTACCTGTACCATACCCAGACTGGGAGGAGCTGGATGGGCCAGATATGGCCACCTCAGCCCTTTTCTTGGCCTCAAGGGACCAATTTAGCCCCCTCAGCCTCAGCCCCACCTCATCCACCTGAGCCACTGAAGCCCAGGGGCAGCCAGGAGGTCTGAGGTGCAGAACCATGCCCAGCTTCTGGGGATGTGGCTGAGGGTGGGCTGGGGAGCAGCTGCTGCCTGGCCATGAGGTGGTACAGGATTAGGAGTCTAGGATTTGAGGGGTGCATACCCCAGCATGGTCACCTGGGAGCTCATGGCTGCCCAGGGCTGTGGGGAGGGGGGGAGTGGCGCATTCTCACCGCGTGGCCCTGGGCTAGCCTCCGCACATCTCTGGGCTCCCAGCAGCAGCCTAGTGAGCTGGGGCTCTGCCCTGGGACCTCTTCCTCCCCGCTCTGGGAATTCCCAGACTTCCCCGGTCTTCTTGCCTCTTCACTTCCCAGCTCCCTTTCCTGCCAGAGCTGGCACAGACTAGAATATGCAAATGAGTATAGATGTAGGCAACTCCTAGAGGCCCCATGGGCTGGCAGTGCGGACATCACCTTCTGCTGGGGCCCACCTGGGTCCTTAGTAACAAACCCTCGGTTGAGCCGCTTACTGGGTGCTACTAGCTTCCTAGCCTCCACCATCTGTTTGGCAAACACTACAAGGACGTTTATGTGCCAGGTCCTGGGCTAAGTTACAGGGTGAAAGGAGGCAGAAAAGAGACAGTCCTGGGCTCCATGCTTCCTCCTCTTACTGGCTGTGTGACCCCTGCAAGTGACCTCCCCTGACCTCAGTTTGCCCAGCTGGGCAATAGAAATGCTCACCTCTCCTTCGAGGAAAGGCAGCAACCCAGGACGAGAGCTCAGCCTGCACAGGGCTGGGGTCGGTTCCTTTTCCCTGAGTGTGGAGGAGGGAAAGCCACCCAGTGTGGGCACTGCTCTACTTCAGCCCCAGTTGCCAGGGAACTGCTGGGCTCCTTGCTAACCTGGATTTCTCAGTTGATGGGTGGCCTTTGTCTTCCTGTTTTGGGTGTGGCCACCGCCAAGGAAGGCCTGTGTCCAGCTGTGTTTCCAGGCAACCCCTAGCCTCTGGAGGCCAGAGGGAGGTCCACAGGCTCAGGAGCCACTGTCTGGGAAGCAGAGTAGCTGCCTCCCAACCTGCCATGCTCCAGGTGGGTGCCGGCCCCCACCTCCATCTCCCCAAGTTCGGCCTCCCTTGGCAGACAGCCTGAACCGCTCATTCTTCTCCCTCCCCCAGCTTAACCCTTCCAGGCTCCCATAGGCCCCAGGGGGAAGTGCAGGCTTTTTGGCAGGCAGCTGAGCCTTGGTGTGACCTGAGTACTGCCCACCAACCTTCCCAGACTCCTCCCATCTCCTGCACCCTCCCACCCTCCAGATTCCCACCAAGGGGAACCCAGCACCACCTGTGTACCAGGCTGTGTGCCAGGCACTGAATGTAAAAAGGTGTGTGCCCTTCCCTTCAGTCCACACATAGGGAAACTGAGGCACAGTGAAGTGTGGGGAATGCTTAGTCTGTGCCAGGCCTATGCAGCATATGTAATGTGATTCTCTCCTTTCAGCCTCACTACAGCCCTCTGAAGGTGGCCACGGAGCCAGTGCACGACAGAGCAGAGCAGGACTATACCCCACGCTTTGTATCCCCAGGTTAGCCCCGGGGTTCAGATCTGGGTTCTAGCCCATCCCTGCCTCTCAGCTCCTTCCCCTTCAGCCTGCTCTCTGGCCCTCCTTGCTTGGTGTAGCTGGCTCTCTACTGAGAGCGCCTTTTCTGCCTCCGCCCCCAGATCAGCCCATACCAGTCTAACTCAGCACTGGGCATGGAGGGGGCAGCTTGTGGTGGGGAAGGGGCTGGGTAATGGGATCTGTATGGCAGCATGAATGCTGAGGGGGAGGTGGGGACGGGGGAGCTTCCAGGAGGAAGTGACTTTGAGCTGAGCTCTAACGAAGAGTGGGTACTGGCCAAGCGATGAGGGGAGAGCTGACAGCAGGTGCAGTGTGCTGTGCTGTGCTGTGCTGTGAGGGTGGAAAGCAGCTCAGTGTGGCAGGCGTGTGGGTAGGACAGGTTGGCGGGGGTGTGTCAGGATGCCATCACTGCGTGGGAGGATGCCATCACCGGGTGGTGGGAGCTGGCCCAGGGACAGGGCCAGAACTGGGTATCAGGATACCTAGGCTTCAGGGTGGGGCTGAGCTGGAGGCCAGGGATGGGGCAAAGGGGCAGGAGCAATGGGCGCAGGCCCTGGGAGAGCTTAGGGACAGTAGGGAAGGGGAGGGCCCTGCCTAGGGGAAGGGGAGTGGTGTGGCAGGGCCCTGGTGACTCCAGTGAGCTTCAGTTCTGGGAAAGGGGAAGCTGCCTGCGGCCTGGGCGGGTGGCACAGCTTCCTCTTTCTCTGAGGCCTCCAGGGCTGCACCTCCCTGGGGCTGTACCGCCTCTGGCCGCCACCACGGTCTGGGGCCCTCAGCTTGAGGCCCTGGTCATGGCCTTGGCTAGTTGGCTTTTCTTCAGGGAATTTCTGGTTCTAATTGTTTGGGCATTTTTTTGGAGGGCTGAGTCTGAGGAAGCCCTCCCCACCTCATCAGCCTGTTTGGAGGCCTCCCGCTTCAGACATGGGGTTGGGTGTGGAGTTTTGTGGCAAATAAAACAGACATTGCTGCCCTCACCCCTGTCTGGTGGGGGAGCAAGGAATAAACAAATTCTTAATCACAGCCCTCCGCCGGCGGGGCAGAGGAGAAGGGCTGTGGAGGATGAAATCCCATGACCTACTTTAGCTTCATTACCTCCTTTAAACCCCATGACTGGCTGGGCACAGTGGCTCACACCTGGAATCCCAGCACTTTGAGAGGCCAAGGCGAGAGGATCACTTGAGCCCAAGAATTGGAGACCAGCCTGGGCAACCAACCCTGTCTCTGCAAACAATAAATTTAAAAATTTAGCCAGGTGTGGTGGGGCATGCCTGCAGTCCCAGTTACTCAAGAGGCTGAAGCAGGAGGATTGATTAAAAGTTCAGAGTTACAGTGAGCTGTGATCATGCTACTGCACTCCATCACGGATGGCAGAGCAAGATACTGTCTCAGAAAAACAGAACAAATCCCCCAGAAAACCTCATGACAGCCTTGCCATGGGAGATGGACCATGAACATCCCCATCTTGTAAATGCAGAAACTGAGACCCAGTGACCTGAAGGTCCCACAGGGAGTTGGTGGCAGTGGCGACTGGGCCCCAGGCTAGGAGACTTGCTGGAGGAGTGGCCTCTAAGCTGAGTTCCTTCTCTGCTCTGCACCTCCCCCCAACCACATGGGGCTTCTCCTCCCCATCCAGTGTGGCTCTCCTCTGTAAGGAATCCCAGGCTCTGGGGCCTCACTGACTGCCCAGCCTTCAGGATGAGGCAGAGGCAGATATGGGGTCTTCACAAATCCCCTCCCAGCCGAGGGGCTTCCATCTGAACTTGTTTTTTGGTCACAGATGCAGGCCTGTTTTAGACCGTGGAGGCCTCTTAGGGCAGGGGTGGGGGTGCTGAGCAGCAGGTGTGGACATGTGTGTGTACCAGGCCTTTCTGCCTGACTGGGCAAGTCCAGCGGGGCCTCAGTCTGGGCTGAGTGGGAGCCGGGCAGCCAGACTGGAGTAAGTGCTGGTTTGGGGTAATGAGAAGGTGCTTAATTAGAAGGCACAAGGCCCTAGGTGGCAGTGTCTGTGCCTGTGCTGGAGCGGGCCCTCGCTGACTTTGAGTCTGGGCCGTTGGACCCTGCTTTCCTCCTGGAAGGTTCTAGATCACACAGCATCTGTCTGCAGATGAGCAACTGCTCTCTGTGGGCTCAGGTTGCCTAGCAGGTGCCACCCAGGGTCGGGGGTGGTTCTAACGTGTTCTACTGTGGTTGATTTGCCTCTTTTCACCCCTGCTTCAGCCCTCTGGGCCTCTCTTGGAGACATGGAGGGGTGTTGGAGCTGGGGACTGGGCTGTCAGGTTGGTCACAGTTCCTCTGGGCTCTGTACTACACAGTTAGGCCTAGTGCGGAAGTGAAGCCTGAGTACTCGGGGCTTGTGGTCAGGTCTGTGGGTTAGATCCCTCAGAGGACAGGGGAGGGACCATGGGAAAACAGACTTGAGGTGGGAGCTGGGCCCCTGCAAGGAGACCAGACACGTTGGGACAGAACCTGGAAGGAAGACTTGCCACCAAAATCGAGGCAGTACTAGGGACCCTCCCCAAATGGCCTGGGGGTACCATCTGTTGGGTGTTGACTGCCAGGTGTGGCCTCCACCCTACCCTGTGGCCCTGCCTTCTTCTGTCCCTGGCTTCCCCTGAGCTGGCCTGGGACCCAGAGTGGCTGCCAGTGACCTGGAGAGTCCCGAGATGATGTGACCGTGCCCCCTCCCTCCCGAGTGTAACTCAAAGCCTGGGCCCTTCCGAGGTCTGCTGAGAGGGAGGGCGGGCGGACAGATCAGTTTCCTGTGCTGCTATTCTAGGTGGGAAGGCTGGGCAGGCTTCAGGGAGAGGGCTCTGAGTGACCTGGAACCTACCACAGGCAGCACTTTCTCACCTCACCAGGCTTGGAGTCAGCTGGGGGCCTCGGCCTGCGGGGGCCCTGAGCCAGTGGCTGGGTTCCCAAACTGCCCCTGGGCTTAAGAGGCTGTGTGTGCCCTGAGGAGCACAGCTTCCCTCAGCCTCGTTCCCCTGAAACCAGGCCTCCGGGAGGTCCACGGCAGACTTCCTGGCTCTGCCGCTGTCCTTCCTGCTGTCTGATGTGAGTCCTTCGTCCTACAGAGTCTGCCTTATCCACTGGCTAGAGGTTTCTCCAGAGCAGGCTGCCGTCTGGGCCTGGGGGCCTCAGCCTCAGACTGGTGGGCTGCGGAGCCACAAGGGATATTTCTCTGAAGTATCACACACTGGACTCCCACTCTGCTTTATTTTGTTTCTTGGCACTTAACCAGCAGCTGGTGGGGCACCTCTCTGTGGTTGCAGTTAGTCTCCCCTAGGGTGGAGCTCCCTGAAAACAGGGACCCTGTCTGTCTTGTTTATACTGATTTCCCCAGTGCCTGCACGCAGTAGGTGTTGGAGAAATGACAAAGACCGAACACTGGCTGCTGTGACCACCGCAGCCCCATAGGTCTGCCCCCGGCAGAACTGTGACCAGACACGTCCCAGCCTCGAGGGAGGAGTCAGCCTTCCTGGAAGAGGTGTGGACCGTGGCCATGTGGAAGGACCAGGACCTAGATGGGATAGGGAGCTGTGGGAGCTGGACCCACTTCGGGGAAAGTTTCTAGAGAAGCTTCTGACAAGAGAGACCTTTGTGTTGGGCTTTGAAGGGTTGAGGGAAAAGGTCTTCCTTGGAGCAGAACCCATGGAAGCGAAGGCAGAGGCCAGGCGTGCTTGCAGACCTGTGAGGAGGCAGTGGCGAGGGAGCCTGAGCCTGGAGCACTGGGCTGGAGTGTGGAGTCTGGGCTCCAAGGGGATTGCAGGGAGGGCTCCTGACTGGGGTGTTTGGTGTTGGTTGCAACCCAGTCATCATCACCACAGGCTGCCACATGTGCTTCCTTCCCCTGCTGGTGCCTTGGGTCACCTGGTAATTTAAGGAACGGAAGGAAGCCCATCCTCCTCTGAGCAGCCTCCCAGCCTGCAGAGGCTTCCTTCTGCCTTCCCACCTGACCCCCAAGGGTGAGGCTGGCGCCCAGGCAGGCCAGCCCCCTCTGCCCGGGCATGTGCCTAGGGGTTTGGAGCCGGCCTCCCTGGGCTCTGACTGCCCAGCAGTACCTTGCCTGCTCCCCATGAGTCCTGTCATCCTGGAAGTGGTGCTGAGGGGACAGCAGCTGCCTGCCTTTCCCTGCCACTCCGCCGAGCCTCCTCTCCATCTGCCCTAGGCCAGTGACTGCCGGGAGCCTGAGGATGAAACCACACCTGCTGTGCAGATCCCTGTCCTGCTTCCTTATGGTGAGTTGGAGATGGGCCCTGGGAAGGAGAAAAGCCACACCCTCAGCGCTGCAGCTCTCCAGCAAGAGGGTGCAGACACTCCCCAGGAACTCCCTGCCAGGACAGGGCTCATTTACTCAGCTGCTGAAGAGTCTGAGGCAGTCAGACCCTCGGAAGCACCTCCAGGCCCACCCAGGTTTGTCAGGGAGATGGAGAAGGAAGGATTTGCAGGCATTTATTGGTGAGGCAGGCATGGCTGAGGGCAAGTTGCCTATTGGCACGCAGGGTGAGAACAGAGCCCAGCCTGGAGGGTAGGCTGGGTGCCAAGAGGAAATTGGGCAAAGGAGGCCTCGGATTTGGAATCTGAGGGCCATAGCACCTCAGGTGCTGGGGTTCAAGATCTATATTGGTCTGGGGGTCCCAGATTCCAAGTCCCAGGATCAAAGGCTCAGGCCAGCTGCCCAGAGCTACAGGTGAGTCTGCATCACAGACGTGAAGCATCTTGGGATCTGCTCCGGGGCCCGTCTTTCTGCTGTGATGCTGGAAGCTCAGGGAGGGTGAGACTTGGCCTTGGGCCTTGCCAAGGGTTGCTCCATGTATAGGAGGCCTTCCAGCCTTAGCAGGTGCTCTGTGAGCCGGTCTGGGGTCTGAAGGGGTCCCTATTCCATCTCCAGGGCAGCTGATGGTGGCCCCATCCAGTCTAGGCTGAATTGGAGGACTGAGGTCTCCTCCAAGAGTGATTCAGAGAGACAGTTCATTCCTAAGAATGGGAAGCAGAGGGAGCGCTTAGTGAAATGGGCTGGGGACACACACACAGAAGATGGAGCTTTCCTTTGGGATGTGTCTCCTCTTTAGGTGTGGGCGTGAATGGGGTGGCCTCACCTCGAGGGGAAGTCACGGGGGAGGATGTGGTGCTGGAGACCTCGCTGAGGGGAGGGCCTGGAATAGGAAGCACCACCTGCGGACTTGGCTCCAGGGATGATAAATGAGGCTGGTTAATGACATGCCCAGCTGTGATGAGGGCAGGGATGGACCCAAGGCCGCAGGAAGCGGAACAGAATATGAGAGAGGATTCGGAAGCATTTCCTCTTCATTGTTCTGGTCAGCCGGAAGGGCTTGAGATCCCCATCTGGTGGTGTTTGGGGCTTTCCAGCACTTTGCAGAGGCGGATGTGGCTCTGTCCTTGCCCAGGTACTGGCCATGCAGCAGGTCCGGGACAGGACAGAGTTTTCCTCGAAGTGTGAAGGATTGAGGTTAGAAGAGTATGTCCCTGAACCCAGGTGGGGTAGCCCTGGGTGGTCAGTGGTCCCCACCACTGGGGTTTCAGGAAATAGGTGGGGGATAGATGACCCCAGAGACCCCAGCACTTTCTGCCTCTCAGTGCCTGCTGTTCTTCCAGCTGCTACCCTGGCCTCTGGCCACCCTGACATCAACAACCCTTTGGCAGTGCCCACCTGGGGAGGAGCCTGACCTGGTGAGCATTGCCCTGCCCTCCTGCCTGTCCTGGGAAGGTCCTGAGGACCAGGGGCAGAGTCCCTGGCCTGACCCCCCAATGGTCCTCAGGCTTGGCTCCTGGCCATGTTCTCACCCTTTACCTCCCACAGGACCCGGGGCAGGACACATTATGTAGGCCCTGTCCCTCAGGCACCTTCTCAGCTGCATGGGGCTCCAGCCCATGCCAGCCCCATACCCGCTGCAGCCTTCGGAGGAGGCTGGAGGCTCAGGTGGGCACAGCCACTCGAGATACACTCTGTGGAGACTGCCGGCCTGGGTAAGCCAAGGGGAGTACAGGGAGGGTTCCTGGCTGGGTGTCCAGGACTCTGGATCCTGGGGTTCCAGCCTTACTGTACCCTGAGCAGGCCTCGGTCTTCCCATCTGTGAAATGGGAGGGGGCAGGACCAGTGAGGGTGGCTGGTAGGAGAGAATCCAGCCTCTGCTAATGACAGTGTTTGGGAGAACTTCCTGGGCCTCAGTGGCATCTTCTTTCCTCACAGATGGTTTGGGCCTTGGGGGATCCCCCGTGTTCCATGTCAACCGTGTTCCTGGGCACCTCTGGGCACTCGTGGTTGTGATGGTGAGTGGCAGACTGGGGCTAGGGTTGGTGTGGGGGTATGTGCAGGAGGAGGCCAGTGAGCTGGAGCCCAGCAGCCTCTGCAGTGTTCATGTGGGGGCAGTGGGGTTCTTCTCCCAGCCCAGGGCAGGGCGTGTAGCCAGAGGGTGTCCAGCAGGGCACAGCCAGCCACTCCCCTGGCTGTGTCTGCCCACTGTGCTTCCAAGTGGCAGAGAGCTTCCTGAAGGTGGCAGCCACAGCTGGGGGCTGGAGACTCACATGCTGACCTGTCCCTTGTCTCCGTGCTCTCAGACTTATGCCAACCAAGTACAGTGGCTCATGCCTGTAATCCCAACACTTTGTGGGGCCAGGGCGGGAGGATCACTTTGAGACCAGCTTGGGCAACATAACAAGACCATGTCTGCAAAAAATAAAAATAAAAAATTAGCTGGGCGTGGTGGTGCCACTCAGAAGGCCGAGGCAAGAGGATTGCTTGAGCCCATGATTTCCATGCTGTAGTGAGCTGTGATCATGCTGTTGCACTCCAGCCTGGGCCACAGAGCAAGACTCTGCCTAAAAAAACCCATGCAGATAAGTGAGTGCACGCAGACACTTGCACACACCTCCTCCTGCCACTGTGTCACCCTGAGGCACTGATTCATGGCAAGGCCACTGGCAGACATCCCATGTCCCTGTGCCCAAGCATGCGCCCCGTGTGCCATCTCTTCACCCCCCGAGCCCAGCATGAGTGGAGGGTAGGGCTGGGTGTCTGGCCATCCTGAGGAGGCCTTGTTCAGGATGATGCTTTGACGTCCAGAAAGGAAAACAGGAGGGCAGCAGGTTGACCTTTGCATCCCCAGCATGGTGGGGAGTAGGCTGTCCTGGGCACGTTGGCTCTCCTGCAGCCCCCTCTGACTCGGGCCCCGGGCCCCTGTCTCTCTGTGTCTGTGTTGCTCTTGCCTCTGTCTTGCCTCCATCGTCTGTGCTGTTCAGAGTGGGGGCGGCGGGCCCGACGTGGCGTGGAGGTGGCAGCAGGGGCCAGCGGCGGTGGTGAGATGCGGCAGCCTGGGAATGGCACCCGGGCGGGTGGCCCGGAGGAGACAGCCGCCCAGTACGCAGTCATCGCCATTGTGCCTGTCTTCTGCCTCATGGGGCTGCTGGGCATCCTGGTGTGCAATCTCCTCAAGCGGAAGGGCTACCACTGCACGGCGCACAAGGAGGTCGGGCCCGGCCCTGGAGGTGGAGGCAGTGGTGAGGCCCGGCTGGGGTCCAGGTGGGGAGGACAGAGGGCATGAGCCTAGCCCTAGTTCCACTTGGGGCCTGCCAGCAGAACCCTGCCTAGCCTCGGGACTGAGTGGGAGAGGCCTGGGAGGTGACAGCTGCAGACTGACAAAATAGGAGGAAGGGTGAGGGGACGAGGTGTGGCCATGGGGGTGGAGCAGAGGTGGCACAGCTGAGCAGGTGGCTTCAGCAGGATCCCACCCTGCATGAAGCCTTGCCTAGATGTGGGGATCTGGACTCTTTGGAGGCCACAGTTGTGTGTATGGTTCCAGGGTCAGATGGCCTTGGAGGTACTCAAGGTGACCTCTGACCTCTGGCCTGGAGCGGGAGGTGTGCCCTGTGTCAGGAGGGCTGGCAGGACAGCTGTCCTGTCCTGGGCAGGAGCCACGAGGGGCTCAGGTTTCGGTTTTAGGATGTGGTTTGAGTTACAGGGCCTGGAACCGGAGGAGCAGGCATGTGCCACCACCCCCACCCCCAGGGCCCTGGCCCCTTTCCTTCTTCCCCACACCACCACTCCCCTGCAGGGCAGGGGCCCACGTGCGCTCACCCTGCCCTGGGCCCACGGGAGCCTGTGGGCATGTCATTGAATGAAATGGCATCTCCCATGCCAGCACCCTGGGCTGTTGGGCTGTTATGGGAGCCGGAGCCCCTTCTAACTCCTGACACTGGGGGCAGGTAGGGGACAGGAGCATTGGGCCAGCAGGAAGGAAGGTGGTGACTCAGGGCCATTTTGCCTGAGACTGTGCTTGTTTTCCTAGAGACCTCCTTTAACTGCTGGCTGCTGTCTGGGTGCAAGTCCCAGAAGCTCTGTTTGTTGTTGGGTCCAGGGTTGATCATTGTGGCCCATTCTCACACCCTTCAGATTTGGGCCCAAAGCTAACTTGGGGCTCACAGTTAAATTGTTGTGCAGACCGGGCACGGTACAGAGAGGCCATGGAATGGCAGTTTGCTATAGATTTTGGGAGTTCTGGTTAGGGAGGCGGCCCACAGCTCCTTCAGGCTGAGGAGGAGACAGTACAGGCCCAGAAGAAGCTGATGTGCCCTGCCCCTCAATTCAGTGACTGGAGTTCACATGGCCCTGAAGCTTCTATGCACCCGGGCTGTTGGGTACAGGAAGCAGTGGTGAGAGTCGTGAGGGTGATATGGGCTTCTCTGAGCCTGGATCCTGCATTTGCAGGGCTCTGGGAGACTTGCCACCTGAACACACACACTCAGGGCCCTCAAGAAGGCCAGGGGTGCCCTCTGCTGGCAGACCATGGTGTAGCTCAGGAGCATGGCATCCCCTTCTTCCTGAGGATCAGGGCCCTTCTCTTCCCCAGGAATCAATCCTGCCTACCGGGCTGAGGACGCCAATGAGGACACCATTGGAGTCCTGGTGCGCCTGATCACAGAGAAGAAAGGTGAGGAGAAGGTCTGACCCCATCGCAGTGCTCAGGAGAGGAGGGGTTTCCTCCAGGAGCCTGTGAGGCAGCCACAAGGGGGCAGAGTCGTGTCTTGCTCTGCCCTTCCTACTGGGGTGCCTTGAGCAGCCTGGCGCTCTCTGACCCAGGAATGTACACCTCTGCCTCCCATTCTTGCCTGATGAAGTGGGAGGAAAAGGCACACAGTCCAGGCTGGGATGGGTGGTATGGAGGGGTGAGGGGGTTCTCTGCTGGGGCAGGGGGTAGGAGGCGTGTCCTGTATGGCCAGAGCCGGGGTCTGACCACAGCTGCCCACAGAGAATGCCGCGGCCCTGGAGGAGCTGCTGAAAGACTACCACAGCAAACAGCTGGTGCAGACGAGCCACAGGCCTGTGTCCAAGTGAGTGGGCTGGTGGGAGACGATGGGGCCAAAATTCACATTAACCAGCCTGCCTCTTGGGGTTCTCCTGCTTGGGTCTCCTTCCTCATGTAACCCTGTTTCCTCCACGGCCTGCTGGGGTCTCCTGCCCCTGGCCTGTGGCTACTTGTGCCTGTGCCCCCTACAGGCTGCCGCCAGCGCCTTTGAATGTGCCGCATATCTGCCCGCACCGCCACCACCTCCACACCGTGCAGGGCCTGGCCTCCCTCTCTGGTCCCTGCTGCTCCCGTTGTAGCCAGAAGAAGTGGCCCGAGGTGCTGCTGTCCCCTGAGGCTGCAGCTGCCACTGCTCCTGCTCCCAGCCTTCTGCCTAACCCGACCAGGGTGCCCAAGGCTGGAGCCAAGGCAGGACGCCAGGGCGAGATCACCATCTTGTCTGTGGGCAGGTGAGGTGGGCACAGACGCAGCAGGGGCAGTTAAAGACATGACAGCCTTGGGGGCCGGGAGGGGGAGGCAGGGCCCCATCTCAGGCCCTGAGCACCCTGCTCAGTGGGAGCCCTGCCCTTAATAGGTCTCTCTGAAAAGTGGGGGTGCCCAGAGAGGTCAGGACTTCCCAGTTGTGTGTTGTCTCACGTGGAGCCCTTGTGTCCCTCGGGCAGCGTCTTGGCCCCTGTGCACTCGGGCCTCTCAGGCTCAGGCTTTAGTCCATGAACTTCCTGTGTGACCCTGGGCAGGTGCTGCCTTCTCTGTGCCTGGGGATCCCCGCTAATGGGGATGATTGCCCCACTCTCCTCACAGGTTCCGTGTGGCTCGAATTCCTGAGCAGCGGACAAGTTCAATGGTGTCTGAGGTGAAGACCATCACGGAGGCTGGACCTTCGGGGGGTGATCTTCCTGACTCCCCGCAGCCTGGCCTCCCTGCTGAGCAGCAGGCACTGCTAGGAAGTGGCGGAAGCCATACTAAGTGGCTGAAGCCCCCAGCAGAGAACAAGGCTGAGGTGAGGGCCAAAGAGAAAGATATCTGTTGGTAGCTGGGCCAACCCTGACCAAAGATGGGGCAGGGGTGGAAGTGCTGTGGGCCCTGGGCAGGGGCCATGTTCCTGAGCTGAAAGCCAGCCCCTGACTCAGCTTTGACCCCTCACCCCTGTCCACCAGGAGAACCGCTATGTGGTCCGGCTAAGTGAGAGCAACCTGGTCATCTGATGGGCGGTCTAGTCTGAGGACACTGCAGCCCTGCCCTGGGAGGTTCCAAAGGCTTCCTAGAGGAGGTGGAGCTGCAGCTAGGACTGTGAGGACCAAGAAGCAATGGCCCAGCAGACAAGACAGCAAAGACCAAGGCCTGGAGGTGGGAGTGTCTGGCCCAGCGAGGAGGCAGGTGGCTGGCGGGCACTATGTGCAGCAGCGGACTGAGCCCCGCCCCCAACCCTGCTGCCAGGTTGTTCCCCTGCAGGATGCCCTGGCCCCTGTGCCTTCCCTGGCTAGATCCTAGGAGCTCATGGGATTCTCTGTATCACCAGAGGGCTGGGCTTGGCAGAGGGGAGGGGCCATGCCCGTCACCCCTGGCCACATGCCTTGGGAATTAGCCATGCCCTTGCCTCCGTCCAGGGCCCTAGAGCAGATGTGCCTCCCCCTCCTCTTCCGGCAGGTACTGTAAAGGGAAGGGGCAACAAAAAGTCCTGGGATGGGGGATGAGTCCCTGGGTTCTAATCTTGGGCCATCTGGGGCCATTGTCAGGTCCATTTTTCTGACTGTGAAGTGGGGAGAGATGTGTCAGTATCCAGGGCCTCTCCAGCTCTTTGTAGGTTCTAGGCTGGGTTGTGGGGACTGGGGAGCTGGGCTCTACCACCCTTCCTGTGAGTAGCTTTATTCAGCCCCATTTTTGCTGCTTCCAGGGCCTCCGCCTTCAAGGCCCCACGGGGCTGTCCATCCACGGCTCTCCCTAAGGAAGGGGCTTAGTGCATGTGCCTGTTCCCCTCTGACCCAGCTGTTTTTAATGAAACCAAAAAAACAGACTTGATCCCGGCAGGACTGTGGTGCAGAGCTCCCGCCTGCCTACCAGCCCCGAGGTCTCAGGAGCTTTAGGGAGAAGAGTGTTGGCGGGGCTGGAGCGCACCTCAGGCCTCCGTGGTTTCTGCGTCCCTGTGGTGCCAGTGCCTCTGGGCAGTGCAGGTGGCTGCTGGGCCCAGCCCCGACCTCCACTGTGGCTCAGCAACCTAGTTATTTTATTTATGTGGGGCCGTGCAGGCGTGGGCCCACTGCTTGTCCATCCTGTTTCTCTTATTTATTGAAACTCGCTGTTGCCCTATCCTTGTGTCTCCATCCCCTTCCATTTGTTGAATAATAAAAGGTGAGAAAGTGCTGTCATGAGGAGCTCCTTTTCTCAGCCCTTCCCAGCTTATCCACCTGTTCCACGTGTGCCTGTCGAGCCCTCTCCTGTGTTGGGCACCGTGACCAGCTGCCTTCCCCTCGCAGCTCCCGTGCTTCGGCAGCGGGGAAAGCAGACCCAGAGAGACCCCTCACCTCATCTGGTTCTCACCAAAGCTCCTAGCTATAGGCAGGGCTGTCCCACAGAAATAGCATGAGCCACATATGTGACTTTAAATTTTCTGACAACCATATTTTAAAAAGTAAAAAAGCAGGTGAGTTTAATTTTATAATATATTTAACCCAGTCTATCCAAAATATTTTCATTTCAATATAAAATCAGTATAAAAATTGTGAATGAGATTTTTTGCTTTTGCCTTGAAATCTGGAGTGTATCTGACACATCTTGTTTGGAACTCGAATATTTCAAGGGCTCTGTAGCCACATGGCCAGTGCAGCACCGAGGGAGTGCAGCTGTGTGGAGCCCCGGAGGTAAAGGAGCGTGAGGAAGACACGCGGGCCAGGGAATGTGTTCCACTGAGAGGGACAGCATAGCAAAGCCCGGCACCAACACATGGTGGGCACCTCGGCCTTCGGCCAAGATGCTGGGTAGCCTCTGAAGCATTCAGCTCTTGCTTGGCATGTGTGGAGAGGAGAGGAGCCACAGGAGCAGGCGCCACACCCAGGCAAGAGATTGAGTCTCTCCATCGAAGATTCCTAGGGCAAGCTTCCAACCTGGCCCACAGGCCGCATGTGGCCCAGGACGGCTTTGAATGGGGCCTAACACAAATTCATAAACTTTCTTAAAACATTATGAGATCGTTTTTGCTTTTCCTTTTTAGTTCATCAGCTATTGTTAGTGTTAATGTGTAGCCCAAGACAATTCTTGCACTGTGGCCCAGAGAAACCAAAAGATTGGACACCCCTGTGCTAGGGTTTGGTAATGGGAAATGGGTCAGGAGCTTAGGGCCAGCTGGGTGGGACAACAGGCGCAGTCCTGGGGGCACCCGTGACACAGCCATGGAGGACGTCCTGCAGCAGCTAGATGCGAAGGCCCGGAGCTCTCAGGAGACAGACCTGGAGACAAGAAGGCCTACAGGCACTCAGGTGGGTGTTTTGACCAGGACTGGGCTAGGAGGAAACATGGCTTGGGGATAGGGCGAGGGACAGATGCCTGGGCTCCTGCTGCCCCGGCATGGCCACCCCACAGCTGCCCTGTGCAGGCCCTGCAGCGAAGGCACTGCCAGGGAGGCAGGAAGGAAACCAGGGAGGGCAGTGTCCTGGCAGCCAGGGGAGGGGATGGGAGCAGGGTAGGCTGCAAGGCCAGGTGCTGCTGGAGGTGAGGACTGCTCTGTGCCCTGGTGAGTGGCACAGGAACTTGATGGGATTTGTCTCAAGGGAGGGGTGAGACCAGGGCCAGGTGCAGGTGGATTGAGGGGGACGGCTCCCTGCCGAAACCTGGCACAGGCCATGGCTGGGTGGGGCCTTATGCTTTGGGTTTTAGTTTTTAGTTAATTTGGGGTTTTATTGGTGTTTGGTGTGTTGTTTAAAGATGGAATAGAGGGACACTTTTAAACGAATGGCCTCCAGGAGAAGCTGAAGAACAAGAGTGACACTTGTTGGCACCTAGGGAGGTGTGGGGAAGACCAGCTTCTGGGGGTCCCAGGCCTACACAGGCCATGCTGGGGCTGCAGGAGGCTTGGCTTCACAGAGGGCAGAGGCCTTTCTCCTGAGCAGAAGCCAAGTTGGGGGCCTGGCCTAGTGGCTGCAGAGCAAACTGCCCTGGGCATATGTGCTTTGAGATTCAACCTCTCCTTGGGTACCTAGGGTGCAGGCTTCTCTCTCTGGGGCTTCTCAAGTGGGCAGGAAGGGGAGAGGGACACCTCTGAGGATCTAGATGTTTCACCTGGACCAGGAGAGGGGAAGGAGACAGAGACTGGGCATCAGGAGGGATGTTCTGGAACAGCAAAGGATGCCAAAGTGTAGGACAGGGTGTGCGTTGTAGGGGACTAGCAGGCATCACCAGTGTACCCAAGGAAGTATTTCCTGTGGCTACCAGAGTGTATTTGGAGTCCCTGTTTACTGGCTGTTGAGCTCCACCTCGGTCTGTCTTCTCCACCTTGGCTGGCCCTCGGCCTCCTTCCCACTGGGCTGTGGGGTTTGGATGCCCTCTCTGCACCCTGCCCGTCGCTCCTGGGGAGAAGCACATATACATGCAAGCCAGGGTGCTGAGGCTGACTACAGGCTTCCAGGCCAGGGCTTATAAGTGCTGTGCTCTTCTCCAGACCCCCTCCCAAATTTTCTGCTTGCTTGAAAGGTGTGGCCCTGGTCTTTGTTTCTTCACCTGTCCCTTGGGGTGTTGAGGCTAGCTTGCAAGAGTGGGATGAAGAGCTGAGGCCTCAAGTAGGAATGTGCCTGATGCCATTGGTCTTCAGGGCCCACACCCTCACCTGGAAGCTTTTCTGGCTTGCTCCATCTAAATGCTTGATGTTTTATCAGCTCTTGAGCTCAAGAGGCCCACGCAGAGGTGGGAGCTGGAGGACAGGGTGGGGTTCTGGGCTGACCAGTGAGGGGGAGAGTTCTGAGCTTGACCTCTGTGCTCATCCCTTTTCCCCATGAGCCGGAATGTTAGGGGCTGGGACCCATGTCTCTACCTCCCTTCCTGCTTCTGGCCCTCAGCTCTGCCACTGTGGCCTGGAGCTGAGCCTCTAGGAGAAAATCCCTTCCTGCACCAGAGAAACTGACTATGGTGACACAGCCTCAACAATGCTTGTGGCCAGAGCTGTCCCCTTGGACACTCACTGTAGGTGGGTTTCATATTGGGATAAGGACCGTAAGGGAGGCTGGGTGGAGGTACAGGATGAGATCTGGTGAGAAGCATTAGAGAGTAAGGAGGTCTAAGTTTTCATTCCAGTTGCTGTGTAAGCCAAGCTTTTTGGCTTGTTTCCTCTCTGGGTGAGGAGGCTAAGTTCTTAGAGGTATAACTACGGGCACATGGAGCATGAGCTGTACGGGCCTGGCCCTGGGAAGGAATGGTAGACTGATAATCCAGGGAGAGAAGCCTGGGCCTGGACTAGGTAGGCAGTGGCTTCACCCACAAGGGGGAGATGAGGTTCAGTGTTTACAGGGCAAAACTGACAGCACTTGATGGGACTGCTTTGGATGAAGGCACCAGAGCCTCCCTCAACTGTCCTTTTTCTGTAATCACAAACCACGAAGTCCCCCTTCGTCTCCCATCTGACAAATCTACCTTTTAAGAAAGCTCAGGGGGCCGGGTTCAGTGGCTCACACCTGTAATCTCAGCCCTTTGGGAGGCTGAAGCAGGCAGATCACTTGAGCCCAAGAGTTCAAAACCAGCTTGGGCAAAATGGTAAAACCCCATCTCTACAAAAAAAAAAAAAAAAAAAAAAAAGTAAAAATTAGCTGGGATTAGTGGTGTGTACTTGTAGTCCCAGCTACATAGGAGGCTGAGGTGGGAGGATCACTTGAGCTCACGAGCTGGAGGTTGCAGAGAGCTGAGATTGTGCCACTGCACTGCAGCCTCGTGAGAGACTGTCTTAAAAAAAAAACCTCAGGCCTTGATGGGCAGAACATGGGGCTTGGTGCGTGGGCTGTGGAGCCAGACCAAGTGCCAAATGTGAGTTCTGACTGTCCCTCACCAGCTCTGTACTGTCAGCCAACATACTTACCCTCCTCAGCTTGCCCATATAAGATAGCGCTAACAGGGCTCACCTCACATGTGCTGTGAGGACGGTATGCCTTAAAATGTGAGCAGCAGGCACTAGCCACACAGTAGGCACTCAATAGATGTCAGCTTTATTGAGCAGACAGCTCAATTGGTTTCAACTCTGAATGGGCTCACTGTGCTCCCACATCACACACTTAGGGTAGGTGCTGAAGTTGCCACTTCATAGCTCCCCAGCAGCTGTAAAGTAGGTCCACCCTTAGGGCAGACCCCTGTCAGATCAGCTATGAGATGCACCTTAGGTATTTCTTGACGCTGAGAACAAGTTTAGCATCAACTTGGGGAGAAGCCCAAGGGACTCACTGGCCCGGGGACAGTCCTCTGTGCCTCCCTCCCCAAGAACCACTCAGTCTAGTCACCTAAGACTTTTTTTTGGGAAACTTTTTTTTTTTTTAATAGTTATTGAGTGTTCTACAGCTTACAGTAAATATCATAGTTACAAATTCTTGGCTTCAATCTTTCAGAGTGATCACTGTCTGATCTTCAAAACATAAAAACCCAAAAGAATCCAAAACAACAAAACAAAACCAGATTTACACTTCAGACACACAAGCGAGGCCATGGGGCTTTCCAATCTTTACACTCGAGTGTGTTTTGAAAACACCTATAAATTCTTTGATCAAACTACTTGGAAGACACTGGTGAAAGGTTTATTATTATTATTTTAAATGTTTTATTTTTAAAATGTGAGTTCCAATAAAATTTAAAAATTAGATTCCAACCTGTAGATTAAAATGAATTAAAAAATACAAAATCATATACAACGCTCTCTTCACAGGGATGTTACATGCCATGAGAACAGGTTTCTCTGTCATGTGATATGAAACAGGGAAGCAGATGCCTTGAAGTCAGGATGGGGACAGGCCCTTGGGCCTTTAGAGATCATTACAGACAACTCCAAGTTGCTAGAGGCCTGGCCTTGCCTCTCCCTGGGTAAGGAGGAGCTTGAGTCACACCATAGATCCAGACTATCTGGCTGACCCCAGGAGGTCGTCTCTGGGACCGTCCCCACTCTTTGTCTCTTGACTTTTAGGCCTGAGGAGAAAGGCTGGGGTCTGGAGATGCTGGTCTTGCTGGGGTGAGGCCCAAAGCTGATTTCACCCATTTGATTCCTATGGGCTGGTACTTCTCTGTAAAGCCGTTATGTATGTTCTCTTCAGGAAGGAAATGGGTAGAGGACCTCACTACCACAGCAAGGATATACAGGGACTATCCATGTGGCCACAGGGAAACAAGTGCTGTCTTTTCCCTTTCTGGCTTTGTGGCAGCCAGTCCCAACTCCTGTGTGCCTCAGTTGGCCTTTGCGTTGGGCTCAACAGCATGCACAACAGAAGACATCCACTGGACAAACTGAGGGACTGGGACCCCAGTCTGGCTGGCCATGGAGTGTTGAAGCTGGCCTGCCAGGAATTTTGAAGGCTGGGCCCTAGAACTATATATGCTTAATTTAAGAAACAAGGAGTTTTCTAGGAGAGGGGCAGATGGATGAGTAAGGGACAAACCCTGCAGCCCACCTGGCATGCCTGCCTGTGTGCTCAGAGGCTCTGGTGTGGAATCCCATCAGTTAGTCTGGCCGTGTTTCTTCAGCTCTGTGGGTGGTCCCACTGGCCCACTCTACTACTGTGCCCTCCAGATTCCCAAGCTTGGCAAGCAGCTGGGGCTGCACAGCCAGTAGTGATTTGGGAGAATATAGGATAGAAAAGCAGACTTCCGTATATTTTCACTTAACTGCAATTGAGGAAGAATTATGATATAGATGCTGATAGAAAGCTCACAGGGCCCAGAATGGGGCTCATTGCCTCTGGCCACAGAACAGAGCTGAGGAATTGGATATGGAGGCTCCGGGGCTGGCTTAGCCAGTGCCTCACTGGAAACATGGATGAGTCGTATCTGTATGATGAGCCAAAACTTGTCCTACTTTTCTACTTCAGGTGATTCCTTTCTGAAGCCCATCAGAACAAAACAAGGCCTTCAAAGGACCTCCAGATCTCTGGGAGTGAGGTACCTCAAATTTGGAACAATTTGGGTGGCCAGGGGTAAGGATGCTCAGTCTGATTCTGTTCCCCACCCCTGGGAAAAGCAAGCCGAGGGACCTCAGTCCACATGCTTTTGGCCAAATCTGCACCACATCCGCTTGAAGTACCAAATCACTGGGTCTGGATAGTGGGCAGGCTCTCAGGCTAGGAAGGCAGGTGTACAGGCTTACCAAGGACATGGGCCTCTCAATAGGAAGATGCCTCAAGCTGTCCTTGAACATGTCTTCAGTCCTGGGCACTGTGACCCCCCCCCCAAAGTGTTTTGCCCAAGATAGGCCTTTAATTGCAAATTCTTGTTGTTTTTGTGCTGCCAGCTAGATGTGCCTCTGTATCCCCAGGACCCATTACAGGTCCTGGCCCAAAGCAGTTCATACAAATCTGTGCAGCTCAGAGGACTGGGCTTCCCTGGTCTCCGTAAGTATAGGTAGTCCCTCCCTTCATGCTTGCCAAGACACCCAGCAGGTGGCAGCAGAAAGAGCAGAGGTTCTGAAGAATCACAAGCTGTGTAACCCTTTAGCAAGTCTCAAGCCTTCTGAGCCTTAGTTTTCTTCATCTATAAAATGGGGGACTTTGGCAACCAATGCCAAAGTACTTTGCATACCAAAAAAAGCTTCGGACAGGTGTGTCCCTACTAAATATTCAGGAAAGGGGATATACATTTTAGGGTCATTTGCCAGGTAAGAAAGAACAGCAACTATCCTATCTCATGAGGAAGAAATTAAATATGCATTTTTTTTTTTTCAAAACATGGCAAATGATTGTTTCAGGCTTTCACTATTTGCAGGCAATCCAGCTCCCATACTCAAACTTTCTTGGCCCCAGGCCAGTGAGGAGACAGTATCAGGTAGAAGTAGAGGAATTCAAAAGGGTTGGCTGGTGACTGGAAGCATCTGTACCCCTGATCCTGGCCACACGTGTTGCACCTGGGGAGAGGCAGTGACGTGAGAAGGAGAAAGGGGTTTGCGTGCTGGTGCCAGTGCTGTAGCTGTCATGTGGGCACATCCCTTGTCTTCTTTCTTGCCTGCCTGCCTTCAATGGAAGGGCCCTTCCAGCTTTTTGTCTAGCTTGACTACCATGCCATCTAGAATCTCTGGAGGATACCTAAGGTACCGCCCACCAGATCTCTGTGACCTTACCAGTAACTGTGCCTATCCTACCAGAGGCACATGACTGTCCCCTCTCCTGGGCTCAGTCCCTTTGCAGTGACTCCCCAAGCTTGGCCAGGCTTGTGGATCTCCATCACAGCAAGAGGGCTGAGGCTGGCTGAACTGGGGCTCATACTGAAAAAGGGGTGCTGGATCTGGGCTCTTCCAGACCACAGCCTTTCAGTGCCTATTTTCACCTTAGGGCCTCCCTTTGCTCTTGAATTACATGGTAGGGGTGAAGATGGGGCACAGAGCATAGATGCTTCAGTACGTGAGCCTAGTGGGGATCAGATGGAGGGGAATAAGATAGCAGACAGGCTGGGATTCAAGCGGCTGTGTCACTTATTAGCAAGTCACTTCACTTTTCCAAGCCCTGATTTCCTTAAGGATCAAATTGGAGAAATAACCTCTATCTCATGGGGTTAAGCCAGAATAATGTATGTTAAACTGCTCCATGAATTGTGAGGTCCAGTTGTTAGTTTTACTTACTGGTATAGCAAGAAAAAAAGTTACACGGTCATTCCTAGGTCTCCTCCTCTTCCTTTCTCCTGTCTGTGGTTCCACCCCAGCCCACAGAGAGGCAGCAGGGTTCGGGGAAGCCTGGCAGATACCAACATTCTGCTGACTATGGGCCTGTTTCCTTCCATAACCTGTTTCCTCATTTGTCAATTGACTATAATAACTCTGACCCTGTCAGGGTGAGTACGTGAAAGGCTGTGAAGTGCTTTGAACTCTATGATGCACCTGACAAATGCAAAGGTTTCTATTATCATTATTATTTTGGCATTTTTAAAACATGTATGACATAATCTAGACCAACCTTCTCCCACCTTTACAAAACCAAAGCGGGTAGGAGGAGTATCTGCAAAAAGTGAATTAACACTGGAAAACTTTGTTATTTTAAAGTGAAACCTCATCAGCACCCCAGAACAGACAATTCAGAACAGCTGGATTTTTTTCTTACTGGTCCTAAAGCTCCTTGGAAGCCCAGGAAGGTAGGCCCCCAAACTCCTGGCTCTAGGCCAAGGATGCTGATGGGCTTTGCCCTTCTGGGAATGGCTAGACAGCTTCTAAGCTTCCAACCCAAGGGTTTCCTGATTTTTCCCTCCCTTAGGGAGACATGGGAGGTAGGGGTAAGGGTATGTCCAAGTTTGCAAAAATTTAAAATGAAAAAGGTTTTTTAAAGTCCCAAATGTTGTCAATGATCCCATTTTATACAGTAAAATATTCATGCCCCACCCCCAGAGGGGCTGCTGGCCCAGCCAAGTGCTGGGTGCCAGAGGCTGCTGCTGAGCAATCCAGGCTCCTGGCTGAGACTAGCAGGGACCTCCTTGTCCCAGAGATCCCTCTTCTCCCAGATGAGCCTGTCTCCTGGGCCTCATTCTTCTTGTCCTTCTCTCCTGATGATTCCCATTCTCTTCTCTCTTCCTTTCCCTCTCCTCTCAGGATGAGGAGCTACTGTCCTAAAAGCAGGGCCTCTCCTTTTCAGACAGCCCACCTGCTCCTTCTCCTGCAGGTAGAGTCAGGTACAGGATGAAAGTTCCAGATGTCTTCACAGAATTTCCAAGTGCTATTTCTTCATTTGCAATTTCTGTTCCTGCCATTTGCCTCTGTGTGGCCTCTGCCCAGTCTTTAACCCCTGCCTTTGGAGTCCATGGAGGAAAAGAGCAGAAATAGGAGCCCAGAGACCATTCCAGAGCTTACCAGGTATGGGCGTTGCCGACTTAATTTTTACAAAAACCAAGCCAATCCATCCCTAGGTAAATTTTCATAGGCAATGCCACTAGGTAGGAAGGCTGCATTTAATGCTAATTTACTGTGAGGTCTAGGGAAGTTCTTTCTTCTTCTCTGGGCCTCAGTTTCCTCATCTGCCAAATAGGGGAATGAATGAGATGATTGCTAAGGTCCCTTCAGTTCCATGAGTCTATGAAATGTTTATTGCTATTGCTTTTCCTTCACTATCCTGACCTTCAGAGCTGCCAGCACCCACCTGGAATGTGGTTCCTTCACTTGGGCCATGAATGGCACAGGTAACCAAGAGCTTGGCCTGCCTGCAAGCTCTACGGACAGACAGGTGAGTCCTGGCACTGGGAAGGGCAAAAGGAAAGGGAGAGAAATGCCCTAGGTTTTCACTCCGATCAGGAGGAAGCTCCTCATCAGAGTGGGTCCATGACAGCTCAGAGGCCGAAGTCTGGATTACACAGGGCATCTGGCCTTCCAAGGCCCCAGGATGCTGGGATCCCACCACCCTGCCGCTGCTTGGCAGGTCTGAGGTCAAAATCACCTTTTGAGGAAGTGCCAGGTCAGTGAACATCACTGTGCAAATCAGAAGGTCCAGGGCCAGATGCTTTGGCTAGAGACCTTTCAAACCAAAGCCATGAGGCAAGCACCGCTCCTCCCTTCCCTCTCCTTTCCCACAGTGCCCTCCCTCCCCCCCACCCTCCCCCAAATTCTAAAGACTTTTTTCCCCAGATTCTCAGCCTGGGCTATTAAGCTGCTAATAACACTCCTACATAGTCAGGTGGTTTTGTTCTTGGTCTGTTACAATGGTTCTCAGGAGACATTTCCTTTGTGTTCAGGACATGGGAATGTCTTGAACTAATCTTAAGAAAAAACAAGAACACTCCCTCAGAGATGTAGCCTCCTCAACAGCTCTGAATTCCTACCCCAGACCATATCTGTTTATGCTCTTCAAATGGAATCAAGCCTTCAGATGAACCACTGCAATAAACCCTACTCTGCTTGCCTCTAGACCGGGATCCCTAGGGACAGGACATTCAGGGAAGAGCGTAGAGGATATGACCTGGTCAGGTAAGAGGAAGGGGGTAGAGCTGGAAGGGCAGTGGCTAAGAGGGGGACAGGGCGGAGAGGCAGGAGATTAGAAAAAGCAGCTTTTACAGAAACCAAAAATCAAAATCAAAACCATTAAAGATGCATAAAGTGACCCTTGCACTTCCGTTGTCTCTTGCAAATAGAGGTGGTGCTGCTAGGGAACTGCTCCAGCACCGGTGTAAGACTTGAGTAGTTGCATACAATGTGTGACTCCAGATCTGTGGAGGGAAAGGGGAAAGAAACTGTGATAGTCCAGAGGCCACTTTAGGAAACCTCTGGGCCCCCTCCCTCAACTTGGGAGCCCTTCATGAGGCCTCTGTGCCTTCCTAGTGAAACTGCCCACTTCCTACCAGTGGAACTTGTTGTGCTCTGGTGCCAAGAGCCCTGGAGAAGGTAGGGGGAGGACAGATGATGTGGTGGGCCAGAGGATTTCAAAGGGACATCCCTGGAGCCCTATGGTTCACCGTCACTGCCTCATGAGCTGCTGAGGTGACTAAGGAAGCCAGGGGTCTGGGTCAGCCCAAAGCCTCCAACTGGCTCCAACCAAAGCTCTAACATATGATTTAGGTAAGATTTCATTTGAAGAATGGGGCCCATAGTTAAAAGAAGTCTGAAGACCATGAGGTAAATGGCACAGAATTTGGTACAGAACTGACATTGAAGCCGTAGCTTAATTTTTGTTGGCTAAGTGATACTGAACTACATAGTTATCTATAAAATAGAGCTAATGATCCTTATTTCACAGAGCAACTGTAAGGATTATGAGATAACATAAGCAAAGGGATAGCAATTATTATTTCTGTTGTTACTTGGATTTCAACAAGCAGTCAACAGAAGTGATAGCTATTAAGAGTGATATTATGGACCCTGGAGCAGGAAAGCAAGGTAACTTGACAACTGTTACCTGCCCCAGCTGACACCTGTGCTCCAGACCCAAGCCAGGGGCTTTGAAGCAGTTCCTGTATGTATCCCCCTCCCACCTCTCTCACCCTGGCTGAACTCACTTGGATGGGCTGCAGGCTTTACCAGTGTGGGGGCACGTAGCTGTACGCAGGGGTTCCTTGGGCCCTGTATGTTGGCATGGAGACAGGGTGTGCCCCAATCGCTGTGTGCTGGGGTGTAGTCAGCAGGGTACCTGAGCATCCAGAGAGAGAGAAGAGTAACCTGATGAGGCTGCACCAGACACAGGAATGAAGAGGATGAAGCTACAGTCTGGCATGACTGCTCCCTCTGCCTGAATCCCCCATCTCCCTCACCTTCCTGATGCACTGCTCTCTGCCCTTCTCCACCTCACCAGGCTTCACCTCCTTAAGGCAATCTTTTCTGATGCTTGAGGACAGAATCACTATTCCAAGTCCTCCTTCCCCACCCTTTTTCTTTTTGAGATGGAACCTCGCCCTGTTGCCCAGGCTAGAGTGCAATGGTGTGATCTCAGCTCACCACAGCCTCTGCCTCCTGAGTTCAAGCGATTCTCCCACCTCAGCCTCCTGAGCAGCTGGAATTACAGGTGTGCATCACCATGCCCAGCTAATTTTTGTATCTTTAGTAGAGACGGGTTTTCACCATGTTGGCCAGGCTGTTTCAAACTCCTGACCTCAAGTGATCCACCGGCCTCAGCCTCCCAAAGTGCTGGGATTACAGGCGTGAGCCACCATGCCTGGCCTTTCTTTTACTTTTGTGTGTCTTACTGCACAATCACACTGAACAGTAACTGTGATGTCTTGTATTTCCCACACTAACCTGGGTGTTCCTTAAGGACAGGGTTCTGGTCTGATCTATTGATATCTGGTTCCCAGGACCCGAACAACAAGGTTGGCACCAAGTAGATATCCAACAGTTTGCTGACTTGATCTGGGGAGTAAGAGGCCTCAACCATACCGTTACATTAGGGGCAGAATAAAATCCAAATGCTCACCCTGCCCCTTGTACTTTCTTATCTCAGATGGTAGCCTAGCTGGTTCTTTAAAAGTTGGGTCTCTAGGCCATGCATAATGGCTTATGCCTGTTACCCTAGTACAGTACTTTGGGAGTCAGAGATGGGTGGATCCCTTAAGCCCAAGAGTTCAAGACCAGCCTGGGCAACATGGTGAAACCCCACCTCTACAAAAAAACAAAAAAAAAAACACCACAAAAATTAGCTGGCTGTGGTGGCACACGCCTGTGGCCCCAGCTACTTGGAAGGCTGAGGTGGGAAGATCACTTTAGCCCAGCAGATCAAGACTCCAGTGGACCAAGATCGTGTCACTGCACTCCAGCCTGGGTGACAAAGCAAGACTCTATCTCAGGAAAAAAAGGTCCTTGGGGACTTCTGCTTCTCTCATCCCTCAAAATTATTATAATTATTGCACAGGTCCTTAAGCTCCTGCCTAATAAAGAATATTGTACCTGTGTTCTCTTTTTTGGAGCCCCTGCTGTTACTGGAGTGCTAGTATCTCTCTTCCCTAAACTGCACTGACAGCCTCCTCACTGACCTACTTGCTTCCACCTCACCCCTTCTAATCCTGCCTCCACTCTGCTTAATGTTTAAACTTAACGGTGTCCCTGCCTGCCCTGCTTGACCCCCTTTGTGCGCAATAGAGGTACCACAAGGTATTCAAGACTTTCCACCATCTTACCCTTGCCAGCGATCCAGCCACCTTCCAACTCCCAGCTCCTATTTCCTAAGGGCTTTGGCTCCATTGCTCCATTCTATGAACATGCCATCACCATGTTCTTTCTGCACCACCCTTCCCTCTTTCAATTCTCTAGTTAGCCTGCGTTCACCCTTTAAGGCCTAGCTTGATATGCCCTTCTTGGTGGAATCTTCCTCATCCCTGTAGACAAACTTAGAGGCTCCTTCCTCTGGGTTCCCATGCCCCCCACCCACCCCAGGGCACAGGATCTCTTGTGCTATGCTGCAGTCGATTCCATGACTGTGTTCTCCGCTCCGTTGTGAGTTCCTAGAGGAAAGGGATGGACAGTGATGCAGACGCTGCTGCTGACATTGCCATGGTGGTGCCTGCAACCATGCCTCACCTGCTGACATTGCCATGGTGGTGCCTGCAACCATGCCTCACCTGCTGACATTGCCATGGTGGTGCCTGCCACCATGCCCATGGCCACGCCGTTGGTCCTGGGGGCAGCAACAGGAGCCGGGTAGATAGCAGAGGGAATGCTGTTAGGCTGGACGACTGTGGTGTGGTGGATGACATGAGGCTGGGCAGCGTACACCGGCTGTGTGTAGTAGGCTCCCTGGGGGAAAGAGGCTGAGGTCACATAAGCATTTGGAGAGGTGGGTGGGATGTGGAGAGAACAGCATGGGCTGAAAGACACAAAGTCTGGACCCCAGCTGGGGGTCTACTTGTCTTACTATGGGACTCTGGTCAGTGCAGTGCTGGGCTTATTTGAAAAATAAGCCTCTAGGATGTGAGGGTGATCTGGCTGCAACATCTGTCACCCTATTGATCGCCAGGGTTGATTCAGCTGATCTGGCTGGCTAGGTGGGTGTCCCCTTCCTCCCTCACCGCTCCATGTGTGTCCCTCCCGAAGCTGCATGCTCTATTGAAGAGGACAACCATCCCCTGATAGAGGAGGACCAGTCTTCGGTCAAGGGTACATGAGTAGCTGCACTTCCCTGCTAGAAAAATAAGGCTCTAATTCTGTCCTGCCTTGCCCCTAAGGCTGCTATGATGATCTAATGGGATAAGAGCTCTACTCCCTTAACCCCAGTTTAGCATTTTAACATGTTTTATCTTATTGCAACGAACTTTTACAAACTGCCTATTTAAAGGTAGGAACAACAATCGCATGCTTACTGTTACCAAGCATGTGAACAGGGCTGGTAAACTCTAGAACACATACAGGTATCGATCAACTTACAACCTATGCAACTTACGACCATTCGACTTTACGACCACAATCGCTAGCCACGACTGCTCCGCGTCTGGCAGGCAAACGTTGCCCAGCTGGGCGTACGACAGTGCAGACCATCTTCTGGCAGCACTACCATCTCCGCGTGCACCATTTCAACTGTACACATAGCCTACTCAACTTACGACCAAATCGTGTTACGACCGCTCCATGGTCCCGACTGCGGTCGTAAGTCGAGCACTGCCTGTACTCTGAAGGATAATTAGTATCATACTGGTACAAGTGCTAGCATTTTATGTTGGAAAAAAAAATGGCGACTGGGCGCAGTGGCTCATGTCTGCAATCCCAGCACTTTGGGAGGCCAAGGCAGGTGGATCACTTGAGCTCAGGAGTTCAAGAGCAGCCTGGCCAGCATGGTGAAACCCCATCTCTACTAAAAATTAAAAAAAATTAAGAAAAAATGAGCTAGGCGTGGTGACGCATGCCTGTAGTCCCAGCTACCTGGGAGGCTGAGGCAGGAGAATGGCTTGAACTTGGGAGGTGAAAGTTGCAGCAAGCCGATCTTGTGCCACTGCACTCCAGTCTGAGCGACGGCAAGACTTGTCTCCACACCCCAAAACAAAAAAACAACAAAAAAAGGCATAAATGGATAGCATTTCTGAAGATGTCTCTTATTAGCTATTTCCCTTTAGGTAGAAAAGGTAAGGATGAAGACAGTGGTCCAAGGTGACTCCCAATTCCTGAATCACATGGCTGCTTCCTGCTGCCACAATCCACTGGCCCACTGACTTCCAGGGGGAGTAAACTGGAGTCCCTGAGATCATCGTAATTCAGAAATCTTCAAATGTTTCTACTAAATGAGAAAAATATCTCAAGCCTCTTAAGTTTTGCCTTCTACTTTAAAATACAGCTGTTTTTTTAAACTAAAAAAAGTATTCTCCTCACCACATACACTTCCTATAGAGTTGTCACTCCAGAAGAATGTGTCATGGATGTGCTAGAGCCCCATATGGTCCCCTGTCTCATACCAATCCTGGAAAGCATATGTCCTCCAGCTGAAGGAGCCCAGAAAGGGCCATCAGGCACAGAAAGAGTAACTTGCCCAAGGTCACAGAGGACACTAGTGACAGAGCCTGTGTACTTTCCTCCTCCCCACTCAGTTCACAGACTTGATCAAGGAAGGGCAGATGTGGGGGTTAGAAAAGATCAAAACATTGGGGTCTCATCTTGACCAACTAATAGTTCATGGTGTAACCCTGGACACGTCATTCCCCTCTTTGCGTCTCAGTTTCCCCACTTGTTTAACAAAGGAGCTGAGCTAGAAAATCTCTGAGGGCCCTTGTCCTCTGATGTTCTGGGCTCTGTTAATCTAAATGACTTCATGTCTCACTCCTCTAGGGGCTGAGGTGGAATGAGGGAGTAAGTAGAGTGCAGGGATATTGCTTCAGTCATACAACAGGGATGGTTAGCGAGAGCCATAAACTCTCCTCTCCTTCCCTCACTTCCTCGCCCTGCCCCACCACACTGCAGCCAGGCTGGAGGCTCCTCTACCTGCAGAAGAGGTGGCTTTGACATATACCTACCTGGGCATACAGATTCTGCTGGGGGTAGGCACTTCTGATTGGATACATGGCCGTCTGATAGGGGTTGGGTGATGGGGAGTAGGGGGGTGGAGCAGTATTACTCTGGGTCGGTGGGACCTTGTACGGTGTCCCCGCAGTATATCCTGTACCAAGGCAATAAGAGAGACTTCCAGTTAGTTGGCAGAAGAGCACTGCTAGAAGGCAGCAGGTCCCAGTCATGACTCCCCAGACTAAAGATGGGCTGAATCCAGGCTGGAAACAGAGATGAGAACAAACAGAACAGAGCTCCACCCAGAAAGCCCTGACCCCAGAGGCAGCTCCCTCAGTCCTGGTGCACAGGGCTGCATGTTTCTGGGCATCTTTTCTTTCTCTGGGTCTCAGGGCTCTTATCTATAAAATAAGAGGCTAGAACCAGATGGTCCCTTTCCGCTCTGACAGCCTGGGATTTGGAGCTGTGTGGAGTGGGCAGGTGCAGAGAGATGGAAGCCCTCAACCCACTTGCTCTTTATTGCTACTCTATCTTCTTGCTTTTGTCTTCTCATGCAGCATGCAGGGTATCTTTTTGCTGCTCTCTCTCTCTTGCTCTATTTCTTTTTCTCCTTATCTCTCTCTCTCTTCTTGGACTTCCCTCCATCATGTTCCCCTTCCTCCCCACCAAGTTTGAAGGTGGAAACCCCATACAAAACACCATCCAGAGATCCTCATCTTCTGGGATGCTGAAAAACTTTGCTCTACAGAGTTGGCTTTCCTTCTCTCCTGGGGTCTAGGGGAAGGTTACTTCTGCCTGAAAAGACATGAAGTAAGAGATCACAAAGATTCACATCAGCCTGGAACCTGGGCCATGTCTGTCACTAACCAGGATGGACAAAAAGTTGAGACTGAGAAGTCAGGCCCCAAGAAGCTCACAATTGGCCATGCAAATAAATTGTGCTGCTTTGAATCCTCCGGAAAAGAGTGATAGATCCCTTGTTCACAGAAAAAAAAAAACTTGAAACATGAGTCATAAAAGGAGACAAGACTGTCTCCTTTTAGAATCACAAAATGGAATTATTCTATGGAACCCAAGTGATCAAGTGACCCCAACCCTAGCACTTTACACAAGGGGATCCTGGGCTCAGAAAAGGCAAGTCTTTTTAATAACTTCTCCTGAAGACTCTAAACTCTTCTAAGTTGAAGGAACAGTACCAGGGGACCTATGCTTTGAAGCCCTGCTGGGGAGGTGCTGAGGTGGCTTCTTTTCTGTGGTTCGATCTTGGGTAGGTCTAGCTGACCTCACTGGGCTTCAGCTCTTTCACCTATAACATTTCTCGCCAAGGACCCTTTCAGCTCCAAACTGCTGTTTCCATTACACAAGAAGAGAATGGGGGCAGAGTGGAGGGAGTGCTTTATTGGAAGAGAAGACATCTAGTCTTCAGTTC
Source organism: Saimiri boliviensis (assembly GCF_048565385.1). Taxonomy (NCBI): domain Eukaryota; kingdom Metazoa; phylum Chordata; class Mammalia; order Primates; family Cebidae; genus Saimiri; species Saimiri boliviensis. The sequence continues at coordinate 72,164,548 of NC_133454.1, read as the reverse complement.
TGGCTTTCCCCCTAATTTTTGGTGACAACTGTCAAGTCTTTGGGCCTTAGTTTCTTATTTTGTAAAATCAGGTGGCTAACAATGAAGATCTCTTCCTAAATGAAAATTCCATGCGTCTAAAGATCTGGGTCTCTTCTACCCTAACCCCAAGTAAAAGAAAGCTACCACATGGTCACAAATCTCTCTCAGTCCACATCACACCTCTTTGGCTTGGCATCCCCCTGCCCAAGGACTCAAGAGGATATGAGAGCTGCTGAGCAGCTGCCACAAAAGTTGAGCTTTCCCTGGATTCATGTTGTTTATTTTTCCACCTGCAGATACATAGTTTTTTCGATAGTTTTGTGGTCTAATATGCCTGGGAAGTAAGTAGCGACGAGGATAGAGTGGAAAGGGCATATGAAAGAAAGGGAAGTATGTTAAAAAGTAGAAACTAACTGGCAGCGGGACTGAGATGAGTGAGAATTCTAGAGCAGATTTCTCAAAGTTTCTAGATTATGGAGCTTATCTTGAAATGCGGTCATAGGAGGAGAAGCAGACACTAGGGGAAGACAGGGAGACTAGCTTTGCGGATTTCTAGAAGGAATCATCTGATGTGTATGGAGACACAATTTACTTATCTATAAAACAAAGGGGTTTTATAGATAAACTGGAGATAGACATTTCCCAAATGTAGACAACAGATTATAGATTCCAAGGGATCTTTTTTTTTTTTTTTTTTTTTTTGAGACAGAGTTTCGCTCTTGTTACCCAGGCTGGAGTGCAATGGCGCGATCTCGGCTCACCACAACCTCCGCCTCCTGGGTTCAGGCAATTCTCCTGCCTCAGCCTCCTGAGTAGCTGGGATTACAGGCACGCACCACCATGCCCAGCTAATTTTTTGTATTTTTAGTAGAGACGGGGTTTCACCATGTTGACCAGGATGGTCTCGATCTCTTGACCTCGTGATCCACCTGCCTTGGCCTCCCAAAGTGCTGGGATTACAGGCTTGAGCCACCACGCCCGGCCTCCAAGGGATCTTAATAGTTGTTTTTGCCAAAGGAAAGGAAAGAGAGTTCTGTAGTGCCATATGTTTGTGAAGTCACAATGTAAAATAGAAGGAAACAGTCATGATTTTTTAAAAATTCCATGACCCCGAGAAGTTTTTAAAACAATAGAGTGGGCTGGATATCATGGCTGTCACCTATAATCCCAGCACTTTGGGAGGCCAAGGCAGGAGAAGCACTTGAGACCAGGGTTCAACACCAGCCTGGGTAACATAGACTACATCTCTAAAAAACAAGAAAAAAAAAAAAAACGTAGCCAGGCAAAGTGGCTGGTGTAGTCCCCAGCTACTTGGAAGGCTGAGGCATGAGGATGCCTTGAGCCCAGGAGTCTGAGGTGTAGTGAGCCCTGATCACACCACTGTACTCCAGCTTGAGTGACAGAGCAAGACCCTGTCTCTTAAAAAACAAAAGGTGGGAGGTGAACTGTGAATCTCTAAGATGGGAATATGTACGAGACTGTATTTCCCAAATTAATTTTAACACAGAATCTTTTACTTATACCATAAATATTTAAAACAATTAGCCAGGTGTGGTGGCTCATGCCTGTAATCCCAGCACTTTGGGAGGCTGAGGTGGGCAGATCACAAGGTCAAGCGATCAAGACCATCCTGGTCAACATGGTGAAACCCCGTCTCTATTAAAAATACAAAAAAATTAGCTGGGCCTGGTGGCTTATGCCTGTAGTCCCAGCTACTTGGGAAGCTGAGGCAGAAAAATCACTTGAACTCAGGAGGAGGAGGTTGCAGTGAGCTGAGATCACGCCACTGCACTCCAGCAGCCTGGCAACAGAGTGAGACTCCATCTCAAAAAAAATAAATAAATAAAACAGTTAAATTTCAGCCATGCTTTTTGTAATTGGCAGCTTGTTTTGGTTAACAAAGTTTTATTGTAACATATCTACAACCATTCATTTACATATTGACTAAGGCTACTTTCCTGCTACAATGGTGGTTACTGACAGAGACCATTCTGCCTTTTGAAAAGCCTAACTATTTGACCCTTTACAGGAATGTTTGCTCACCCCTGATTTAAAAGGAATATATCAAGGTGTAGAGAATCCTAGCGGAGTTGAAAGCATCCCTTTTCTAAGCAGGAGAGGACACCCCTGAATCAGAAGATGCCTGTTTCTGAAAGCTCTGCAGCACAGAGAAGTGGTTACGAGCAGTCTGGAGACAGACTGACTGCCTAGGTCCAAACCCCCAGCTCTGCGACTTAATAGCTGTAGGATACATCAGTCTCCTTGTGTGTAATATGGGAACAGTAATGGTATCTACTTCATAGGATTCCTGTGATAAATACATTAATTGTTAAATAAAAAGCACTTAGAATAGTACCTGACATATTAGAAGCACTTTATAAAGATTAGCTATTGTGATTTCTTCTCTCTCACTTTATAGGGAGACAGTAAGCTCCTGTCCTAAGGGTATGCAGGCAGAGCCTGGTCTGAAAGACGAAAGCTAAACTATGACTACTATGGTCTGTCCCAGCTTGGAATGCAAGACTCTAGGATTCTAAGATTATAAAATGTTATGGCTTAAAATGCCATGATTTTGTGATTCTTTAAAGTTAACAGGCCAACGATGCTGAAGACTTTCCTTTACACTGCTGGAGAATATGCTCTGGAATTTTTATCTTCCCTGGGGAAGCTGCATTACCTATTCTATGCTGCAAGCACAGCCATATTACAAAGTGGTGAGACTATCCCTCTGAGGAAAATCAAAAAGCTCTAAGAGACTGCAGTAGAATTTGGTTTCCACATCTAAGAATAACCTTGCTGGAGGATGTTTCCCTTTCTTTGTGTTATGAAATGAGAGACACACATACTTAGAATACAAATAAGTAGCCAAAACACCCTTGGCAGCCAGAGAGATGATGCTGCAGAAGAAGGCCTTGCTTGTTTGTCCAGACAGTCTGAGACGGGGGAAGCAGAACTGCAGAGCTAGAAGAGACCTCAGAGATCATTAAGACCAGCATAAACACTTCACAGATGAGATCATGAGTAGCTGCTGAAAGAGAGAGATGCTTGTGGGGATCTAAGACTCGCTGCTACTTCCTCTAACCACAGTGGTTCTCAAGGTTACCATTTGTCAGGAGTATCTTTATGAGGCTGCAGAAACTGCGTGGGGGCCCTCATCCTAGGCTCTGTCAGTAAGTCAGGTCAGTTCCTCTCTAAGGGAATTTCCTCATTTGGACTACACAGTATCAGAGAACCTTTCTAGTGCTGACATTCTAAGTCTCTGAGTATTTCAGAAGACTTTTATGAGGAAATCATTGCGGAGGACTTTCCACAATATACTGGTGGTCCTGTCATTACTCCTGAGGAACTCTGAAAATTCCCCTGGAGCTACAGTCAGAGCTTGGGTAACAGAAAAATCAGGGTTTATTACTTTATGCATCTAAGTAAAAGAATCTGTTGAGCTTGTGGCAAAAAAAAAAAAAAAAAAAAAAAAAAAAAATAGATTTTGCCCAAATGAACTTAACTCAATTCACTCACTGGAGGCCTGGCTATCCCGAGAGTAATTCTAAGTGTAAAGGTCACAGAATTAAGACTTTGGAATGTTGTGCTTGAAGGGCATTAGAGGTTTATATTCAATTTTCTTCCTTTCAGAGAAAGAACCTGAAGCCCAGGAGGACAGATTTTCCCCAAATTGTATAGCACATCAGTACAGAGCTGGGCCCAAAGTTCAGGGCTCACCATGCCCTAGGCAGAGCTCTTGCTGAGTTAAAGGTCTCTGTAGTCCAATCTTGGGCATAAATACTGGCCTTTGTTGTCCCCATTTCACTAAAGGCAATATCATGAGAGGAAAAAAGGAATTCCATCACTAGAAGTCCCAGTTCTGCCTTATAGAAGAGGCTTTGTTTATGATGTCCTATTCTTTCTCTTAGGTTCCTAACCATAATTTCAGAATCCATCAAATGGGATAATAAAAAGAGTATGTGTATTAGCAAGATAAAACCTTTTCAGACCTTTCTGCAATCCTTTTTCACTGTCATAAATCTTTTTCAGTTGTAGAACCCCTACCACCTTCAAGGGCATTGATCCTCGAATCACGGATGCCTTTTAGACTAATCGGTTTATTGATCATCAGATTTATATGTCTGGACAAAACAAAGCTCTATGTCTGAATCTTGCTTTGACCCCTAAGCTCCTTGTTGGTAGCCAAGTAAGACAGTGATGAATAAGTAGGCGACCTAATTACAAACAGTCTTAGCAAGTGTTGGTGAAATTGAATTGAATTTGTCAAAGTGCCCTGAATTTTCTGTGGTACTAGAAGCCACAAAATTTGAATGCTGGGAGGAATCTTTATGGGTATGGGAGGGCCAATCAACCCCAACTGCATTAAAAAATGGTACAGGTTTTTACATTACTTTCTTAAAAGAGAGGGGTCGGCCAGGCATGGTAGCTGATACCTATAACCCCAGCAGTTTGTGAGACTGAGTTGGGAGGAGGGCTTGAGCCCAGGAGTTCGAGACCAGCCTAGACAATGTGGCAAAACCCCATCTCTACAAAAAAATAAAAAAATTAGCTGGGCATTGTGGTCCCAGCTACATGGAAGGCTGTGGTGGGAGGATTACTTGAGCCTAGGAGTTTGAGACTGCAGTGTGACATGAATGTGCCACTGGACTCCAGTATGAGTGAAGACCCTTACTCAAAAAAGGTCATCGGGGGGTTATATTTTGGTTCTTTTCAAGGACTGTGATAGCCTGTCTGGGAGGAAACAGTGGGTTATGGCTGCTGGACACTTAATGGGACTTCAGGAAGATTTCAACATAGTAGAATGCAAGGCCTTCTGTTACTCTGACTTTCTAACTGTGGAAAAGGTTGCCTCTTTTTGGAGATGGTTTGTTGGCCAGCCACTGTTAAGGGCAACTCGAGAGGAGATCCCTGTTGGAGTGGAAGACACTGAATACACATCATCTTGCTGAGAGAATAAGAAGTCTAACTGTAAGAAAGAACCTTGGAGATAATTTAGTTCAGTTCCTTCATTTTGCAGTTTGAAAAATCAAGGTCCAATGCACGGACATGAATTATCCAAGGTTACACAGAACCAGTCTAGAATTCAATGCTCTGGGCTTCCACTCCAGGCCATTTTCTGCTACACTGCTGTAGGTGTGCCTATACGCAACTATATCCAGATATTTAGATGTCAGAGAGAATATGTATATCCCTATTTATATATGTATATAATCTTATATATGTTCATTCATTCTACCTGAGGTATCTGGAAAAACTCCTTATGACTGACATACCTCTTAATGAGTAAAATCAATCTCATGAAAAAAGTCAGTAACAGAATCTTAATCTGGGTGGTATCTTTTTCCAGCTATGCTGCTTACTAGCTGGGTGGCATTGGACCTATTACCTTTCTGAGCCTCATCTTTCACACTGGGATGAAAATCCACCCAAATAACTTAGGACAATACAATGTAGATTAAAAGAGAGGGTGATCATGAAACTATATTCTACAAAAGGTGAGTTACGTTGTATGAACATAAACTGATGTTGATATCTAGGGGCAATGAAAACTAAGAAGAAAATGACTTTGGATGTTGATATGGTCTAGAGGTTTGTTTCCTCCAACTCTTATGCTGAAATGTAACCTCCAGTGTTGGAGATGGGGCCTGGTGGGAGGTATTGGATCTTAGGGGTGGATCCCTCATGATGGCTTAGCACTATCCCCTTGCTGATGAGTGAACTGTGATTATTTAGAGTGTGGCACCTTCCCAGCCCTTTGTGCCCTCTCTCACCACATGATATCCTGGCTTCCCCTTTTGCCTTCCGCCTTGACTGCAAGCTTCCTGAGGCCCTCACCAGAAGCTAAGCAGAAGTTGGTACCATGCTTGCACAGCCTGCAGAACTGTGAGCCAATTAAACCTCTTTTCTTTATGAATTACCCAGCCTCAGGTATTTCTTCATAACAACGTAAGAACAGACTAACACAGATGTTTTAAAGAAAAGAAAAAAATACAATGCATTTTTTTATTCTACTTACTTAGTGCCTTAATAATTTGTGGAACCACAGACTATCAGGCCTTGTCTGGAACATCCCTGTGAGGGTTTGTCCAGTCCCTGCTGGCACAACTTAAGAGATAAGTTCTCACCACATCCAAAGTCAGTCATAACTCTATTGAACAGCTCTGACAAGACACAAAGTTCTTCTTAGATGGAGTCAAGATGCCACTCAGTAATTTCTAAACATTGGTCCTCATTTTCCCAGTGGAACCACTTTGTGTTAAAAATTAGATATGAAGGTGACAGTATCAGTTACTCTACTGAGCCTCAGGATGAATATGACCAGTCAGACTGGCTAGCTGGTTTCTGGCCTCCATGAAGACTCCTTGCGCAGTGCAGCTTCCACTAGGACACTCTTTCTCATACAGGGGGCAATTTTGTCCCATAGGGGATATTTGGCAATGTTTATAAACATTTTTGGTTGTCACAATGAGGCTTTGCTACTGGCATCTAGGATAGAGGCCAGGGATGCTGTTAAACATCCTATAATGCACAGGATAGTGCCCTGACAACAAAGAATTATGTGGCTTTGATGTCAGTAGTGCTAAGGTTAAGAAGCCCTGTGCTGGGGACGAGCCCTCTCTGTCCAAAGACCCACAGACCTTCAAAATGTGCCCTCTGTCCTTTCCCCTTGAAATGCAGTAACAGTCCTTCCCCAATCAACTTGCTGGCCAGGTGAGTATTTCCTTCTCCCTCCCTCAGTGCTTTGTGTCTCCCCAAAGCTGGGTGCATGATCAAAGAGGATGACCTTTCCTGAATAAGGAGGGCCAATTTTTTGCCTGGGGAAAATAACCTCTTAAAACAGTATTTATCTCATAAATGTCATTTTTAAAAGCTCCCTTTCCTTTCTTCCTAAGAAACAAATCAGTCCCAACCAAGGGGAACAAGGAAAGGAGACAGGCTGTATTTACTGAAAGCCGCAGAGGATGCTTGGTAAGTTCGGTTCTCGGTCCCGGTGTCCACTGGGAGGTGGAAGGTGCCTTCAGTGCCACAGGAAGACGAGTTCTGTGGCCAGGCCTGTTTCATCAGCAGAGTTGCTTAAGGGAAGACACAAGAATGGCATTAGGCAGAAATAAGAAGTGGCCACCACCAATCACAGACACAAAGCAAGGGTCTTGTGCTGGACAGAAACACACAACCTAAGGAGCCTGTTCAGACACACAGGATGGCTCAGCCTTTCTGAAATGGGTAAGTGGGTTGGGAGGAGTGCTGATGTATGTTTCCAAATGATCTGAAATCAAGGAAATCTGAAGTTATACTAAAAGAGTTACGATTTTCTACCTACTACTAAAATCACAAAGATGTCCATGAATACCACCTCCTACTACCTAACATTTTGGCCTAAGGCTCTGGTATATTCCTCAGCCACTTTCTCATTAATATGTAGCAACTTGGGAGCCTTTGTGTGTTGACCAGATCAACTGAGCACTCTTTATTTTCTGAAATACCATCTGGAGATATATTTATAAGTTGCTTTCAAAGACAGGCCCACAAAAAATTACGCATTACATGAACCTTACTGGACTACCATCTCCTCTGAAGGGACTGAGTTGTGGCCATGGCAGCTTAAAAGGCACTGGGCACTGTGCTGCACTAAACCTAGTTAGCCAGTGGGGCACTCCTTGCTAATAACTCCTTCTCCTGAAGCCAGACAGACATACTTCTTGCATACCCCTGAATATCTTCTGCTGAGGTGTTACTGGATGCCCCACCTGGAATATCTCCTCATTAATTAGAGATGGTCCTTTGGGCCATTAAGAAAGCAAATATCGGCCGGGCGCAGTGGCTCAAGCCTGTAATCCCAGCACTTTGGGAGGCCGAGGCGGGTGGATCACGAGGTCGAGAGATCGAGACCATCCTGGTCAACATGGTGAAACCCCATCTCTACTAAAAAAAAAAAATACAAAAAATTAGCTGGGCATGGTGGCGTGTGCCTGTAATCCCAGCTACTCAGGAGGCTGAGGCAGGAGAATTGCCTGAACCCAGGAGGCGGAGGTTGTGGTGAGCCAAGATCGCGCCATTGCACTCCAGCCTGGGTAACAAGAGCAAAACTCTATCTCAAAAAAAAAAAAAAAGAAAGCAAATATCAAATTTGGGGTAGGTATGAAATATAGATGAGGCCAGTTTATGATCTGCAGAGACTTCCCAGGCTGACTCAAAGCTCAGCTAGAGACATCTGAAGGATGATACTTCATATGTTTTAGAAGTAGGGTGTGACTCAAAAAAACTTATCTTCGTGGTATCCTGAGGGGAAAGAAAAAAGAGTTCCAAAGGGGACTTGCCTAACTTTTTAGATATTTTCCTTGTTATAATTTCAAACACTAGAGGGGAAACATTCTTGACTCAAATTTCTGTTTATGGTATAAAAAGAATAACTTCAGCAACATCTTTTCCACTCAAAGTCTTTGGGGGCCATGGATATGGGGTTTTATATAGCATATTAGCAGAAGGTGAGGCTGCATTGGCAATACTTAAAACATTTAACTAAGAGGCTAAGACAGGGTGTTATGAGAAGAAAGTATGCCTATACACTCTCTAATTCTACCAGGACAAGGATATTCTACCTCCAGAGAGATCCTGTAACCCCTTCTGCCCATTCAGGTAACAGATAATACCTCTGATTCCTTTGATCCCAGAAGTACTGGGGCCAGAGAAGGTCAGGGACTGTGCTGTTTTTGTTGAAGCAAGGCTAGAAGTGGATGGCTGTTGTAGGCTGACTCTGCATTTGCATTAATGGCCCGCAATATATACAGCAGATGCTGAGAAATGAGAAGGAAATCATGGGCAGGAAAGTCACACTAAAAGGAGAATTCTAGTAAGAGAAATGGAGACCCAGCAGAACTCCATGTAGAGCCCAGGGCCTTTCCTGGACATCAAGACAGGACTCTGCAGACAATGAAGGAGGAGGAGAGTCCATTTTAAACAATCATTTTGCATTTCTTTTCTTTGGGGAGTGGGAAACAGGAAAGGGATAAAGAATCCAATTAGTGTTAACATATCTTTATCAAGATGTCTCCAAATTTAGTCTGCCATACATGTGGCTGGAAAGCAGTGGCCACTCCCAAAACAACTCTTAAAAAGTAAAACATAACTCTGAAAAGTCAGATGAAACAAGCCCATTCCCTCAAAACCCCACGGGAACGCCACCAGGGGGCAGAAGTCCCGAATTTGGCTGTAGGAATTGAGAATTTGGAGGTTCTAGTACATTCCAATTTTTTCCTCCAAGTGGTATATACTTTACCATAATTTTCATAATAAGCCAAAAGTCTGACATTAGCCTGAAGGACTGTGTGACAATTAAAGTTAGTAAGTCAAACTAACTTACTCTTCACAAAAGAGTAAATCACTCTTTTGTCCAAAGAGCAACTGAGGTCTACACTGCACTCAGCACTGAGGGGAGCGCCACGGTGGAAGGGAACACACGTAGGTCACGGTCACTGCACACAAGGTACTTATGATCTAGCTGGGGATGCAACACAGCCACACGCCAACCAAAGAGTGAACAAGACAGCATGATACACAATAAAATAATGTTCAGGTTAACCAAGAAAGAAGCAAGTGCGACTGTGCCTTTGATTACTGTCTTTTCCAAGTGATGAAGTGAACTATACTATCTGTATGTTTTTCTGAATAAAAATATTTTTCTGTATTTTCTCCTGGTTTCATCATAAAGAAAACAAATTAGTGTTTTCTGTACTTCTCTGTATATTTGAATCCTTGTAATTTAAGTAACTAGATAAATGTGAAAACAAATCAAAAAACAAATATTAGCTGTCAACTTGACCTCCTCATTAGTTAGTTGTACCGTGTGATCCAACTCCTGGTACACAATTCTGAAGTCACCCATTCTGTTGGTGCGAGTGATTCAGAGCTCAGTTGTGGGATGAAGACAATTCCAACTGAAGCTTTTAGAGGCATGGTGATAGAGGAGACTGCTCTGAACAGCATGCCTGCCCTTGGGTGCCTGAAAAGTACCACTTCCTAGAGATGTTTTGTATTTTGAACTGAGTGGTAGTTAAATATAGGCATATACATATGTAAAAACATTACTAAGGTATATACACTTAAGATTAGTGTACTTGGCCGGGTGCAGTGGCTCACGCCTGTAATCCCAGCACTTTGGAGGCCGAGGTGGGCGGATCACGAGGTCAGGAGCTCGAGACCAGCCTGACCAACATGGTGAAACCCCGTCTCTACTAAAAAATACAAAAATTAGCCAGGCATGGTGGCATGCACCTGTAATCCCAGCTACTCAGGAGGCTGAGGCAGGAGAATCGCTTGAACCTGGGAGGTGGAGGTTGCAGTGAGCCAAGACTGCACCACTGCACTCCAGCCTGAGTAAAAGAGTGAGACTCCATCTCAAAAAAAAAAAGAGAGAGAGAGAGATTTGTATGCTTTATATACTTTACTGTATGTGTGTTATACCTCAATGAAATGAGAGAGAGAGAGAGAACCCTTGGCAGTGAAGGGCCGTGGGCCCAGTCACAGCATGCTGCCCACATCCAGGTGCTGGGTTGTTCACTTCCCTGGATACGGGGGCCCTCACGCCCTCTGACACTTGAACAATCTGTTAAGCACATTTACAAGGAAGAGAGGCAGCAAGGGACCATCATCCTGAATAATGTACTGAGTCAGGAAATCTGAGTTGTAGCCTGGGCTCTGCCACTTATTAGCTGTGGGACCTTGGGCAAGTCACTTAACCTTTCTAAGCTTTAGATTCGTTGTCTCATAAAATGGCAATAATCATCACTCCTTGATTGCTTCATAGTACTGATGTGAGGGTCAAAAATAAAGTGTCACCCAGTCTTAGAGTTTCTAGTTCTGGTTTCTGTCCACTCTTCCATCCCCAAAGTTGTAAGCTATAGTTCTAATTGAAGCTCTCATCATCTCTCATCTTAACTACTGCAACTGCTTCCTCACGTTAAATCTGCTCCCTCCAATTTTCAAGCTGCATTCAGAGTCATATACCTAAGACTGAAACCTAATCACAAAACCCCCTTTCTTGAAAACATTCCATGGTTTTCCACTAACTATAGGCTAAAGTTTCAACTCCTGTGTAGCGTTCAATGCCCCATCATGATCATCTCGTCTTGAAGACCTTTCTAGACTCTCTCATTGTTCTCAATCTCCAGTCCACACTACAGCCACAGAAACTGCTTATAACTCCCAGAATATGCCAGGGAGCCCCACATCTCCATGTTTTGTCCACACTGCTACCTCTTCTGGCATGTCTTTCTCCAAACTCCATCTGGTAATATTGATTAATCCATCAATCATGAGCTGAAGACTCACACCTACTATAAAGTCTTTCCTTCCCCCACCCCTTAACCACAGCCCTGTGATTCTTGGAAGCACCTGTACTTGATGACATGTCTTCTCTCTACTAAACTCTGAGCTCCTTGAGAGCAAGCCCCTTGTCTTACTAGTCTTTGTATTTTCAAAGGGCCAGCTTAGGGCCTGGCACAGCATTTTGTAAAGTGAAGAGCTCCATCTGTATTCTTTATGCAGATCTATTTCAGATGTTATAACTGGAAGGGGAAGCACGAGAGCTTCTCTGACTTTTTATGGACCCTTCTGTTCAGATTCATATATCCTAAGGCGAACAAAAAATGACTACATGAGAAACAGGTCTGTGACTAACAAAATTGAAGTAATAAAATTATAAGAGGACAGGGTATTAGTATTTAAAGGACTTCAGAGATCATGTGAAATTAAACATTTTATCTACGGCCTGGAGACATTAGTAAATTGCCCAAGATCACACAGCCCACAGCCATGGCAAGGAGAAATTTCACAGCTCATCTCCTGACAGATGGGCAACACACAAATTCAATTTCCAGCATCCAAATAATTCAAGGTTAAAAGTTGAGAAAGGGTACAGAGATTTTATAAAAACATTTTCCTGAGCAGCCCAGGTGAGGGTGGTGAAAGTTGCAAGTCCTTCCCATGGTCCCTTCCTGTCTATGACAAAAAGGTCCTAGTCAAGTTATACTGCTGGGACCCTCACAGGTGCCCAGAAGTTCCCGTGGTGCCTTGGGCCTGGAGTCCACACTGTCCAGAGAACCCAGTTCTGGTCCCTCACTTATTAGCCCCCTCATCCCCCACCTCTCACCATCTTCTAGGAAAATGAGCCCAGAGCTCAAGTTCTGGGCCGATGGAACAGATTATATCTAAAGTCAACCAAGGCTTCAAACATGTCAGACTGCCGATGGAGATGGAAAATCTGATCCTGGGGCAGACTAGTTTTTTGGGTTCTAATAGGCATAATCCAGGTACTCTTTCACAGAAGCTGCCACAAAGCCAACTGAGGAGCCCCATGCAGGTCCTGGAATTTTTGTTCATTTGTTTGTTTGAATTCGGCAGCCAGGTTAGGCTGAGAGATGCTTTTTAATGCCATGATCCTTTGCTGCTGCCGTAGGGATGGTTCATGTGTGTCTCCAACCCATGATTTTTGCACCATCAGACATGTTCCTGCATGCTTTAGGAACTGCTGCTGAGCCACCTGGGGGGAGCCCAAGCCTAGGGGACGGGATTTGGGGAGGAGAGGAGAGGGGATCTACCATTGTTATGAGATAACACATTCATAGGCTGTAATACAGATGAGGAAAAATAGCTTTCCTACCATAAGCTGAATGCAGGAACTGAAACTCTGTTGGATAGAAATGTTAGTTGAAATTACCACTAAGAATTTGTGCAAAGTTGTATACATTGCAGTTACATAAACAGACTTTGTTTTGCGATAGCAGTTCCCCCCGCCCTCCCCGCCCAGCTTCACAAACACAGTAAATAAAGAAGGTGTGAAGCACCTTTAACGTAGAAAGGGTGACAGACTTGTCATCTGGGAAAGTTCATTCATTGGAGAGAGCCCCTCCCTGGATGCCACAGTGTCTTCCAGGCAGCTGACCCAAAGCTGCCTGGATGTGAACAAGCCCAAGTTCCTGCTTTTTGCTTGTCTGTTACAAGATTACATTTCTGTTCTCCCAAAAACTGCAGAGGGATTTCACATATGACAGAGACTTTGTGTTAGAGGAAGTGAAGGTTCAGAGACAATATCACCATCTTTGACCTCTAAAGAGCTGTCTGTAAAACCCCTGAGAGATAGGACCAATGCAGAGGCACTCCAACCCTGAAATCTCTGGGTCACTGTGGTGCTATAGAAGGAGCACAGGTTGTGGGGTTAGACAAGTTGGGTTTGAATCCCAGCTAAACAGCTTTTTTATGGAGACAGGGTCTCACTCTGCTGCCCAGGCTAGAAAGTAGTGGTGCAATGATAGCTCAATGCAGCCCCCAGCTCCTGGGCTCAAGTGATCCTTCTGTCTCAGCCTACTGAGTAGCTGGAACTACAGGTGCATGCCACCAAGCCTGTCTACTTTTCTTTTAATTTTTTTATAGAGATAGGGTCTCATCATGTTGCCCAGGCTGGTCCTGACCTTTGACCTCATGCGATCCTCCTGCCTTGCCCTCCCGAATCTACTGCTTTTTAGCTATATAACTTTGGGCAACTTGTTTATCCTGTCTGAGCCAAGTTGAAGACAGGAAGCTCTAACTCACAAGACTAAGGTAAAAATGAAGGTTTGTAACATGACTTGCACAGGGCTTGGAACAGGGAAGCTGTTCAGAAAGCACAAATTCTTTTTCGCTATCCTCCCCCAAGTTTGTTGTTATGTAAAATGGGAATAATGTATTTGTACTTTACAGGGATGCTATGAAATCAAATGAGATAATACAGGAAAATACTGTGTCAACAGATTCCACAAGGAGGTTATTTTATTTTTATCTGTATTAGTTAACCTGTTTATCCTTCCTATCATTTATTTTCAAGCCAGATTACCATTAATAGATCCCTAGATTCTGAAAACCGAATCTTGATTGGCTCCTACCTCTTGCAGGGCCAAAGAGTTCCTAAATAAGATCCCTGACATCATTAAGAGCTTGGGGAAAAGCTCCAAATGCCCACATTGCTTTCAGAACCAATGAAAAGAGTGAAATGCTTCCCTGCATCCTAGACAGATGACATCTTAGGTACTCAGAGCTGCTAAAAATAGCACACACTCTCTCTTTCTCTCTTTCTCTCTCTCTCTCTCTCTCTCTCAGGCAACTTCTTGTTCTCCTTAAAGCAGCTGAAAAAAATTTAAACCTAAGAGCTTGGTTCCTTCTGAAGGCACCTCCTCTGCATCACAAATGGCTGGCTCTGGCAGGAAGGTGAGAGTAACCTAAATGGTCCTTTCTGACCTTGAGGTAGCTTCTCCATGGTAGGAAGTCCCCATAGTCAGGAAATCTGCACTGTGAATTCAGAGGCCAGCATTCCATAATATGCTGTGTGTGTGTGTGTGTGTGTGTGTGTGAACTCAAAAGGGAAAGAAAGGGAAGGGGATCTTCTCACGGTCACACCAAAATCAGAAGCAGTTAGTGCTACAACCTAAGTCTTTACACTCCAAGTTTGGGGTCTTCAAATACAATAACACTACCCTCTCTTGTGGATTTTGCGGGTTTTTGAGAAAACAGTCTGGGTGACATTAGTAGAAATAGGTTGACTTTTAAAAGCAAAATTAGGGAAAATCAAGTTAGATGAGGGCTTATTTTTTTGTACTTTATGTACTTGTACCTTATATGTTGACTTTTAACAAAACTGGGGAAAATCAAGTTAGATGAGGGCTTATTTTTGTTTTAAAATTAAAATTGAATATATATGCCAAGATGTACTGAATTTCTTTTTTTCCCCTATAGTTTCAGGCTCCTCCTATCTGTACTCCTTTCTCTCTTTAGCCAGTGTAATGCCTTAATTTCTCTCTGGCCCATTTATGCAACTACAATGTAGTAGTTAAGAGCTCATGCAGACACAGTGTTAGGGTGCTATGCCTTGGATCTTTGGGCTAGTTATGTAACTTCTCTAAGTTTTAGTTTTCCCATTTGGAAAATGGGGATAATAAGAGTACCAACTTCAAAAGTTTATTGCAGTATAAAACAAGCTAATATCCATAAAGAACTTCAAATAGTTTTGAACACATAGAAAACATTCAATAAGCAGTAGCTATTTATTCCATATCTTTCCACTTATTGGTAAACGGATCCTAAAACAATCCCACAATCTATCACCAGAAGTGCTGAACATTATGAGAAAATAGCCCAGTGCTGGGGGTGAGAGCCTGGACAAATGCACGGCCTTCACCACTCAGGTGGGCCCCCAATGTCACCCTGCTCTGTTATCTTTTGGGTAGTTTCCAGTTCTACTCCTTCCTATGAGGCTCTCACACCCTGACCTTCCTGGTTAAGAACCTCCCTTTACCCCTGCTCCCCTCTGTAGCAGCGAATCAACGTCATTAGATGAGAACTCTCCACTTTCCATTGGGCAATTTATTTAAGCACATCTTTCCTTTAGTCTGAGAGGAAGAGTTGCCCTCCTGCATGAGGCACCTGTCTCCACCTGCCACTCAACTTCTCAAACCAAAGAAGAGAACTGAGCTCCAGATTTCCCACCCCTACACCAGCCTCTGTGGTGGCCTGGCTCTGGCACCACTTCTCCTGCATCTCTGACTTATCCTCTCCACTTGCCCCTTCCTATCAGTCCTTAACCTTGCTCATATCTGAGAAAATCCTCCTTCAACCCTACATTCACTTCTAGTCAGTGTCCTTTTGTTTTTCCTTTCCTGGTAGCTAAGCTTCAGGTAAGAATAGGCTATATATGCTAAATCTACTTCTTCACTCCTGATTCACTGCACTCTGGTTTCTAGCCTCACCACTTCACTAACAATGCTTCCAGTGAGGTCACTGGTGGCCTCCAGACTATAAAGACAATGAATCTTCTTCACTCCTGATCTTACTTGACCTTCTGCAACAACTCATTTTGTTTTAGACTGGGAACAGTTTACAAAGTCAGTTCACAGATCTGATAGCACTTAAATTTAAATCATTTATATACCATGATGTACATGATAATTGAAGCCTTTGTAGTTAAGATAGAAATTATCCAATTTGATTATCAGAGAGAATTTCTGTAGCTTTTATTGTTTTTGCCTTCTATTACAGATCTTGGGGAAAATATTATATATCATACTGACTAAAAGTAAATATAAAACCAATGCTGAGGTACTATTTACAGAATTTTAGCCCAGGCATCACTGCTCCCTTCATAAGTGCTCCAAAGGCAGTGACTACAGCTTCCTCAAGTTTGAATCATCTACATGGTCTTCCAAAGTATCTTAAGCATAACAGGGTGGGTCAAAATGTCTGTGGAACATCTATGTAAACACCTTAGGGGATACCAACCCCTATTTACCTAAAATAGTTCTTGTTTGCCCAAAAAGGAGGGGCTATCTGGTAACTTCATAGTGTGTGTGTGCATAATTATGATATGATTCCTACTTAGAGATGGGGGAAATAAGATTCAGATAGATCAGGTGACTTTAAGGTTGCTAATCTAGGAAATGACAGTGAGGACTAAAATCTAGGTCTTCAGACAAGCTGTATTCCATTCTCCTTTAAGTGTGCCCCAAGAAAGATAATGACAGTAGAATAAGTACTACATTGGGAGAGAAAGGCACAGGACAAGAGTCAGGAGATCTGCCAAAGATTCTAGTCCATATGCCGCTGCTGACTCACTGGGTATGTTGGGACAAAACACTGTTTTTTTGGTTCTCCTTTGTCAAGAGACGAGGCTGACTGGGGGATCTCTAAGGTCTTTTGAAGCTTTCTAATTCTATAATGATAACGGCTAAACAAGAAAATGTGGGGTATGGCCGGGTGTGGTGGCTCACACCTGTAATCCCAGCACTTTGGGAGGCTGAAGCAAAGTGGATCACAAGGTCAGGAGTTCAAGACCAGACTGGCCAACATGGTGAAACCCTGTCTCTACTAAAAAATACAAAAATTAGCTAGGCATGGTAGTTTGTGCTTGTAATCCCAGCTACTTGGGAGGCTGAGGTAGGAGAAATGCTTGAAACAGGACCCGGGAGGCAGAGGTTGCAGTGAGCCAAGAACGCGCCACTGCACTCCAGCCTGGGCTACTGAGCGAGACTCCATCTCAAAAAAAAAGAAAGAAAATGCAGGGTATTATCAAGACATTCAATGCCTCTCCAAATCTGGGCCTTGCACATCTATAGTTCAGATTTATCTAGCCGCTTATAGTTTATGCTGCGACTACTCCCCTACTTCTGTGTTCTTCAGTGTCCTGTTCGCACAATCCTAAGCCTCTGCCCATGCTTTACTCTACCTGGAATGCCCACTCTCTTTTGTGTGCTTAAATAATAGCTTCCACTTCTCCTTCAAGTCTCTATTGTTACCCACTCTCTGAAGCCTCCCCTACACTTTTTTTTTTTTTTCTTGAGACGGCGTTTCACTTTTGTTGCCCAGGCTGGAATGCAATGCAGCCATCTCGGCTCGCCACAACCTCTGCCTCTCAGGTTCAAGCTATTCTCCTGCCTCAGCCTCCTGAGTAGCTGGGATTACAGGCATGTGCCACCATGCCTGGCTAATTTGTTTTTTATTTTTAGTAGAGATGGGGTTTCTCCATGTTGGTCAGACTGGTCTCAAAATCCTGACCTCAGGTGATCCGCCTGCCTTGGCCTTCCAAAGTGCTGGGATTATAGGCGTGAGCCACAGCACCCAGCCAAGCCTCCCCTATACTTTTCCCCCAGGCAGACTGTTGTTCCCTCCTCCTCCCCTTATATGTATTCCTTTTACAATACTTAGCACACACATTAGCACTGCAATGAGTTTACATGCCAGGCTCCCCAATGTGACTATAAGCTACTATTTGCTACAGGCAAAGATGGCATCTTTCAATTTTTGTATCTCAGTATCGAAGACATTCAACAAATACTTGTTGAGTAAATGGAACTTACATAAAACCATCCACAATCCTGAGGCAGGTAGTCACATTGGATCTGAGAGAGGTGAGGTGACTTGGCCAAGGCCTTACAACTAGTGAGTCAGGTAATCAGGATTCAAACCCAGGACTTTCTAACCACAGAGCCCATACTCTTTCTCCTGCTGTTGAATATTAGAGCACCAGCTGAGCATGAGGGTTAAGATCAGAACTAAGACCTCTGCAATGCTCCAAGCCCAAAAATCCTTTCCAACATTTTCAAACCCATTTCAACCTCAATCCAAGGATTGTTGGGTTAGTATTTTTGAAAACCCAGCAGCTTATCTCAGCTTGAAAACCAGCTCTTTACCTTCTGGTGGCAAGAGTGTGTGTGTGTGTGTGTGTGTGTGTGTGTGTGTGTCCCAAGGAGAGTAAGAGAGTTAGAGAGAGAGTGTGTGTGTCAAGAGCGTGTGTGTGTGTGTGTGTGTGTGTGTCCCAAAGAGAGTAAGAGAGAGTGTGTGTGTCAAGAGCATGTGTGTCCCAAGGAGAAAAGAGACAGAGAGACAGAGAGAGAGAGAGAGAGAGAGAGAGAGAGAGAGAGAGAGAGAGTGTGTGTGTGTGTGTGTGTGTGTGTGTGTGTGTGTGTGTGTGTCTCCCCATCCGTCCGTCCCCAGTGGCAGCCTCAGGGAAAACTGAGCAAAGAATGAATTTAGACATTGCTTGGGGAGCAGAAAATGTTCTATGAGGAGGATGCAGGTCTCAGACATTCCAGCACAGGATCGATGAGCCAACCTTAAGTCTCAGAGATAATGGAGAAGATTCTATTCCTGCCCCCATCCTGACGCTGATCTGTCCCAGTTCCCAGAGCGGGGACTCCCAGGAAAATCAAGCCTGGACAGGCTGGGCCTGAAGCAATTAAGAACAGGAAAAGGCCAGCAGGTGGTTTTGTTTTTCCAAATAGATTCCCCCTTCCCCATTCACCACTGCTGTCCCTATTTTCTCCTTACCTGGAGCATAACTGGGACTATTGGTGGGGTAGAGGCTGGGATTGTAGGCAGGAGCCGCTGCTGGATAGGCTGTGGGGTAACCTACAGAGAGATAAGAAAGCTTATTAGTTAGGCAAAAAAAAAAAAAAAAAAAAAAAAAAAAGATTTTTGAAAAAAACAGAATTCAAGTCCTAGGCTTGGCCTTCAGTCTCTCCATGGGCTATTTCAGATAGTATATGTGACCAGCTTTCAGCCTCTCAAGAAAAAAGTTACCAAAACCAAAATCCTAATACGTGCAGACCTTCTGGTCTATTTTTTAAAACCGATAAAAGAAATATGTCCACATGCTCACTATTAAAAAAAAATGGAAGCAACATTGAAATTTACACTTTTTACGTTCAAGTTTATTTTCATATTCCTGCCACAACACCACTCTCCTCCCCAGAGGTAACACCATTAACAGTTTGACATCTATCTTTCCAGGTGGCTTTGTATAATTTTTATACACATATATTCAGCGCTGTGCTGGTAAATATCTAACAACTGGCTCGAAGGGGTTGGAAATGGGAGCTGCTTTGCAGCATTTGACAACTGAGATGGCATAAATGCTTCCACCATGACCAATCTGATGCTACCAACTTCACTGAATGAATAGTTTGGAAGAGGTGTCCACAATCAGCTCTCAAGAGCTTACACAAACCAGATCCAGCTTACCACAGTATATTATATACAGTTTGGGGGATTTTTTGAAACTTTTTTATAATAGTAAAATATGTATAATATAAAATTTGCAATTTAAACCATTTTTAAATGTATAATTCAGTGACATTAATGACATTTACAATGTTATGCAATTATCACCATTACTTATTTCCAAGAAATTTTCATCACCCCAAACAGAAACTCTGTAACCATTAACAGTAACTCCTCATCCCCCAACACCCACCATGGTAACCTCTAATCTACTTTCTGTCTCTGAATTTGCCTGTTTTAGGTATTTTATATAAGTGGAATCATACACTATTTGTCCTTTTGTGTCTGGCTTCTTTCACTTAGCATAATGTGTTTAAGGTTTATCCATGTTGCAGCATGTACCAAAACTTCCTTCTTCCTTATGGCTGAATAATAGTCTACTGTGTGTATATGCCACATTTTTTTTTTTTTTTGAGACGGA
Source organism: Saimiri boliviensis (assembly GCF_048565385.1). NCBI lineage: Eukaryota > Metazoa > Chordata > Mammalia > Primates > Cebidae > Saimiri > Saimiri boliviensis. The sequence goes on along the minus strand of NC_133454.1, from coordinate 72,144,528 downwards.
GTTTCGCTCTTGTTACCCAGGCTGGAGTGCAATGCCGCGATCTTGGCTCACTGCAAGCTCCGCCTCCTGGGTTCAGGCAATTCTCCTGCCTCAGCCTCCTGAGTAGCTGGGATTACAGGCACGTGCCACCATGCCCAGCTAATGTTTTGTATTTTTAGTAGAGACGGGGTTTCACCATGTTGACCAGGATGGTCTCGATCTCTTGACCTCGTGATCCACCCGTGTCAGCCTCCCAAAGTGCTGGAATTACAGGCTTGAGCCACTGCGCCCGGCTATGCCACATTTTTTTTATCCAGTCATCTGTTGAGGGACGCCTAGGTTGTTTCCACCTTTTGGCTACTGTGAATAACGTTATAATCAACAATGACATGTAAGTACCTGTTTTCAAAAATCTTTGAGATATACACCAGTAGTAGAATTGTTGGGTCATACAGTAATTCTATGTTGAGCTTTTTAAGGAACTACCAAACTGTTTTTCACAATGTCTGTACTATTTTTTTTTTTTTTTTAAGATGGAGTCTCGCTCTGTTGCCCAGGCTGGAGTACAGCGGTGCGATCTCAGCTCACTGTAAGCTCTGCCTCCTAGGTTTAAACGATTCTCCACCTCGGCTTCCTGAGTAGCTGGGATTACAGGTGCACGCCACCACACCTGGCTAATTTTTGTATTTTTATTAGAGACGGAGTTTCACCATGTTGGTTAGGCTGGTCTTGCACTCCTGACCTCAAGTGATCCACCCGCCTTGGCCTCCCAAAGTACTGGGATTACAGGCATGAGCCACTGTGCCCAGCTAATGTCTGTATATTCCCACCAGCAGTGCATGAGAGTTCATATTTCTCTACATCCTCAACAATGCTTGTTATTTTCTTTTATTATTACTATCATTATGGCCACCCTGTATAGTAAGTGTAAAGTGGGATCTCAGTGTGGTCTTGATTTGTATTTCTTTAACAACTAATGATGTTGACCATCTTTTCATGTACTTACTGACTCTCTGTATATCCTCTCTGGAGAAAGGTCTATCCAAATCATTTTCCCATTTAAAAATACAATTGTTTGTTTATTTTTTAGAGACAGGGTCTTGTTCTTTTACCCAGGATGGAGTATAATGGCAGGATCATAGCTCACTGTAACTTTGAACTCCTGGGCTCAAGTGATCCTCCTGCTTCAGCTTCCTGAATAGCTGAGTCTACAAATGTGCGCCGCCATGCCCCCTTTTGTTTTGTGTGTGTGTGTGTGTGTGTGTGTGTGTGTGTGTGTGTGTGTGTGTTTTCCTGGTTGTTCGTTTTGTTTTGTTTTTGTAGAGACAGGGTCTCATCATGTTGCCCAGGCTGGTCTCAAACTCCTGGCTTCAAGTGATTTTCCTGCCTTGGCCTCCCAAAGTACTGGGATTACACAGGGCATTTTCCCATTTTTTTCATTGGGTGGTTTGTCTTTTTGCTGTTGCATCGTAGAAGTTGTCTATTCTAAATATTAAACCATTATCAGATATATTACTTACAGATACTTCCTCCCATTCTGTGGGCTGTCTTTTTACTTTCTTGACAATGCCTTTGATGCAAAAAAAAAAATTCAGTTTTGATTTAAGTCCAGTTTATCTATTTTTTCTTTTGTTGATTATGCTTTTGGTGTCATATCTAAGAATCCACTGCCAATCAAATGTCATGAAGATTTACTTTTATGTTTTCTTCTAACAGTTTTATGATTTTGGCTTTTATATTGAGATCACTGATACATTTTGAGTTAATTTTTATATATGACATAAGGTAGGGGTATACGTGGTTTTACATTTTACTTTTTCACTTTAACATTATAAACATTTCCTCGTGTAATTACATATTCTTCGAAAGGCTTATTTTAATATCTTTATGATATTCCACATGTAGATATATCATTTAACTATTACCTGTTTTGGTTGTCTGAAAATTTCATTTTTATAATAGCTAACAGACTAAAATAAAACAGACTAGCAGACTAAATGAATCTCTATTTCTTTAGAAATGAATTCTAGAAGTGGAAATCTCTAGGTTAAAAGATGTGCCTATTTTTCCTTTTTCAAGTTGGAGTCTTGCTCTGTCGCCAGGCTAGAGTACAGTGGCACGATCTTGGCTCACTGCAACCTCCACCTCCTGGGTTCAAGTGATTCTCCTGCCTCAGCCTTCCGAGTAGTTGGGACTATAGGTGCATGCCACCGCACCCAGCTAATTTTTGTATTTTTAGTAGAGACAGGTTTCACCATGTTGACCAGAATGGTCTCTATCTCTTGACATCATGATCCACCTGCCTTGGCCTCCCAAAGTCCTGGGATTACAGGCGTGAATCATTGCACCTGGTCGGGTAGGCCTCTTTTTAAAGTTCATCAATTCAACCAATAATTTGAATATCTACTTGGTGCCAGAGACTGATTTAGGGACTTTTGTCAGTGAACAAAATGAAGATCCCTGGCCTTGTGGAGTTTATATTCTAAGAGGGTAGGAGAAGAAACCCTTGGATAAATACTAAAGTCTTCAGTGCTTTGGAAAAGAGAAAAAGGCCAAAGTAAAGGGCATAAGAAATGCCAAAGTGTTGAGGGTAAGGGCACTGCAATATTGTAAAGGATAATCAGAGTAAGACACATTGAAAAGGTATTATTTTTGCAAAGACTTGAAGGAAATGAGTGTTAATCAAGCAGATAGCTGAAGGAAGAGCGTTTCAGACAAAACAGTCAGTGCAAAGGCCCTAAGTTGACAGCATATAAGACAAAGTCGGAGGAACAGCAAAGAGGCCAGTGTGGCTGGAATGGAACAAATGAGGGAACAGTAGTAGCAGAGGAAGTCAGAGAGGTAAAGGGCTGGCCAGTTCATGTAGGGATTTACGGGCCACTGTGAGGACTTAGACTTTTTTTTTTTTTTTTTTTTTTTTTTTGAGACGGAGTTTCACTCTTGTTACCCAGGCTGGAGTGCAATGATGTGATCTCGGCTCACCGCAACCTCCGCCTTCTGGGTTCAGGCGATTCTCCTGCCTCAGCCTCCTGAGTAGCTGGGATTACAGGCATGCGCCACCATGCCCAGCTAATTTTTTTGCATTTTTAGTAGAGACGGGGTTTCACCATGTTGACCAGGATGGTCCCGATCTCTTGACCTCATGATCCACCCGCCTCGGCCTCCCAAAGTGCTGAGATTACAGGCTTGAGCCACCGTGCCCGGCTTTTAAGCTTTTTTTTTTTTTTGAGACGGAGTTTCACTCTTGTTACCCAGGCTGGCGTGCAATGGCGCGATCTCGGCTCACCGCAACCTCCACCTCCTGGGTTCAGGCAATTCTCCTGCCTCAGCCTCCTGAGTAGCTGGGATTACAGGCACGCGCCACCATGCCCAGCTAATTTTTTGTATTTTTTTTTTTTTTAGTAGAGACGGGGTTTCACCATGTTGACCAGGATGGCCTTGATCTCTTGACCTCATGATCCACCCGCCTCGGCCTCCCAAAGTGCTGGGATTACAGGCTTGAGCCACTGTGCCCGGCTTTTAAGCTTTTTTTTTTTGAGACAGAGTTTCACTCTTGTTACCCAGGCTGGCATGCAATGGCGCGATCTCGGCTTACCGCAACCTCCACCTCCTGGGTTCAGGCAATTCTCCTGCCTCAGCCTCCTGAGTAGCTGGGATTACAGGCACGCGCCACCATGCCCAGCTAATTTTTTGTATTTTTTTTTTTTTTAAGTAGAGACGGGGTTTAACCATGTTGACCAGGATGGCCTTGATCTCTTGACCTCGTGATCCACCTGCCTTGGCCTGCCAAAGTGCTGGGATTACAGGCTTGAGCCACCGTGCCCGGCCAGACTTTTATTCTGAGTGAAATGAGAAGTCCTCACAGGGTTTTCAGTAGAAGAATAACATGCTATGACTTATGTTTGAAAAGAGTCACTCTGATTGATGTGTTGAAAACAGACTATAAGGGAATAGAGGAGCAAAGCAACCTGCTGAGAGGCTACTGCAAGCTCCAACAATAGATGTTGGGACTCAGACCAGGGAAATAGTGGAGGTGAAGAAAAGTGACATGCTAAGAGCCTTCACATACTTTGCCATACTGCTTTCTAGAAAGACCATCAATTTGTACTTGTTCTAGCAGTGTGTAAGTGCCTGTCTCACTGTTCCCTGCAGTTGTTAAATGCTCATTGGTATTTTGACTGACAAGGAAAAGCTGGTTTTAAAAGTCAAAGATTAAATCCCTAAATCCGTAAAAGCTTCTTTGGGATTTGTAAATATTGAAGCTTTAATAATGTATCTTTGTTAATATGCCTCTCCCTAAATCCTTTCCAATTCCAAAGAAAATTCATCTCTTTACCCCCTAATCATTTTCTGATTTTAGAACTGAGGTAGCTAACTTATCACTTAATTAGCAATCTGGAGGTGTGCTACTTCTCAAGAAAAAAGTTAGGGGTCTAATCTGGGAAGCCAAGTGATCCAGTTGCATGGCCAAAATCTGTATTCAGCTTCATGTGAGAAATTGTGCAGTCACAGGTAATCACACTCTGGTTCTGTCATTTCAGATGCCTTTCACTTTAGAGGCAATTATAGGATCTTCCTTCAATGTTTCCAAGTAGAATTATTTTTAATTCACTTGAATTTGGCAGACATTATATAATGACAGCATTACAGGGAGCTTTATATAGTCTTCCCTCCCTCCCTTTCCTTCCTTTCTTACTTACTTTTCTTTCCTTCCTTCCTTCCCTTCTTACCTTACTTACTTCTTTATTTATTAATTACAGGGTCTTGTTCTGTGACACCCAGGCTGGAGTTGTAGTGGTACAATCATAGCTCACAGTCTTTTTTTTTTTTTTTGAGACAGAGTCTTATGTTGGCCAGGCTGGAGTGCAGTGGCACAATCTCAGCTCACTGAAACCTCTGTCTCCCTGGCCCAAACAATTCTCCTGCCTCAGCTTCCCAAGTAGCTAGGATTACAGGCATGTGCCAGCATGACCGGGTAATTTTGCATTTGTAGTGGAGATGGGGTTTCACCATGTTGGCCAGGCTGGTCTTGAACTCCTGACCTCAGGTAATCCACCCACCTCAGCCTCCCAAAGTGCTGGAATTAGAGGCAGGAGGAGTCCAAGACTTTTTTTTATAACTGTTAATATATTAAGTCTGGCCAGGCATAGGTGGCTCATACCTGTAATCCCAGCACCATGGGAGGCTGAAGTAGGAGGATCACTTGAGCTCAGGATCTCTACAGTCTTGTGACACATGAGTTGAAGACATACCATGTATATTTCACTCTTTTGCTCATAACAAAGATATTTTCACACTTGCTTTTCTTTTGAGCCTTAAATCAATCCTAATGTGAGTTCTTCCATTTTATAGCTAACCAAATAGAGGTTGAAAGGTGAAGTAACTTTCTGGTTAAGATTATTCAGCAAGTCAGTGGTCAAACTGGGAAGGGAATCCAAAAAGCAATGCCTTTTCCACACCTACCAAATAATTATGACTTTGTCCTTAGAAACAAACCCGGCCCTTTTGTATTCGTATTTTTTGAAGGTCAAGAGTGAAGAGATAAATGGACATAAGTTAGCTTTTCTCCTTTATATCCTAAAGGTTGCAGTAGTGATCAGGTGTCCTGGGATTTTGACGTGTATATTTTAATTGCTTTATAGATGTCAATACAATCTAATCCTCTTTTCTTGTTGGTACTAGGATTAGGACTAAAGAAATGTAAAGCTATTTTTTTATTAATATGGAAATTAGAAATTACTTTCAACAGAAATCAGGGGACTATTTCTGAAAATACTTTAGGAGCTAAAAATAGCAGAGTATCAAAAGGCTAGTGGAAGACAAACTCCCTGGCTCAGAAAGACAAAGAGGCTTACTTCTTTGTAAGCAGGAGAATACTTAGGCAGTGACTATGGTTTAGGTCTGAAGCTCCTAATTAAAAAGAAAACTGCCTTGCCAATGACCCCCTAGGGTGATCAAAACCAAGACAAGACCAAAAAAAAAAAAAAATCTTTATTATATCAAAATAATGAAGAAGAGAGCATGTATGTAATTTTGAATCTGAAGTATGGAAGGAAGAGGAAGTATGTAATTTTGAATCTGTACTATGTTCCGAGCACTGTGCTAGGCACTTCTTTATCTGATTTAATCTCTACCCAAAGTCAACAAAACATATTACTAGTTCCATTTTAGAGATGAGGATATTAAGACTTCTCTTACACAACTAGTAAGTAGAGAGTGCAGACGGAACCCAGACCTGCTGAGTCAGACATTGTCCATTCCTACCAACCTCCCTGCCTCTCCTCCAAATGAGTCTACGCAGAGAAAACCTCTGGATTTGGCTGCCATTTACTTTGCCAAGATTCTTTTACTTAAACTTCAAAACCAAGAAAAACAGGAAATTAGTCTGGAGAGTCAATTTGGTCAAAGATGGCTGTTTAAAAAAAAAAACAACAAAAAAAAAACAACTACTGTTTCCACTCAGTGTTCTAATATAGGTCATGGTTGTGTTATTGAAAAGTATCACAGGTACTGAATTATAGGGTTGGAAGAGGTATTAGAGGTGATTGAGTCCAATTTGTCACTCAGCACAGGAATATCCTTTATAGTAGCACACATGACTGGCAGCATAGTCTCTGCCAGCATACCCTTCTTTTTTCTTTTTTTCTGAGATGGAGTCTTGCTTTGTCACCCAGGCTGGAGGGCAATGGTGCAATCTCGGTTCACTGCAACCTCTGCCTCCCGGGTTAAAGTGATTCACCTGTCTCACTTTCCTGAGTAGCTGGGATTATAGGCACGTCCCACCATGCACAGCTAATTTTTGTATTCTTAGTAGTGATGGGATTTTACCATGTTGGCCAGGCTGGTCTCGAGCTCCTGACCTTTTTCTGCCTGCCTTGGCCTCCAAAAGTGCTGGGATTACAGGCGTGAGCCACCACACCTGGCCACTCTTTTTTTTTTTTTTTTGAGACACAGTCTCACTCTGTCACCCAGGCTGGAGTGCAGTGGTGTGATCTAGACTCACTGCAACCTCCACCTCCTGGATTCAAGTCATTCTCTGCCTCAGCCTCCCACAGCATACTCTTCTTTTTTTTTTTTTTTTTTGAGGGGATTGCACAGTTTATTTCCAAACGCTCAGAGGATAGGGAGTGGCTGCGGGCTCCAGCTGCCTCTCCCTGCATTTGGCTGAATCAAGAACTTCTCTCCCCTCCCCCAACACCCTAGGCGATGCCCAATAAAGAAGGGACTCTCACCCCCCACCCCGAGGAGAGACCTAGACAGGTGAGGAGCATGGAGAATGGGGGGACAGAGTTCAAGTATTCACATTTCCCCCATCTACACCCCTGGAGTACACCGTGCCAGAGCCATGAGGCAGGGGTCCCACTGCTGGGATTCCTAGTGGTGTTGATAATCTTTCTCCCAGTTAGAACCCTCCAGATGAACTCCCTACTCCTTTTCCCTGAAAATAACAAACCAAGTCCTAAGCTCTGTAGTCTGGGCAAGGAGGGGCCTTAGAATGCCACTCACCCAGGGTCCCCAGGGATGGGGGTGAGGGCCTTCACCTGTAGTGAATGGGTTGGGAGCAAGTGTCTAAAAGGAGAGAGGAAGGGAGAGAACTGAGAGGACCCTGGAAGGCAGGCCTGGAGGCTTCTAACACATAGGTTTAGAGAGCTCTTGTCTGTGAAGCCACTCCACTCCACACCCCAAGCCCAGAATCCCTGAGAGTCCAACTGCAAAGGCAGTATGGCTGGAGGGAGGAATGGGAGCAGGCGGGGAGCTGGGCAGGACCCCGGCCCCCATCTCCCAGTCAGTCCTGCTCCTGGGACACATGATGCTTCGGGAGGGCCAGGATCAGGATCAAGTCCCAGCTCTTAGGCGCTGCTCTTCCAGAATAGCAATAGAATCCTGGGGAACTGAGGGTAGACCCACCAACCCCCAAACCCCAGACGTCCCGGCCTCAGGTAGAATGGTGGGAATGGGCTCTCCAAAGGGTATTACAAAAAGCTAAAACCGTTCAACGCTTCCTGGGGAGAAGTGGCCCCCAGTCTCTTGCCTCCCCAAGTTATCAGTCTCCCCAGCGCCTAGCAGACAGGGCTAAGGAGGTCCCAGAGAGCTGAGGGAGGAGGCCACAGCCCCTGGGCACAGAGAGAGGGCCCGCTAGCACCATGCAATGTTGAGGCACCTCTGCAGCCTGACTGGCCCACGCAGGGTCCCTCCAAAGCTGGAGTGCACACTTCCTAAAGCTTCTGTACTCTTGAGGGGGTACCCCTGAAGGGAGTGGAGGAGGCAAAGACTTGGCTTAAGTCCAGGCTGGGGTCTCAGCAGGGACCCCAAAGGGCACCATTGGGAGTCATGATTTAAAGAATCTTCGTACCACAAACTGGCCCAAAAGAACCACACCCAGAACCACCAGCACATTCAGGATGGGACCACTGCCTAAGTCCAGAGCTGCCACCCAGCCACCCCTCTGTGCGATCCACCGGGCGATGCAGTGACGCCACATGAATTCCACCACGAAGCGGGTCACCTGGCCCAGGAAGCCAGTCAGGCCGCGCTGATAGACGTGTAGGGCCATACGGTAGCCGAAGCCCAGGAGAGCCACCACACGGCCCCAGTTGATGCCACTCTCAAACAGGCTGGAGGCGATCTTGGTGAAGTACTGGTAGGCGTTGTCTGCCGTGGGCTGCAGGTGCTGCAGCATGGTCTGGAACTCCGAGTCATAGCGCCGGTTGATGTCATCCCCAATGATGGCGAGCTGCCGTCCCACCTGCCCCATGGTGCTGCTAGGTTGGAGAGACAAGCTAACCATCTCTGGGTCAGAAGGGGCAGCCGCCCCTTCAGCCTCCTGTTCCTGCCGATGGCGGTAAAAAACGTAGCTGTGGAAAACTTCCTCTGTGTCCCGGGCTACCTGCTCCTCAGAAGCAGAGGGTGGGTCAGGCCCTCCGCACTCCTGCCTGGGAGGACCTGGGCCTTGCCCCGAAGCCATTTTTCAGGTCTCAGTGGAGGATGGTGTCAGCCTGCCGGGATCCTGGCTGAACCCGGGTGGCTCAGCAGGGCGGAGATGGAACTCCCGAGGGGTCAGCGGCTGCTGATCCCAGGGGCTGAGTGGGAGGCAGGCTTCCAGGAACGGGCGTCAGTGCATTCCTGGTATCTGGATGTAGCCTTTGCTTGTCCCTGTGTGGCCTGAGGGACCCGCAAGACTCCAGTGATCATCCCACAGCATACTCTTCTAATGGTGGTACACTCAGAACCTCTTCAGTGAGTCAAAGCACCTATTGGAGAGCTCTGGAAGTAAGACAATTCTTTACTCTGAGCTAAAAATCTGACCTATTAGGCATTTTTACCCTGAATACTTTTTCAGCCACTGGTCCTAGTTCTACTCTCACAGAACATGTCTGTTTCCTCTCTTCCAGGACAGTCACCTAGAGATATGAAGAGATCGATTATTTCTCCTAAATTTTCTTTTGTCTAAATCCAACAGGCCTAATTTCTTCAATCTTCCCTTATCCTGACTGCTCACCTCTGATCAGAATTCAATTTACAAATCCCCTTCCCTTAAAACAATTCAATTTTTCTTCTTGCCTTGTTCATTCTGCTGCTGATAGTTTTTCCCCAATGACATACAAGACTATGGTGATGGCGGTCAGTGAAGGCCTAAAGTGACTGCATCCAGATTTCTTCATCTTCATCGTCATTATCATCATCATCATCGCATCTCACAAATGCTTACTCTGTGGCAAGAAGGGTGCTAGCTTCTTTACAGAGGCACTTACAGTCTAATGGGGGGAATATAGTTATTTAAATTAATCTACAGGTGTAATATATGGAAGATACAATCAGAGAATGCTGATGGTGTTATCAGAATACTGAGGAGGAAATGAATAATATGTTTGGGATAGTTGGGAATGGCTTCTTAGAAAAATAAACATTTTAGTTGGCTCTGAACAATGAATGGAAGAGTTTGTCAAGGTGTTGGGGGGGGTGGGTAGGGACAAAGAAATATATGCTGATTCCATGCATGAAGGTATGAAAGTGTGTACCATATTACGGAAATGGCATAGTTCAGTACAGTTGTAATTTACTGTGTGTGGGGAAAAGTGGCAGGAAACAAAGATAAAAAGGTAGACTGGGGGACATGCTGTGAAGGGATTTGAATGCCAGGCTAAGGGATGGAATTAATCAATAAATAATAAGAAAACAATGGAGGGTTTTAAACTGGGGTTTCAGATTTGTGTTTTACAAAAAATACTCCAGCGGCAGTGTAAAAAGGAGTTCGGAGTAGTTAAGATCAGAGGAGGAGAAACATGATAATAAAATTATCACAGTAGCCCAAAGGAAAAGTTAAAACACTAGTAAAAGGATGAAGAGAGAGGGGACTACAAAAATGTTCAGGAGGCAGGGCATACAAAATTTGATTCTGAGTGCAAAACCCCATTTTAGTCTGGTGGGCTAAGAAGCTACAAAGAAAGATGGAAAACGTTGTTAACTGCAGGGTTTGCAAGTACTACCTACCCACCTACCCACCCCAACCCTGCTTCTTTTCTTTGATAGGCAGAAGGAAATAAAATAAACAGACCCTTGAATCTGTTAGCTCCAGAAAAATGCATGAATCTTAATTTCTCTTAGTAGTTGGGAGGCTTGCCTGCTGAGAGTGCTATACTGGCAAAAATGTAGGTCAGCCCAAGCAAGCAGCAGTTCTGTAGTGCTGGCTCTGAACCTGCCCACCAAACCTGAATCTGAGATAGCCTGTATATTAGATTCAAGGCCCAGCCACCTAACCTTCCACTGGTGAGCTGCAGGGAATTGCAAAGGGTATGAACTATAATAAATGAGGCACTGTTCTCATCTAGGGGAAGGAAGCTCCTCTGAAACTAATAAGAAAGGAGGAAATATCCAGTAATCAATTGTGCTCTGAGTTGTGCTGCATCTTCAGAGAAAGCATACTCATCCAGGTTAAAGGCCAGCAACGTCTGGGTCATTCACCTAGGCTGAGCCCTAGCAGAGAAAGGCTCTAAAACCAGATCAGCCTTAACTTCCTATGTCATTAGTATACAAATAGTATCAACAACAAATAAAGGTAAGAAAATAAGTTGCTTAGACACTAATAATATAACTGCTCCTAGGTAAATATATAAGGCCAAGTGTGTGCTGTTCCTCAGGATAAAATATTTTTTTTAACAAATCTAAAACTATCTCGGGCTGGGCGCAATGGCTCAGGCCTGTAATCCCAGCACTTTGGGAGGCCGAGGCGGGTAGATCACGAGGTCAAGAGATTGAGACCATCCTGGTCAACATGGTGAAACCCTGTCTCTACTAAAAATACAAAAAATTAGCTGGGCATGGTGGCGCGTGCCTGTAATCCCAGCTACTCAGGAGGCTGAGGCAGGAGAATTGCCTGAACCCAGGAGGCAGAGGTTGCAGTGAGCCGAGATCGCGCCATTGCACTCCAGCCTGGATAACAAGGGCGAAACTCCATCTAAATAAATAAATATACATATATATATATATCTTCAGTTTCCTATCTGCTGGTATAGGATAAACTTTAATGGAAAGCAGATGGCCTACTCTGTCTCAATCTCCATTTCAGGAGTGCACTGTTGCTTCTTTTTTCTCCTATAGCTGTAAAGCACTTGGGAGGTACTCAACACTTGAGAGGTTGTTTGGTGCCCCCGACCTGTGCACGTTTATCTTCTAAAACATATCAAACAGCAAGATGAAATTTTGCAAATCGATAATTTGGTCCATGAATACCTGTGTCTCCCAAGTCAATTCACTCTTTTTTTTTTTTTGAGACAGAGTTTTGTTCTTGTCGCCCATGCTGGAGTGCCATGGCATGATCACCACTCAGTGTATCCTCTGCCTCCCAGTTCAAGTGATTCTATTGCCTCAGTCTTCTGAGTAGCTGGGATTACAGGCGTCTGCCACCATGACCAGCTAATTTTTGTATTTTTAGTCAAGATGGGGTTTGCCATGTTGGCCAGGCTTGTCTCGAACTCCTGGCCTCAAGTAATTCGCCCGCCTTGGCCTCCCAAAGTGCTGGGATTACAAGCGTGAGCAACTGCACCCGGCCCACTCTTTTATTCTGCTTTTCCATTTAAAGAGATTTGCTAAAGGGAAAAAATCCCGTTCAGATTTAACTGAATGTACTGGGACACTTGTTTTCCATGTAAAACAATAAAATTAGATACCGCCCGAACCCCACCTCACACTTCTCCAATTCCAGAAAGACTAAAGCCTTAAATATAAAATAAAACAGGCTGGTCATGGTAGCTCGCTCCTGAAATCCCAATGCTTTGGGAGGCTGAGGAAGGAAGATCGTTTGAGCACAACAGTTTGAGACCTGTCTGGGCAATGCAGTAAGATCCTGGCTCTACAAAAAGTGGTGGCATGTGCCTATAGTCCGAGATACAAGGGAGGCTGAAGTGGGAGGATCACTTGAGCCCAGGAGATTGAGGCTGCAGTGAGCTGTGACTGTACCACTGCACTCCAGCCTGGGTGACAAAGTGATGCCCTGTCTCAAAAAAAAAAGAAAGAAAGAAAGAAAACAGAGAGAGAGAGAGAGACAGAGAGAGAGAGAGAAAGAAAGAAAGAAATAGGAGAATATCAGAGTCCCAGGGAATATCAGTATGATCTCGGATTACAAAGTTATTTCTCAGGTAATACCAAAAGGAAGTACCACAAAAGGGTGAAAAATTTAACTAATTAAAATATAAAATTCTGTATGTCAAAAGATGCCATAAACAAAGTTAAAAGACAAGAACAGAGAAACAGAAGACATTTGTAACATAGGTAACATTGGACTAGTGGCCAGATTAAAAAACTCATTAATCAAGAAGAAATGAAATAAGCCAATAGAATCTAATCAGGCAAGAATTTGCAAAAGAAACCATACAACTGACTGGGGAGAAGGGGACGAAATAGAAAAGATGTTCACCCTCAACAGCAATCAGCAAAATGCACATAAAAGGAATATTGTAGAATTTCATGCCTATCAGATGGGCAAAAATTTTAAAGTTTGACAATATCAGACGTTGGATAAGACCTGAAACAATGCTAATATTTTGTTCAGAGTTTTTACATTTGTATTCAAATGGGATACTGGTCTATCTATAGTTTTCTTGTGATGTCTTTGTCTGGTTTTTGTATCAAGGTAACGTTGGCCTCATAGAACGAGTTAGAAAATATTCCTTTATCTTCTATTTTTTCGAAGAGTTTGTGCAGGATTGGTGTTGATTTTTATTCAAACATTTGGTAGAATTCACCAAAGACACCATCTGGTTCTGGGCTTTTCTTTGCGGAAAGTTTTTGCATTACTAATTCTCTCTCTGTTACAGGTCTAGTCAGGTTTTCTGTTTCTTCATGAGTCAATGTTGGCAGTTTGGGTCTTTCTACGAATTTGTCTATTTCACCTAAGTGTCTAATTTGTTAGCATACAATTGTTCGCAGTCTTACCTCATATTCCTTTTTATTTCTATAAAAGTCAGTAGTAATGTCCTCTATCACTCTTGATTTTAATAATCGGAGACTTCTCTATTTTATTCATCAGCCTAGCTAAAGCCAAAAAGGTTTGTTGATTTTGCTGATCTTTTAAAATAACCAGCTTTTGGTTTATTGATTTTCTCTATTTTGTTCTCTATTTTATTTCATTGATTTCTTCATTACATCCTTTCCTCTACTTGATTTAGGCTTCATTTGCTCTTTTTCCTACAATGTGTTATGGTGAAAGGTTAGGTTACTGAGTTGAGGTCTTACTTCTTTTATAATGTAGGCACTTAACAGCTATAAATTTCTTCTAAGTACTACTTTGGCTGCATCCCATACATTTTGGTATGTTATGTTTCATTCATCTCAAAGTATTTTCTCATTTCCCTTGTGATTTCTTTTTGACCCACTGGTTATTTAGGAATGTGTCATTTAATTTTCACATAACTGTGAATTTCTCAAATTTCTTTCTGTTACTGATTTCTAATTTTGTTCCACTGCAGTCAGAGAACATACTTTGGTATGAGTTCAATCCTTTATATACTGAGAGTTGTTTTATGGCCTACACACTGTCTCTCCTGAAGACTGTTCAATGTATTCTTGAGAACTATATTCTTCTGTGTTATTGGAATGACCTCTAGGTGACTGTTGAGTATACTTGGTGTACAGTGTTCTTTAAGGCTTCTATTTCTTTTTTCTTTTTCTTGAGACAGAGTAAAGATGCTGATAGTAAAGGAAAGGAGAGGAAGTGACAGCTTGAGGAGACAGAATTGTACACAGGAATTTTCATTCATACACACATACATACATATATATATAAATAAATATATATATTTTTAAAGGAGGCAAGCCTTCCCCCACCCCCGCCTTAAAAATGGAGGAAATTAGAGCCATAGATGTAAACACATCTTTGTTTACATTTACACTCAGGTTGTTAACACTCACTTTTATACTTATTATCCTGACGCCTATATCCTATAGCCTTTCTTAGCTAGCCCTTTCCCAGTGCTAGAATTAGTTGTGGGCTAGAAGGCCAAAAATCCATGCTTTTTAGAATTGTGTATACATTAAATGTTAATACTTGAGCAACTGCCTTCAAAATGAGCCAAGTGCACAAACTTTGGCCAATTCAACTAAATAAATACTCACTTGAACACTTAATGTGTGCTAAGTGCTACCATGAGTACAAAATGAAAAGACATAATTCTTGCCCTCCATGAACTCATCATCTAATGAGAGAGGCAAGCAAGCACTTAAGTTACCCTGCTATTAGGCTGCCAGAGACAAAGGCCAACACAGAGGGAGATATAAGGGCTGTGGGAAAACAGTGAAAAAAGACAAAAAGACTTTTAATCTGGTCTGGCTTCTGGATTGGAAAGGTTGCTGCAACTCCAAGTTAGTGACAGGAGATACCTTAAGTAGAGCATTACCTGTGCTTAGGTCATGTCTCCTTCCCTACTGTTGTGGACACTGAGAGCAGGTATCAAACTGAGACAAACAGTACAGTGTTATGCAACAGTGGAGCTTCATTTACAGGCAGACCTAGCTTTAAATTCCAGCTCTTTTACTTTTTAGCTCTGGGGCTTTGAGCAAATCACTTCAATTTTCAAAGCCTATGTTTTTATATTAAAAAAAAATAGACATAATCAGTAGCTTACTTATTGGTAAATAATTTTTGAGTACCTCCTCTATGTTAGCACCAGTGTCCCTCTTTCCTTCTCCTGTATCTGCATGTGGGCTGGCTAGTAAGGTGAGCAGGGCCAGACCAGAGTAAGTTCAGAGCAAGTCCTGAATTAACTTTGTAGAGCCCCATCTAAACATTCTTACTGTGAATCAAAACAAGATATTTCCTCCTCTGGCTATCCTAAAGAAGCCATCACAGTCCAGTGGGAAGAACGGAGGTTCTGATGGTAGGTGGTGTGGATTCAAAAGTCAGCTGTACCATTTACCAGACATAAAATCATAGGAAAGTCCCTTTACCTAATCCTTAGGAACACAAGGATATTCTATACTGAAGGCTAGAAAATTTTAAGAGGTGACATGCAAAATACCTAGCATAAATACTTGGCACAGAGCAGTAAGTACTTCAGTAAATAATAGTCTCCCACCCATGCCCTTTTCATTAAAAGTTCCCTGTTGGAAACAATTGTGTTTGCCCATGGATTTTAAGATTGTTTAATAAAACAACTTCCATATCCTCAATCATGAGGCTTATCACCCTGCCTTTTCATCAACTCTCACATGGCTCCAGCTGGTTAGGCCTATTATTTTCTGACTAAGCACAAGCTGGACAAAACAGGCTTCTAGTCAGCATGGCTTTTTGTAGAAACAGTAAACTAGTCATTCTCTGAATACAGGTAATTTTTTGTTTACTGTTGTGTGTATGTATATCTACAATCTTTCCTGCATTAAAAAAATTTTTGTCCCTCTTTAAAAAAATTGCAAATGAAAGTGTCCCCACATTTTTGCCTTTTTATTTGTAATTTATTTCAGTCTATTATTTCTTCTTTGTGCTACTAGCTAATAGTGAGAGTTCAAACAACCTAAATTCTACCAACAGGGCATTAGCTGAAACAAATCTAAACCCAACCTAGAATTCCTTAAGTAAATTAAGATGAGTTATAGAACAGTACATAGCATATAATGTCATTTTTGTTGAAAAACAATGTATGTATGTTCATTTTTAAAGACCTAGAAAAATAGATACACCAAAGTGTTAACAGTGATTGTCTCTGAATCGGGAATTATTAGTATTCCTCTGTATTCTTCTCAATCAGTATTCTCTAATTTTTCTAAAATGTACACTGTTTTGGAAATAAGATAAAACAAGAGAAGCCATAAAATGATTATATTATTGGACATCAGACAGGTTCAATTAATCTCCTATTGTTAGACATGTCATCTGTTCCAAATAACTGCCAATCATACTTCTGGCAGAGCCAGGACTAGAATATAAACATTCAGATTTTCTAGATATATATAAAAATGTCTTTTTTTCCTTTTTTTTCTTTTCTTTTTCTTTTTTTTTTTTTTTTTAAGAGAGAAGGTCTCAGTATGTTACCGAGGCTTGTCTCTCCTGGCTTCAACTGATCCTCCCTTCTCAGCCTTCCAAAGTGCTGAATTACAGGAATGAGTCTCAGGGTCAGCCTTTAAAAACTCTTATAGGACCCTACAAGTTTAAAGGGTTGTTGTTTCTAGAGACTTTGTCAACACACTGGTGAGGTCCTAAAGGAAGCAGGTGGGAAGTAAGTGCAACATCCAGGACAGGATTTTCAAATAAAGTGAAACAGAACATGTCTTAGGTCAATGATCTCTAGAAAATACTACCATTTCAACACTTTTTTGTTTAGAGTACCACTAGGTTACTATATGACCTGTGCAAGACACTTATAGCCCTTATCAAATTCTGTATCTGTTTCCTCACCTGCAGGATAGTAACAACAGCAACTATTAAATGAACATCTCCCATAATGTTTCATAAGTGTGAAAACAGGGGCTCTGAGAGATTAAGTAACTTGCTTGCGGTAAGTGACAGTTAAGATTGAAACCAAATCTATCTCACAAAAGAGAATAAAGGTAGGGAAATGTTTGGCTCTATTCCTATGGGTTATTTTATTTTTTCATTTTAACACTAAGGAGGTTATCAGCAGAACTTCCTTTGTACAATGCAAATGACACTGTGTACTCTGTGGGATTGAATTAGAAGGTACATTGAATTACAATTAACTCAGGCCTCAGCTTAACAGCTGAGTAATGAGATCAATTTAATCTTCTGAATTTTATTGCTTGTTTTATTATGACCTATAATCAGTTGAAATTACAAGAAGCCTAAGAGTCTTATACAAAGGCAACATGTTGCAAAGGAAAGAATATTTCCTAACTCTCAGCAGCTGGATGATTCAAGGCAAGTTACTTAACTACTCTGCACCTCAGTTTTCAAATCTATTAATATAAAATAGGAAGACCTTTGTCCCACAATTACCAACATACACTGTTTAGAAATGCCCAAGAACTAGAAAAAAAAGGGATTCCTCAGGGGATATAAGAAAATTACCTGAGAAATACCTAAAAGGAAAGATCTCTGACACATACTCTGGCCTCAGTACTCCCAAGAACTCAGTGAAAGTCATGACCATACAACCTGTCACCTACAGTGGAGGAAGCCTGAGGTTTAGTCCAGATTCCTCCTTCTCCCTCACTCCCTAAATCCAACATCAAGTCCTGACTTATTCATTCATATTCCACAAATATTGAATATCTACTGAAAGCCAGACATTGTTTTCTCTAAAAATGTCTCAAACATGTCCTCCCCTCTGCATCTCAAATACAGGTCCTAGTTCAGGTCTCCTGACTGAAGTATTAACAACTTCCTAACTGGTCTTCTCCTTTTTCCCTCTCTCTAATCCATCCACCTCATTACATCCAGAAAGGTCTTTCAAAAATGTCAACCTATCCATCACGCCTAATAGTCTCTGGCAGCTTCCCACCACCAAGGATAAAGTTCCAAACTTCTTATCATGGATGGCATAAAGACTCTCCAAGTCTAGCTCTTGCACATTTTTTTTTTAAGCGACGGAGTCTCACTGTTGTCCAGGCTGGAGTGCAGTGGTGTGATCTCGGCTCACTGCGACCTCCATCTCCTGGATTCAAGCAATTCTCCTGCCTCAGCCTCCTGAGTAGCTGAGATTACAAGTACATACCAACATGCCTGGCTAATTTTTGTAGTTTTAGTAAAGATGGGGTTTCACCATGTTGGTCAGGCTGGTCTCAAATGCCTGACCTCTCGATCTGCCTGTCTCGGCCTCCCAAACTGCTGGGATTACCGGCATGAGCCACCACGCCCGGCCAACTCTTGCACATTTATATGTCCTATTTCTGCTCTTGCCAAGCCGGGTCTGGCATTTTATACTTCAACAACAACACACAGCTGTTCTAACATACTCCATTTGATTATTCTACTTCCATGTCATTGTTCAAGCTGTTTTAAATGCTCAGATAGTCCTTCTCTTGTTCACTTCACCTCCAAAATGTCTTACTTGACCTTCTCCCCCTTCAGACTAGATTAGGTGTTCCTTCTGATTACTCCCATAACTAGTTTTTCTTACATTATTTATTAAATTTCATTTCCAGTTTTCTCAAATACTGCTGGGCACGGTGCCTCACACCTATAATCCCAGCACTTTGGGAGGCAGAGGCAGGAGGATTGCTTGAGCCCAGGAGTTTGAGCCCAACCTAGACAACATAGCAAGACCTTGTCTTTACCAAAAATAAAAAAAAATTAGCCAGGCATGGCAGTGCACACCTATAGTCCCAGCTACTTGGGAAGCTGAGGTGGGAGAATTATTTGAGCCCAGGAGGTCGAGGCTGCAGTAAGCTGTTATCACACCACTGCATTCCAACCTGGGCAACAGAGTAAGATCCTGTCTCAAAAAAAAAGAAAAGTCAAATATTCATCCCCAATTTGGTAGGTCTATTATCAGTCCAGTGATGGCCCCCTAAGCTGTGATTCTCTTTGTCCTTATATGTTCCACATGGGGGTTTCTGCTTGGGCTCTCACTGCCCAAACCTATTTTTTTCAGTCTCCATCCCTCTCTAATCACCTAGCCTTGTGGCTGATAATCCTGGGTCTGGTCAAGACAGACTCATCAGCTAACTACCATTTCCCTGCTGATTCAACTTCCACTGCAAAAAAAAAAGTAGCATAGACTTTAGATTCGGAGATAGACTCAGATCCTAGTTTTGTCATTTCATATTGTAAATTCAGGCAAGTTACTTCCACTCACTGAGCTTCAGCTATCTCTTATATAAAATGGGATAATAATCACTTTGCAGAGTTGAGATAATGCTAATAAAAACCACTAATATTACTTACTATGGGTAAAGTATTATGCTACTTGCTTTATATTAATCCCATCTAAGCCTCACAACCCTTTCATGAGGTAGGTCCTACCATTACCTTTATTTTATAGATGAGAAAACCAACTAGAGAAGTTAATTTACTTGCCTGGGTAATTGTGATAGACAATGGGCTGACTAACTCAACGATCATTCCCAATACCCTTTGCCCTTACCAAATGCTTTCACTATGGAGGCTGGAAAAGCTAAATACTCACTCTCCTAGCCTTCCTACCACATAGGAGTAGCCATGTGGCCCAATTTTAACCAATGAGATGTACACAAGTTTTCTGGGGGTATTTGGGTCTTTGCTTTGCTAGGAAAAGAACAGGCATTACTCATGTTCCTCTATACCCCCTTTTTCCTAACTCTATCACAGACATAATGACTAGAGCTACAGCAGCCATCTTAGAGCAAATGGAAAAGGACAAAGAGTCATAGAGATATTGGTCTTGTATTCACTGACCTAATAAATCAATGTCACCTATCATTGACAGTCAGACTTCTTTTTATGTAAGAAAAATATACCTCCTATTTACCTATTTATTTAAGCTATTGTTTTCTCTTTTTATCTGTCTCTTTCCTTTCTTTCTTTTTTTTCTTTTTTTGAGATGGGATCTTGCTGTGGTGCCCTTGCTAGAGTGCAGTGGCATGATCATGGCTCACTGCAGCCTTGGACTCTCCTGCTCAAGCAAACCTCCTGCCTTAGCCTCCTGAGTAGCTGGGACCACAGGTGTACGCCACCTAATTAAAAAAAAAATTTTTTTTGTAGAGCCAGGGTCTCTCTAGGTTGCTCAGGTTGGTCTCCAACTCCTGGGCTCAAATGATCCTCCTGCCTCAGCCTCCCAAAGTGCTGGTATTACAGGTATAAGCCACCACACCTGGCCTAAGCTTACTGTTAATCAAGTCTTCCAGCAGCATATTCTGACATTTATAACTGATGCACAATGAGTGATCAAACAATGAAGCTGAGATTCAAACATGGGCAATTCTTAACCACTAAGCTACATGAAAAAAAAATCTGGCACTGGATTTATTAGGGAATGGACACTCAAATGATGAAAATAACTATAATAATATGAATCACTCAGCCTACCTTCTTAAGGCTCCAAGCTCCTCTGGAAACTCAGGATTGTTAGTAACCTAAATTAGAACAGAGCTGCTTAGGAAAAGGTTCCCTCTTTGGACACTGTGCCCAGCCCTCTGTCTGTATTTCAATTCAGAGCTCCCAGCTCAGGGTCCATCCTCAGGGATAAGAGTAGGAATGTCTGGAGTCTAGTCTTGGCTCTCTGCCCACCCCTGCCTATCTTATGGTACCATAAAGATTTCAGGCCTCCTGCTAAACAAGCATAAGGCAACAGAGTTCAATGAACTCAGCATAAACTTACAAATTGTGACAGTACTTGTAGTGACAGTGAAGGTCAAAGCTTCTCCTTGGTAGACAGAGACCTTTGGAGGTAATAAGAAGTATGGTTTTGTAGCTTAAACAAGACCAAGGACTATTGATTTTTCTATATCTTCTCCTGCTGACAGCAGTAATAGCAAAAATGTGATTTAGACACTTAAAGTACCTTTCCCACCAGCTGAGCAATTTTCAAGTAATCACACTTCCGACCTTACCCAACATGAGTCCTTTTAAAGCCAATTTTGGGGGCCAATTATTTAGTTTGCCTAAAATGGGCAAGGAGAATGAGAATGGTTGGCTATCCTGCTGGAAACTAGCTTGCATCCCTGTTTCCAGGGTTTAGGACCACTCAATCTGTCTTGAGAAGGGGCCAGCAGCCCCTCCTGTCACAGCTGACACACATGTGACAGTTGACACATAACCTCTGTTTCTAAAGCTGTTTTGAACTAGAAGGAATTATGACACTCATGACGGCAAGGTTCCTGGACAAGCTCACAAAACTGGGAGAGAAGAGGAAGACTATGGAACATTTACTAAATGGGAAATAGGTCCATTAGAATTATCTAGAGAGCTTGTAAAAACACCAATTTTGCTGGGAACCATCTTTAGGTTTTCTAACTTAAGTCTGAAGCGGAGGCCCAAGAATTAGCATTTCTAGTAGGTTCCTAGGCCCAGGGGTTACATTTAGAAAATCACTGCTATGAAGTATAAATCAATTATTAGTCACAGAGACTTTGGAAACTGACAATTGGGGACCTCCAAATGCTGGGAAAGTTTCTATATCTGTAAGAAAAGAGTCACTGTATCAGAATATTCACCTAGCTTATAGCCTTTTCTTCCTCACAAAAACAAAACAACCCAAATCTAAACACTAATAGTGACAGTTTTCAACCAGTCTCTTTTTATGGACCAGACAGACCCTGAATGCTCAGAACATAGAGAAATGCCTGTACGTTTTCACAAGGCAAAGCTGACTCTTTTTTTTTTGTTTTTTGTTTTTTTTTGAGACGGAGTTTCGCTCTTGTTACCCAGGCTGGAGAGCAATGGCGCGATCTCGGCTCACCGCAACCTCCGCCTCCTGGGTTCAGGCAATTCTCCTGCCTCAGCCTCCTGAGTAGCTGGGATTACAGGCACGCACCACCATGCCCAGCTAATTTTTTTGTATTTTTAGTAGAGACAGGGTTTCACCATGTTGACCAGGATGGTCTCGATCTCTTGACCTCGTGATCCACCCGCCTCGGCCTCCCAAAGTGCTGGGATTACAGGCTTGAGCCACCGCGCCCGGCCCAAAGCTGACTCTTTAAAAAGATGCTCTAGTGGCCGGGCGCGGTGGCTCAAGCCTGTAATCCCAGCACTTTGGGAGGCCGAGGCGGGTGGATCACGAGGTCAACAGATCGAGACCATCCTGGTCAACATGGTGAAACCCTGTCTCTACTAAAAATACAAAAAAATTAGCTGGGCATGGTGGTGCGTGCCTGTAATCCCAGCTACTCAGGAGGCTGAGGCAGGAGAATTGCCTGAACCCAGGAGGCGGAGGTTGCGGTGAGCCGAGATCGCGCCATTGCACTCCAGCCTGGGTAACAAGAGTGAAACTCCGTCTCAAAAAAAAAAAAAAGATGCTCTGAGGCTGGACTTTGGGAGGCCGATAGATCATGAGGTCAGGAGATTGAGACCATCCTGGTCAATACAGTGAAACTCCATATACATATACACACACACACACACACACACACACACACACATACATACACACACACACACACACACACACACACACACACACAAATTAGCTGTGCATGGTGGCGTGTGCCTGTAGTCCCAGTTACTCAGGAGGTTGAGACAGGCAAATTGATTGAACCCAGGGGGCAGAGGCTGCAGTAAGCCGAGATCATGCCACTGCACTCCAGCCTGGCAACAGACTGAGACTCCATCCAAAAAAAAAAAAAGATGCTTCAAGTTCAGAAGATAAATTCTCCTAGAAGTTCCAGACAATATACCCTGAAAGAAAGGACAAGTCTACATTGGAAGTTTTCTAATCTCCCAAAGTATGCATATACTACTACTAGTTGCTACTAAGAAAAAAAAAAAACTCTTAAACTAGCTTTTCCACAACACACCTGTGCTTACCATAGTAAGAACCAGGAATGAACAGATGTAAGTATGGAGACAAGGATGTGTATATGAGCATGTATTAGGGGTTGGGGAGACAAACATAAACCAGATAATTCTGAGAACCTCTTCAAGGTAGCTTAGAAGCTATCTCAATGGGTTACAAGTGAGTTGAGGTTCTGACTCCTTAAGCTATTAGGCTGTCTGGGAAGAAGGTGCGGCATAAGAGTTTTGTCGGGACAAAAAGTCTATTTCAAACTCTGAGGTCAATTTGCCAGAGAGGTTTTATGGACCTCTGAAAAGGTTCATTATTAGAGGCTTGATCATTCAGTCCTTTATTCACTCAACTAACCAATATTAACTGAGAATTCACTTTGTGTTAGGCACTGTGTTAAGCACTGAGAACACAATGACTGCCTGCAAGAGCAATGGGTATTACTAAAGATATAAACAATTGGCCAGGCATTGGCCTGTAATTCTAGCACTTTGGGAGGCCGAGGCGGGAGGATCAGGAGGTCAAGAGATCGAGGCCATTCTGGCCAACATGGTAAAACCCTGTCTCTACTAAAAAATACAAAAATTAGCTGGGCATGATGACGCATGCCTGTAGTCCCAGCTACTCAGGAGGCTGAGGCAAGAGAATCACTTGAGCCCAGGAGGCGAAGGTTGCAGTGAGCTGTGATTGTGCCACTGCACTCCAGCCTGGTGAAAAAGCCAGTCTCTGTCTCAAAAAAATAAAATAAAATAAGATATAAACAATTATAAGATAGTCTACAGTTATATGCTGCATAATGACATTTTGGTAACTGACTGCATTTATGAAGGTGATCCCATGCATTTTTACTATATCTTTTCTATGTTTAGATACACAAATGACCATTGCATTACAATTGGTTACATTATTCAGCACAGTAATAAGATGTACAGGTTTATAGCCTAGGAGCAGTAGGCTATACCACATAGCCAAGGTGTGTAGTAGGCTATACCATCTACGTCAGTGAAAGTATACTCCATGATGTATGCACAACAACAAAATTGCCTAATTGCATTTCTTAGAATGTAACCCCCTTGTTAAATGGCTCATAACTGTAAGTCAACTACGTAGCTCAGTGGTTAAGAGCGTGAAACATCCAAACTTAGGCCTGATTCTGGCTTCTCTACTTCTTGGCTCTGTGATAGCAACAAGTACTTTCATCTTTCTTGATTTGTGTCTATACCTATTAAAACCTGCATAATACAAATTAAGTAGAGAAACCTTGCAGCATAGCTGCCAGCACTGCCACCATCTTGAGTCAGGAGACCCAAGCCCAGGCTGGGGTGTTGGAATTCTGGGGATCCCAGCCTCAGTCACTATGGACAGTATTTTTCTTTGTAGCTCTGGGCCATACCCACTCCTTTATGTTCAGGGAAGAGGAATAAGATAATATGAAGCATGCCCTGGCATTAACTATGCTCTGCTTCACCAAGGGTGCTAACGATGAGTGTAATGTGGTAGAAGCTGTAACCTGGAACTATAACTACCAGGGGATTACTTACAGTCCCTGTAGTCAACCTCAAGTTGTCCTGTCAACCCAAGTTACAATACGCAATGATGTTTCTGAGGAAGAGAAGGAAGCTGAGTTGTGCCCCACGCTTCTTGCGAAAAAACAGTGGGGATAAACCCTATCCCTCATTGTTTAGCTAGCTGCCTGCTACATATGCCATATACTATCTTCCTGGACAATATTCAAGAATTCTGAATGTATCTTCTCTGATGAAGAGGAGAGTCTGGGGTGAGGGGGTGAGGGGGTGAGTGGGAGGCACTTGGGCCAGTGCTAAAAGAAAAGGAGGCTTGTTCTCCATAAGGCCCTGGTGTTCTGGTCTTATACCATGTCTAGTGCTTACCTTTCCTCCAGGGGTGGGAAGCACTCTGAACTTCTATCCTGATCCTCTCTCCTCATCTGCCTATGAAGACTGGAGGTCTTCATCCAAAACTCAGGACTACACATTTTAACATTTTTTGGATGAAGGTTGAAATAAAATGGTGTGGAATGTTTTGCCAAAAAAAAAAAAAAAAAGATTAAGTAAAATAACAAAACTATGACAAACTGGGTACAGGAACTCCGGTGGTTACTCAAGAGTATGCTGAAGGGTACAAAAAAAATAGGTGCATCTTCCTGGGGTGTTAATTTTACCAGACAGTAAATAATTTAAAGCATTTGTTTTATAGAAAACAAATACAACTACATAATGGTACCTTAAGGAAAAATCCTTATGAATTTTAAAGATAAGACATAGACTTCAAACAACTTTTAACCTTGGAGTAGCTGCTGTGGGCTATTCACTCCCCCATCAATCCAGAGATGAATTCATTCTCCTCTGATAGCAGGTACACTTTGGTAAAGAAGTTTCCAAAACACGGTGTATGGCCCATAATGGACCTCAACAAACAGCAACCATTATTGTTAATAATAGATACCTGTTATAATAAACCCATCCACTGGAGGAACAAACTGGGTGGGAAAGGGGTCCTCTCTACCCAGACACCCTTTTATTTCCCCAAGCTCTGGACACCTCTCCGGTTCCTTACTAGAATCCCTGTGATTCCATGGGAAGTAGAAATCTGAGAAGCTGGCCAGTTCTGACCCCAAATGCTAAGGAGTTCTCTTTGAAAGATAGATCAGCATTAGTAAAGTTACTAATCTCAACAACCTCTTGGGGGACTCAGCCTACAAGCAGTTAACCCTCAAGATAAGAGTAGTCAGTCCAGAGATCAATGCAGCTCTACCCACGACTAGATCTGTCACATTTAAAAGGTTCTTCCAGATCAATTATCTCCTTAAAGTCTCACAAACAAGTGATAGATAAGGTAGGTACTATTATTCCTATCTTTATAGAGGAGGCAACTGAAGCCCTTGGGAGTAAAGTATTAAAGTTTTTAGAGACAGAGCCAGGAGTCAGATTCTGGTCTTCAGACTTCAAAAATAGGCACTCCCCACTATGTTAAGAAGAGAAGTCATTCCCGTAAGAATCTATGTAGCACAGTTAAAAGCTCTTCCAGTCCTGTGTCAACATCCCACTGATTTTCAGCTGTATTCAGGGCCACAAAAATTGTATTACCATTGATTAAGAACCACACGTAACTAACAGAAAACTAAATTAAACTCCATGAGCTTAATTAGCGGGAAAAGAGAAGTCACTCACTGGTGGTAGCTATGGTTATACCTGACCTTTCATAAGATACTTATGAACAGGCTTTCATGGTCTATTGAGCTTGCCCAGGAACATCAGAAGTTCCAAAGAAAGAAGTACTGGACTGTCACTGTAGGAGAGGGCTCTGAGTAAGGGTACTGAGCTCACCTCATCTTATCTGTTCCTGAATGCTTCATTAACACCCAGATTAATTAATTAACATTAATTCCAAGAAGGGGCATAGAAAATTACACTCACAAGAAGACGCAAAATAGACTAAGGGAAGGAAAGAGTCAGCCAGTTATTTATAATAAAAGAGATCTAAAAAAATTTAAAGATTAACAGCCAGATTGTTAGAGCTAAAAGAGAAACTACTAAACAACTCATATAAGCCCCTCATAGCCTGGATGGGAAAGCGAAGCAAGAGAAATCCGTAGTGCTTGTCAAGTGTCTCCCAGTTGTTAGTAGCAGAATCAGAATTACAAGTTAGTAACTCCTCCTCTCATGCTTCAAGATCCACACTTACCTTCTCAGAAGACTTTCCTGACACCAACCTCTTGATAGGGACAGGGGGCAGAGAAATTCTCAGCAGAAAAGAGCAGGTCCCCAGTGAAACCCCACCCTCAAGCCGAAAAGCCTGAAACCATGGCCCAAAGTGATAACTTATATCCCTGTTTTCCTGCTCAAATGTTGCCTTTTCCTAAACCACCTGTGGTCTCCCCACTTCCCCACATCATGTGCCTATGAAAACTCCAGATTCAGTTGGTAGATGGGACTACCTCCCAGCTGAATGGAGAGAAGTGTCTTGACTTCAGAGGGACAGCCTGACAGCATAACTTCTGAGAAGAATCTGGCTGGAGATGGCTGGACTTCAGGAAAAGATTACCTATCTGCCCCGTCCTCTTTTCAGCCCACTTCCTGCTGAGAGCCACTTTCATCAGCAATAAAATCCTCTGCATTTACTGCCCGTCAATTCATTTGTGAGACTTCATTTTTCCTGGATGCTAGACAAGAGCTGGGGAGCCACAAGTGTGGACCCAAAAAGGCTGGCACACTGGCCCTTTGTACTCGCTGGTGGAAGGCGGCCTCACACAAAAAGGAAAAGGGCCCACTGAGCTGTTAACACTTAAGCCATCCATGGACAGCAGAGCTAAAAGAGCACTGTAACTGAGGCTTCAGGAGTCAAAGGCACCCCAACCTGGACACTGCCTTGGGGCCTACACAGAGTTCTCTCTGCTGCTGGAGCTCAAAAGCAGCTGGCTGGATCCTGTACTCGCCTACTGCTCCCTCCCACAAAGGGTTGAGTGAGGCAAGCTGAGTAAGCAGAGTTTGTTCCTGCCAGCACCCAAAAGCACTTGCTCCAGTTCCTGCACTGGTTCACTCACACGCTCCCTCCCACAAGGGGTAGGCAAGGGAAGGATGAGTAAAGGAGGCACCCCTGTCACCAGTTGCAAGTCCTGCGACGGGGTCAAGAAAATCTGCTTCACTGTGACAGAGTTGTGGCCCTCCATACACACCATGCTTCCACAGCAATTTATACATCTATTTATTATGTTAGGCTTTTGGAATATAGTGGCACACACATTCCTCTGAGATAGCAAATGCCTCAGTATATTCTGTCTTCCTACACTCCTGTTTTTCCATTTCTTACAGAACTGTGCTGGTTAAGGTGAAGTCTACGGAGGGACCATATTCACAAAGGACAATCATTGTATGTATGAGTCTTTATAAAACTGGTAATCTTAAAATTTAAAGAACAGAGTATATAACAAAATTGGAAGGTCAGAATTAATCCAGTCCAGTTCATTTAGGCCCCCTCCTGTGGCAGTAGGATCTTTCTCACCCGGATACCTAATCTCTAAAATAGGCAGGAGCAGATCTCTACTGGAGGGGAAGACAGCATTTATGTGGCTTACTCCTTTCTCTTTTTAACAGCTCCTAAGCATTTTAAGGCACAATCTCCTAATTTTCTGAAAACGAAACAACTAAAATAAAGACACTTTTTAAATTCTAGGCTCTCCCTTTATTCAGCATGGAACAAAGAAAAAAATAGGGCCTTTGGAGCTAGGCAAACTGGAAGGAAATCTTCTATGACCTTGGAAAAGTCATTTGACCTCTGCATCCGTTTTTTTAACTGATGAGTTTTTTAACATCTATCTTCTAGGGATGTCATCAAGATTAAATGAAATCGCATATATAAAGCATCCAGCTTGTGCCTAGTACAAGTTCAATAAATAGCCACCATAGAATCGCTCTTACTTGAATCAGGGCTGGAACCTGGTACTCCCTAGAGCTCTGTTCAGTAATCCTGCTACCATCAAAGATTGGCTTACCAGAGAAACGATGTGACCACCAGCACCCCAGAGGATGGCAAAGCAGGTTTAAAATACCTTGATGCAAAACCTTAAATAAAATCTCTCCAGACATAAGCACCAACCTAAATATTAATTCAAAACTCTCAGCATGGTAATGAGTAAAGATTTTTCCTCCTACCAGGGCACAAGACAGGCAAGAAAGTGAGCTACAGGACAATTTTCCATCATTTATAGAAATATGCCAATGACTGAATATACTGCTATGTCTTGAGCTAATTGTAAGAATCCATCACTGTGAACAGATACATAGAAAGCATGTCTCCCACTGTCATGCAGGGTGATGACTATTCTTTATTTGCAAAGAATAGTGTGATATAGCAAGACTTTAGCCAGAAAAAGAAAAAAAAAATGCTTACCCGATACTCTCTTTTATGCAATGGTAACAAACTACATGACACTGACAGTTTTTTTGTTGTTGTTAAGAATACCTACATTGGGAATGAAGTTATGGACAAAGGTGGAATAGGAAAAGAGTTGCCTATTGTCCATAGGAATCCTCCACCTAAACAACTACTGAGCCAGCAGAAACCATCTGAAGTAACTATTTTGGAGTTCCAGAGTCTAATCAGAACACTTGCAGTATCCAGAGGGAGGGTTTGATAAAGACGCTAGTAAAATTTTCAGAACATTTCAGCCTTTTGCCCAGTGGCTGCCATCCCAGGTCCCTGGTGCAGATTGCTGGAGCTGGATGGGCCATAAGGACCTTGGCCTCCAAATGTGGCAGTTACGCATTCTGACTGTTAGTTTTGATCACTGAGCGCCAGCACAGGGGCTGACAGCCCTGGTTTCAACCTCTACTGGCCAAAGCAGATTTCAAGGTATTTACAAGAACAGATCAATGAATAAACAAACATTGTACAATCCTACTTATATGAAATATCTAGAATAGGCAAATTCATAGAAACAGAAAAAGCCAAGTACAATGGCTCATTCCTGTAATCCTAGTGACTTGGGAGACTAGGGTGGAACAGTTGCTTGAAGCCAGAAGTTTGAGACCAGCCGGGCAACAGAGAGAGATCACTTATTAAAAAAAAAAATTTTTTTTTAGTGAGCTATGAATGCACCACTGCACTCCAACCTAGGGGACAGTGAAACTCCATCTCATAAGAAAAAGAAAAAAGAGAAATAGAAAGATTAGGGGATACCAGGGGCTAGAGGGAGGGCAAAAGAGGAGTAAAAGAGAAGTTATTGTTTAATGATTACAGAATTTCTGCTAATGAAAATGTTCTGAAAATAGTGGGGATATTTACACAACATTGTGAATGTATTTAATGCCACTGAATTACATACTTAAAAATGGTTAAAATTGGCCAGGTGCAGTGGCTCATGCCTGTAATCCAGCACTTTGGGAGGCTGAAGTAACAGGATCAACTTGAGCCCAAGACATGGAGGCTGCAGTGAACTGACTGTGCTACTGTACTCCAGCCTAGGTGACAAAAAATAAATAAAAATAAAAAAATTTCAGAAGGCTAAAATGGTAAATTTTGTATTACATATATTTTAGCATAATAAATTTTTCACAAGCATACCCATATTTCATATAAGCTGGCTTTTATAAGCCTTAGGACCTTGAGAAAGTTATTTAACTTAGTTGAACCTTATTCCCTCATATGTAAAATGATAACAGCTCTCCCTTGAAGGA
Organism: Saimiri boliviensis; assembly: GCF_048565385.1. NCBI lineage: Eukaryota > Metazoa > Chordata > Mammalia > Primates > Cebidae > Saimiri > Saimiri boliviensis. The sequence goes on along the minus strand of NC_133454.1, from coordinate 72,114,491 downwards.
GTATCATGAAAACTGGAGAAAATGTTTGTAAAGTGCCTAGCACTCCATTGACAGTAATTAATGGTAGTTATTACTATAATAATTAACAGCAACAATAAAATTTATATAAACTAATAAAGATAATTTAATTCAACATATATTTAATGAACTAACTGCCTTCTCTGTTCTAGGCACAGGAAGGACATGATTTCTGCCCTCAAGGAGCTCACAGTCTAGAAAAACATACAAATAAACAACTTTTTGTAGAGAACAGGAAGCCAAGGAGAATTTAGGAGCAAAAAAATAATAACCCAACAACAGCAATACTTCTTTGTTTGGGAGAAAAAGTTATTATTCTTTACAGAGGTGGGAAATCATTTTGTAACCCAGGAAAGTACATCAGTCACAAGCAAACATGTAGTTTATTGTGGATGATTCTTGCCCCAACAAGGTTTAATCCATCTGTTTTTAGCATCACACATAGTATCAGAGACAGATACAAAATCACTGCTTATATGCACTACAAAACCCAGAGAGGACTTGCCTGACACTTTGGTGGAGTGGAAAGACTTTGGATTTCTGAATCTTTCCTCATCTGTAAAATAAATGTTCTAATAGAAATGTCTACCTCACAGTACTATTATAAGGATTAAATGAGATCACGAATGATAATTTTAAGTTGTATTGTGCTTCTTATGTATTATTATATGGGGTTTTGTGAGCCTTTGTTTTCACATGCTTCTGAGAAAATTTGTCATAGAGCCAAAGTTTGTTTTTGTTTTGTTTTGTTTTGTTTTTAGAGATGGGTTCTTGCTCTGTCACCCAGGCTGGAGTGCAGTGGCATAATCATGGCTCACTGCAGCCTCGACCTCTTGGGCTCAAGCAGTCCTCCCACCGCAGCCTCCTGAGTAGCTGGGACAACAGATATGTGCCAACATGTCCAGCCAATTTTTAAATTTTTTGCAGAAATGAGCAGGCTGGTCACATTTTATTTTTAAAAATCAAATCTCCTGAGCAAAGCAGCTGCCACTCAAAATGAGCTAGCCCAAGGCTGACTACATAGGTAATAAGAAGTTTGAAGACAGCTCTTTCTTGCTAAATAGCTCAAAGGAATTATCAGACTTCCACTAACATTGTTCTAAAAATGAATATTTGCTATAAGGCAAGTAGGCAAGGGAAGAGGGTCTCTTGTTTTCTCTGAGGGTCTCTGCTGTCTCCATGACTTAAAAACAGAAAAGTCTCCCATTCCACTGGTCCGTCCAGAGAGGTTGACCAGTCACAACAGATAATCCAAATGAAATTTTTATTCACCTACAAAGCAGAAAAAAATCTCTCCCACACTGGCTACCTGTTCCAAACTCTCCTTGCCATATCAGAGGGCCACTCATTAGCAAGGATAAACAAATCACAGGAGTCTTTTCCTCAAACCCATCTTATACCTCTCTGTTGTGACTTCTTTCACTCATTAGAGTCTCATCTCCTTCCCTTTATTTCTTTCTTCTTCCCTCTTTCTTCCTTCAAAATTTACTAACAGCCAACTCTGTATCAGTCCCTGTGCTAGGTGTTGGGGACATAATGATGACAAATAATAAACAAAGGCTACTAAAGCTTTTTTTCTTTCCTTTTTTGAGACAAAGTCTCACTCTGTCACCCAGGATGGAGTGCAGTGGCACAATCTCAGCCCACTGCAACCTCCACCTTCTGGGTTCAAGTGAACCTCCTGCCTCAGCCTCCCAGGTAGCTGAGATTACAGGCATAGCAACACACCTGACTAATTTTTTCGTATTTTTAGTAGAGATGGGGTTTCACCTTGTTGGCCAGGCTCATCTTGAACTCCTGACCTCAAATGATCTGTCTGCCTTAGCCTTCCAATGTGCTGGGATTATTGGAGTGAGCCACTGTACCTGGCTAATTCTTTAATAACTAATAAGAACCTAACTAAATGCCAGATGCTTTACACATATTATGTCACTTAATCATCAAAGCACTTTTTTTTTTGAGACAGAGTCTTGCTTTGTCACCCAGGCTGGAATACAGTGGCACGATCTCGGCTCACTGCAACCTCTGCCTCCTGAGTTGAAGAGATTCTCCAGCCTCAGCCTCCCCAGTAACTGGGACTACAGGCACATGCCACCATGCCTGGCTAATTTTTGTATTTTTAGTAGAGATAGGGTTTCACCATGTTGGCCAGGCTGGTCTTGAACTCCTGACCCCAGATAATCCACCCGCCTTGGCCTCCCAAAGAGCTGGGATTACAGGTGTGAGCCACCATGCCCAGCCCATCAAAACACTTTTGAAGTAAGCAGATACTATTATCCCTACTTTGTAGAGGCTATCCCTACTCAGAGGTAGGAAATGACCAAAGATGATAGAATTACCTTGTTTAAAGAAATCTAGCGAAGTGCCTTGGAAATAAAAAAGCAGCTAAAAGGTAAGTAGAAAGAGAACTAGATTGGCTGCCAGAGGTCTGGGTTCTACCTCCAGCTTTGACATCTATCTGTCCATCCATTTGTTGAAACACTAGTCAATATTCATGGCATGCAGGGGCCTAGCTGGGTATTAGAGATACAGGAACAAATCAGATACTGAATTCACTGTCAATCTTTGTTATTAAGACAAGGTTTCCACTCTGTCACCCAGGCTTGGGTGCAATGGTATGAGCATGGCTCACTACAGCCTTGACCTCCTGGGCTCAAGTGGCCCTTCTGAGTACCTCAAACTACAGGCAGGTGCCACCAAACCCAGTTAATTTTTAAATTTTTTATAGAGATGAAGTCTTGCCATGTTGCTCAGGCTAGTCTCAAACTCCTGGCCTCAAGAGATCCTCCTGCCTCAGCCTCTGAAAGTGCTGGGATTACAGGTATGAGCCATGGCATATGGCCCACTGTGAATCCTAATATGTGCTTTCCTTAGGCACTTACTAGACTTCACGTTTCTCATCTAAGAATAGGGTTGGATTTGATGGTCTCTAACAATCTTATAATTCTAAATAAAAACATAATATCAGCCACCAGCTGGACTGAGAATACAGATAAATAGGATGAGCAGGAGATGCACTGGAGATATCTAAATACTCAGGTCATAAAAACTTTCTATTGCAAGCTAAGGAGTCTGGACTTTATCCAAAGGACAGTGAAGAGTAATTGAAGGGTTTTAAGCACTGGAGTGATGTCAAATTTTCAAGAGATAAAAATGATTATTGCTGTTATGTAAAGAATGGACTGGGGACAGGGTATATGACAGGAGTTAGGAAGTCCAGTTAAGAGGCAACTTAAATAATCCCAGAAAGAGTAATAATGACCTGAATGATAACAATGGGAAGGATGGTGAAGAAAGGTCTAATCTAAGAAATGTAACGAAGGTTTTTTGAAAATAAAAAAGATATTTCATATCCATTATGATGGCTATTATTTAATGACAGAAAAAAGAAGCACTGGCAAAGCTGTGCAGAAACTGAAACTTTTATGAACCACAAGGAGAATGTAAAATGGTGCAGCCACTAGGAAAGCAGTATGGCAGTTCCTCAAAAAATTAAAAATAGAATTACTGTATGACACAGCAATTCCATTTCTGGATATATACCCAAAAAAATGGAAAGCAAGGTCTTCAAGAGATATTTGTACATCCACGTTCATAGCAGCATTTACAATAGCCCAAAGGCTGAAGCAACCCAAGTGTCCACGTGCCACTGCATGAAGTATGTATATACAATAGAATATTATTCAGTCTAAAAAGGAAGGAAATCCGGACACACTGATAAGTCAAATAAGCCAGTCACACAGGGACAAATACTACATGATTTCATTTGTATGAGCATCTAGACTAGTCACATTCAGAGATAGTAAGTAGATTGGTGATTGCCAGGAGCTGGGGGAGGGTGCAATGAAGAGCTATTGTTTAATGGGTACTGAACATCAGTTCTGCAGGATGAAAGGAGTTCTGTGGACCAATAGTGACGACAGTTGCAAAACAGTATGAATGTACTTAATGCCACTGAATAGTACACATAAAAATAGCCGGGTGAGGTGGCTCACGCCAGTTAATCTCAGCATTTTGGGCGGCTGAGGCAGGCAGATCACCAGAGGTCAGGAGTTTTGTTTAAAACTCACTGCGATCTTCGCCTCCCAGGTTCAAGCTATTTTCCTGCCTCAGCCTCCCGAGTACCTGAGACTACAAGTGCATACCACCATGTCCAGCTAATTTTGTATTTTTAGTAGAGACGGGGGTTTCACCATGTTGGCCAGGCTGGTCTTGATCTCCTGACCTCGTGATCCGTCTGCCTCGGTCTCCCAAAGTGCTGGGATTACAGGTGTGAGCCACTGTGCCTGGCCAACATCAACTTTTAATGGGCTAGCAGGGAAAGAAAATCCTGAAAGGAGACAAATTCAGGAACAGCTGGAGAGGAAGAAAGGAAAAACAAACAAAAAATAAACAATTATGGTCAATGAAAATTATGGAGGTAATGAAAGCTTGTTTCAAGAAAGGGGTTGGGTGTCATATGATATAGAAGGGTCAGGCCGGACGCAGTGGCTCATGCCTTTAATCCAGCCCTTTGGGAGGCCAAGGCAGGCGGACCACTAGTTTGAGGAGTTTGAGACCAGCCTGGCCAATATGGTGAAACTCCGTCTCTACTAAAAATACAAAAATTAGCTGGTTTGGTGGCCTGCACCTGTAGTCCCAGCTACTTGGGAGGCTAAGGTAGAAGAATCGCTTGAACCCAGGAGGCAGAGGTTGCAGTGTGCCAAGATCATGCCACTGCACTCCAGCCTGGGCAACAGAGCAAGGCCCCATCTCAAAAAAAGAAAAGAGTCAAATTAGAATAAAGACTATAAAGGGTCCACTGGATTTAACCACAAGGAGATTATATTCATGGGAACAGTTAATAAGAACTGTCTTTAGACACTCTTCTTCAACCATAAGTGAAAAGTAACTAAGTGACCTTGGAATTCTCTCCTGAGCAGAGAGCAGTTTGAACATCAAAGTGGGGGGTTGTGAGAGCAGTTTCAGGAATTAGAATCCATTTTCCAGGCTCATCTGAGACCCTCATCACTGGAGTGTCCAAGACATAGCCATGAATGCTAGAACAGTAAAAGTACCTACTTTGTCACTAGTGTTGGTTTGGGCTCTGCTATACAATGTGACCTTGGAGAAGCTTATCTCATCATTTCATCTGGAAAATAAAGACTGCCTTCCAGAGTTGTTACCAAAAAAAAAAAAAAAAAAAAAAAAAAATGAGGGGAAAAATCCCACAAATTTCTTTCCAAAGAATAAACAAAGTATAAATATCAGTTAATCAAGACCTCCAACAGGTGATCCTAGGATTTATGCAATTTATGCAAAGGAATGTAAACTAGGCAAGGTTCATTGCAGAGAAAAATTTTACTTTTTAATCTTACTGATACAGGAGATAATTCATTATATCTGCAGACTGTCAGCTTCATTAATTATTCAGGTCCTCTAGCTGATACACTGTCAAATACAAATATGCTTCTTAAACTGACTCTATGTTTTCAGGCAAAAGCAGCAATCTGGGAAGAAAAAAAAAAACCCCACCACTGGTTTAAAAAAAAGATGGTAGTCTTTGAACAGATTAATTTCCTAGCTTTCTAACCTTGAAGAGTTGTATCTTTTGTTAGGGTACCTGCAGCATTTTGACCTATGTTTGCTACTGGCTGAAACCAGGATATTCATTAAGCGTCAACACAGGAGGAGTCCGAAAGAGCACTTGAACTGGAGTGGGCTACCAGAGGAATGTGAAGTGGCCACAACACGATGAAGGGAAGGGAGGATGCTTGTTATTTTGTGGTAGAGACACAATGAATACACAGACCCAGATGGGGAGACACAGATTCCAGACCCAACCACACTTTCTTCAAAACACTTCTTATACTCTTTTCACCTATAAAATGATGGATTCATTTAGGGGCTTCATTTGTTCTCTCATTTTAGAATTATTTTCTAATTGTGTTTTGGTAACTTCATCACAAGTTGGTGACTAGCTCTGTTACATTTATTACTCTCAGCTGTCTTGTGAGGAAGGCATTTCTAACCCTGTTTTATCTTCTTCTTCTTCTTCTTCTTTTTTTAAGCAAATGATAGATTGAGGCCCAGAAAGCTTGATAACTTATCTGATGTCACACAGCTCTTAAGTGGCAGAATCGGGTCTGTAATCTAAGTCACTAATTCTATGTCCCATGCTGTTTTCCCAGTAGGTATATATACTCATTGCTATGCATTACAACAACTATTAACTGAGTGTCCACTATGAGCCAGGCATGACACCAGAAGCTTTATAAACATTTTCGTTGACTACAAACCAACCATCTTATAGGCCATTATCCCACTTTACAGTCGAGGAAGCAGATTCAGAAAGATTACTCAACCAAAGTTTCCATAGCTAACTAGTGACAGAGAGACAGAGACCAGATTTCAGCAGAGATCTGACAGACTCTAGAACACATATTAGACCTCTGGGTGACGCTTAGACACTGACACAATCAGAACATTTTAGAAAAGAAAAGAAAAGAAACAAAATAAAAGAATGTTGAGGTCTTGACTACACTCCAAAATTCTAGCAGAAAAACCTTTATGAAGCCTTTAGAAAAAGAAATGCCTGGTCTCTAAACAGCCCACTGTCATGGTGCAACTAGGTAAAGGGTATTCAAGTGTTCACTGTACTCATTATCCATCCTAGTCAGCTTGAGCTGCTGTAACAAAATACCACACACTGGGTGGTTTAAACAACAGACATTTATTTCTCATAGTTCTGGAGAGCAGAAGTCCAAGATTAGGGTGCCAGCCTAATGACTCCCTTCCTTGCTTGCAGATGGTTACCTTCTTGCTGTGTCATTACATAGCAGAAAGAGCTCTGGTGTCTCTTCTTCTAAGTGAACTAATCTCATCATGAAGGCCCAACCCTCATGACTTCATCTAAACCTACAGCAGTTCCATCTCCAGTTACCATCCCATTGGGGATTAAGGGTTTCAACATACAGATTTTGGAGGGACACATTCAGTTCATAATACATAGTCTATGCTTAAGCATTTGAAAGTATATGGCATATTATATTCTCTAAATTTACTCTGCCAAAATATATAAGGAGCTAGTTATATCCATGTTATAGGATTGCTGCAGTATAAAAATAGGTATTTTCTGTAAAATACTGAGCTCAGGTTTTGGCACACAGTAAGTACTCAGTAAAGGGGCTTTAAAAGGGAAAGAGAAAGAAAGAACACTGTCAATTGGCTAGAAGACAGCTGCTTACTGGAATACATTGTACCACAAAGCTATATTTTATTTCCCATCTTCAGATTTCAAGAGAATATACATAATACCTAGTATGTTCTTACCAAATGATAATACTTTTTAACATAATCATTTGGTAAGAACATACTAGGTATTATGTATATTATGATCTTATTAATCATAAATGCTATAGTTTTTATAGATAACTATGGTAGTTTAATTCAGATCATGTGACTTGACTAATGTATATAGCTTCAAAGGAATGAGGAAATATTTGAACTCAGGTCTTTGTGATTTCAAAGCATATGTCCTTTCTTTTATAGTAAGCTAATCTGTCTTAAAATATGTGCTGCTTTCTCTGTTCCCCATGATAAACTAAGTATGAGGGTTGTCTTTTTAGTTTGTAGGACTAGGAAACCTTCCCTTTGAGGAGCTAGAAGCCTGTTCCTGGCCAGCAATTTGCGGTAGGCTCAGGAGGGCAAGAGTACAAGGGGTTGAGTCCATTGTGGTGTCATCTGCCTCAGAAGCAATGGGATGGTAGCCACAGGGACCAGAGGAGTCGGAAACACTGCTGGTTTGAAATTCTCTTGAAATCTGAAGATGGGAAATAAAATATAGCTTTGTGGTACAATGTATTCCAGTAAGCAGCTGTCTTCTAGCCAATTGACAGTGTTCTAAGTGAACTAATCTCATCATGAAGGCCCAACCCTCATGACTTCATCTAAACCTACAGCAGTTCCATCTCCAGTTACCATCCCATTGGGGATTAAGGGTTTCAACATACAGATTTTGGAGGGACACATTCAGTTCATAATACATAGTCTATGCTTAAGCATTTGAAAGTATATGGCATATTATATTCTCTAAATTTACTCTGCCAAAATATATAAGGAGCTAGTTATATCCATGTTATAGGATTGCTGCAGTATAAAAATAGGTATTTTCTGTAAAATACTGAGCTCAGGTTTTAGCACACAGTAAGTACTCAGTAAAGGGGCTTTAAAAGGGAAAGAGAAAGAAAGAACACTTAGATCTTTCATTCCCAGTAATGCAGAAGAAAAATAACCTGAAAATCTGCCTACTGCATAATACCTAGAAAAGCTGACATCCAACTCTTAGGCAGAGTTGAGATTTTAAGAAAGAAAAATCCCTACTACTCAAAAAATGAAGAGGAAACTAAAAATCAAGAAGTCTATGTGGTAAGCTGATGTTGGGCTGCTTTGGGAAGATTTTTTAGTCAGGCACTCAAAGGGCTTTCTTTTTATAGCCACCAGGGGTAGGAGACAGGCTGTGGGCCCTGGACCAGCAGAGCTGCAACTCAAATTCCCCTGCATAAAGATGGGATCTTGGAGGAGTCATATTGTCAGTTTAAAAACAAGAAAAAAAGTCCAAAAGTACAGAGATACAACAGGCAAGCTTGGGTTAAAAAATAAAAAGTCTCCCTGAAAATCTGAAAACTTGGCCTGTGTGAAGTCTGAATTTATACTACTCATGTGGAGTTTATACTATCTGTGTGGTCCTAGAATCGACAGCAGGGAAATTAACCTAAAACAGTTCCAAGCTCATAATATTCCTTGGTGATTAGCAGAAACAAAAAAAGATCCTCCTTGCCTCTAGAGGAGTACAAATTATATTGTTGACTCTCACAACTGTCCTATGAAATAGATATTTTGTCCCATTCCCAGAATTATCTATTATGAAATAGATAATATTATTCCAGTTTATCAAAGAGATTAAGTCTGGGGAGGTTAGGGCAAGTTGTCCAAAGTCACCCAGCTATTCTCTGATAGAGCTGGGATTTGAACCTGGTTGCTATGCAGTCAGTCAAAACACATTACCAAATCCTACTATGTGCCAAGCAGAGATAAAGTCTGTTCCCTTTCCAATTTTGGAAGTTTGGAAAATTATGTTGACAAAGTCAATTCCCCTTCCAGATTTGCACTGCTTAATCTTTGTGCAAATCAATAGAGAAATGCAACTGTTCTTTTCCTTCTCTTGTTTAGCAACTTATTAAGAATGAAGGCAGCCAGGATCAGAGCAAATAGGAAACCAAAGCCCCACAGGGTTCTCCTGGGCTCTGTCTGCCAAAGCAGTTCAGTCCCCTCTGGCAAAGGAACTTAGGTTGCTGGAGCACCCTAAACTGGAAAGGGGGGAAGCAACAAGCTCTGTAAGCTAGTAGGGTGTAGGGTACTGCCCCCATGAGTCCTTGTTACTGGAAATTAATTTTGTTAGAATAAATATACAAATAGGAATTCAAAGAGAAAATATCTACTGTTAGGTTAAGTAATAAGGTCAATGAAACTGTTGTGATAAACATGTGAAATAGAAAGTCAGGAATAACAGCTACAGTTATATTAGGTTCAACCTCCAATATATTTCTGAGTGTTAATTTGATTGCATAGCATTAAGAAAATCCTGATTTAAAAGCATAAGTACAAGCAAATGGTAGCATTTTAAAAAATTAACATGCATTCTTAGAAGCTTAACACACTGATCATCTAACACGTCTTCATGTTTTACAAAAATAGTTCTCAATATTTTAAAATAATCAAATCAAATGTTTGCGGACTCTCTAAAATACTCTCCTGTATTTTTGTAGAATAAAGTTTAGAAACAACCAGACAACAGGTTCTCTGAGATCTTTCCACTGGAACTAAGACCTATCTTCTGATATCATACACCTCCAAAGTCATTCAGCAAGTTATCTGATAATGTCTTTAACCACCATTTCTCAAAAAGAGAGCCATTCTCATACTACTCACCCGGGTAGGCCATGTTCTTAGGGTTGCCATAAGGAGCCCCAGGCTGCACGGGGCTGTAAACAGGGTTCATTGTGGAAGACTGAGGATCCTACAGAGAAAACAAAGAAAACAGCATTGATTGTTCATTCTTCCCGACATCAGCTTCTCCTCTATAATCTTCAGTTTTCGCTGAAAGGAAAGCATCAGAGTGTAGTGGAAAGAAGACTAAATAAAAAAGCCAGTTTGTCTTTACCTGGCCCTCTGTTAAATACTTTCCCCATTTTGCAGATGAAGATAGTGAGGAGCAAGGAAGTGATATAACTTACCCAATGTCAACCCAGGAATTCTGGCTTTCAGTTCAGTGTTAGTCGACTACCACTATCCCACAGACAGCTCTGGCACTAGTATACTAGGTGGCACTGGCCATGTCACTTTCCCTGTCTGGACTTCAATTTACTGACATAAAGTGAATTAATTTAAGATTTCTGAGGTCCTTTCTAAGTCTAATGTTTCTAGTCTAGGAGCTGGAAAGAATATGCTTTCTATAGTTCACTAGTGGAACTTGGTGCCTGGTGATGAGCAAACAGACTGCTGGAAGGAAAAGCAGTGTCTCATCTGTCCCTTACACCTGTAGAGGAAGATACCAGTTACCAGCAGCTTCAAAAACAAAAAAGGGAATTTGTTCCCACTGATCATTTTAATGCAAACAAGGAAATATAGCTAGGATTTCTCTCCAAATTTATTCAAGGGAAAGAAATAAACTTGGAAATTTGTGTGCAATAAGTATCACCTGCACAAGTGCTCTGTTAATTATCTTAATGAAGCATATTCTCCATTCTGATTAATGGAAGATCTGTCATTAAGCTCTATTAGCCAGACAATTTGTCCCACCTTGTTTAGGGAGCTTTTCCTTACTATATAGCCTGACACATTTGAAAATGTGTCTCCAAATATATTATTTACACATCATAAAAACCAAATAATTCCTTCCTAACTAGGTTCACAAGATAGATGGGCCTTTTTTTAGGTCATTAAATTCTCTTGTATCACCTCAAAATAGGAAACAAGTCAAATGTTGAAGGCAGCCAGTGAACAGCTGGCATGATAACAACTGCTTTGTGATTAGTCTGTCTAGAGTTCAAAAATGAGTAGTGGAGAAAAGGTAGGCTACCAAGGAGAGGAAGCTGGGACCATCAGACAAGCAAAAGGGAAAATGCCACTGGCCAATTTCAGAGGACAGAACTTCCTAAAACGTACATAATGTGCAGCCCTGGCAGAGCACCCCAGGGCAACAAGCTAGATAAAATGACCATCAGCCAACAAACTGAAACTAGAATAACTTGAGGATGAAAGTTAAAGGAGTTATATATATTTCAGTTAAACTTAATGAAAAAAATATTTTCACAGCCAGAGTTATCTAAAAATATACTCAAGTAACATACATTCTTTCTCTAAATAAAAGCACTCTCCTCACAGAGTACTGAGACATTAATAATTAAAAGAGATCATAGATGTTAAATTGCAAACTGTGAAGTGATATGGAGATATAAACAATGATGATATGACAATGTTGTTCATGTGACAACACAGAGACTACCTGTACTCTTTCTGGCTTTGGGTCTCTCTTCTACCCAACCAGTTCTCTGCCTGGTAAGTCAGGGTGAGGAAGATTGATAAAATGTTTGAAAGTGTCTCCCCAGAAAACATGTGCTGGAAACTTCATAACCATTTTAACAGTAATTAAGAGGTGGGACTGTTAAAAAGGTGATTAGGCCATGACTGATCTGCCCTGATGAATGGGTTAATACCATTATTGCAAGAGTGGGTTTATTATGGCGGGCGTGGGTTCCTTATAAAAGGATGAGTTTGGTCCCCTCTTGCTCTCTGTCACCCTCTTTATGCCCTTCTGCTCTTCCACCATGGGATGACACAGTAAGAAGGCCCTTGACAGATGCTTGCACCCTGATATTGGACTTCCCAGCCTCCCAAACTATGAGCCAATACATTTCCATTCGTTATGAATTACCCAGTCTGTGGTATTCTGCTATAGCAGCACAAAAAGGACTAAGATAAGTGCTAAGCAGTACAACTTGCCCTGTAAACATCTGAGCACTCTCCTACTGAGAAGACACTCTGTGTTGCTGATTGGACAAAGTACAAAATTTCTTTTCATAACCAAAGAAACTAATTAGCTTTGAAACTGGTCTCCTGCTGCTCCAAAATCAGGGCCACTTCCACAGGAAGAGATCACGCCTGGGTTAGCACTCCTAAAAGCATCAATTCCAGTCTTAAGTAATGACTGACAGAAAGGAGATCTGCCAGGGTTTCAAAATTTAGAATATGACAGCCACTTCTAGGGAGCTTCTCAAGGGTAGACAAGATTCCCAGCTTCTAAGGGAAGGTTGGCCTTTTATAACAAAATCTATATACTGTTAATAGTTTCAGGGACAGGCTAAAAATGAGTAGGAAGATCACAAACTCTACTATCAGGCAGATTGAGGTTCAAATCCTGGAACTGCCACATACCACAATGGGATCACAGGGTAGTTCCTTAACTTCTGAGCCTCTGTTTCCTCTAACCTCAAAATGGGGGAGAAAAACAAAAACCATACTTTGTAATAAAATTTTTTAAATGACAGGTTTATTAAAGTAAAATTTACATATAGTAAAATTTTACCCCTTTTAGGTATACAGTTCTATGAGCCCCTGAAAAATGTATTCAGTTGTACAAACACCACCACAATCAAGATAGAAAGTATTTTCATTACCACAAAAAGTTCTCTTATTATCTGTAGTTAATACCACCCACCTTCTTCAAAAGCCTTACAAATAAAATTCAAACTCTTTCACACGGTATACAAGATCCTTTATGCTCTATCTGGGATGGGGCTCAGAAATCTGTGTATTTATGTTCTCAAGAAGATTTTGATGCCCAGTTTGAGGGCCATGCCTTCTGTCCCAAATGCCATTTCTCTCATATAGGCTGTCTAGAGGAAGTGAGATACAGCAGAGAACAAGAACAAAAACTTCTGCTTACGTGCTAGTTGGGAGGGGGAAGAAAGAGAGATTTTTTTTTTTCAAGTGAAAGATATATCAGATGGCAATAAAAACTGTAAAGCAGGGGTTCCCAACCCTGGGACCATGAACTGGCATCAGTCCACAGTCTGTTAGGAACCAGTCAGCACAGCAGGAAGTGAGTGGCAGGCAAGCAAGCATTACCGCCTGAGCACACCTCCTGTTGGATCAACAGCATTAGATTTTCATAGAAGTGTGAACCCTACTGTGAACTGCAAATACAAGGGAATCTAGGTTGTGTGCTCCTTGTGAAAATCTAATGCCCCCACAGCCCCATCCCCACACACATCCCCAGTCTGTGGAAAAACTGTCCCTGGTGCCAAAAAGGCTGGGGACTACTGCTGTAAAGAAATCCACTTAGGCTGCTTAGGGAGTGCTAAGGGCAGGTGCTGCAATTTTAAATAAGATGATTAGATAAAGTGTCACTGAGTGACATCTGAGCAAAGAACTGAATAAGTTGAAGGAGCAAGCCATAGAAGTCTCTGAGAAGAACCTGTCCAAGTAGAGGAAAGAGCAAATGCAAATGCCCCAAAGTAGAAGCATTTTTGAGAAACAGCTTAGAGGCCAGTTTAGCTGAAGTGAAGTAAATGAAGAGGAAGAATAGGAAGATCAAACAGGTGATGAAGTCCAAATCACACAGGGCCTTGTAGGCCACTATATGGACTTTCCTTTTATTCTAAGTAAGATGAAAAGCCACTGGATTGTTTTGCAAAGAAGAATGAAATCATTTGTCTTCATTTTAAGAAGAGGTAGATTGTGCTGAGATCAGATAGCAGGAAAGCAAGAAGAGAAAGTAGGCTAATCAGGAGGTTTTAGAAACAGTTCAGTGAAAGATGATGTGGTCAAACTAGGGTAATAGCAGTGATGATGGTGGTAGAAACTAGTCATACTTTTTATATATTTTGAAGATCAAGCTGACAGGAATTGCTAATGGATTTAATATAAGGTATGAGAGGAAGAAAGACATCAAGAATGATGCCAAGGCTTGAGAAACCGGAATAATAAAAATCCCATTTACTAGTGAGAATATGAGAGGAGTAGGTTTTGGGTGAAGAACAGAAATTTGGATTTGGACTTAGATTGGAGATGCCTACGAATTCTGCTTAGAACAATGTTTGATATACAATAAACACTCTATTAAAGGTTAACCATTAGCACTACCATAAATATTACCTCTTTGGTGGTTCTGCAGAGCTTACCTCTACTACCAGCAGCTACCATTTACTGAACACCTACCATGTGACAGGTACTATGCTAAGGTCTTATTAAGTCCCGGTAAGTCTTATAATACTTCCAAAGTAAGTACTATTTTTATTATATTACAGATAAGTAAACTTAAGTCCAAAGAAATTAAGTCACTAGCCCAAGATCTCATAACTAAGAAGTGAGGAAAAGCCAATTTCAAAGCCAGTTCTTTTTTATTTCAATGTCCAAGTTTACTTTCACTGAACTAGATGAGTCTCCCAGGCTCCCTAGGCCCTAACCCAGTACTAGGTTCACCTCTGGAACATCAGACCTCAAACCCTTGTTCAACTCAAGAACCTAAGTGCTATTCTTGAACCCTAACAGATCCCAACATGGAGGCAGTTCATATCTACCACAGTACCTGGCACCTGCTGGTCACTGCTGGGGACCATGGGTGGTTACAACAGAATAAAAGCACTGCCTGCTTGACTTCTCCTCCTGCCAGCTTCCTAGAATCTTAGCTATCATATGCTACTCATTTGATCTGATTTCACTTTGAATGTAAAACAAACTTAGGGGTACCCACTGTGCAAGACCTGCCTACCTGTCTCTCCAGAGTCAAGTATGGAGGTGACCCTACTTCCTGAGAATGAACCATAGTAAGCCTACATTACTTGTGTCAGCAAATACAACTCTGCAAGGGCTTCTCATCTTATCCATAATAAAATTCCAAGTCCTTATAAAAGCAAATAAGGCCTTGTATGATCTGGCCTTATGTGCCTACCTCTCTAGTTGCAACTTCTATCACTATCGTTTTGTTTTCTTCACTTCAATCACAATGACTTCCTTGTTGTTCCCTGAACACACCATACATGTGTGTGTCTCTAGGTCTTCGCACTTACTTTTTCCCCACACCTAGAATGCCCTCTCCCCAGATATCCAAATGGCATAGTCTCTCACTTCATTCAGGTCTCTGCTCAAATGTCACCTTATCAGAAATGCCTTCCTTAACCAACTTATCTAAAATAGGTTCTCCACATGCTATTATTCTCTGTTCTCTCATCATTTTTCACTTTTTTTTTTTTTTTTTTTTTTTTTTTTTTTTTTTTTGAGACAGAGTTTCACTCTGTTGCCCAGGCTGGAGTGCAGTGGCATGATCTTGGCTCACTCCAACCTCTGCCTCCCAGGTTCAAGCAATTCTCCTGCTTCAGCCTCCCAAGTATCTGGGATTACCAGTGCTTGCCACCATGTCCAACTAATTTTTGTATTTTTAGTAGAGACCAAGTTTCATCATGTTGGCCAGGCTGGTCTCAAACTCCTGACCTCAAGTGATCCACCCACCTAGGCCTCCCAAAGCACTGGGATTACAGGCATGAGCTACCGTGCCCGGCTTACTTTTCTTATTGATACCTATTTTAGTCTGTTTTGTGCTGCTATAAAAGAATACTTGAAACTGAGTAATTAATAATGAACAGAAATTTCTTTCTCACAGTTCTGGAGCATGGGAAGTCAAGGGGACAGCATCTGGCAAGGGCCTTCTTGCTGCATCATCTCATGGCAGAAAGCGGAAGGGCAAGAGAAAGAATCTATTCCTGAAAGCCTTTTTAAAAAATTAATTTTTTAAAAGAAATAGGGTCTCATTATGTTGTTCAGGCTGGGTTGCAATGTCTATTCACAGGCATAATTATAGCACACTACAGCTTCAAACTGCTGGGCTCAAGTGATCCTCCTGCCTTAGTCTCCCAAGTAGCTCCCTGAAAGCTGGCTTCTCAAAAGCCTCTTTAAAAAGACATTAAGCCCACCCCTGAGGACAGGGCCCCCAGAGCCTAATTACCTTGTAAAGGCCCACCTCCCCATGGCCAATATGGTGAAACCCCATCTCCACTAAAATACAAAAAATTAGCCATGCGTGGAGGCACGTGCCTGTTGTCCCAGCTACTCAGGAAGCTGAGGCAGGGGAATGGCTTGAACCCAGGAGGCACAGGTTGAGGTCAGCCAAGATCACGCCACTGTACTCCAGCCTGGCGACAGAGCAAGACTCCATCTCCAAAAAAAAAAAAAAAGGCTCACCTCCCAATACTATTACATGAGCAATTAAATTTCAACGTAAGTTTTAGAGAGGACAAACATCGAAACCATTACAACATGTATTACCGTCTGATATATTTTCTTGTTTAGTCTTTCCCCCATTAGAGTAAGGTCCATGTGAATGAAGATTCTGTTTGTCTTGCATCCCCAGTGCACAGAATATTACCTGGCACAAAGCAGGCACTAAATACATACTAGTTGAATGAACAATGAATCATCTTTCATGCTTCTTCAAAATAAAACTGTGAAAAAAGCTTCAGGATGTGTGGCATTTCTTGGCATATCCCAATCAACATCTTGGCTCCACATCTCTCCAGCAGCTACTTCCAATGCCCAGAGAAGCCTCTACTGGGAGCTCATCCTGGACAAAATAAGCAATAGTAAGGCCCAGCAGCTGCATGATGTGTGAGAGAGAAAAGAGAGGTGCTAAAGATTCCTCCTGGTGAAGCTGATTTTTCACTTCTAGACTTCTACCCACTGTTCTGCAAATTGCTTCCTGCTACCCTCAAAACACCTGAATTATTTCTTTCAAAATAACAAAATCTACGACCATTTAATGACAAGCAAAAAAGCCCAGAGATTAAAGATAAATACCTGCAAGTAATATTTGCACAACAGGTTGCAGTGTTTAAAATTAGTGTTTTAGTTTGCAAACTACTACACTTTGCAAACTAAAGTGGTAAAATTATTTGAAAATGAATTTTATACAGTGCTTTAGAGTTAGTTTACAATGAGATTTTAACCATTACCTCTCTTGGTTCTTTGAAATAAGCAATGCAAAGATTATAAATTTCATTTGACAGACCAAGAAATTAAAGTTTAAAGATTTAATGGCATCTGGGATAGATAGTGTTGGGAAAGGAAAAAAAGAGTGTTTGCCCAAAAGAGGCTATGGTCTAGCAAGAAAAGTTTAAAAATTAAATAAAAATTAAGGTGCCAAAACTAATAGGAGATGGAACTTCTGGAACAGAGTGCTTAGCAAACCCTTTACCCCAAAAGCAAAAATAAAGTGAGACAAAATGGTACCCAAAAAAAAAAACCATTTTAGGCCAAAGTATGAAATGTCTATTCAGTAAAAACTTCCGAACCATATTAAGAACAGTGAAAGTCTGTGGCATTCTACCCTGTGGCTGCCCATATCCCAATCCCCAGCTTCGTAGGGGGCCTGCTACTAAGGCAGGCTAGACCAGGTTAAAAGGACTACTGCTACCAGAGTGGGCTGATTTAATTTGAAACTAAGCATAGAAAATCCTATGCACAGAGTCATTGTCAAAAACTATAGTGAGACAATCTGGGAAACAATAGCAAATAATCCAGGAAGGCCACTGTTGCAGCTATTCTGAGGTCATAATAATAGTTGGTGCAGGCAACAGACCTCCAGATTAAGCCAGAAATTTTAAGGGAGTTCTGGGGAACACAACAACCACAGTGCGTCTTGATAAACTTTCATAGGATCCCTAGTGGTATGTAGAGAGGGTCTTCTATATCTTCTAATCCTGGGTGAATTTAAGGCCTTGAACATACCAAAACTAAAAGCTACAGCATAACTGTAAATTGCTTGAATTTTCAATGCATTCCCCAAACCAAATATAGATCTACTGGTACAGGGTGGAAGACTTCCAGGCCTTGGTTTAAGCAGAACTCCTGATCAAACATTGGATGGCCACTAATCTATGCCAACCCAGGAGTGACCTTTAGGAAGCCAAGTTTAAAAATTAAAACAGTAATTTAAAAATATGGCCAGAGACATCAGAAGTCACACTGCAAAGGAGACAAACTCTACAGAGGAGTCTAAGCAAGTCACTAAACAAACCCCAGCAACAACCACCCCTGATGTGGCAGGGGCGGGGTGAAATCAAAATCAAGAGTTGCTACAATATATTATCTAAAGTATGTAGTTTTCAACAGTACCAACAAAATCATGAAATATGCAAAGAAACAATAAAGTATGTCCCATCTGTGGGGGAAAAAAACAGGTAACAGATTTTGTTCTCTCAGGGGTCTAGATATTAGAATCAGCAGATAAATATTTCAAAGCAGCTA
This sequence comes from Saimiri boliviensis, assembly GCF_048565385.1. Taxonomy (NCBI): domain Eukaryota; kingdom Metazoa; phylum Chordata; class Mammalia; order Primates; family Cebidae; genus Saimiri; species Saimiri boliviensis. The sequence continues at coordinate 72,096,134 of NC_133454.1, read as the reverse complement.
TTATAAATGTTAAAAAACTAAAGAAAACCACACTTAAAGAATTAAAGAAAAGCATAATGATAACTTATCAAATAGAAAATATCAATAAATAAAAAATATAAAAATAGAAAGAGCCAAATGGAAATTATATTCTGAAATGAATCATTCAAGAGAGGCTCAGAAGCAAATGTGAGCTGGCAGAAGAATCACTGAACTTGAAGACAGATCAATAAAAATTATTCAATCTGGGAAACAAAGAGAAAAAATAAAGAAAAATAAACTGAGAAACTAGCAAGCAAACCAAAATACAAGCATAAGAGTCGCAGAAAGAGAAGAGAAAGAAGACTCAGTGGGAAAAATGGGAGCACTATACAGCCATTAAAAAATAAAAAACAAAATCATGTCCTCTGCAGCAATAAGGATGCAGCTGGAGGTCATTATTCTAAGCAAATTAACCCAAGAACACAAAACCAAATACCACATATTCTCACTATTTATAAGTGGGAGCTAAACATTGAGTACACATAGACACAATTATGAGAACAACAGACACTAGGGCCTACTTGAGCAGGGAGGGTCGAAGGAGTGTAAAAAAAAAAAAACTGTCAGGCACTACACTCACTACCTGGGTGACGAAACCATTTGTACACCAAATCCCAGTGACACGCAATTTATCCATGTAACAAATCTGCACACGTAATTCCTGAACCTAAAATACAAGCTGAGGGGGAAGAAAAAGAAATTTATACGGTAAATTGGAAAAAAAAAAAAAAGAAGAAGATATAATGTTCAAAATCTTCCCAAATTTGATTAAGACAACAACAACATATATTAAACTACACATCCAAGAAATACAATCAACTTCAAGTTGGATAAACACAAAAAGATCCATAACTGGACACATTATAGTAAAACTCCTAAAAATCAAAGAGAAAATTTCTAAAGTGACAAGATAAAACAACTCATCAGATAAAAGGAAATAACAATAAGATTAATAGCTGACTGGAGGTCAAAAGACAGGAGGATAGTATATTCAATGTGTGGAAAAAAACAAAAAAAAAACCTGTCAACGAAGAATTCTAAATCCAGCAAAACTATCCTTTGAAACTGAAGTCAAAATAAACACATTCCCAGATAAATAATTGAGATAATTCATTGCTAGCAACCTGCTTTTCAAAAAATACAAAAGAAATACTAACTATGACTGAAAGGAATTGATACTAGACAGTAATTGAAGTCCACACACAAAAATAAACAGCACCAGGAAAGCTGATGTGTAGATATATAAAAAGAAAGTATAAATATTTTTCCTGTTAACTGGCTTAAAAGGCAATTGCATAAAACAATTAACTATAAAACCGAATTGTTGGCCTTATAATATATAAAGATATCATTTATATAAAAACAAGAGTCCAAAGGAAAGAAGTATGGGAATGCTGCTATATGGGAGCAACATTTCTACATTTTACTGAATTACATTAGTTTGTATCTGAAATAGATTGTAATAAATTCAATAAGTTATAATAAATTAAGATACATATTTAATCCCCAAAGCAACCAGTAAGAAAATAAATTAAAAATTTTAAAATATCAACAGTATCATAAAAAGGAACAAACTACTGATACATGTCACAACATGGATTAACCTCGAAAATATTATGCTATAAGTGGAAGAAGCCAGGGTAAAAGAACACATATTGCATAATTCCATTTATGTGAAATGTTCAGAAAAGACAAATCTGTACAGCAGGCAAACACTAGATTTCTGATCATCTGGGACTCAGAGTAGGAATGGTGATTGATTGTAGACAGAAGCAAGAGATTTCTTTGGTGCAAAAAAAGGTCTAAAATGATTTTTGGTGGTTACACAATTCTGTAAATTACTAAAAAGCACTGTACACTTAAAATGAGTACATTTATCATATATAAATTATACCTCAATAAAGCTGCTAAAAATACAAATTGGTGATTCAACAAATAGTTACAAATTTTTAATAAGCTTAAAGAAATTAAGCCTTTATCATATATAAATTATACCTCAATAAAGCTGCTGAAAATACAAATTAGTGATTCAAGAAATAGTTACAAATTTTTAATAAGCTTAAAAAAAGTCATTTACTTCAGCACCTTCATTTTATATAAACAAACACTTGCTGTGTCAGGCCCTGCATAAAGCATTGCAGATTCAAGGGTAATAGGGCACAACTTCTGTACCTGGGGTATTCATATGAGGGAAACAGCCTTGGAATTAATAGCAATATAGTACTGTTGTTATACAGAAAGCTAAAGTTTAAAGAAAAAAACAACTAAAGGGGAGTGATGGGGGAGTAGGTGGGCAGTGCTGTGACTGCCACTAGATGGCAACATGCTCAGTTAAAGGATTCTATTTCCCAACTTCCCCAGGAATAGTTAGGTGTGGCTAACTGATTAGTTTTGTTCATGAGATGTAACTGAAATACTCTGTAGAACTTTTGAGAAGGCTGCTTAAAGGGAACCGTGTCCTGGGGAAGATGCCCTTTCCTCTCTCCTTACTCTTTCTTGTTATCTAGAATTAGGACATGATGATTATAGCTCAGCAGCCTTCTTTTCCATGAAGTGACCTTGAGAATGGAGGTCTTAAACCGGGAAAGGTAGAAGCACCCTTGATTTCATGGAACAATCATTTCAGCTCTGCTCTACATAGCTCTGTACTTCTTTTACATGAGAAAATAAAACTATATTTTAAAACCACTATTTTTTTTATTACTGTTATATGTAGCTGAACCTAATCCTATGTAACTGGGAGGATAATACAGGTTTCAAAAAAATGTGTCATTTGATCTATGTTTTAAAGGATGATGGCAATACTACAGAGAGAGAAGGAAAGGCCATTTGTGAAATTACACCATGAGAAGGTAAGAAAACACTCAGAAAATACTGAGTAATTCTGGAAGGTTGGAGCATACAATCTGAGGGAAAACATGTCAGAGATTTTATTCCTGTTCCCATTTCTCAAATGAGTCCACTTAGCTCTTAGAAAAGATCTCAGAAAGCCAGACTGTGCATGGCTACAGGTAATTTTATGATCCCAGCGCTCTCTAGACTTCTGTGTTATAAATCCTGCTTGCAGCTGTAATTTGCTTGCCCAATTCTTTTCTTCTTGCTACATTTTAAGCACCATGAGATCAACAAATTATCTCTTTTTACTACTGAATTCCTAGAAAAGGGCAGATATTAAAGCAAGGTGCTCAATAAACACTTGTTGACTAGATGAATGAATGGATGGATGAATACAAAGAAACCTTTTACTGGAATTTGACAGCTTAATTTCACTTTAGAAATTAATTTCTTCTTACCAAATAACTTTAAGAAAACTCCATTTCAGTGTTTTTTTCTTCTTTCTATCAATATGATATATAAGAAGGCCATTTTTATAGTAGCTGTCTGCTTTTTTATACTGCTGGCCAAATATAATAAAACACAATAGATTTGTACATTTTATAATACCGTATATAAGATTTCATCTCAGAAAATGTTTCAGCTTAAAAATGAAATGGAGGAGAACTCTGATTTCTAGGACTCTGCCAGAGAATCTCAATATTTGAAAGCTTTCCACAGTTAACAGAAAGATCTTTCATGCAAAAGCTCAACAACCAGCTTTGTGCGTGCCTACAAATGAGATGCTCATCTGCAAAATGTCACATTTCAACCATCAGAGCATTCAGCCCATTAAAATAGCTTTAAGAAAATGGCTTTTTAGCTAATCAAAAACAACAAAATTATCCCTAAAGCAAATGCTTACAAATAATAGAAAATTTTTCTTTTTTTGTTTTCTTAACAAATAAATTTCAGAGAACACCTCCCTAAATAAAGAATCCAACTATACATTAAACCACACAAGTACTGGGACCTTACTATGTGTCAATTATCTGCCCTTAAAAAAACTCAACTTTTAGTGGGAAAATAATTACATTTAAGATTGACTATAATACAAGGCACTGCATTAGAACAAAGTGCTTGAAACAGAGAGAGAATGTCATTTTTCTTGGTAGAAGGGTCAAATAAGGTTTCACAGTGTAGCACTTTTACAGCTTATAAAGAAGGCACAAGAGCTAACAATTACCATTTTACAAATTTAAAAAAAAAAAAAAGGAAGTAAAGTGATTTGTTCAAGATCCCATAGATAGTCAGAAGCCAGAAACTAAAACCTAGGTCTACGGACACCAGGTCTACAGTGTTCTTTCTGTGATATCATGCTGTTTCACAATCCAGTTGTACCATCTAAAATGGCTGTAATTTCAAAATAGCATTTTTCTGCCTTCACATTACAATCCAGCAGACTTGATATTTTCTGAGTTCCCCTGTACATGCCATATTCTCTTGTCTCTTGTCACATGCTGTTTTGTTTTTAATACCATTGTTCTCTATAATTTCTGGTTTCTCTCAATCATCTTTCCTAGCTCCTGTCCCTCTATCCCTCAGTCCAGATAATTATTCTTTGAAGATGCAGAGTGTCACTATGTTGCCCAGGCTTGACTCAGACTCCTGGACTCAAGTGATCCTCCTGCCTCAGCCTCCCACATAGCTGGGACTACAGAAACATGCCACCATGCCCAGCTTCTGGATAACTCTGACTTTTCTTTTCAGGGCTCCATTATATGCACTTTCTCTGGGATGTTTCTGTACCATTTACCATACTATAATTGTATCCCATCCCTGACTGTAAAGCCCATGAGAGCAGTTTTGTCTTGATCAGACTTTTACCCTAATACCTAACATAGTCAGACACAGAGTACCAGGGTTTTACAACCACATCACACAATTACTTTAAATTATCACATACCTCTGAAGCAAAATTATAATTTGCTAGAAATGAATTGCTGCAGGCAGACTTTCTATAACACCCTCCACATATAAGAAATAGTCATCAGGAATTGCTAGATAAACAATAAATCGGCAATCCTCAGAGTCCTTCTTTAATGGTTACTTACAAGAGGTTACATTTGCAATGCATATAAGCTAGATATTTATCTAAGAATCTATATTTATCTTTAGCTAGATATTTTATCTAAGAATCTTCTTAGATAAATATCTAGATAAAGGCCTGTGACACAGTATAAAAATATTGGGGCTTGAATGTCTTGGAAGTTCATGCTTTTATAGCCTTTCCACCTACAACCATGAGAGGATACAGCATTCCTCCTCTCCTCTGGAGGACATAGCATTCAAGGTATCTTGGAAACAGAGAGGGAATTCTTATCAGACAATGAACTTGCCTTGATCTTGGACTTCCCAGCCTCTAGAATTGTAAGAAATAAATTTCTATTCTATATAAATTACCCAGTCTCAGGTATTTTGTTACAGCAGCACAAAATATACAAAGACAGCGTCCAAAAGCCATTTTTTTTTTTTAAAGGGGAGAATACTGAGGCATAAAGAAGGGAAGGGACTACCCTAGAAATGCATGGCAAGTCACGGTTGTGGACAGGGCTCTGAGCAAAACTCAAGCCTCCTGACTTTAGATTGAAGGCTTTGTACTATAAATCATCTATACTATTGATATGATTCTCTGGATGGATACAGTACATGAACAATTGGATAGAAAGACCGACAAATGAATATATAAGCTATATGACAGCATACTCACAGTAAAGCCTCTTCCCACCTTTTGCTGGTCACAGTCTTCCTGGGTATTTCAGATCTATCTTTCATGAGACATAGGATACTCAGAGAATCTGAACAAATACTAGTGTTTGTTAAAGAACCCACAGAGTGAAAGGGTTCTGCCAGAATATATTAATTTTTTGAAGCAAACCTATGAGGCCCACAGGATTATAAATTCTCAACAGCAAGTTTACGGCATACAAAACAATCACCTTCCCTGAGGAAGCAATATGTGTAAAATGCTACTTAGAAATTAAGAACAGGTTTTATTTATTTATTTATTTATTTATTTAATTTATTTTTTTGAGTCAGACTCTTGCTTGGTCACCCGGGCTGGTGTGCAATGCCACAATTTCAGCTCACTGCAACCTCCACCTCCCAGGTTCAAGTGATTCTCCTACCTCAGCCTCCCGAGTAGCTGGGATTAATGGCTGTGCCAACATGCCTGGCTAATTTTTGTATTTTTAGTAGAGATGGGGTTTCACAATGTTGGCCAGGCTGGTTTCCAACTCCTGACCTCAGGTGATCTGCCCACCTCAGCCTCCCAAAGTTCTGGGATTACAGGCCTGAGCCACCACACCCAGCCAAGAACAGGTTTTGCTTTGTTTTGTTTTGTTTTGTTTTGTTTTGTTTTGTTTTGTTTTGTTTTGTTTTGTTTTGTTTTGTTTCAGATGGAGTCTCACTCTGTCACCCAGGCTGAAGTGCAATGGTGCAATTTCGGCTCACTGCAATCTCGGCTCACTGCAATCTCCACCTCTTGAGTTCAAAGGGATTCTCCTGCCTCAGCCTTCCGAGTAGCTGGGACTACAGGCGCCCACCACCATGCCCAGCTAATTTTTTGTATTTTTAGTAGAGATGGGGTTTCACCGTGTTAACCAGGATGGTCTTGATCTTCTGATCTCGTGATCCACTGGCCTCGGCCTCCCAAAGTGCTGGGATTACAAGCATGAGCCACCGCACCTGGCCAAGAACAGGTTTTTAAGTTACAGTTAACAGCTGTGAGGCCTTGGACAGCTTAATTTCAGTTCTCTCTTCTGTGTAGTGGGAAATACTAGGGGTATCACTACTCCAGGATTGTTGGAAAAATTAAATGAAATAATACATATTTTGCTTGAGTACATGTAAACACAGTAAATTGTAGTTTTGTCATTATTTCACCTAGAGAAACACCCTCATCACATGCAACTGTCAACAATCAAGACCTACATGTCTATAGGGACCCAAGACTCTGGACTGTCCCTTTTTTGAGTATGGAGCTCTAGAAGGGTAATTACAGAGCCTCAAATGAGTAAAGAATGTGTTCCTTTCACCTTGAGGCTAACTGCTAAAGGAAGACAATTATCTCCTCTATAAAACAGAAATACTATCACTTAATATAAAGAATTGCTATGAAGATGCTATGGAGAATAAAAGTAACAAAGTAATATAATCATATCTGTGTTCTGGAATAATATTTCATGGGAAGATGAAGGATGGGTTAGCAAAAGAGAAACAGAACATCTTAAAGCAGCTATCCAGGTTAAGGAAATGAAGGTCTGAACTAGAAAGGAAAAGCTAAAACAGAAAAGAAGAAAAGAATATAGGAAAATATTTTGCAGTCAGAACTGACAGAATTTCAAAATTCTATGTATGCAGGGCTTGATGAGGGGAAAGTCAGAGGTTTCTGAGGTAAGCATTCAAAGATGGTGCCCATTTTGAAGACGCAGAGACAAAGATGTCAAATAGACAACTGGGAATCTGGAAATACTGATTTGGAAGATGATGGTTGCTGTGAAGTAACTACCCACCAACCATTATTTTTATTAGCTTGGAGTTTAGCAGAAGAGTCCAGCAAGAGTATAAAGGTTACGTAAGGAATGAAGATTGCATGGGGGAAGTATAATACCACAAGAGACTATTCTGTCAGACGCAATAATTCAGAGCTGAATAGGGCTCCCGGAAAGCATGTCTTTTGAACCTTCTCAGTCATTAAAGAAGCAATCCTGCTTGGTTCCCAATATACTTCCTTACTGCCTCCTTCCTCCCTCCTTCTTCAGTCAATAAACCTTTAGCAGGTCTTTATCTTTAGCCAGGCCCAGCATCAGCACTGAGGATATAGAATAAGTTATATGCCATAACTGTTACAATATATGCCCTTAAGGACTCTGGTGCTGCCAGAAAAGAAAAACACGTAGAGTCAAACAAAGGCAGGGCGCAGTGGCTCACACCTGTAATCCTAGTACTTTGGGAGGCCGAGGTGGGCGGATCACGAGGTCAGAAGTTCAAGACTAGCCTGGCTTGACCAATATAGTGAAACCCCACCTCTACTAAAAATACAAAAATTAGATGGTGGTGCATGCCTGTAATCCCAGCTACTCGGGAGGGTGAGGCAGGGGAATCGCTTGAAACAGGAAGTCAGAGGTTGCAGTGAGTGAGATGGTACCACTGCACTCCAGCCTAAGAGAGAGAGAGACTCTGTCTCAAAAAAAAGAGTCAAATCAAAACACCAATATGCTATGGTAGAGATGAGCACAGTGGTCTAAAGGACCTAACTCTAAGCATCCCTTCTCCAGGGTGTCTTCCTTGAATATCATTATCAGCTAATAGAGCTTTAAAAATGTTAACACCTTTAATTTTCACAGCAACTTTAATGTATTATCCTCATCTTACCAATGTACAAGCTGAACAGCCCAGCCTATGATGAACACTCTCCTCTGAGTTTTCATAGTCCTTACAAATTTTATATCACATAGTACTCTGTATCATCAGATTTTCTTAAAAAATAACCATAATTTATTCATATCCTTTTCTTCCCCAGGATATAGCACAGGACCAACTACACACTACAGGTATTCAGTATTTGATGATTGTGTTAGGGTTCTTTAGAGGGACAGAACTAATAAGATAGATATACATATATAAAGAGGAGTTTATTAAGTAGTATTAACTCACACAATAATAAGATCCCATAGTAGGCTGTCTGCAAGCTGAGGAACAAGGAAGCCAGTCCAAGTCTCAAAGCTGAAGAACTTAAGAGTCCCATGTTCCAGGGCAGGAAGCATCCAGCATGGGAGAAAGATGTAGGCTGAGACAAGCCAGTCTAGCCTTTTCATGTTTTTCTGCCTGCTTTATATTTGATGGCAGCTGATTAGATGGCGCCCACCCAGATTAAGGGTGGATTTGCCTTTCCCAGTCCACTGACTCAAATGTTAATCTCCTTTAGCAACATCCTCACAAACGCACCCAGGATCAATACTTTGCATCCTTCAATCCAATCACTTTTATTTTAACAACCATCATGTTGTTAAAATATACATAATACATCTAAAGGACTGTTTTAAAGTCGTTCCATTGACCAAGTTTTTCATGAGATCCTAAAAAGGAGTAATTTCTTACCAATTCATTCAGCAAATCCCTAAGTACTAGATCTAGGAGAAATAAATAAATCACACACAGACCCTGTCATCAGGTTTATTACGGCAACCACTAATGTCATCTATTGTTTAAGTTCTGCTTCCTTCAGACATTAGAACCAGAGATACACATGTGTCTTTTGAATTTTCAAACACTTAACAGAAATAAACTATCAGTTGAAAGAATAAATGAATGAATAATAGATAGTCTGAACCTTGGACCAGGCCTTGGTCTGGTCACTGGAAAGCTGAGCGTTCTTAGGAATGAGCAAAAACTTCTAGTACTGAATTTACCCTGGCTTCATTTACTATATTATCCTATTTCCCCTTCACTGCTAATCTATTTGTTTTTCATCCTATTTTATTACGCATATTTTAAAAACTCATTCCCTTTAGGAAAAAATGAAAGGTATACAGAATGTCATCAATCAACCTGAAGATGGTGTAATGAGTCTCCTACTTTGTCCACATGTCCTGCTGAAGGTTTGGAGTCAAACCAGGCCCAATGTGCAAGTCAGCAGCAAAGATCTCAACTATTACTACCTGAGTTTAATAAAAAGGGTCTCTGCTGGAGGAAGTATGTTGCTTCAGAGCAGCCTGGGGACTCTACTCTTCAAAGCCCACCTTCTTAAAGTTTTCAGCCCCCACATTTATGAATAGGGAAGTTCTGGAACTAGACCATGGAGGACTACACGTGTATCTCTATTCCTGACCTACAAATACATTAGAATCAGCTTCCTTATCTATTCTTTTCTACCTACTATACAAATGTAGAGTTTGGGGGAAAGGGGCTCATTAATGGTAATACAGTATAGGTATGGTTGACGGAGTTTAAACAAGCAGCCCTGTAAGCACTGAATACTCAAAACACTGGGAGTTTCTGCTTATTTGTTTTGTTTTTAAAATATACATTTACTACTTTAATCATTTTAAAGTGTACAGTTTTGAGGCATTAAATACACTCACAGTGCCGTGCAACCATCACCACCATCCATCTCTACAACTTTTCATCTTCATGAACTCAACCAGACTCTCCATATCCATTAAACAGTAACTCCCCATTCTCCTCTTTTCCTACCCAGTCCCTGACACCACCATTCTACATTCTGTCTCTTTGAATTTAACTATTTTAGGAACCTAATTTAAGATGAATTGTACAGTATTTGTCCTTTTGTGACTGGCTTATTTCATTTAGCATAACATCTTCAATGTTCATCCATGTTATGGCATGAAAATGCTGGTTTTTAATAACATTCCAGACTTACCATTTCAGATAAAGATGATCGCAAACTGTAAGTCTGACCATCATTTATTAGCTTTTAGAGATAAAATTAAAAGCTCACTGCAGAATTTTTCCCCTCCTGTGCCATTGAGATTTCCAGATTGATTTATAATCTGGAGCAAGTATTTCCAAGTAGGTCATTTAGATGGAGCATCCTGCTACTCAGAAAATAAGTTCTAACACATTCATTAGGAAACAAGATGGCCCTCAATAAAAAAGACAATGTGGTATCAATGTTTGAATAAAGATTAATGCAAGCCGGGCGCGGTGGCTCAAGCCTATAATCCCAGCACTTTGGGAGGCTGAGGCGGGTGGATCACGAGGTCAAGAGATCGAGACCATCCTGGTCAACATGGTGAAACCCCGTCTCTACTAAAGATACAAAAAAAATTAGCTGGGCATGGTGGCACGTGCCTGTAATCCCAGCTACTCAGGAGGCTGAGGCAGGAGAATTGCTTGAACCCAGGAGGCGGAGGTTGCGGTGAGCCGAGATCACGCCATTGCACTCCAGCCTGGGTAACAAGAGCGAAACTCCGTCTCGGAAAAAAAAAAAAAAAAAAAGATTAATGCCTAGCATAAGCTACTCATCTGTTTTGCTATCCCTAAACATATTTTCTTGCAGGAGAACAAGTGTGCATCTGTCTGGTTTTCAGAATATATATACAAATATTTCTTATTCCAAGTAGTACATTTTCTGTATTGATTAATACATTTATTTCATCCACACTGATGAGTCATGGATTACTTTTTAATCAGCAAGACCACCGTGAATAAAAATGAATGATCTTACTAAAAACAAACAGAAGAGACCTCTTCCTTCTCAGTTGGGGATATCACTTTTTGTTTGCTTTTTTCCTTTTTTCTTACCCTTATCTTCCAGACTTTAATCTTATGTGTCTCTGTACATTCCCTATTCCAACTCTCATCTCTCACCCCTCTTTATTTTCTGATCTTTTTCCACTGTATTCTCAGGAACCCAAGGTTAGCAAAATCCTCTACACCTTCAGCCTCTCCTATGAATGTCCCCTTGCTCTAAGTGAAATCTGGCTGTCTCTCACAATAATGCTTTCCTGTGTAGCACTCTCAGTGGTGGCTGGTTTTCTCTCACTTCCCACCTTCTACTGGGCCTTGAACCTCACTGCTGCTTCCAGACCCTCCTCCACAGAAACATTCAGTTTTGAATCTGAGATCATCAGATTCAATATAACCCCTTTTTCTAGCCATTTACTACTTCCAATTAACTTTCCTCCGATGCCTTAAAGATTGTGGCTCCTAGTTCACTGTCATTCTCTCCAATACGTTCTTATAATTCTTGGTAATTTCAATAACTACATAAATCATGATTATAACACATTGCCTTCTCAGTTATTTGACCTCTTCTCCATTGATCTTGACATTCCACCCAACCTCACTCTCTTATTTCCTGGTTATAATCTTTGAACCTATTATTACTAATAATCAAAACCTTTTTCTCTAATCTTAATTTCAAGTATTTCATTCTCCAAACACGATCTCTTTTCTAGTTTGCTCACTACAGTATCCCAATTCTAACAATCCCTCAACCTATCAGGACATTCAATCTACTAATTCTATCTATATTCCATTGTCTATGAACCTCCTCGTAACCTCACTTCTCTCCTAACCCTAGCTATCCCTAAATTCCTTGGTCAACTTTTTTTTCCCACCCATGGACCCATGTCACAGAAAGGTCAATTTTTCAATAATCATTCCCTTGCCCCTCTAACACTAGTTTGGTTAAACCACAACCCTGGTTAAATTCAGTCACCATCTACTCTGCCAACACTGGCATAGGTCTTGGGAGTAGGAAAACACACAATTATACTTACTAAAGTTAAAATTAAACTTTAAACTCGTGATCACTATTTTCATGTGGGTCCTTTTTTTTTTTTTTATTTGAGACAAAGTCTTGCTCTGTCACCCAGGCTGGAGTGTGGTGGCATGATCTCAGCTCACTACAATCTCTGCCTCCCGGGTTTAAGCAATTCTCCTGCCTCAACCTCCTGAGTAGCTGGGATTACAGGCACTCGCCATCGCACTCAACTAATTTTGTATTTTTAGTAGAGACAGGGTTTCACCACTGGCCAGGTTGGTCTTGAACTCGACCTCAGGCGATCTGCCTACCTCAGCCTCCCAAAGTGCTGGGATTACAGGTGAGAGCCACCACACCCAGACTCACGTGGGTTCTAAATTAAGGCTGACAATTATTCTACATTATCTAGTACATCTTAGACCATGTTATGCTTTCTCTGCTCCTAATCTCACTCTCAACTGGTGATTTTGCTTATTTGTCTAAAGAAAATTAATCATCCAGAAGAGAACTTTCATGAGCTCCCACCACAGTTATCTACCAAACTGCACCTGTTCCCACAGTAGAAACAGTTGTTTCTCAATCTTCCGGTGGTACACTAGATTCCTTTCCATTACCAAACAAAAGACACTACTTCAAGTCATTTCACCCCTCTTTCTTGAGCATTATTAGGACTTCCCTTCTATGCAGGAATCTTCATATTAACATACTGTTACCTGTTCCACCTAAAAATAAATAACATAAAATAAACAAAAAGTTCTGTCTTGATTCCATCTAACATACCAGCTACCATTTCTTTTTATTTTTTTGAGACTAAGTCTTGCCCTGTCACTTGAGCTGAACTACAGTGGCATGATCTTGGCTCACTGCAACCTCCACCTCCCGGGTTCAGGCAATTCTCCAGCCTCAGTATCCCAAGTAGCTGGGACTATAGGTGTGTGCCACCATGGCCATCTAATTTTTGTATTTTTGGTAGAGATGGGCTTTCACTGTGTTGGCCCGGCTGGTCTTGAATTCCTGGCCTCTTGATCTGCCTGCCTCAGCCTCCCAAAGTGCTGGGATTACACAGGTGTGAGCCACCACACCTGGCTCTAGCTACCATTTAATTTCCCCTTAGAAAAATGGGAAATTAAGACACGTCATGGACCTTTGAAGCTGCTCAAGAATAGCCAAAGCTGCACATATTAAGTACATCAAACTAAAATATCCACCACAAAGCCCCAATTTATAAAGGATAGGGAGTTCTATACCCAACTGCTATACAGAGTTCCCACAACTACCTTTACAGAGCAATCAGTGGTATTAACAGAAATACAAATTAAATCCCCAAACCTAGAACTCCCTTTTAAAACCTATCAGCCTCCACTCTCAAGCACTTAACAATGTTCTAGGCAAGTTGCTTGGCCTTCTAAACTTTGTGTAAAGAGAAAGAGAAGTGTGTGTTCACTTTCCCTCCACAAATCTTACATCATCTACGTAAATTCAAATCCAAAACATTCTTCAGGTCTAGTTCAAAGCTCCCAACTCCAGGAGGCAAAAGCCCATAGGGAAGAGATCCCCCACCTTTTTCCTCCAGCATTTTTCACTGCTTTCCCTTAACCCCCATTCACTTAATTCAACTTGTGCTCTGGCCACATTAGTCTAGTTGCTTCTCTCCAAGTACAGCTAACACTCACTGCCTCCAGAGCTTGGCTCTGTCTCTTTCTCTCCCGTGAAAATCATACCAATCCAGTCATCAAGTACTAGAAAGAAGACTGGACAACTCAGATTCAGAATATCTGAGTTGGAACCTTGGCTCCATATATTTGTAGCCAAAATCCCCATCCAGGCCTACCTAGCTCTTTCAACTAGGCAACATATTCACATTATGTAAAATCTGGTAATAACCTCTAATTTAGGCTGGGCGCAGTGGCTCATGCCTGTAATCCCAGCACTTTGGGAGACTGAAGCGGTGGATCACGAGGTGAGGAGATTGAGATTATCCTGGCCAACATGGTGAAACCCTGTCTCTACTAAAAATACAAAAATCAGCTGTGCGTGGTGGCACATGCCTATAATCCCAGCTACTTAGGAGGCTGAGGCAGGAGAACTGCTTGAACCTGGGAGTCAGAAGTTGCAGTGAGCCGAGATCACAACACTGCACTCCAGCCTGGCGACAGGGCTCAAAAACAAAAAACCACTAATTTAATAAACCTGCGAGGTTATTATATATATATATATTTTTTTTTTGAGACGGAGTTTCGCTCTTGTTACCCAGGCTGGGGTGCAATGGCGCGATCTCGGCTCACTGCAACCTCCGCCTCCGGGTTCAGGCAATTCTCCTGCCTCAGCCTCCTGAGTAGCTGGGATTACAGGCACGTGTCACCATGCCCAGCTAATTTTTTTTGTATTTTTGGAGACGGGGTTTCACCATGTTGACCAGGATGGTCTCGATCTCTTGACCTCGTGATCCACCCGCCTCGGCTTCCCAAAGTGCTGGGATTACAGGCTTGAGCCACTGCGCCCAGCCATTAGGCATATTTTTGAGGGATAAGACATAAGCCATTATCTCTGTCCTCTTAGAAGCACATGATCTTATGTGAGTAGGAGATTAGGAGGCAGTAGAGCCTCGTAGTGGGGAGAACTGGCCTGCAGTCAAGGCATCAGCGCCCTAGTCTCACCTCTGCCACAGAATATGTGGAATCTGGGCAGGTATTAGGTTAGTGCAAAAGTAATTGCAGTTTTTGTCATTACTTTTGCAATAACCTAGTACTCTCCCTTTATCGGGTCTAAACTTTTTTCTCTGTAAAATGACCAGGGATTAGAGGCCTTCCCAGCTTTGATATTCTGTGAAAAATAACCACAGTACTAGCCCGTTCATGAGGTGAGCCAAAAAGGGGTACAGATAATGCCTAATGTAATCAGAAACAAGCTGCTGAATTCAATAGAAGCTGCTCTGTGACCACCAGATCTAATGGAACCTCAAAGTGAGGATAAAAAAGTTGAAGCCAAATGATGAATGCATCTGTTGCTAGGAGGTCATGGCTAATCACAGGAACACTTCTCATTCACAGGAAGCTCTGCACAAACCCTCCATTCAGGTCTCAAGGTCCCTTCCCACAAAAGCAGCCTCATGGCCCAGAAAAGGAAAGGTACCGTCAGGAGCCTGGAGACAAAGACAATGGACAAAGCCAAATGGTGCAGAGCTCATCGAGGCCAGAGCTGAGGCCACATCTTGGGCCTTCTCAATTGTCAGGTTTCTTTTCCCCCCTCTGTCAAGTAAAGGAAGCAATATGCTCCAGTAGCATTGAATTTTTTGAAAGTATGTAATGAATCTCAAGCTCTTTTAGCCAAACACAGGTTTTGTACTTGGTCAGATTCCAGTTCAATCTAAGCTCAATTATTTATTATCTAGATGATGTTGTGCAAGTTATTTAACATCTCTGAGTCTTAGTTTCTTCATCTGTAATAATGTGACTAAGGATCCCCACTTCACAGGATTAGCCTGAGAATCAAATAAGATACAAGAGAAGCACATTTCAGTTACTGTGTATTCTTCTTTCCTTCTTGCTCTCATATCACACTGTATTTATTTCTACTGCAGCATTAATCTTAATATAAAGTATGATCTAGCTATCTATTAGTATATTTATATACTCTTTATCTGTCACTGTCATGAGATTGTGAACAGCTTGCAAACAGGGGAAGTATTATAATCCATATTTAAGATCCCCTAAAACAGTGCCTGCCACATAGTAGAGCCCTTAGGAAACTGGATAAATGTGCCTACCATGTGTCCAGTCCTATGCTAAGCACTACATAAGGAATAAAATAATGATCACAATAATATTTAACATAATAAATACATAACTACAAACACCTATCATTTACTTCGTGTTAGGCACAATCCTAAGCCCTTTAAATTAACTCTTTTCCTGCTCCCATATCACAACTTCTAACTACTACCTGATGAGGAGGTATTATTATGTCTACATTTTTGAAAAGAAAACTGAGGCACAGAAAGGTTAAGTAACTTTCCCAAGTCCAGAATAGGCAAATCTATAGAGAAAGAATGGAGATTATTGGTTGCAGGGGCGTAGGAAGAGGATAGAATGAGAAGAGGCTTTAATAGGTACAAACTATATTTTGAGGGTGATGAAAATGTTCTAAAATTAGATAGAGGTGATATTTGCACAAGTCTGTGAATGTACTAGAAACCTCTGAATTGTGTACTTTCAAAGGTGGATAAGGGTAGATTTTATAATACATGCATTACATCTCAATAAAGCTGTTTTATTTATTTTAAAGAAAAACAAAAACAAAAACAAAAACTTCCCCAAGGTCAGAGAGCTAGGAAGTGGCAGACCCAGAATCTTGGCCCTTAAAATTTGTGCTTTTAACCACTATTCTATACTACCCTGTAGAAAATTAAAATCTAGAACTATCTAGCTATTATTATTTATACAAATAAAATAGAGCTAGCTAGCTAGACAGATAGAAAGACAAAAGCTATAGATATTAGAAAGACAACAAGGACTGGAATTCCAAGTGTTCAATAATGTTTAGTTGAACTGAACTGAAAAATATGCCCGTTTATTAATTTAATTCCTGACCTCAAGGCACTCAGTATAAAACAAGGTCCAGATATGTTAGCAAACTCGTCCTAATGTAAAGCTAGAAGGAAACATGTACTATGTAAAGATATTGCCCTAGGGAAACATCTGCTGTAAAGTAGTCTGGTAGAGACATTAGGTATCACTGACTATCCATAAGCTCCCCAACAGTTTCCAGCTCCACAGTTTCTTTCTTGTAGTTAGCACCATGTGACCAGTTTTGGTCAATGTTCTATGAACAGAAATGACATGTCTCACTTCCAGGTAAAATACTTAAAAGCTAGTATATGACTCTTCAGCTCTCTCTTTTGTACAAAGGGATCCTAGAAATCTCATGTTGAGACGGCAGCATAAGACCGAAGCAACCTAAATACACTAGTCAACACATCCTGGAGGATAACTGCCCTCCAGAGTCACCTGACCTGCACTGGAATTCATAAGCAAGAATTCAACAAATCTTTTTTATATTAAACCACTGACTGAACTCTTGGGGCCAAAAAGCTACCGCAGCATAATTCTGCCTGTATGATTAATATAACAAGAAACAGGGAGAGATCCAAGATGGCTGATTACTAGCAGCTCAGGATTGTAGCTCCCAGTGAAAGTGCAGAGAATGAGAGGACACCACACTTTCAGATGAATTTCTGTTGCTCACGGACCAGGAGATTCCCAGCGGAGGATCCCCACGGGTCGCCAGCACGACTCTTTTGGCCGGCACGGCGGTTTTGCCGGCGCCCCGCGCCCTGGCACGGCAGTTCTTGGTGCAAAGTAAACGGGACTGGGTCCCCTTTTGGTCAACGTTTGGAGCTCCAGGAAGGCAGAGTCGCCTATTCAGCTGATTGAAAAAGGGACTCAAGAAGGAAGCCAGACCGGAGATTCCCAGGCAGAAAATCACCACAAATCTTAAAGCCACTGTTTTGGCTGGCACAGTGGGAATCAACAAGTTGGATGTCTCCTCAGAGACCTAATTTGAAAGTCGGTAATTAGAAAGACGACAGGTGGATAAATTTACAATGATGGGAAGAAACCAGTGTAAAAAAGCTGAGAATACCCAAAATCAGAATGCCTCTCCCTCTACAGGGGATCACAGTTCCTCATCAACAAGGGAACAAGGCCTGATGGAGAACGAGTGCGTTCCATTAACAGATTTAGGCTTCAGAAGGTGGATAATAAGAAACTTCTGTGAGTTAAAAGAACAGGTTCTAGCCTAATGTAAAGAAACTAAGAACTTTGAAAAAAGGTTTGACGAAATTCTAACAAGAATAGACAATCTAGAGAGAAATATAAGTGAAATGAAGTTAATGGAACTGAAGAATACAATACGAGAACGCTGCGAAGTATACACAGGTGTTAACAGTCGAATTGATCAAGTAGAAGAAAGGATACCAGAGGTCGAAGACCAACTTAATGAAATGAAATGAGAAGACAAGATTAGAGAAGAAAGAGTAAAAAGGAATGAGCAAAGTCTCCGAGAAATATAGGACTATGTGAAAAGACATAATTTACGTTTGATGGGTGTATCTGAATGTCATGAAGAGAATGAATCCAAGGCTGGAAAATATTCTTCAGGATATTATTCAGGAAAACTGTCCTAACCTAGGAAGGCAGGACAATACTCAACTTCAGGTAATACAGAGAACACCACAAAGATATTCCTCAAGTAGAGCAACCCCAAGACACATAATCATTAGATTCACCAGGGTTGAAATAAAGGAGAAAATTCTAAGGGCAGCTAGAGAGAAAGATCAGGTTACCCATAAAGGGAAGACTATCAGACTCACAGCAGATCTCTCAGCTGAAACCCTACAAACTGGAAGAGAGTGGAGGTCAATATTCAATATCCTCAAAGAAAAGAATTTTCAACCCAGAATCTCATATCCAGCCAAATTAAGCTTCATAAATGAAGGAAAAATAAAATTTTTCACGAACAAGCAAGCACTGAGAGATTTCATCACCACCAGGCCTGCTTTACAAGAGCTTCTGAAAGAAGCACTATACACAGAAAGGAACAACCAGTATCAGTCATCTCAAAAACTTACCAAAAGGTAAAGAATATCTCCAGAAGGAAGAATCTGTATCAACTAATGGGAAAAATAGCCAGCTAGCATTAAATTACAATATTAAACTCACAAATATCAATATTAATCCTAAATTTAAATGGATTAAATGCCCCAATCAAAGACACAGACAGGCAAATTGAATAAAAATTGAATAGAAAGTCAAAACCCATCCGTTCGCTGTATCCAGATCTATCTCATAAGCAAGGACACACAAAGACTCAAAACAAAGGGTTGGTGGAAGACTTACCAATCAAATGGAGAGCAAAAAAAAAAAAAAAGAAAGAAAGAAAACAGGAGTTACAACTTTCTTCTCTGACAAAAGAGACTTTAATAGTAACAAAGACTAAAAGAAACAAAGAAGGACATTACATAATGGTAAAAGGATCAATGCAATAACAGGAGTCAATAATCATAAATATATATGCACCCAATATACAAACACCCAGATACATAAGACGAGTTCTTAATGACTTATGAAGAGACTTGGAATCCCGCACAATAATAGCGGGAGACTTTGACACCACATTGTTAATATTTGATGAATCAATGAGATAGAAAATTAACAGGGACATCTATGATTTGAACTCAGACCTGGAACAAGTAAACTCAGTGAATATTTATAGAATTCTTCACCCCAGGTCCACAGAACATACATTTTTCTCAGTATCATATTACACCTATTTTGAAAGTGACCACATAGTTGGAAGTAAATCACTCTTCAGCATTTGCATAGCATTTCACAGACTTAAATGAAATATTGGTTGGCTGTTTGTTATTTTCTTCCCTATTCCTTCCTGTCTCCGCTGTTAAGCACAATTATCGGCATAAAAGAGGTTTTTAAAACCTGTTTTTAGATTGCATTCCAGCCTGGGTAATAGAGCAAGAATCCTGTTCTCTCTCCCCCTTTAAGACTCCCATTCTCTCTTCCTCTTTCTCTCTCTCTTTTATTCTTTTCTTTCTCTTTTTCTTTTCTCCCCCCACCCCTAGAAAAAAGTCACTCATTCTGACCATGTGGTCCAATATTATAAAATCTATAACCCACCATATTAACATGTCATCAGAGAAAAGCAATGTAAAAAAAAAAAAGAAACAAACAAACACAGAATATGAGATTTCAAATCTGTATGCTACCACTTACTATTCTGGCTATGTTATTTGAATTTTCTGGCCCTTGGTTTACTCATCTTTAAAATGGAGGTAGTGGCCAGGCACAGTGGCTCATGCTTGTAATAATCCTAGCACTTTGGGAGGCCAAGGTGGGCAGATTGCTTGAACCCAGGAATTTGAGATCAGCCTGGGCAACAAAGCAAAACCCTGTCTCTACAAAAAATACAAAATTTACCTTAGCGTTGTGGCACAAGCCTGTGGTCCTAGCTACTTGGAAGGCTGAGGCTCCAGTGAGCCATGATCACACCACTGTACTCCAGCCTGGGCAACAGAGTGAGAACCTCTCTCAAAAAGTAAAATAAAAAAAAGGTGGTGACAACACTGTCCGTTCAGAGTTGTTACGATAGTTAAATGAAATATATAAACACACCTGGCATAATACAACTGCTTTTGAGAAAAAAAAAAAAAAAAAAAAAAAAAAAAAACCTGAATCTGGTGCTTGATTGAAATTCTAATTGAATTTCTATGTTGTCAAAAGCAAGAAAGGGCATACATAGTGTTTGGTGAAATTGTGCTTCAAATAGTTTAGAAAGAGCAATTAATTATTTTTCTAGGGGAGAAAAAAAAATCTCATACTTCTGTCTGCACAACAGTTTACTTATATGTCCAAAATCACCTCCCTGTGAGGTGTGGTGGCTAAAACTTATAATCCTAACACTTTGGAGGACAAGACAGGTGGATCACTTAAGTCCAGGAGTTCAAGACCAGCCTGGGCAACATGGCAAGATCCCGTCTATACAAAGAATATAAAAAACTAAGCATGGTGGTATGTGCCTGTAGTCCCAGCTACTCAGGAGGGTGAGGTGGGAGGATCACCTGAGCCCAGGAAGTTGAGGCTACAGTGAGCCATGATCACAGCACTGCATTCCAGCCTGAGTGACAGAGTGAGACCCTGCCACCTATCCATCCATCCATCCATCACCTGTACACTATTACATTTGATCTTCACAAGAGTACAGGAAGGTAAAGATCTTTATCAAAGAAAGATTAACACAAACCCCCAAAGCTTAATCTAAACCTACCTATGGGCCAGTAGGAAGAGAACGGTGTCCTTTTAAAGCAATGGAAAGGAAAGGTACTTAACCTATCAATAGCTCCCCAAAACCACCTCAAGGAGTAATGGAGGTGCCATAATTTGCATTGCCCCAAAATAGCTCCCCCGGCCTATTTATGGTACCTAAAATTCCTTCATTAAGATACTCACTCCAGGAAGGGATAATACAGTATCAACAATTAACACATAAATTCTTATAAACCAATGAAAAGGCTGAGTATGGTGGCTCATGCCTGTAATCCCAGCACTTTGAGAGGCTGAGAAAGGCAGATTATCTGAGGTCAGGAGTTCAAGACCAGCCTGACCAACATGGTCAAGCCTCATCTCTACTAAGAATACAATATTAGACGGATGTAGTGGTGCATCCAAGCTACTCCAGAGGCTGAGGCAAAAGAATCGCTTGAACCCAGGAGGTAGAAGTTGTAGTGGGCTGAGATCATGCCATTGGACTCCAGTTTGGGCAACAAGAACAAAAATTCATCTCAAAAAAAAAAAACAAAAACAAAAACAAACAAACAAAACCAGTGAAACAACTATCTATTAATCAATTTTAAAAGGAAAAGAAAAAGTACCATTACCAATCTATCTCATTAACAACAACAACAAAAAACTTCTAGGGAAAATATTTCAAAAACTATAATCATTCATAATATATAAATTATAAAATCCCATGACCTAACATAGGGGCTGAATAAACTGGTGCAAATAAAGAATAACATAAACATCATAGAAAGAATGAAGTTGAGGAAACTTCCCACAAGAAAAGTATCATGAAAGAGGTAACATTTTGGCTGAATCTTAAGGGTCTTAAGAATTAGAATCTTCCTGGCTGGGCATGGTGGCTGCCTGTAATCCTAGCACTTTGGGAGGCCAAGGTAGGCAGATCACCTGAGGTCAGGAGTTCAAGACCAGCCTGGCCAACATGGCGAAATCCCTTCTCTACTAAAAATACAAAAATTAGCCAGGTGTGGTGGCACACACCTGTAATCCCAGCTACTCTGGAGGCTGAGGCATGAGAATCACTTGAACCCAGCAGGCGGAGGTTGCAGTGAGCCAAGATCGTGTGACTGCAGTCCAGCCTGATGACATAGCAAGACTCTATCTCAAAAAAAAAAAAAAAAAAAAAAAAAAATCAGAATCTTCTTATAAAACTCCTCTAAGGTATTAAGATTCTGACTCTTTAAGGGAACATCTGTAAGCTCTGTAAAATGAACTTAAAATATAGCATAAAAGACTTGTAGTCAAAAGACTAAATGTGTCCTAGCTCTGTCCTTTATTAGCTATGTTCCTCAAGAAAATTACTGGCCTCTCTGGTCTCAATTTCTTCATTTGTAAAATGGAGAATAAAACCACTTACGTTAATGGATTGTCAAAATAATTAAATGAGAGAAATTGTTGAGGAATTACCTGAAAAACTGAGATTGCTAACAACACTTAACTCTAAATGAATATCCTTGGGACTAATACCCCTCCATCCCTATACTATGATAGAATCAAGCTGAAATAATTTTCAACTGTTAAATTATTGCTGGAACTCAATACTGTTACATTTCTAATACTTATACTTCAAACTAAGCCCAATTAAAGTTTTTTAGGGCTGGGAACAGTGGCTCATGCCTGTAATCCCAGACTTTGGGAGGCCAAGGCAGGCAGATCATGACGTCAGGAGTTTGAGATCAGCCTAGACAACATGGCAAAACCCCGTCTCTACTAAAAATACAAAAATTAGCTGGGCGTGGTGGCAGCACCTGTAGTCCCAGTTTCTCAGAAGGCTGAGGCAGGAGAATCTCTTGAACCCAGGAGACGGAAGCTGCAGTGAGCCAAGATCGTGCCACTGCACTCCAGCCTGGGCAACAAGAGCAAGACTCCATCTTAAAAAACAATAATAAAATTTTTAAAAATAAAGTTTACTTTTAAATGTAGATTCTTTACCTCCTTCTCTAGGTTTCTGCAGAACTCCATGTTAAACTTCATATATATATATATATATATATATATATATATATATATTTATTTATTTTTCCATATCCACCTCTTCTCATTAATTGTGAGTGCCTCTAGAGCAGAGATCATGGGTAATTCACTTCTAATTCAGTGCCTAGCAGTAAACATCTGTTGTGTTGTCTATAAATGCATCAATGGACCTCTGGTACTTTAAAGAATGTCTGCATGTTAGAAAACTCATTCATTCATCCAAAAATATTTATTATGCACTTTCTTTGTGCCTGTTCAATCTTACAGAAGCAGCAATAAACAAGAGACATTATCCCTGCCTTTATGGAGTTTACTATCTAGTAAGAAAGACATATATGAATCAAGTAATTTCAAGTATACTAATATTTTTTAATGCAGATTGCTATGCAAGCTTCCAGTAGGCAAGAGCATATAGTAACCGAAAATTTATAGCTGTAAGGCACTTTCAAGACTACTGATTCTACATACTTACAGTAGCACAATCTACATACTTACAGTAGCTGTGGCTCACTGTAACTTTGAACTCCTGGGGTCAACCAATCCTCCCACCTCAGCCTCCTAAGTAGTTAGGACTACATGTGTGCATCACCACACTCAGCTAATTTTTAAATTTTTTGTAGAGACATTGTCTCGCTATGCTGTTCACGCTGGTCCTGAATGATCCTCTCACCTCAGCCTCCCAAAGTGCTGGGATTATGGGTCTAAACCAACACACCTAGCCTCTACATAATTTTTAAAAAGTAACTGAGTAGTAAATCATTTCCCCCATCCCAATTTCCACACCCCTATCCTTCATGCAGCTAGAATCCAGAATCCAGATTACCTAACTGCTAAAAGCTATTTGTTCTTTTTACTATTCCAATTCATAGATTTCTAAATCCAACAGAAAAAGATTCTATATTATTAATAGTTAAAGTATTGTTTGAGGGGATGGGGGTTAAATACATGACGTGGTGGATTGTGCTTGCTCATTAAGGTTCTTCAGAAGGTACACTCCTAACATACAGAAGTAAATGCTTCTGTCTCTCAAAAAGATCAGGGAAAAACAATAACTCAGAAGTGTCTTTCATACTGTACAACCTTGGTCTTGGCTCAAGAATATCAATTAATTTTTTGAAATACCTGATATGACCTTGAATGTTTTTTACATGAAGGCAGATACTGGAGCTTTTTAACACAAAATAGGAAGCATTTGCCATTCATATTAGGGTCAATTACAAAAGTAGAAGATTTGAAACCAGTCCTTTCAGCATGTGTCACAATTCAATAGCAAATGTCCAGTCAAAAAAAAAAAGTGGGGACTGTCAATGATTTCACTTACTGCCTTGCAGGCAGGAGCAAAGGCAATCTGGTTCACTACTGCATTCTCAGTGTCTAACACAGGTCTTGACATATACTAGTACTTACTTGCTGAAAGCCTGAAATAATGAAGAAACTACATTTTTTAACAGGTTTTCTTTTTCTATTACTAGCAAGTGACAGAACCAAGCTCTGAATTCCTGATTCTTTACACCCTAGTGGTGACTATCAGGGATATTAGAGAGTAGTACATAGGCCTATAATAAGGCTGAATCAATTTCCCAGGAAAGATATGCAGTACTCAGCTAGGAATAATCTCTTGTAACAGACTGTATTTTCCAAAGATGGTCACAATAACATCTCTGTTATAGTTTGGAAATCTGACCTTCCAAAGCTCATTTGAAATTTGATCCCCTATCCTAAGTGAAATAAAAGAAAGTTTAAAATATTTAAAAAACAAAAAAGAAATCTGATCCCCAGTGTTGGAGGCAGGGCATAGTGGGAGGTATCTGGGTCATGGGAGCAGATCCCTCATAAATAAATTAATGTGGGAAGGGGGCATGGAGTTGCGGTGAGGGGAGAGTTCTCGCTCTGTTTGTTCCCTCCAATGCTGGCTCTTAAAATGAATCTGGGCCAGGCACGGTGGCTCACACCTGTTATCCCAGCACTTTGGGACGCCAAGGTGAGTAGATCACAAGGTCAGGAGTTCAAGACCAGTCTGGCCAACATGGTGAAACCCCATCTCTACTAAAAAATACAAAAATTAGCTGGGCATGATGGCACGTGCCTGTAGAACCAGCTACTCGGGAGGCTGAGACAGGAGAATTGCCTGAACCCAGGAGGCAGAGGTTGCAGTGAGCCAAGATCATGCTACTACACTCCAGCCTGGGTGACAGAGCAAGACTCCATCTCAAAAAAAAAAGGTATCTGGCACCTCCCTCAACTTCCTCTCTCACCATGTAGTCTCACTGGCTCCCCTTCCCCTCTGCCATGAGTGGAAGAGTGGAAGCAGCCTGATGCCTGCACTAGAAACAGATGCTGGTTTCATGCTTCCTACACAGCCTGTAGGACCATAAGCCAAAGAAGCCTCTTTTCTTTATAAATTACAACCTTAGGTATTCCTTTATAGCAACACAAATGGACTGAGACAATCTCCCATCCCACATGCTCTATCACAATGTGAGCCTGCCACAACTTCATCAAGAGGTAGATACTATTTCTCCTCTCCTTGAATTTGGGTGGGTCTGACCTTATGAATACCAATAGAATGCAGCTTTTGCCTGGTTTTCATAAAGAAACTATGAAAAAAAATGTAAGGGTCTCCTTACATTCATTCAGGTTTTCAACAAATATTTGTTATGAGTTCCTACCATGTGCTAGGCCCCAGACATTGTGTTAGGCAATGAGAATGCAATTATGCATTACTAAGCCACTGCCCCATCCTCAGAGTAACTCTAGAGGAGGAAAGATGAAGGGCAGGTGGGACAGACTAATACGTCCCATAATTACAACTTGTAACAGAAGCTTATAAAGAAGCAAAAAGAGATTTGCTTGAGATGGCAAGTCAAGAAAGGGCATTCCAAGGCAGTGACATTTAAACAAGCCATAACAGAGACAGCATGAGCAAAGGCACTGATGTAGAAAAAAGCCTGACAGGCTCTCAAGAGGAACTGAGAGTGATGAGGATAGATAAAACACAGTGAATAAAGGAGAGAGAGAGCAGCACAAAGAGCAGAGCGTGTGTGTGTGTGCACGTGTGTGTGTGTGCGCGCGTGCGCGCGAGCGTGCGCATTTCAAGAGATAGGGTCTCACTGTGTTGCCCAGGCTGGTCTCAAACCCCTGGGCTCAAGCAATCCTCTCACCTCAAACTCCTCAGTAGCTGAGACTACAGGTGGTGTCACTATGCCCAGTACATAGATTTTTGAAACAATACTATTGGGTTAATCACAGCAAGAAGTATAGCATACTATATTCACCTCTTAAAATCATAATTTTATTATTGTTTTAAAGCTAGCTTTATATAACTTCAGATATAAAACAACTCAAGCAATAAACGCTGGTACTGAATACTGCATAACTAGATGTAGTCACATAGAAAGCACATTATGCAAAAATGGGACCGTTTCCAAGACAAAGGAACATATGGTTTGAAGGCCTTCCTGTAATTAACCTCTTTAGAATTTCAGGACACAGAAAGACAGGGCTGACTTTCTCATTGCCTCATTAATGGTACATTACATAAATCACACCTGATTTGACCTAATTTTGGTAGCAGTCATCTCAAAATGTTTCACTGAAATTATAATTCTTGAATGAAAAGGATAATCAAGGCTGTCACCAAAGGATGCCCTGTCTAAAATGAAACTTAGCCCCTTTATATATTCAGAACATCAAAGTGGCTCTCTACATACCCTGCCCAATGGCTTTGTTCCTCTCTTATCAGGTGTCAAGCCCATGAAAAAAAAGAGATGTGGTTATATATTATTTTAAACCATCTGTTCAAGCCCCCAAAGAAAATGGAAATAAGCAGCTGAAAAAAAAAAGAAAAAAAAAAACAGTACTGGTAATAGATTCCAGGAAACCACCTCACAAGACCAGGGACCTAACAAATACTACCTTATAGCAAAGTCCTTTGATCCAGAAAATGGTCTCTTTTATTTGTTGAAACCAGTAGATTCCAAGTGATAAATGAGCTGATAAAATTTTATTGTGATAAATGGTTTCAGGAAATATATGTGCTAATATGTGCTATCATTTTAATAAGACTGATTATAGCCTCATAATTTGACAGAACTGGTAGGTTGTTCCGCAAGTGAGGCCTAACCTATGAATGTTGATTATCTCAGTAAGTGCCAGAGTCATATCCAGTTAGCCCCATAAAAGAAATTTTTTGCCCCCACCCCCCACCGCTTCCAGGGAATCCTGAATAACAGGACACACACCCTATATTACTGTGTGTACTATTGTTGCAATTGAAGGGATTGTTCCTCAATTGAAGGGACAAGACACAACCTACCCTACTACTACCCTACCCACCCTCTCATCATGACCACTTGACCAAGCTGAGGGACCCCCTCTTTCATTCCACTGAGACCAAGGCTGGCAGGAGATTAAAAAAGAAAAAATGAAAACTCTGCTCTTCTTTTTACTCATATCTAATTATAACTTTTGCTCTGGTGGAGATAGAGATGCAGGGGATAACTCTTCCTAATTTTCTCTTTAGAGCTAGTAATTAGTCTTTACCTGGATAAAACAACCACAGAGTAACTTCACTACTAAGCAAAGAAAACCCAGGGAGCTTGCAGCTAACATCTGAGAACAAGAATGCTTTTATGGTAATAACAATGGGGAAGGGTACAACCTACTATTTGATGTAAACTACCAGGATACTGACTCTTCTTGAGGCTCTCATTCTGAGCTTGAAGTTGTTAGTTGGCAAATGAGGGCGAAGAGTGATTCCCCAGCACTAGACAATAAGACTCCTCACTGAGAATAAAATTGTCATACATAATGGATGAGTGATAAATCATTTATAGAAGTGACCCAAAAGACTACACAAGGCACAGGAAATTTGGGAACAACAGAATTGAACAAAGGTGTCAAGGAAGGAATTCTCAAGGAAGTTGAAACTGTACCCTAGGAAAGAAGAAATCCTACTTCACCAAAAGGAGAAAAAACGAAGAAAGTAGCAGAGGCCGGGTGTGGAGGCTCAAGCCTGTAATCCCAGCACTTTGGCAGGCCGAGGTGGGCGGATCACAAGGTCAAGAGATCGAGACCATCTTGGCCAACATGGTGAAACCCCGTCTCTACTAAAAATACAAAAATTAGCTGGGCGTGCTGGTGTGCACCTGTAGTCCCAGCTACTTGGGAGGCTGAGGCAGGAGAATTGCTTGAACCCGGGAGGCAGAGGTTGCAGTGAGCCGAGATTGTGCCACTGCACTCCAGCCTAGCGCCTGGCGACAGAGTGAGACTCTGTCTCAAAAAAAAAAAAAAAAAAAGTAGCAGAACATAACTTACACTCAAGTTCTCTGACTTCTAAACTCAGGCTGTGACTTCCCTCTAACAGGGGTATTTTGTTAGGGGCCAGCAATCAATTCTTAAATTGAAGAGCATGGATCTTCTATGTAATTCCCATGAAGGGGTATCTCTAGTCCATTTAAAAAAAAAAAAAAAAAAAAAAAGACATGGCTGTAGAGCTGACACTTTGGAAAGCAATTTTATAATTACTACAGCATCAGCTACTCAGGAACTGGGGTCAATTAGGGTTCTTACTGGCTATGTCAGATACTTTGCAGTGTCCCAAATGCAGAGGTTGTAACAGCCAATATAATAAACAATGAGGCCAGTTGGGCAAGGTGGCTCACAACTGTAATCCCAGCATTCTGAAAGGCCGGGGGCAGGTGGATCACCTGAGGTCAGGAGTTAAAGACCAGCCTTGCCAACATGGTGAAACCCCATCTATACTAAAAATACAAAAATTAGTCAGGTGCAGTGGAGTGTGCCTATAATCCCAGCTACTCAGGAGGCTGAGGCAGGAGAATCGCTTGAGCCCAAGAGGCAGAGGCTGCAGAGGCAGAAGTTCCTGAGAATGCACCATTGCACTCCAGCCTAGGCAACAGAGCCAGACTCCATCTCAAAACAACAATGAGGCCAGGCATGGTGGCTCACGCCTATAATCCCAGCACTTTGGGAGGCTGAGGCAGGTGGATCACCTAGGAGGTTGAGACCAGCCTGGGCAACATGGCAAAATCCAGTCTCCACTAAAAATACAAAAGTTAGCCAGGCATAGTGGTAGGCATCTGTAATTCCAGCTACTCAAAAGGCTGAGGCAGGAGAATTGCTTGAACCTGGGAGGTGGAGGTTGCAGAAAGCTGAGATCACACTGCTACACTCTAGCCTGGGCAACAGAGTAAGGCTCTGTCTCCAAAAAAACAACAAAAAAAACAATGAGAGAGTGCTGCTGTGACCACAGGTTTACTCATGTGTACATCACCAGCAAACACTACAAAGGTTTCCGGTTTCTCTAGAGCAGAAAGGGCAGTGGTGAGAGACAGAGAGTCAGAGCCAGGGCTGGAGTCTCAGCTTCTCTAGTAACTCATTCTAAAAACCTTTGGCCCCTTAATTCTACAGGCCTGATTTCCATGTGTGGAAATAACTCTTTACTTCATATGTTTTTGGGGAGAAGAAAGGCATAATCATCATTTATAATTTAATCTAATTTTATTTTATTTATTTTTTTAAGAGACAGGGTCTTGCTATGTTGCACAGGCTGGCCTTGAAGTTGGGCTCAAGTGATTCTCCTACCTCAGCCTCCCCAGTAGCTGAGACTATAGGCACACGGTGACCACCTTAATTTTACTTTTGATTAAAGCTAATAGATGGATAGTTTCACAAGTCAAACTCAATACTATAAGGCTTATATCAAAAAAGCAGCAATCCCTACCTTACCCTTGACTTCTACTTCCCAAAGGCAATCACTTTCAACTTTTAGCACCATGCCTGGTTAATTTTTGGTAATTTTTTTATAGGGATGGGGTTTCACCATGTTGCCCAGGCTAGTTTCAAACTCTTCCTGGACTCAAGCCATCCTCCCACCTCAGCCTCCCAAAGTGCTTGGATTACAAGTGTGAGCCACCATGCCCAGCCCCTCTTCCTTTTCTACCTCATTTAGGTGTATCAAACCCTACCAAGTTTCCTGAGATAGTACAGGTGGGAGATAAATCTTTTGAGATGCTGTATATTTGAAAATGTCTCTTTTCCCCTGTTTTTTTGTTTTGTTTTGTTTTGTTTTTTTTTTTTTGGTTTGATTTTTGAAGAGACAGAGTCTCACTCTGTCACCCAAGCAGGAATAAACCATGATCATAACTCACTGTAACTTCAAACTCCTTCAAACTCAAGCAATCCTCCCATCTTGGCCTCTCAAAGCACTGGGTACAGGTAGGAGCCATAACTCACCCAGCCCCTACTCTCACAATTAATTGTTAGTTTTGACTTTTTGACTGGTAATAGAATTATAACTTGAAAATCCTTTCCTCTCAGAATGTAAGATAATTCCTCCACTTTCTTCTAGCTTCCAACACTGCTTTTGAAAAATCAAATGCTTTTGTGTATAACCTCTTAATTGTCTCTGGAAGCTTTTATATTCTCATTGCAAAATTTTATGGTGTTCTGAAATTTTATGATGATGTGTTTGTTTTTTCGTTCAGTGTGTTGAGAATTGATGGGATTTTCAATCTAAGCACATGTGTACTTAAGTTCTGAGAAACAGTATCATTTCTTTGATGATTTCTTTCACTTCATGAGCCAACATCTATCTGACTATGAGGAGAACCAAAAATCTGAAGGGAAGAAACTAGAGAAACTGGAGAGAAGA
This sequence comes from Saimiri boliviensis, assembly GCF_048565385.1. NCBI lineage: Eukaryota > Metazoa > Chordata > Mammalia > Primates > Cebidae > Saimiri > Saimiri boliviensis. The sequence goes on along the minus strand of NC_133454.1, from coordinate 72,065,491 downwards.
AAATCATAAAAAATAATTAAATTAAAATTCTTAAATTTGAATACCTTCTAAATTTACATAAACCTTAAACTGATCCTCTAATTTATTTCCTTTTCTGTTTTCTACTTCTTTGTTTTCATTCTAATTTCTTTTTGATATTATATATTTTTATATATTTATATAAAAATAAATCTTTTATACATTATATATAAACATGTTTTATAAATAAATATATCTTTTGTAACATATTTTTATATATCTTTTGTAACATATTTTTATATAAATATATTTTATATATTTATATATAAATGTTTTATATAAATACATAAACATGTTTATATATTTATATATCTATATATTATATATTTATATTTATTTCTTGCTCTCTGACTATTCCCTTTTTCAAATAGGACACTATTCTTGTTTCACTGAGGTAATAACTTCTCTGATCTGAGTTTTTTGCCAAAAAAATATTTTTTGGCTCCTACATTGTCTCTCTTGTGCTCATATGCTTTCCCTCTCCCTCATTCCTTCTCCCCTCTCTATTCTCTCTTTTTGGGGGGATAGGGTTCCTTCTATATGCTTCTTTTAGTTTCTATTACTCATGTTAGAAGTTTTTCTCAAATATTAGGTGATCTTTGCCTATTCTTTCATATTTAAGAGTAAGACACACTGTATGAACAGTAGAGCATTTTAATTGCTAGACTTCACTGGAACAAGAAAAAATGCCATGGCAATTTTTTTTAATTGGGGGAAGGGACGTTCACTATCCATGGGTCAGTTTCTCAGAGATATATCCTCCAGTCTCCTATCTGGGGAGATTAAGTCTGACTACCTGTATCTGGGAACTAAGAACTGAATAAAGACCTTCACTAAATCCCTGTTTTGGGAATGGTACCTCTCAGCTAAGTCTAGCATCCCCAAGTACAGGTCCTGCCTGATTTTATTTCTCCAGAGAATAAACCTCCAAAGTTCTGCTGAGAAAGGATCTGGGAGTTTAAGTGTTCCTTATATAACCTTCAAACTAATCCTCCTCTTTTCAGCTTCATCTCCCAACATTTGAAAACCTCTAATACTTTGGGCTTTCTAGGGTTTGTACTGCAAAATGACTTTGTTGATACTGACATTCCTCTGCAGCCTAAGTTTTCTGCAATTTGCTAAACTGTTCACAACCTGTGCCTCTTTCACATCTTCCGAAATCATGTTCCCTCTAGTTTACTGTTATTTCCTCTCCTATCTTCTTAGCCCTTGTGAAATACCACCTTTGTTCCAATGGAATTTTTGAAAGGATATAAGATGTACATGTTCAAATTATCTGATTTTAATTACAAGCCCCCTCACAAAGTTCTTGAAAGGACAAAACACATAAAGAATATGAAAGTTTCAGCCAGGCGCAGTGGCTCACGCCTGTAATCCCAGCACTTTGGGAGGCCAAGGCAGGCAGATCACAAAGTCAGCAGTTCAAGACCAGCCTGACCAACATGGTGAAACCCCGTTTCTACTAAAAATACAAAAATTAGCCAGGCGTGGTGGCATGCTTGTAATCCCAGCTACTCAGGAGGCTGAGGCAGGAGAATCTATTGAACCCTCGAAGCAGAGGTTGCAGTGAGCAGAGATCACGTCACTGCACTCCAGCCTGGGTGACAGAGTAAGACTCTGTCTAAAAAAAAAAAAAAGAATATGAAAGTTTCTTGGAAAACTTAGAAAATGAATTTCAACCAGTAGTGTTAATGGTGGTGGTAGTACGCTGTTTTTTAAATAGCCTAGTATAAAGCACTATTTTCTTTGGTGCTCTAGGGAAGCACAAAGTTTCGTAATAAAACATCAAAAATATTTGCAGTATGTATATCAAAAGAATTAACATAAAAAGCGTTTCCCCTTAACATAAAAAGAGTTTCCCCAAAAATCATGAGATAAAGAACCTAGTATAAAATGTACAATTAATGACTCAAAATTCACAGAACTATAAATGGCCAATACACATGAAAAAATATTTTTCACTAGTAACTAGTGAGATAAAAATTAAAACAATGAGATATTTTTCTGTCACTGGATTGGTAAAAATTGCAGAGTGATAATATTTAACGTTGGCAAGGTGTGCAAGGTATGATGATGTTCCTAGTGAAAATCAGAAACCTAAAAATAGAAGGGTTTTCTTGCGCCTGAGTTCTAATTCTAACCCTACCTTTGACTCGATAGGTGTCTCTGAATTAAGTCACCTCTTCTCTCGGCCTCAGTTTCCTCATTTGTTAAAAACAATAACAAAAATCATTAAGAGTATCTAACTTGCTTATCTTACAGAAGTGTTATGAAGAAAAAATGCAACACTGGTATGAAAGGACTTTGAAAACTTCATAGCTCAATACAATCTTGTAGCATTTATGAGAAGAAAAACCAGTGAATATTCTCTAAAACAAACTGCTTATTGTTGGCTAAACATCGTGTGAAATAAACAACTAATTTCCCCAAAGAACTACAGGAAGCAAGTTAAAAGGAAAAAATCTAGGTTCACTATATGACATTAAACAAATCCTCTAATCTCTTGTGTTTTGGTTTTTGAAGATCTCTAAGAATTCTGCAACCCTTGTAAGGAAAATAAGAAATAAAACTAACTGAAATAGCTGGAATTCAAACTTGCCAGTCTCTGGCTTGAAAAGACTAAGTGACTTACAGGTCAGCTTTGCAGAGACATCTAGCTTCTGATCCACAAATATTTTTTACTGGCCAGCCCTACTTTGTGGTTTGATACAAAGAAATAGTAAAGCTAACAGCACGATGACACCTCCTTAAAGGACCATAACAAACACTCCATAATCTTGTATACTGGCTAGACCCAGAAATACAAAGTATTGGAGGTTTATGAACCACAACTCAGCCTTTCTCATCCACTAACAGCAGAAATAGCACTAAAAGTTAGGAAGGAAACCCATGGGGAAAATAACTCCATGGTTCGTCTAGATACATAAATATCAGCAGACCACATAAAACTGTCCCTAAAATAAATGACAAGAGCATCCCACTACAAACATTTATCAATAAGTATGTATTAAGCCCTGACCCATGCCACAGGAAATGACTACCTTTAATGATCTCTTTTTTTAGGTCTTCTAAAAACAATGGGTCATAATCACTTACTGAGCACTTAGCATATGCAAAATATATGTACCTAACATGCCAGTAGACATTTCCGTTTACATTAGCCAATTTATTTCTCAAACCAAACCTATGGTTGAGGAATTATCGCATCCATTTTACAGATAAATTGAAGTTCATGGAAATTAACAGAGTTATCCAAAATCAAGGATTGCTATTGTCATTATTATTTATCATTGTTCTCATTCTAATGAGGAAACTGAGGCTCAGAAGAGATAAATAACTATTATTAAGTAGCAGAATGGGGTTTTGCCCAGGTGGTTCTGCTATTAAAGCTTATACTAATTCCACTACACTACCTTTCCTGTTCTATGCTAAACCACAAAACAAAAAAAGACTTCAACTCTAAATAAAGTATGCAGTTAAAAAAATAAGTGACACATACATACTTTCAGGTCCAACCGAAGAATAAATGTCATCACTTCTGAAAAGCAGTTAAGCAGCAGTTTACACCCAGGAAAATCAAAGAGGAAGGTGACTATCCTAAGATTCCCTCAATAATGATAGTACGGAAAGATGACATTGCTCCAAGGACTTCTCACTCTCATGATGAAATCACACTTTCATGTCAGGCAGTCTCTGTAACCATCCAGTGGATAATCTCAAAATAAAAAGCTAAATAATTTGATTAGCAAATCCTGCCATTAATGGCCTCATCCAATACTTTTGATGAAAACTCTCTCCTAGAACAGAATCTCTCCCAGGCTATATGCAATAAACTTGTCAGAGGCATTCAAACCAGAGAGACTCCATTTTCAGTGAGGGCTAGGAAAATAAGGCTGGGACTTGCTGGGCTGCATTCTCAGAAAGGTAGGCATTCCTAGCCTCTAGATGTTTATGGTTAAGGGAACAAATTAATAATGTTTGCCAAACAGACCCAGATTTGGGAGTGTGCAGACATCCCAATATCTGGAGAACAAAGGCATTCCTAATTTTGCTTTAAAGATAATAATATCAATTCTTGCAAAATATAGTAATTATTTATCACAAACCCTTGTAGCAGAACACATCTTCCCATATATGCAAACACTGTACCTAGGGTGGACGCGTTCCTCCTCTTACTTTCAGGAATGTCATAATCTGTCTATGGAGTAGCTGTCCTTTCACCACTTTGCTTTCTTAATAAACTTGCTTTCACTTTGCACTGAGGACTCACCCTGAATTCTTTCTTGAGTGAGATCCAAGAACCCTCTCCTGGGGTCTGGACCTGAGGACCCCTGTCCTGTAACACTCTGACCCTTCAAGCAATAAGACCAGGGTCCCCACCTGTGCCTGGATGATTACCTGGGAAAGGCATAACTGACTCCCAATCCTAAATACCTTACTGAGAGTCTTTGTGTCTGCTGGCCCAGAATCAACACCACCAGCCTCATAAATTTTGCTTCCTAATAACAAAGTGGCCTACCTAGCTTCAGCCCCCAGAAAAGTAAAGAAACCTGCCAGAGCAAGAGAAGAGAAGCTTAATGTTGCAGGGAATACATCTGCATTCTTTTGTGAGCTGCTAGTGTGGGATTTAAAAAAAAAAAAAAAAAGAATAATGCCCTGCTGCTAGGTAGCAACTGTTTCACAAATCAGGTGTCTGAAACTCAAGCTCTAACTGGCTTACTAAAGGTCAATTATTACCAAACATTATCTCTGCAGCTTGCAAGTGCTGCTATTTTGTATCGTTGTTGTTTGCCCAGTCCCCCAAACAGCTGGAAAGAGAAATCACTTCCACAGATTTCTCCTGCTATCAGCTAGAACTCCATGCTTGTCTTCATAAGCTGGGAGAAAAAAAGGTGTTGCTTGTTCAAATTTTAGAACAGCCAAACCTGGGCTCATATCCTAGCTTTGCCTCTTACTTGCTGTAAAACTGCATTTGTCTCTCAACCCTTCTGATCCTGTTTCTCCATCCATAAAATGGATTTTTAAAAATGGGCTCCAGAAATGAAATAAACTAACTGTAAATGACAGATCATGTTTGTCTCTTTGCCTTCTGAGGAGTACACTATGTACAAAGCACCTACCCTAGATTTCAGATTGTCACCCTTTAGGAAAGAGGGTATGTTTAATTTCAGAGTATATTAATATCAACAGTAGAACGTTCTCTTCACCCTTTCTCTAACATCTAACATAAGCTATGCACATGACAGGCACAAGAAAAATGACATTCGGGCCGGGCGCGGTAGCTCACGTCTGTAATCCCAGCACTTTGGGAGGCCAAGGCAGGTGGATAACGAGGTCAAGAGATCAAGACCATCCTGGTCAACACGGTGAAACCCCGTCTCTACTAAAAATACAAAAAAAAAATTAAATGGGCATGGTGGCGCGTGCCTGTAATCCCAGCTACTCAGGAGGCTGAGGCAGGAGAATTGCCTGAACCCAGGAGGCTGAGGTTGCGGTGAGCCGAGATCGCACCATTGCACTCCAGCCTGGGTAACAAGAGCGAAACTCTGTCTTAAAAAAAAAAAAAAAAAGAAAAGAAAAATGACATTCAATAAAGCTTTAACTTATAGAAGAACAGAGCTTCTAGGGAGGATGCCCATTCCAGTCCCATCCCTTCCAAGAAGAATCAGAATTAAACCAACCTAGAGAAACACCAAACTTTTCCTAATTTCGACATTCCTTCATTCAAACTGTAATTTTTTCTTTTCTTTTCTTTTTTTTTTTTTTGAAATGGAGTCTTGTTCTGTTGCCCAAGCTGGAGTGCAATGGCATGACCTTAGCTCACTGCAACATCCACCTCCCAGGTTCAAGCAATTCTCCTGCCTCAGTCTCCCAAATAGCTGGGATTACAGGTGCCCAGCACCACACCCAGCTAATTTTTGTATTTTTAGTAGAGATGGGGTTTTACCATGTTGGTCAAGCCAGTCTCGAACTCCTGACCTCAGGTAATCCACCTGCCTCAACCTCCCAAAGTTCTGGGATTATAGGCGTAAGCCACCGTGCCCAGCCCAAACAGTAATTAATGAGCAACTTTTTAGTGCCAAAGTAACTTCTGGGGCAATGCAGATATGGAGACAAATCAGACACTGTTCCAGACACCACCAAGTTCATGGTGCAATAAGGAAGACACATCAAAAACAGACAATTAAATTACTGCCTTGCAGTTCCAAACCAATTCTTCATTGCCCTGCTCTGTGATACTAAACTAGCCTAGGCCGACTACATTTCTCCTTTCCCAGGGGAGTGAGTGCCTATTAGGTTCTGCCAATAGAGAGTGCTGGAAGAAGAATACAAAGCCAGGGTGCAATGCTGTTTTTTTACAAGGTAGCAAGTAGGTCAGTGCGCAGAGGGGTCTTGGTACATTTCAAAGCAGTGACTTTCCAGGTTCTGAGGTGAGCGCCCTCCAGCCAGTTTCTTCTTCACTACAGAAGAAGAAAAAGCAGCACGCTGCCACAGCAGCCATACTCTCCTTAGAGGTTTGAATCTCAGCCTTGTGGAGCACTCTTCTAAGTTCCTTCCTTTTTAACTTTTCCCTCAGCCTTAGGTACAGCAATCTTTTTCTGGAGTTACTATCTTTATTATACCTTAGCATTCTCTTTTATCTCTTTTAAGTAGTTAAAAACCTTTACCTAGTTAAACAATTCTTGGCTGGGCATGGTGGTTCACACCTGTAATGCCAGCACTTTGGGAGGCTAATGTGGGCGGATCATAAGGTCAGGAGTTCGAGAACAGCCTGGTCAATACGGTGAAACCCCATCTCTACTAAAAGTACAAAAATTACCCGGCCATGGTAGCAGGTGCCTGTAGTCACAGCTACTTGGGAGGCTGAGGCAGGAGAACTGCTTGAACCTGGGAGGCAGAAGTTGTAGTGAGCCAAGATCGCACCACTGCACTCCCAGCCTGGGTGACAAAGTGAGACGCCGTCTCAAAACACAAAACAAAATAAAACACCTTTTACCTAGTTAAACAAGTCTTAATATTAAATTTTACCTATTCAAATGATTGATGAGATTTCTGTCTCCTCAACCAGATCCTAAGTAGGATAAGTGTTATGATGCTGGTCATAGAGTCCAGCCTCCATATTTTACAGATAAACTGGAACTCCAAAGATTGGAGCAAACAGCCCAAAGTCACACAGTGGTAGACCTGGGATTGGTAGTCCTGTTCCTAACTCTCAATAAACAATAAACATGTATAACACACATTCTGCATCCAGGCTCTATGTCAGCTGTTGAAAAACAATAGATTACAAATCCCTCCCATCAGGGGAACCTACTACCTAGTAGAGGAGACAGACACTGTAACCAGAAAGAGTTCTAGTGGAGGGTGACAAGCACTAAGATAAAGAGAAAAGGAATTACTAGCTCAGGGAGAGTGGAAGACAGCTTCCTAGAGGGTCTCATTTCACTTTACTCCCCAATCTGAAAGACACCTGAGCAACACAGAAGGTTAAACAACCTCAAAACAAACCTGTAACCAAGGCTTAAGAAATCAAAGTAACCAAACAAGAAGCCTAAACTCTGGACATAACCAGAAATAACACTAATGGCAAATCCTAAAGCAATACACAAACAAATTGGACAAACATTCATCAGTATTAACTTGGGAGATGAACTGTGCTGGCTCACAAAGAACAATAGACATCAAATAAACGACAGTATCCTGGAAGACTTTTCAAAGGAGAATATAATTATGCTAACTAAGCTCTGAAGAAAGGCTGGCAAGACTGCAGAGGAGATGTGGCCTGTTTCAGAGAGCACTTGCACATGAGTGAGAATACACCTATGGTGAGTAGACACTGGCACAGAGTAATAGGAAGAGATCTTGAGAGCCCCAGACCAGAGAGGAAACCTAGGTTTACTTTACTCTCCAGTTCTAACTGAATCAAGCTTCTCACTGCTTACCTCAAACAACAAGCTCTTTCATATTTCTGTAATTTTGCATATACTGTTTTCTCTGCTCACAATGCCTGCAAAGCTGACCCGTCCTGCAAAGCACAAACCAAGTACCACTTTTTTTTTTTTTTTTTGGTGACAGGGTTTTCCTCTGTCATTCAGGCTGGAGTTCAGTGGTATGACCACAGCTCACTGCAGCCTAAACCTCCCAGGCATAAGTGATTCTCCTACCTCAGCCTCCCAGGTAGCTGGAACCACAGGTGCACACCATCATGCCTGGCTAACTTTTTTTTTTTTGGTAGAGACAGATTTTCACCATTTTGCCCAGGCTGGTCTCAAACTCCTGGACTCAAGTGATCCACCCTCCTTGGCCTCCTAAAGTATTTGGATCACAGGCATGAGCCACCATGCCCAGCCCCAAGTATCATGTTCACTGTAGTTTTTTCCAATCATTCCCTGCACCTTTGATCTGGGTAGAATTAATTATTCCCTGTTTAGTGCTCTTTATATATCTCTTTATTATAGCACTTCTTATGCTGTAATGTAATTATTTGTTTGTATGTCACTTTCCAAACAAACCATGAGATTCCTATCAGGACATATACCCACCCCACCCCTGCCCAGTGCCTGTTATTATTCCTAGTACACAGCAGGAGTAACATATACAGAATTGCTCTACTGAATTGCCTGGATAAACTCAGCCTTTAAGCATAACAATGAATGGATCCTGGAGCCCTAACATTTCCCAATTCACGATAAATCCCTCCTGGGGTCTAGAACATTAGGCTGTACTAGAAATTCGGCAAATATTTCTACTTGAGAGCTTAAGTATTTCCTTGTGCCAAAGAGACAATGCAACTGTTTATCTTTAGAGCTTCCACTAAAGGAATCAGTTTTTAGCAAGTCCAACCACAACAGTTCTTTATCCTTCTCCTCTACATAAATTGGAAAATAGACTTGAGAATTCCAATCAGCTGAAACCTTCCTAGAGAAGAGGACTTGATTGTTTACTACAGTTCAAACCATTGCTATCTAAATATCAATGTTGCTGGCATATTTTTTTTCCTTTGGCAGCTCATTCTGACTTAGGGCAGATGCATCATGCACTGCAATCAGAGAGCAGGAGTTGGACTCAAGAGAATGAGTACCAGGCTCTGTCACACCTTATTTTTCCAGGTGAACTTGGACAAGTCATTTAATCTCTCTAAACTTCAATTTCCCAGTTGGGAAAGAGGAAAAATACTACCTGTCCTATCAGGCTACTACAGGATCAAATGAGGAATATTCCTTACCGCATTGCTCTTATGAATTTAACTTTCTCTGTAGAAGCCATATACGAAGGCCAGAACAGAGAAGAAACAGAGCAGTAAGGTTCCAACCAGACAACCTGAGATTAATCCCACCTACTACTCTATGTAATATGAGCAAGGCATTTAATTCTCCGAACCTCAGATTGGTCCAATTTATAAAATGGGTATAATCCTATCTGCCTTGCATACCTTATAGTAGCATTATGAAGCTTTTTAAAAATGAGATAATTATAGATGAAAGCAATTTATTTGAGAAATCGTGAAGTTTCATTATAATATGTCACTTATGTGGAATTCAGGAACCCAATTACCTTGTCTTTATGGAACACACAGAAAACTAGGAAGCAAGCAAAAAAGGCTTCTCCAAAACCAAAATAACTGTCTTTAATTCTTCACACTTTACTACTAGTAGAGTCCGTAGGACCTTACTCTTCCTTTGAAAATACATCTAATAAACAGTAATTTGGGAGCACCACACAGAGTAGGTGAGAAGTGACAAAGTAAGAAAGGAGAACAGTATTCTGTCGTGTTTCACAAACAGCAAGGAGAAAAAGCAGACAAGTAATTCAAAACAGCCATAAAAATGTAAAAAGCATAGTATTCTCACCAAAACGTGGTTTGTTTTTGTTTTAAAGTATAGTATTAGGGTATCTGGTATAAAATGTATCACTGTAACAACATAAAAAAACAGAATAGCTGATGTTCAAAATAATGAACTTGAACCTCAAGAAAGATTCAATAATATTCTAACTATTCTGAAGAGGGCAATATATAATGTTTTAAGGGGGAAAATTCCCTCAAAACAGTAAACTTTTAGGGGGAATGCTTAAATGAATAAAGTCTCAACTGTCAAGCTAAGTTAGTCATCTGGTGGGTACTTCTACCTAATTTGCTAATGGACATAAAAATTTATTGATGGAATTATGAATAAGTGCCCTAAGATCACACAGCTTGTTAAGCAATGGATTCAAAACCCAAGTCTCTCAGAATCAAAAGCCCATACTCTTCCCAGTTCAAACAGCTAACTTCAAACATGGTAATTCATGATTTTTTCACCTGTCAAACAGGGAATGAAATGCTGACACAGACTTCTTGATAAAGTTGATAAATTAAATAAATGTCCTCCCCTTAGACCTTACTTTTGGATTTTTAATAAAATGTAAAACCATAAAAACAAAGAGAAATGGAGAAAAGCAATAGCCATAAAATACTGAAAGCTAGAAAGTAGATGGATGAGCAGAAACTGACTTATCAGAAACAAGGAAAATGAATACTAAGCCAGCAGTGGGGAAAAAAACAAAAATTCAATTTTACCTGTAGAAGTTACACAAGGCTGCTCAGAAACTCATGGTACCATGCTTTTTGTTTTTGTTTTTTTGAGATGAAGTCTCACTCTGTCACCCGGGCTGGAGTGCAATGGTGTGATCTCAGCTCACTGCAACCTCCGCCTTCTGGATTCAAGTGATTCTCCTGCCTCAGCCTCCCAAGTAGCTGGGATTACAGGCGCCCGCCACCAAAACCATCTAATTTTTTATGTTTAATAGACGCAGGGTTTCGCCATGATGGTCGGGCTGGACTTGAACTCCTGACCTCAGGTGATCCACCCACCTTGGCCTCCCAAAGTGCTGGGATTACAGGCATGAGCCACCACGCCCAGCAGTACCATGTATTTCTAAAAAGAAAGAATACTAAAATCAGAGGAATTGATTACATGAAAATCTGTCTGAGAGGCCGTTAAAGATGAAGATTGCCTTCCCTACTATAGAAGACTGAAAGTTTTCTTTTCCCTCTGGAGAGAGTTAAAGCAGAGAGGGTCTTCAGACAACAGGCACAGTTGAGGGCAGGGTAACTACACAGCAAAGAAGACCGCAAGTGAGTTGAATATTGAGGATCCCCCTGCACCCTTCTTTCTTCTTCCACTTAGCTTCCAGATCACAGGCAGCAAAGCCTCCAACTTGTAGGAAGGAGACTAGAGGATTCTTCCAGAGAATCTGACCAGCCCTAGTGTAAAGACCTAAAGATACTGACATGTAGTTGCCGCACATATAGCCCAGGCAAATCACCACACAGTGAAGTCCACAATCAGTAAGCTCAACCCATGTATTTAAAACATTTTTTTTTTTTTAGAGACAGGGTCTTGCTGTCACCCTGTCTTCACACTGTACTACTAGCAGAGTCTCTCTTTGAAAACACATCTAATAAACTCAGTAATTTGGGAGCATCACACAAGGCTGGAGTTTGGTGGCACAATCATAGCTCATTGCAGTCTTAAACTCCTGGGATCAAGTGTTCCTCCCATCCTAGCCTGCCATGTAGCTGGGACTACAGATGCTTGCCACCACACCTAGCAATTTTTCTTTTTTTTTTTTAGACACAGGGGTCTCGCTATGCTGCTCAGGCTGGTCTCAATCTCCTGTGCTGAAGTGATCCTCCAGCCGTGGCTTCCTAAGGCACTAGGGCTGCAAGGGTGAGCCACCACATCTGGCCTGTACTTAAAACTTTTTTTTTTAAGATGGTTTCACTCTGTCACCCAGGCTTGGGTGCAGCCTCAACCTTCCTGAGCTCAGGTGATCCTCCCATCTCAGCCTATAGGTGCACACCACCACACCTGGGTAATTTTTCTATTTTTTGTAGAAATGAGGTTTTGCCATGTTGCCCATGCTGGTCTCAAATTCTTGTCTCAGCAATCTGTCTACCTCAGTTTTCCAAAGTGCTGGCATCACAGAAGTGAGCCATCACATTCAGCCTGCATTTAAAACTTCTAATCAGCTTTTTAGTATTCCACTTTTAAATATAAATAGACAACCAAAGATCACCAGATATACAGAAAAGCCCCAACATAAAAAACAGAATTCAGATACTATTTATACCAGAAGAAATTTGGGGCTCCAAATGAAAAGTTATTTAAAAGAAAACATAAGTATGCTTGTCTTCATCAAAGTTTGTCAATGGTAAATCTATCAGATGAACCTCAGCCATCAACCTGAGAATAAATAGGACTCTCCAAACCTAGGGTTTGTTTTATTGATGGCTATTCACTTCATGGGGGCAAGAGATACAATAAAAAATAATTTGCTGAGTCCAGCAAGATGCTGCACTGTATCTGCATTTATTTTTCTGATTCTGAAGACATCTGTTGTGAATGGATTCATATATGAATAAATTGAGTGTTCCAATGAAGGCACTAAAAGGAACTAATGGGTCATGAACAAAGCATTAAGAGATGCATCATCGTGTCTACTAATCATTGATGTAGTTAGATTTTTGTATGAGGAGGAAGATCTCTAATGCCATGGCATTTCCCCTTCACAAGTCAGAGAGAACTTCACACAAAACGTGGTGCTTGAGAAGAGTTTTAAAGAGATAGTAGAAGTTTGTCAGGCAAAACAGAGGAATAGAAAAGAGGGTAAGTGTAACACAAAAGAAAGACTACCAAGGGCCAGTCTAAATGAGCACAGAAGAGTCAAACTGCAATTATTAATAGTATCACAAGGGCAATAGGAAGTGAGCCTGAAAGGGCAGGTCAAGAAACACTTTGTAGCCCAAGTGTGGTGACTCATGCTTGTAATACTAGCACTTTGGGAGGCCGAGGCTGGTGGTTCGCTTGAGCTTAGGAGTTCGAGACCAACCTGGGCAACATGGCCAAACCCCATCTCTATTAAAAATACAAAAATTAGCTGGGCATGGTGGCATACACATAGAGTTCCCGCAATTTGAGGGGCTGAGGTAGGTGGATGACTTTAATCCAGGAAGCAGAGGAGGCAGAGTCAGAATGGCTATAATCTTCCAAGCTATGTACTAGCTGTTCCCAGAAGGCAGTCCTCATACTTACCAACTCCAGGTTCTGTTCTCAGCTTACTGTGAAGCAAATTATTCCATCTCTAAGACACCAGTGACTGCCAGAGATACTCTAATGATCCCCCTGAGGAAATCAGCAGCTCAAGGCCTCTACCTTCAGGTTCCTCCTAAGGTCTTCTTTAAGCAGACAAACACTGTGTTATGTTAGTTTATCAGAAAGGATTTCTCAGTCTGGTTTCAAGGAAGACATGAATCTGCCCAAGGCTTCACTTTCCAATTCCCAATGATGGTGGCAAATTCTAGCCACTTCTTAGAACTATATTAAACTAACATGTGTACACATACAATTCCATAAATGTCTGATTTCCCCATGTATACTCCTTAAGGAGACAGAAAGAAAATTAGAAGGGAATATTTAATGAGCACCAACTTAACACTTGATCCTTTCCTATATATTCTCTCATTTAATCCTCACTGTACCTTGGGCAACATGATATCTATAACTTCATTTTTAGAGGTGAAGAAACTATGGCTCAGAGAGTAAATGATTTACCCACGGTCTGAGACTTGAAGCCACATGTCTGAGTTGACCAACACTTTTCTACTACCTCATATCAGGTTCCCCATATCATATTTTATTCATTACTAAATATTCACTCAATACAGTCTGTTGAATTATACTAAGTCACTCACTGAACAAATTAGCAACCAGGAAAAGCAATCGAACAGAAAAGCAAAAGATAAATGAAAAACTTGGGCAATGGATGCAAGTTCCAAAAAAATGTTTAAAAAGAGAGAGAGCGTGAAGTAGCAACATCAACCCCAACAAGCTCTTCGGAGCCCTAACTAATACTGGCAAGGATTGAAGTCGCCAAAATGCATGTTGATAGATCTCCATTCCAGAATTTTATCTCCTCAGCCAGCCCAGCAGAGTCCCTGGTAAATTACTGCCAGTCAGGCACACATCACAAATGAATTACAATAAGCAGATGTAATCTTTCCCTGCAGCCTTCCCACTCTTACAAACCACTAGGAACTAAAGAAAGCTTTTGTTCTCCATCTCATATGCTCTCACTGGTAAAGGGAAATTGGGTTTGAGAAGCAGATGGCTTGTCAAAAAGCCTAAAACCTAAAGTGAAAAGGAAGTAATTTACCAAAACCAAACATTCCAAAAGAGAAACCAAGCTTCTCTGAGGTGACAGAGTGTCTTCATCACCATGACTTGCCCTCTAAACAGAGTGTCCCCAAAGCACCTTGTCAGGTGGGCTGAGGCAAAGACTCAGACTAGCTCTATCCACATTAATCTAGATTTTTCTAAAAGTAAGCATCATTTGTTTGTAGCAACTATGTTTGGTTATGGAGATTTGACTATCAAAGTAATTTGTTATGGAAGAAAAGTACTATTACACTAGGTAGATCCTCAATATAAGAAGAAGAGACAGAAAGGAACTTACAGGTTACATAAGATAATGTAAGTAAAGAACCTAAAAACTGAGCTAGCACAAAGTAGATGATTAATTTGGCTGTGCATTTTAATCTGCTATGCAACTTAAGTCCCTTTCCCTCTCTGGGTCTTCATCTTCTCACCTAAGTCAACAGTTAAATGGTACAACATTTAACTTAAAGAATCAATTGAATTAAATGATCTCAAACACTGCAGGAATATCAATGGTTTTTATTTTTATTTATTTATTTTTATTTTATTTATTTATTTATTTTGAGATGGAGTCTCGCTCTGTCACCCAGGCTGGAGTGCAGTGGTGCAATCTTGGCTCACTGCAACCTTTGTCTCCCAGGTTCAAGCAATTCTCCTTCCTCAGCCTCTGGAGTAGCTGGGACTACAGGAGTGTACCACCACACCTGGCTAATTTTTTGTATTTTTAGTAGAGACGGGGTTTCACTGTGTTAGCCAAGATGGTCTTGATCTCCTGACCTCGTGATCTGCCGGCCCTGGCCTCCCAAAGTGCTGGGATTACAGGTGTGAGCCACCGTGCCCAGCCTATTTATTTATTTATTTTTAGACAGAGTCTCACTCTGTCGCCCAGGCTAGAGTGCAGTGGCGCAAGCTCAGCTCATGGCAACCTCCACCCCCCGGGGTTCAAGCCATTCTCCTGCCTCAGCCTCCCGGAATAGGTGGGGCTACAGGTGCATGCCACCATGCCTGGCTAATTCTTTGTATTTTTAGTAGAGAAGGGGGTTTCACTGTGTTAGCCAAGATGGTCTCAATCTCCTGACCTCAGGTGATCCACCCGCCTCAGCCTCCCAAAGTCCTGGGATTAAAGGCATGAGCCATTCCACCCAGCCACAATCAAGACTACTAGACAAGAAGCTTTTATTGCTCCTTCTAACTACACTCTCAGGACTAATAGTTTACCTCTACCTGTCCATCAGCCACTTCTAAGCCAAGAGCATCCTCTACAGTGCAGCTCACCATCTGTGCTGGATGCTTCATTAAGTGTAAAGCTGATACTATACTTTGTTAGAAGGCTAGTGCACAAATGTTACCTGGAGATGAATAAATCATTCCAGTTGTGTTGGGTTGCAATTGCAAGGGCAGCATCTGTGAGTCTGAAAACAGATGGTCTTATAAGGATGGAGGATTTGGCTCTTATCTGATTTTCCTAAGGCAAGCAGGTTTGGACCAGCAGGAAGCCTGACTGGGAATTGCCAGAGTAAAGCTAGCATCCAATGATGAGGAAAGATGACAGAATTGCACATGCAGTTTCTTTCCATAGTAAGTGAATATATAAGAGGATGCAATTACCAAAATCCCAAGCTGTTATTTTTGTACCTACTCATCAACTTTTAAATCATTTTCTTTTTCATCCAACACTTTCTTATTGCAACACAAAGATGTGCTCAGAGAAACTACCTAGTAAAGCCTGGCATAAATAAGAACTTTAAGATCTGCTGACTAAAACAAACAAACAAAAAAAAAAACAAATTGAAATGTTTTAATAAAAGTAGAAAAAACGCCTATGATACTGTCAATAATAGTAGGTGTGCCTTAAACTCATGTTAATGTTTGAGGTCTAGGTATTTTACATACATTCTCTCATCAATTCTCAAAGCAAACTTTATTTCATTATCTCCATTTTATACATAAGAAACTTAAGTTGAGAAAAGAAAAGAAACTGCCCAGAGTCAGACACCAAATTAACTAATGGAAGTCAGAACTAACCCCCCACTCCCACAGCTACCAAGGGCTAAATGACTCCACAACTCTGCATTTTGCCTGCCTCCTGCTCAACCAATTGCCTTCTTACTATTCCACAAAACGCACCTGGCTCATTCCTACCTCTGGATCTTTCTACTTGCTGTTTCCTCTGCTGAATTCTCTTCTACTGTATCTTCTCATGGCTTACTACTTAAAAATCATTCAGGTCTCTGCTCAAATGCAAACTCTTCAGAGAGGCTTTTCTTGATCATCTTCCCAACATATGCTGTTCCCTTATCTTGCTTTATTTTTTATTATGGCCCTTACATTTTGTGTGTGTGTGTGTATGTGTGTGCGCTTTTCTTTTTTAGGAGGAGTTTTACTCTTGTTGCCCAGGCTGCAGTGCAATAGCACGACCTCAGCTCACTGCAACTTCCACCTCCCAGGTTCAATCAATTCTCCTGTCTCAGTCTCCTGTGTAGCTGGGATTACAGGCATGCACCACCACACCCGGTTAATTCTGTATTTTTAGTAGCAACAGGGTTTCACCATGTTGGTCGGGCTAATCTCGAACTCCTGACTGCAGGTCATCTATTTGCCTCAGCCTCCCAAAGTGCTTGGATTATAGGAGTGAGCGACCTTACCCAGCTTTTTTTTTTTTTTTTTTTTTTGGATATGGAGTTTCGCTCTTGTTGCCGAGGCTGGAGTGCAACAGCGTGATCTCAGCTCACTGCAACCTCTGCCTCCCAGGTTCAAGTGATTCTCCTGCCTCACCCTCCCAAGTAGTTGGGATTACAGACATGCACTACCACACCTGGCTAATTTTGTATTTTCAGTAGAGACAGGGTTTCTCCATGTTGGTCAAGCTGGTCTCGAACTCCTGACCTCAGGTGATCTGAACACCTCAACCTCCCAAAGTGCTGGGATTAAAGGCAAGAGCCACCGAACCTGGCCACATTATATACTTTATTAATGTGTTTTTTTACTGTCAGTCCCTCCCCCCCCCCCCACCTTGCAGAATGAATGACCTATGAGGGCAGGAACTTCGTCTTGGTTACAATTGTATCTCCAGCACTTTGAACAGTGACCATGAGCAGGCGCTCATCAAATATTCACTGAAAAATAATTAAATTAAGCTGGGTACGGTGGCTCACGCCTGTAATCCTAACACTTTTAGAGGACAAGACGAGTAAATCATCTGAGGCCAGGAGTTCAACACCAGCCCGGCCAACATTGTGAAACTCTCTTTACTAAAAATAAAAAAAATTGGCTGGGTATAGTGGTGCATGCCTGTAGTCCCAGCTACTCAGGAGGCTGAGGCAGGAGAATCACTTGAACCCAGGAGACACAGATTGCAGTGAGCCGAGATCGCACTACCACACTCCAGCCTGGGCGACAGAGTGAGATTCCATCTCAAAAAATAGTAATAAATAAACAATAATAATTAAATCATATGTGCTCACAATCACAGAGCTCTATAATGTTACAGTAAAATGGTAGTTGCTATAGACTAGAAAGACCACAGGCTTTGAGATCAGGCAGAACTGTATTCAACTTTCTTACTGATTATGATAGTATAACTTTGGACAAGTCCCTAAACTTCTTTAATCTCCTCATCTGTAAAATAAGTATAAATATATAGGTCCCATAGATTTGTTATGATAATTAAATAAGATAAGCTCATGAAAATGCTTTGTGTAAAGTATAAAGTATTACAGAAATGTTTATTATGATGATAGGACAGAGTTTAGAGACAATCTAGTTAATCACTTCAGAGATCACTCCAAGGCCCTAAAAGGTAAAGTGAACTATCCAATGTCCCACAGTTGTTTAAAACCAAACCATAATTAGACTCTAAGATTCCAGGTGACCACACTAGGACAGCTGGCATTACCCACCACAGATTACCTGACTTGGATACTCCACTTTCTCTTCATTCTTCCTCTACCTCACTGGCTGCTCCCTTGATCTTCTCAACTTCTCTATATTAGAGTGTCCAGAGTTTGGCAGTCAGATCTCTTCTTTGCTCTAAGTACACAAATTTCCTAGGTGATCGCATCTACTCCATGGCTTTATATATGCTTATAACTCCCCCCAAAAAAATTTTTTTTAAAGATGGGGTTTCACCATGATGGCCAGGCTGGTTTTGAACTCCTGACCTCAGGTAACCCACCCACCTCAGCCTCCCAAAGTGGTAGGGTTACAGGTGTGAGCCACTGCGCCTGGCCAACTCCCAAATTTTTATCTCCAAGTTGAACTTCTCTAAATTTCAGACTTGTATATCCAACTGCCTGACATCTTTTGGTTATCTAATAGCCATCGTAAAATGTAATTATGTCCAAAACCAAATGTCAGACTCTTTCCTGCAAACCTGTTCCTCCCAGTGTTTCCATCTCTATAAATGGCAATCCTAGGCATGGCGCAGTGACTCATGCCTGTAAGCCTAGCACTTTGGGAGGCCTAGGAGGGCAGATCACCTGAGATCAGGAGTTTGAGACAGGTACCAAAAATACAAAAATTAGCCAGGCGTGGTGGCACACACCTGTAGTCCCAGCTACTCAAGAGGCTGAGGCAGGAGAATCACTGAAACCCGGGAAGCAGAGGTTGCAGTGAGCCAAGATCACTCCACTGCACTCCAGCCTGGGGAACAAGAGCAAAACTCCATCTCAAAAAGAAAGGTAATTCTAATCTTGTAGTTGCTCAAGGCAAATACCTCCGAATCTTCTTTGCCTACTTTACTTTCAAAATCTCATCCAATCTATCAGCAAATGCTTGTTAGCTCTATTTTCAAAACATATACGGATTCTAACCATTTCCTACCATTACTACACTGGCTCAAGCCTTCATTGTTAACTATTGTAATAGCCTCATACCTAAAGCCCCTGCTTCTATCCTTGCCATCTGCCTATCCTGTCTCTCTCTCCCCAGAAGCCAAAACGATCCTTTTAAATTCAGTTTGGAGCATTTAACTCCACTCTGTTCAAAACCCTGCAATGAGTTATCATCTCAGAGTAAAATATAAGGTAATTTACAAGACTCCAGTAATCTAGCTCCCTTCCACCTATCTAACTTATCCCTTAGCACTCTTCTCCTTGCTCCATATCGCAGTAAAATTAAATTTTAGCATCAACATTTGTGTTGTTTAGAAACCATTCTGAGGGGGCCAAAAGCACAGAGACCAAGAAGAACATACTAGCCTTGGATGGCTTAAAGTAAACAACAGGAAAATTCTTCCCTTCTTGTTATTCTTTGACAAACCAAGTACATTCCCACTTCAAGGACTTAGTACTTACAGTTCTCTCTGTGTAAAGCATTCTTCCCTCGAATTATCAGTGTGACTTGCTCCTTTATTCCATTAAGATCTCTACTCAAATTTCACCTCATCAGTGAGGCCTAAGTTAACTGTTATACCTAAAATAGCCCCCTCCCTTTCAATCACTCCCTTTCCCCATATCCTGCCTAATTTTTTTCTCTCTACTCACTAGAACACAATTTGAAAGCAGGGACTTTATTTTATTCATTGCTGTATCCCTGGAGCTAAGATCATATTGTAAGTGTAATCAATTCCAGTAATCAATTTCAGCCTTTTTTTTTTTTTTTTTTTTTTTTGAGATGGAGTCTTACTCTGTTGTCCAGGCTAGAGTGCAGTGGCACAATCTCAGCTCACTGCAACCTCTGCCTCCCGGGTTCAAGCAATTTTCCCACCTCAGCCTCCAGAGTAGCTGAGATTACAGGCACCCGCCACCATGCTCAGCTAATTTTTAGTATTTTTAGTAGACACGAGATTTCGCCATATTGGCCAGGCTGGTCTTGAACTCTTGACCTCAGGTGATCCACCTGACTCAGCCTCTCAAAGTGCTGGGATTACAGGTGTGAGCCACTGTGCGTGGACCATTAATTGTTCTTTATATCTTAAGTCTTCAATCTGTCTTACCCTAAACAAACTGAATATTCTTTGAAAATGGCCATTTTCTAGATATCCTGAGTACTCTCAATTCAACCTGAGAGAAGTAACCAAAAAAAAATGAAAAAATGGTAAAATTAAGCTATATTTATTTCCTCTGGGTCTCTCTTATAATCAACTAACAAATCAGTATTAATAAGCACTTTTGGGTGCAGAGTACCATCTTACTAAAGAAGGATATCACCAAGCTAAATAGTAAAGCATAACGAGATACATAGAGTGTCTCACATCTATAATTCCAGCACTTTGGGAGGCCAAGGTGGAAAGATCAATTAAGCCCAGGAGTTTGAGACCAGCCTGGGCAGTGCAGCGAGACTCCAACTCTAAAAAAATAAAGAAAATTAGCTGGGTATGGTGGCACATGCCTGTAGTCCCAGCTAATTGAGAGGCTGAGGCAGGAGGATCACTTGAGCCCAGGAGTTTGAGGCTTCAGTGAGCTATGATCCCACCACTGCAATCCAGCCTAAGTGACAAAGCAAGATTCAATCTCTTTAATTAAAAAAAAAAAAAGGAACAAGGTGAGCAATGAGCTAATGAAAAGTTGTTCAGCATCATTAGCCATCTGGGAAATGCAAATCAAACCAAAATGAGATACCATTTCACACTGACTAGGTTGGCTAAAAGAAAAAAGACAAGTAACAAGTGATTATAAGGATGTGGAGAAAATGAATTCTTCATACACTACTGGTAGGAATTAATGTGAGGTACAGCCACTGTGGAAAACAGTTCCTCAAAAGGGGTAATCATAGAGTTACCACATGCTCTAACAACTCCACTCCTAGATGTATACCCAAGAGAAATAAGAAACCTATATCCACATAAAAACTTATATGCTAATGTTCATAGCAACATTACAAATAATAGCTAAAAGTGGGAACCATCCAAATGTCCGTCAACTGATAAATGAATAAAAAGTGGCATATCCATACAATGGAATATTTAGCGATAAAAAGGAATTAAGTACTGATACATACAACAACATGAATGAACCCTGAAAATACATATATATATATAATTTTTTTTTTTTAGATAGTCTCCCTCTGTTGCCAGGCTAGAGTACAGTGGTACAATCTTGGCTCACTACAACCTCCACCTCTTGGGTTCAAGAGACTATCTTGCATCAGCTTCCCAAGTAACTGAGATTATAGACATGCAATACCACGTCCAGCTAATTTTTGTATTTTTAGCAGAGATGGGATTTCACCATGTTGGCCAGGCTGGTCTCTAACTCCTCACCTCAAGAGATCCACCCATCTCGGCCTCCCAAAGTGCTGGGGTTACATGCATGGGCCATCACGTCAGGCCGAATGTTAAAAATACTATGCTGAATGAAAAAAGCCAGCTACAAAGGCCATATATTATATTATTCCATTTATATGAAACATCCTGAATAGGCTAGTGATTGCCTAGGGCTGGTGGAGAAGGGGACAACAAGGGGTGACTGCTAAAGGGTACAAGTTTCTAACAGGTGATGAAAATATTCTACAACTGGCTGTGATAATGATTATACAACTCTATATATACTAACTGAACTATACAATTTAAAGGAGTGAATTGTGTGACATATGAATTATATCTCAGTAAAGCTCTTTAACTTTTAAAATGTAATCCTGGGCTTACTTGGATTCAACTTAACATTTATTTAATACTATATACTCCCTTTTTTTTTTTTTTTCTTTTTTGAGACCGGGTCTTGCTCTGTTACCCAGGCTGGAATGCAGTGGTATGATCATGGCTCACTGTAGCCTTGACCTTCTGGGCTCAATCCTCCCACCTCAGCCTCCTGAGTAGCTGAGGCTACAGGCATGTGTTACCATACCCAGCGATGGATGGATGGATGGGCAGACAGACAGATGGACAGATTTTTTTGATTTTTTTTATTTTATTATTTTTTTTTTTTTTGCAGAGACACGGTTTCCTCATGTTGCACAGGCTAGACTCAAACTCCTGGGCTCAAATGGTCCACCCTCCTCAGCCTCCCAAAGTGCTCGGATTACAGGCGTAAGCCAAAGCTTCCAGCCAACATACTCTTTATTTTATTTAATATTCACAACAAAAAAGCCTATTAAATGGGGGTTATCAATTCATCTATTTTGCAGGCAAAACACCTACATTTCACAGAAATTAAAAGATTTAAGATTTTTTAGGAAGTATCAGAGCCAAGAGTTGATTCTACGTTCACTATCTCAATCTAGGGCTCTTTCTTAGCTCTTCTCACTTATTACTAATGAGCATACTTAAGACCTAGCTGTAGCTCCTATTTATAAAAGCTTCTATGGATTAATGAACCGAAGACTAAGATCATAAGAACACAGATTTATAACCACAGATTGAGAGAATATTTGTCAAAGCTCTAAAACATAAAATCCCATATTCCTGCAATTAATTATTTGGTCAGTGGTAGTAATCTGCTACATGAAAAGAAGAGGCTAAGTCTGATTCTCAAGTTCACCTATGTTGGGGGAAGTAAAAGAAAAAGTATAGAATATTCCCCAGCAAATCAATCAAGAGCCATAAGCACTTTGGACTAATTTACAACTGATAACCAATCCTGAAATAAGACAGCTTCTCATTACTGGGAAGCATCTTTTAAAAAGCAAGCTGTTGGCCAGGCTCAGTGGCTCACGCCTGTAATCCCAACACTTTGGGAGGCTGAGGCAGGCAGATCACGAGCTCAAGAGATTGAGACCATCCTGGCCAACATGGTGAAACTCTGTCTCTACTAAAAATACAAAATTAGCTGGGTATGATGGCGCGTGCCTGTAGTCCCAGCTACTCAGGAGGCTGAGGCAGGAGAATCACTTTCACCTGGGAAGCGGAGATTGCAGTGAGCCGAGGTCGCACCACTGTACTCCAGCCTGGGCAACAGAGTAAGACTCTGTCGAAAAAGAAAGAGAGAGAAAGGAAGGAAGGAAGGAAGGGAGGGAGGGAGGGAGGGAGGGAAGAAAGGAAGGGAGGAAGGAAGGAAAGAAAGAAAAGAAAGAAAAGAACAAAAAGAAAGAAAGAGAAAAGAAAAGCTAGCTGTTGGACCAAGCATGGTGGCTCACACCTGTAATCCCAACAGTTTGGGAAGCTGAGTCAGGCAGATGACCTGAAGTCAGGAGTTTGATACCAGCCTGACCAACATGGTAAAGCCCTGTCTCTACCAAAAATACAAAATTAGCTGAGTGTGGTGGCATATGCCTGTAATCACAGCTACTCTCGAGGCTGAGGCAGGAGAATTGCTGGAACCTGGGGGATGGAAACTGCAGTGACCCTAGATAGCACCATGGCACTCTGTGATGAAGATGCTTTTAGGGTAATGGAACTGTTCTGTTCTGTTCTATACCTCAACTGTGGTAACAGTTACACAAATTATGGATATATTAAAGTTAATTTTATTACAAGTTGATTTTATTATTTTAAAAATAAAATTTAACAAAATTGCATATGAAAAAATAACAACTCAACAACAGTTTTAAAATGTGCAAAGAACTTGAATAGACATTTCTCCAAAGAAGATATACAAATGGGCTGCGCACTGTTGCTCACATCTGTAATCCTAGCCCTGGGAGGCCAAGATGGGAAGATTTCTTGAGCTCAGAAGTTCAAGAAAAAAAAAAAAAAAAAAAAAAAGGAAGAATAATAAAGAAAAAGGAGGAGAAGTAGGTAGAGAAGAAAGTGGTATGAGAGGGAAGAAAATGAAGGAGGAGGAAAAAAGAAGAAATACAAATAGCCAAAACGCATTTAAAAATATGCTCAATACCACCAACCATTAGAGAAATGCAACCCAAACCATAATAAGATATCACCTCATATCCATTGTGATGGCAGGTATTAAAAAAATCCAAGACAAAACAGAAAATAACAAGCGTTGAGGATATGAAGAAACTAGAACCCTTGTGCACTGTTGGTGGGAATGTAAACTGGTGCTGCTGCTATTGAAAACAGTATATCTGCTTCTAGGAAGTAACTAACAAAAGAAAAAGAAAATAGCATAAAGTTTCCTCAAAAAAATTAAAAATAAGCCAGGTATGCTGATGCACACCAGTAGTCCCAGCTACTTGGGATGCAGAGGCAGGAGGATCACTTGAGCCCAAGAGTTCAAGGTTCAGAGTGTACTAGTATCATGCCTGTGAATAGCTGCTGTACTTCCACCTGGTCAACACAGTGAGACTCCATCTCTTAAAAAGTAAAAAAAGAATTACCATATGATCTGGCAGTTCCATTTCTGGATGTACATCCAAAAGAACTGAAAGCAGAATCTTGAAGAGATATTTGCATATCTGCGTTCAGTGCAGCATTGTTCACAACAGCCAAGAAGTGAAAGCAAACCATGTGTCCATCAGTGAATAAATGGAAAAAGAAACTGGTATATACATACAAAGGAATATTATTTAGCCTTTAAGAAGAAGGAAATCCCTTCACATGATACAGCATGGATGAACCTTGAAGACATTATACCAAGTGGAATAAGCCAGTCACAGAAAGATAAAGGTTGTATAATTCCACTTATATGAGGTATCTAAAGTAGTCAAACTCACAGAAACAAAAAGTAAAATTGTGGTTGTCAGGAACTTGGAAGAAGGAGGGAGAGTTGTTGTTCAATGGGTATAGAGTTTCAGTTTTGCAAGAAGAAAACGTTGCAGAGATCTATTACACAACAATGTAAATTCATTAATACTACTAAACTGTACACTTAAAAATGGTTAAGACAGTAAATTTTATGTTTTTCATCATAATTTATAAATAAGCAAGCTGGGTATACATGATAGTACGAAACAGGAAGTAAAATGATAATAATAATAGCTAACATTTACTGAGTGCTTACTATAAGCAAGCACATTATTTTGCCCAACTTTGACTAAGGGTAGGGACTATTATGACCTTTCTTTTACAAATGACATGGCTGAGCCTAGAAAGGTCAAATCACTTGCTCAAGATCAAACAACCAGGGGCTCTAAGACAGTGTAATTCTTTAAGCTGCATATGTGACATCTTTAAGCTGTGTATGTGACAACCAGTTATATCTACTCATTTTTTAAGACTCATAGGCCGGGCGCGGTGGCTCAAGCCTGTAATCCCAGCACTTTGGGAGGCCGAGGTGGGTGGATCACGAGGTCAAGAGATCAAGACCATCCTGCTCAACATGGTGAAACCCCGTCTCTACTAAAAAAATACAAAACATTAGCTGGACATGGTGGCGCATGCCTGTAATCCCAGCTACTCAGGAGGCTGAGGCAGGAGAATTGCCTGAACCCAGGGGGCAGAGGTTGCAGTGAGCCGAGATCGCGCCATTGCACTCCAGCCTGGCTAACAAGAGCGAAACTCCATCTCAAAAAAAAAAAGACTCGTAAAGATATAATACTTTCTTGAATCCCTCTCCCACTCACAGAACGAATCTACTTCTTACTTTGGGTTCCACTTTACATCAGATGTATCTGACCTAATACTAGAAAGAACCCTAGATATATTTCTTTTTTTTAAACTTGATTTTTTTTTTTCATACAGAGTCTTACTCTGTCACCCACACTGGAATATAGTGGCACAATCATGGTGCACTGCAGCCTTGACTTCCTGGGCTCAAGTGATCCTGCCACCTCAGCCTGCTGAGTAGCTGGGACTACAGCCATGCACCACCAAGCTCAGCCAATTTTATTTTTGTAAAGGTGAGGTCTCCCTATGTTGCCCTGGCCAGACTTGAACTCCTGGCCTCAAGTGGTCCTCCCTCCTTGCCCTCATAGGAGTGAGCCACCACACCTGGCTCCACAGACATTTCTTTCCTTTTTTTTATTGAGACAGAGTTTTGCTCTGTCACCCAGGCACAATCTTGACTCATTGCAACCTCCCTCTCCCGAATTCAAGTGATTCTCCTGCCTCAGCCTCCCAAGTAGCTGGGATTACAGGCATGAGCCACCACATCCGGCTAATTTTTGTATGATTAGTAGACATGGGGTTTCACCATGTTGACCAGACTGGTCTGGAACTCCTGACCTCAGGTGATCCACCCACCACAGCCTCCCAAAGTAATGGGATTATAGGCATGAGCCACCATGCCCAGCCTCCACAGACATATTTCTATCACAGTACCTATTATACTTAATTGTATTTCATTATTTACATTTCTATCTCTCCACTAATCAGCACCTCTAGATCTGTGCTTCCAAGAGCCATTAACCATTCATAGCTGTTTAAATGTATATTTAATTAAATTAAAATTTAAAAAAAATTTTAATTCAGTTCTTCAGTCTCACTAAGCATATTTCAAGCACTCAAGACTTACGTGTAGCTGTTGACTACTGTATTGGACACCATGAATACAGAACATTTTCATCATTGCAGAAAGTTCTGCAGGACAGTGCTACGTCTAAATTCTGTGTGTTCCCAGAGGCACAAACAGTCTAGAAGGCAGTCTGGCAGAAGCTATGCCTAACTCATTTCTGTATCCCAGCACCAACCTTTAATAAAACTCCAGTAAGTGTTTTCTTAGGAATGGTATGGGGTAATGCAGAGCTTCTTCTACCTTATTATCACACACCACCCAGGACTTAAGTTCCATGCATTCAATGTCCCTTACAGACTAGCATCAGTGTAATAATCCACTCTCATCCCGATTTGTGGAAAGAGGTAGGAATCACAATATCTAGAGCTAATCAGAAAGTCTTTAGTCCTTCACCCCAAACCAAAGTTCCCTACATAATGTGAGACCTGATTAAGAAGAGGACTTATTTCTTGTTTCAGGTTTGGCATGTAATTAAACTACAGGTATTTCTAAAAGGAATTTTTTTTTCAAATATTGGAACAACCTCACAACTTGGCAGAAATAAAAACAAGACAACATTGGTTGAAATTTATCATACTTTCTGAGACTCTATCAATGAATACATTCTCAGTATGCTCTTTATATTTAAAAAAATAGTCACTTGACACACATTCTCTGAAGAACTATAATATTACGGGCTAGGTGCTAAAGAGAGATAAATTGTCTTGGTAGACAGAAACTTAAATTAGACTAATAGAAAGTGGTAAGAGCTCTATGATAGAAAGAAGTGCTAGGAACTATGAAGAGCACAAAGGAGGGTCAGAACCCAGTGATGAAATAGAAGGTGGAGAGACCACAAAGGAAGCTACTCAGAAGTAAGCCCCAATTACATTTTAAAGGATAATTAAAGTCGGGCTTGCTGGCTCGCGGCTATAATCCCAGCACTTTGGGAGGCCAAGGCAGACAGATTGCTTGAGCCCAGGAGTTCAAGACCAGCCTGGGCAACATGGCAAAATCCTGTCTCTACAAAAAATACAAAAATTAGCCAGGTGTGGAGGCAGATGCCTGTAGTCCTAGCTACTCAGGAAGCTGAGATGAGAGGATCACCTGAGCCCAGGGGGTCGAGGATGCACTAAGCCATGTTTGTGCCACTGCATTCCAAGCCTGGGTGACAGAGTCAGACCCTGTCTCAAAAATAAATAAATACATAAACAATAAATAAATGTTTTAAAAAGAAAAGGTGGGAAGGTGTCCCAATAAAGACAAATGCCATGGATGAAGATACAGGAATGTGACCTGGACAATATGTGCCAAGTAGTTCAATTTGGCTGGAACGACATGTAGAAAAAAAAGTAGAATTTGAGGCTAATGAGGCAAGCAGAGGCCAAACCATAAAACACCCTACAAGCTAAGTTAAGGGGTTTGAATTTTATCCTCAAAGTTATGAAAACCCTCTCGAAGATTTTAAAGCAGAGAAGAGTGCACTTTGTATTCAACAAAGCTCAGGGAGAAGCAGTAGCGAGGACAGATTTTAGGGAGGTGAGACAGTAGACAGGGAGACCAGTCAGGAAGTTGCTACAAGAAGTAATGAGACAGGAACTATCTGATACAAATAGTTTTAAGCATATCCCATCTTAAATGGGTCTCTCTCCATTAGTCTATGCCTCACAAAGCGGGAACACCATGATTCAGTTATACAGCACAATTACAAAAACAACTGTAAAAGTCAATTCTATAAACTAAAAATCTCACTGCACTCCTTTATTCAACAGCGATTCCAGATTTTGAACTAAACTGCTTTTTCTTCTCTTTCCCACTGTACACAATTTTGGAAAAACATTTCAGCCAGATGATCACATCTGTGCAGTGTGCAACAAGTGTAAACAATTTAACAGGAGTTTAATGAAACATTTCCTATTCAATTGGAGAAAAAGATTAGAAAATTCTAACATGGCAACATCAGGTTGCAAATTGACATTTTTAATAAGCTTTTTTTTAAAAAATGTGAACATGCCAATTTTAAATCCCATCTGGTTGCCTATTGCAGTTGCCCTGAATGAATTTCCAGTTATTAGGCACTTGGCTAAAGCATTCAGAACTACCATGTGCTATCAGCAGCAGCAGCTACAAGTACAGTACTTAGGAAGTACTTAAATATCCATGCTGATACAAAAGGATTTCTTAGTCTGTCCTGGAGAGGAAGGAATATATGGGGAAAAGGAAGAAATGGTCTCACATTTTTAAGAAAATACCTGTCAGTTTCACCTCCTCTCCTCTTCAAAGGCAATAGATGTTCTTATCTTTGACCTCATACTGCCTTAGCCTAGAGTTTCACCTACCCTTCCGCCTTGTACAAATAAAATCCTAAGAACCAAGGCTTTGGAATTGGACTAAAACTAGATTCAATTCCAACTCTACCTCTTACATACTGTGAACTTGGGCACACTTCTTAATCTTCCTTAGACTCTGTTTCCTCATGTGTAAAATGATAATGTCTAACTTTGAAGAGCTGTGGTGAAGATGAAAGAAAATGTATACAAAATATCTATAGAATGTCTGGCATATATGGATGGGTATTCAATAAATGGTAACATTTAACACTCTCCTTTGTATCCCACTACAAAGTTGCACTGTACAGTGATTATGTACCTCCTTTAAAAGTTTAAGAATTAAATGAATTAATTTAGGTAAAGGGTTTATAACAGTGCCTGGCACATAATAGACAAGCATAAAGTATTAGTTGCAGTTGTTGTTGCTTCTGTTATATACCAATATCATAGTATGTTTCATAGTGAACTACAATTGCTGTTTTCCTTCCTATCTAGTACTTAGCATAAAACCTGGCACAAAAGAGGTACTCAATTAACACCTGTTGACCAGCCGAATAAATAATGGATGAGGCCAGGTGTGGTGACTCAGGCCTGTAATCCCAGCACTTTGGGAGGCCAAGGCCAGGTTTATCACTTGAGGTCAGGAGTTCAAGACCAGCCTGTTCAACATGGCGAAACCCTGTCTCTACTAAAAATTAGCCTGGTGTGGTGGTACACACCTGTAGTCCCAGCTACTAAGGAGGCTGAGGCAGGAGAATTGCTAGAACCCAGAAGGCAGAGGGTGCAGTGAGCCAAGATCATGCCACTGCATTCCAGCCTGGGCAACAGAGACTCTGTCTCAAAAAAGTAAATAAATAAATAATGGATGAATGATTGAAAGAATGAACTGAATTTATCATACAATTTTCACAAAGTAGCCATTCAATAACATATTGTTTTATAAATTAATTAATCCTATCGAGCCCAGATGATAAGAAAGAGAGTTATTATTATGGCCCTGTTTTACAGATAATAAACAGAGAGATGGAAGGTTAAGATCACTCCTACTTTAGGTACAGTAGGAATTAGAATCCCTTTGGTCTCTCAGAAACTAATTCTAGATTTTTTTTTTTTAATGAGACCTTAATTTCTCTCCATATTTTAAATATTACCTATGGGATCGGTCAAGTTTTTCAAGTTTCTATGATTTCAAGAAGGGCCCTCAGAGTCAGAAGAAGAAACACGACCAAATGAGAACTTCATTGTCTCTTCTTTGGGAAAGAAGGAATAAAGACCTGATTTCATCTGGCCTGAGCACAGAGAAAGCAATTAAGTCTGACTAATAAGAGAATACAGCCCTCACTATGAACAAATGAGGATGGAGGACACTGAGAAGGTCAAATATGAAAGGCAGTATGGGGAGTTAGAGCCACTCATCTACTCCTGTAAAGAGCATGACTACTCACAGTCTTTCTGGGGAGTAGTCATCCTTTCATTTAACAAATACTTAGTCCCTGCAATGAACTAGGAGAATAACTCAACATTGTATATCAAGAGCCTTAAAAAAGTTATACCTGGCCGGGCACGGTGGCTCATGTATGTAATCCTAGCACTTTGGGAAGCCAAGGCAGCCAAACGGATTGGGCCCAGGAGTTCAAGACCAACCTGGGCAACATGGCAAAACTCCACCTCTACAAAAAATACAAAAATTAGCCAGGTATGGTGGCATGCACCTGTAGTCCCGACTACTCAAGAGACTGAGGTGGGAGGATGGTGTGAGCCCAGGAGGCGGAGGTTGCAGCGAGCTGAGATTGTGCCACTGCACTCCAGCCTGTGTGACAGAGTCAAACCCTGTTTCAAAAAAATAAGAATAAAAATAAATTATACCTTGACTCCAATTACCTTATTCCTATTTATCCTAAGAAAACTATCAAAAAAAAAAAAATAAAGATTGAAGCCAGGCGCAGTGGCTCACACCTGTAATCCCAGCACTTTGGGAGGCCAAAGTGGGAGGATCGCTTGAGCCAGGAGTTCAAGACAAGCCCAGGCAACACAAGGAGACCTCATCTCTACAAAAAAAATTTTTTTAATTAGCTGGGCATTGGGTGCATGCCTATAGTCCCAGCTACTTGGGAGGCTAAAGCAGAAGACCGCTTGAGCCCAGGAGTTTGAGGCTGCAGTGAGCTGTGATCACACCACTGTACTCTAGTCTGGGTGACAGACCCAGATACTTTCTCAAAAATAAAAGGAAAATGCTTAATGACATAATGTTAAATTAACAAGAATTCCAAAAGACTACCTATAGTATCATCTTGACTATGTAAAATAAATAGAAAAAAAACTTTTCAAAAAAGCCCAAATGCTGAGTTTTAAAAGTAATCTCTGCATAGCAGAATATAGGGAGATAATATTTGCCAAGTTTTCTAGTTTTTCCATAACAGGCATTTTTCAAAAAACCACAAGGTGAAGGAAATTTTAGGATGAAAAATCAAGATATAAAATGCTATCAGGATTCATTAAGCATTAGAATCTCTGCTAGGTGAGAAAGATATTAAAGGCCTATTATTTTTACACAAAAAGATTATGTTAATCCTACTGAGAATTGTCACAAATGCAAGGGTGAAATACACTGGGAGAGCAATAAAGAGGAAATCCCAGGAGGTCACTTTCATTTCAGAATGTCTATCATCAGCAAAGCCAAGTTCAATGAGTAAAGAGAGAACTGAAACTTGATGGGTGAACAAGATGGCAAGCTAAGACCCAGTGCTAAAATCTGTAAGTTCCTTAACAGCATGGAATCTGTCAATTACCATATAGTGTGACATGGAAGGAAGGCAGCAATAGGAATGTGGCAAATAGTCTAGAGAAAGTAAAGGTAGCCTTTGTTGAAGATGACTAATTTAAAGGAGAAAGCCATTAGCCTAGAGAAAAGGGCATTCTAGGAAAAAGAGAGAGCCTAGAAAATAGAAACAGCTTAGAATGCCTTGGGAAATGACATTTACTTCAGTGTTGCTAGAGTCCAAAGTGCAAGGCAGGCTGTGGTGAAAGATGTAGTTACAAAAGTCATCAGGGGCCTGTCTCAGAGGACCTGAATACCTGGTCTACTACTATTAAGCCAAGCAGCTACACATAAGCCAGTCGACAAGGTACCACTCCAGTAGAAGAGAGTTGGGCAGCCTTATGATACAGGTAAGTGATGGGTGGTTAGAGCAGAAGAGGAACAGCCTATTCAGCCTGGGGGCTCATGAAAGGCCTCTGAGAGAAAGTGCCAAACTAAGGCACAAAGGAAAAATGGGGCTAAGGTCCCAGCACTTTGGGAGGCTGAGGCGGTGGATCTCTTGAGGGCAGGAGTTTGAGAGCAGCCTGGCCAACATGGTGAAACCCCATCTCTACTAAAAATGCAAAAACATCAGCTGGGCATGGTGTTTGCCTGTAATCCCAGCTTCTCAGGAGGCTAAAGCAGGAGAATTACTTGAACCTGGGAGGCAGAGGCTGCAATGAGCCAAGATCACACCACTGCACTCCAGCCTGGGCAACAGAGCAAGACTCTGTCTCAAAAAGAGGGAAAAAAAATGGGGCTAAGGGCTGCAACATCCAAAGTGACGGAAGGAAGGCTTGCTGTTATATTAAAAAGCAATGGGGCCAGTAAGCTTCAAACCACTGTCATGTTAAAGACAAAACAACAACAAAAGAAGCAATGGGGCTGGGCATGGTGGCTCACATTGTAATTCCAGCACTTTGGGAAGCAGAGGCGGGAGGATCACTTGAGGCCAGGAGTTCAAGACCAGCCTGGGCAACATAGCGAAACCCTGTTTCTTAAAAAAAAATTTTTTTTTAATTAGCCAAGTAGGGTGATACATGCCTGTAGCTCTAGCTGCTTGGGAGGCTGAGGCAAGAGGATGGCTTGTGCCTAAGAGTTCGAGGTTGCAATGAGCTATGATGGTAACACTGCACTCTTTCCTGTATAACAAAGTGAGAACTGTCTCTTAAAAAAAAAAAAAAAGCAGTAAGAACCCATTCTCTCCATTCCACCACTAGCAAATTAATAATAATAATAAATTAAATAATTAAATAAAATAAGACAAATCCCGTATGATTCCACCTATATGAGGTACTCAGAGTCATCAAAATCCTAGAGACAGAAAGTTGAATGGTGATAGTCAGAGGGTTAGGGAGAATGAAGGAATAGGGAGTTCATGTTTAGTGGGTAGAGAAGTTTCAGATCTGTAAGATAAAGAGTTTTAGAGATAGTTGACAGTGATGGTCACACAACATTGTCAATGTATTTAATACACTAAACTATACACTTTCCAAAAATTGAGGATGATAAATTTTATGTATTTTACTGCAATTGAAAAAAAAATTGGGGGCTGGGTGCAGTGGCTCACATCTGTAATCCCAGCACTTTGGAAGGCCAAGGCAGGTGGATCACATAAGGCTAGGAGTTCAAGGGTCAGCCTGGCCAACATGGCAAAAATCCCGTCTCTACCAAATATATATATACATGTGTGTATACACACACACACACACACACACACACACACACACACACACAAGCCAGGCATGGTAGCATGCACCTGTAATCCTAGCTACTCAGGTAGCTGAGGCATGAGAATCTCCTGAACCTGGGAGGCAGAGGTTCCAATGAACCAAGATCACACCACTACACTCCAGCCTGGCCAACAGAGCAAGACTCTGTCTCAGAAAACAAATAAAAAAAGGAAAAAAAGCAATGGAAAATTCACAACCACCAAAAGGTGGAAGCAACTAAAGTGTCTATTGATGGATGAATGGATTAAAAAAAATGTAATATATACATACAATGGAGTATTAGTCATACTTAAGAAAGAAGGAAATTCTGACACATACTATAACATGGATGAACCTAGAAAACATTCTGCTAAGTGAAATAAACCAGTAATAAAGTACAAAGACTATTATTCTATTCATATGAGCTACACAAAATAGTCAAATTCATGGAGACAACGTAGAATGGTGGTTGCCAGGAGCTGGGGTAGAGAAGAAACGGGAATTACCATTTAAGACAATAGCACCACCACTCCTGGCTGATTTTTTTTTATTATTTTTAGCAGAGATGGTGTCTTACTATGTTACCTAGGCTGGTCTTGAACTCCTGAGCTCAAGCAATCCTCCTGCCTTGGCCTCCAAAAATACTGGGATTACAGGCATGAGCCACCATGCATGGCCAAAATTAAGTTATTAATTTTAAAATCCTGTATTCATGAATTGGAAATTTTAATATTGTTAAGATGTCACTTTCAAAGCAATCTACAGATTTTATCAAAAGTCCAAAAACCTCTTTTTGTAGAACTGGAAGAGCCAGTCCTCAAATTAATATAGAATTGCAAGAGGCCACAAATAGCCAAAATAATCTTGAAAACGAACAAAGTTGGAAGAGTCACACATCCCAAGTTCAAAATTTACTGCAAAACTATGATAATCAATACAGTGTGGTACTGGCATATGGACAGGTATATAGATCAATGGAACAGAATCACAAGTCTAGAAATAAATCCATACATCTCTGGTCAATTAATTTTCAACCAACATGCCAACACTAATCACTAATCAATGAGAAAAGAAAAGTCTCTTCAACAAATGATGCTAGGACAACTGAGTATCTACAGGCAGAAGAATGAAGCTAAACCCCTACCCCAAACCACATGTAAAACTTAATTCAAAATTAATCAAAGACCTAGATATAAAGGATACAACCATAAAACTCTTAGTATAAATGGGATAAATCTTCATGACCTTGGATTTGGCAATGGATTCTGAGATATGACAACAAAGTAAGCAACCAAAATAAAAATAAACTGGACTTCATCAAAATTTTAAACTTTTGTGCATCAAAAGACATTATCAAAAAAAAGTGAGGAGGCTGAATGTGATAGCTTCCACCTGCAATCTCAGCACTTGAGAAGGGCCAAGGTGAGTATTCAACATCCACCTGGGTAAATAGCAAGACACTGTCTCTACAAAAAATTTAAAAAAGAAAAATTACCCAAGCATGGTGATGCACATCTGTAGTCCTAGTTACTTAGGAGTTTGAGGCTGGAGGATCACTTGAGCCCAAGAGTTCAAGGCTGCAGTGAACTATGATAATACCACTGTACTCCAACCTGGGCAACAGACCAAGACCCTGTCTCTAAAACGAAGGAAAAAGGTGGAAATACAACCTACTGAATGAGAAAAAATATTTGGAAATCATATTTTTGAGAAAGGTCTGGTATTCAGACTATATAAAGAACTTTCATAATTCAACAACAAAAAAGGCAAAAAAAAAATTTTTTTTAATGGGCAAAGGACTTGAATAGATTATTTCTCCAAAGGTATACAAATGGCCAACAAGTACATAAAAAAATGCTTAACATTATTCATTAATTAGTAGAGAAATACAAATCAAAACCACATGATTTATTATGCCATACTCATTTTAACAGCTTTTTTTTTTTTTTTTGAGACGGAGTTTCGCTCGTTACCCAGGCTGGAGTGCAATGGCGCGATCTCAGCTCACCACAACCTCCGCCTCCTGGGTTCAAGCAATTCTCCTGCCTCAACCTCCTGAGTAGCTGGGATTACAGGCACGTGCCACCATGCCCAGCTAATTTTTTGTATTTTTAGTAGAGACGAGGTTTCACCATGTTGACCAGGATGGTCTCGATCTCTCGACCTCGTGATCCACCCACCTCAGCCTCCCAAAGTGCTGGGATACAGGCTTGAGCCACCGCGCCCAGCCAACAGCTATTTATTTTTTTAAAAAAAAGAAGGAAATAACAACTGTGAGCAAGGATGTTAAAAAATCTGACCCCTCGCCAGGCGCGGTGGTTCACACCTGTAATCCCAGCACTTCGGGAGGCTGAGGCGGGTGGATCACGAGGTCAGAAGTTCAAGACCAGCCCAGGCAAGATGATGAAACCCCCGTCTCTATTAAAAATACAAAAAAATTAGCCGGCATGGGGGCAGGCACCTATAATCCCAACTACTCAGGAGACTGAGGCAGGAGAATTGCTTGAACCCAAGCGGCAGAGGTTGCAGTGAGCTGAGATCATGCCTCTGTACTCCAGCCTGGGCAAAAGAGTGAGAGTCCATCTAAAAAACAAACAAACAAACAAACAAAACTGAACCTTCATACATTGTCAGTTGGAATGATAAAATAGTGCAGCCATTATGGAAAAGTCTGGCAGCTTCTCAGTAAGTTAAACATAGAATCACCATATGACCCAGCAATTCCATTCCTAGGTATACACTGAACTGAAACAGGTTCTAAAACAAATAAATCTGCCTACACGTTCATAGCGGCACGATTCACAACAGCCAAAGGTAGAAACAACTCAAATGTCCATCAGTGGACAAACAGATAAACTGTAGCATATCTATACAATGTAATATTACTCAGCCATAAAAACCTTTAAAAAGTAATGAAGTACTGGCCAGGTGTGGTGGCTTATACCTGTAATCCCAGCACTCTGAGAGGCCGAGACAGGTGGATGACCTCAGGTCAGGAGTTCAAGAGCAGACTGGCCAACATGGTGAAACCCTGTCTCTACTATTACAATCACCTGTAATCCCAGTTGCTCAGGAGGCTGAGGCAGGAGAATCAATTGAACCTGGGAGGTGGAGGTTGCAGTGAGCCGAGATCATACCATTGCACTCCAGCCTGACTGACAAGAGTGAAGCTCCATCTCAAAAAAATAAAAGCAATGAAGTACTGATACACACTACAACATGAACATCAAAAACATTATTCTGAGTGAAAGAAGCCAGACACAAAAGGCCACACGCTATATGATTCATTTATATAAAATATTTAGAATAGATAAATATAGAGACAAAAAGCAGATTGGTTTTCGCCAAGGGCTGGGAGGGAGTAGGAACAGGACTGACTATTTAATGGATACAGAACTTCCTTTTGGTGTGATGAATGTTTCAGAACTAGAGATGGTTGTTGTACAACACTGAGAGGATGTTAAATGCCACTAAATTGTTCACTTTAAAGTGGTTAATTTCAACCATTGTATATAAATTTCACCTCAATTGATCACTCAATCAATAATAAGAATCCTCCCTTCACACAAACTTCCCAAAAACTGTTTTGTTACCTTATTTTCTTCCCATTGCCCAAACTGTAATCACAACAGATGGTAAAGCATTTCTTGATTTTCAGCAGGAAAAAAAACAACAGCTTTAAGGAGTTGCCACAAATAAGAATGTAAACAAAATCCTTAGTACCACTACTGCAGCATTAAATAAGTCCAAGCAATTATATCCACAGAATTAGTCTCACTTAAGGAAAGGCAAATCAAAGTTTTTTTTCTTCTTGTTGTTTTCTGAGACAGGGTCTCACTCTGTCTCCCAGGCTGGAGTGCAGTGGCACGAGCATGGCTCACTGCAACACCGACCTCCCAGACTCAAGCGATCCTTCCAACTCAGCCTTCTGAGGAGCTGAGACTACAGGCATGTGCCACCATGACCATGCCCGGTTTGTTTAAAAAGAAGATGGGTTCTTACTATGTTGCCCAAGTGGTCTTGAACTTAAGGTTTCAAACATTCCTTCCACCTCAGCCTCCCAAAGTGCTGGAATTACAGGAATGAGCCATCATGCCTTATCTCCAATGAAGGTACTTTTGCTAAGGTGTGTGAAGATACCTGCTGCTGGGATCAGGAGACATGAAGAAATTAAGAAAAAATTAAAATACTAGGAAAGGTTTTCAATAGCTTTGTAAACCTTCAGAATGTAAAGTACATTAAGAAATAAAAACTTAAATGTAGTGGGTAGCCGGGCACGGTGGCTCAAGCCTGTAATCCCAGCACTTTGGGAGGCCGAGGCGGGTGGATCACAAGGTCAAGAGATCGAGACCATCCTGGTCAATATGGTGAAACCCCGTCTCTACTAAAAATATGAAAAATCAGCTGGGCATGGTGGCGCGTGCCTGTAATCCCAGCTACTCAGGAGGCTGAGGCAGGAGAATTGCCTGAACCCAGGAGGCGGAGGTTGCAGTGAGCCGAGATCGCGCCATTGCACTCCAGCCTGGGTAACGAGCGAAACTCCGTCTCAAAAAAAAAATAAAAATAAAAATAAATAAATAAATAAATAAATAAATAAATGTAGTGGGTATAAACATGGCAAATCTGAAAACTAAACCTGACTAAGGGCTATCAATCTGCCATGTGCTAAAAACAAATATAGTCAGCCCGTGGCTCACACCTGTAATCCCAGCACTTTGGGAGGCCAAGGCGAGCAGATCACAAGGTCAGAAGTTCAAGGCCGGGCGCGGTGGCTCAAGCCTGTAATCCCAGCACTTTGGGAGGCCGAGGCGGGTGGATCACGAGGTCAAGAGATCGAGACCATCCTGGTCAACATGGTGAAACCCCGTCTCTACTAAAAATACAAAAAATTAGCTGGGCATGGTGGCACGTGCCTGTAATCCCAGCTACTCAGGAGGCTGAGGAAGGAGAATTGCCTGAACCCAGGAGGCGGAGGTTGCGGTGAGCCGAGATCGCGCCATTGCACTCCAGCCTGGGTAACAAGAGCGAAACTCCGTCTCAAAAAAAAAAAAAAAAAAGAAGTTCAAGACCAGACCGGCCAACATGGTGAAACCCCATCTCTATTAAAAATGCAAAAATTAGAAGGGCATGGTGGCATACACCTGTAATCCCAGCTACTCCGGAGGCTGAGACAGGAGAATCACTTGAACCCAGGAAGAGGAGTGAGCTGAGATCGCACCATTGCATTTCAGCCCATGTGACAGAACGAGACTGCATCTCAAAAAAATAAAAATAAAATAAAAGGTTTGCTACTAACAGGGAGGTTCTGCCTGAACCTGAGCAAAACATTCCCTGAGTACCAGCTGAGCATATTTAGTAAGG
This sequence comes from Saimiri boliviensis, assembly GCF_048565385.1. Classification (NCBI taxonomy): domain Eukaryota; kingdom Metazoa; phylum Chordata; class Mammalia; order Primates; family Cebidae; genus Saimiri; species Saimiri boliviensis. Next base: position 72,026,869 of record NC_133454.1, on the reverse strand, counting down.
TATCAATTCACGGGCCCCAGAGAGGGGACATTCATTTTGATATTCAATGGGACATCACCATAATATACAGTATCTTTGTGACCAGTATTTCCAATGATTCTACTCTCTGTATCTTTTACTGCTTAATAGTGATGCAGTGGATTGGTGAAGTCAATGAAACTATGCCAAGAAAAGACTTGAAAAATAGCTTTTCAAGAAATTCCAAACCAGGCCAGGATTTCATCCCCATCAGGTGTTTACCTGATGATCATCCACCTAAGACAGACACCTCAAACATTCCTGGTATATGCTCCGTTACATTTATTTTCCATCATAACTCAACCAACAATTTCAGCTCTTCCATTTGTTAGCTATTCAACTATCCTCTAAGGACAATACTGCTTAACTAAAAGCTATCTAATACTGCTATTAGCTGAGTTTTAGAGATAATTTATGTAGAATGCCTACATACTATCTGGCCCAATAAATGAATGCAATAAACTGTAGCTGCTACTGTCATCACTAATAAATATTCATGAATGCCCACTATTTTCCCAACATTGTGCTGAGTCGTAGGAGGAAAACAATAAGTATGTAAGATGCAGTCCACTCTAAGGGGGTACACAATCAAGTTGAAAGAAAAAAACCATTATACAATGGTTGTATATAATTATATAATTAAATGGTCAATTGCTTGGTATAGACTAAGTGCAGGAGAGACCAGAAAGCTATTTCTTCTATTAACTCACATAACTCTGAGCCAGGCAGGCAGAAATTATCATTCTCATTTTACAGAAAAAGAAACTGAGACTAAGAAAAACAAGGTCACAGAGTTCAATCATTTATGCAATTAACAATTCTAGACTATGAACTATGCTTAGGTACAGAAGAGAAATAGATTAGTTAGGACTCGTGGTTGTAAATGACAGAAAACAAACTGGTTTAAGCAAAAAGCCTAATTTCTGACTTAATTAACTGAAGCCCAAGATTAGGGTAGATGATGGAGAAGGCTCAATTCAGAGCTCAAAGTCACTGCCTCCACCTCTTCAGCTTCACTTCCTCAATGTTGGTTCTATCATAAGCCAGACTCTCTGCTCTTACGGTGGCAAAATGGCTGTAGCAGCTCCAGGTGCTATACTTCTTTAGTGTAGCAGGACTTGGAGAAGTTCTTCTATAGCGGCTTACAAAAGTCCTGAACATTCAGTTTAGACCAGCTTAAAACATATTTACCCCTAAACCAATCACCATGGCCAGAGGAATGTGATGCCTTGGTTACCCTGAGCCTGGTTCACATAACACTAGAAACTAAGAAATTCCTACCCAAACTATATGAAGCAAAGCAGGGGGGAAGTGTGGTTCCTAAAACCAACATCTGTTGGGGCAGTGATTCTCAAATGCAGATGGACTGGTAGAAAAAAAAGGCTAGAGGTATATAGTTCTAGTCTGAAAGAAACATAATTGCAAAACAATGAGGTAAGTGCCATACAGCCAATACTTAAACAACAGTATCACAATATTCAGGAAAAAAAAAAAAAAAGAGGGCCACCCTAAGACTTCAAGAAAGTCTTCAAAGAGGTAATACTGACCAAATGGAGTCCTGAAGAAAACAGGTCAGTTAGCAAATCACCTAACTGCAACTTTAGAATCAAGGTTTCCTGATTCCTTATCAAGGTCTCTTTCCACTACTAGGGTGGAGAGAAAAATGGGCACTGAGGCCTCAAGGGAGGTGAATGCCACAGAAGCTCATTTAAACCAGCTGTCATAACTGCTCAGTACTGAAGTACACTGGAAAGAATTTGTCCACACTGCAGCAGGACCACAAAGACCCTGCCAACCTTACAAGAGGATGTTTGAGCTAGGTAACAGTCATGACCAAAGCATGGAATGGGATATTCTGCAATTTCCCAGCACTTTCGTTTCTTCACCTACTACCAGGCTGCTCTTTCCACAATATGTGTAAGGGCTAACAGTTCAAACAGAAAAGCAGCAAACACCATTAAGTTAAATTGAGACCACATTACAGTAAGTTAAAGGAAAAACCCACTATACTGATATTTCCACACATGCAGTTTATGCTCATTGAGACTGGAGTTAGATAAAGGGGTTTGCATCCATCGCTACCACTTACTAATTGCATAACCCTGAGTAAGTCACTTTTCTGACCCTCAATTTCCTCATCTGTAAAATGGGAAACATTATACATAATACCTTTCTTGGAGCTACTATAGATATTAAAACAAGATAAAGGGAAAGCACTTGGTCAAACTGCAAAGCATCATGTAAATATCAGTTATATTCCTTAACTCTTTAGAAGAGTCATTTCAAGTACTATATGACTTCTACTTTTATAAAGAGCAGAATCCTCAACACTCCATTCCTTTCAGACTTGAAGCAATCAAAACTCTTTTCCAGGGAAGGCTTTTTAAAAACAATACCACATTAAACATCGGTGATTTGTTTTAAAAGCTGCAATTAAGAGGATTCCACTGTTTCACCAGGCTCTTGTGGCATCCAATTAAGTAAAAACATGAGAGAGGAGCTCTTAATTACGGAGGAAAACTTCCACAAGTCAGTGACAGGTGTGCAGGGCTCAAACTGAGATCAAAATAGTTGAATAAAGCATTAATTTCTCCCTTTCCTTTTTCCCAAAGACACTTAAGTTTGCATGCAAATAGCTGAAAAGTAAACCAGACCAAATGACTGCCATATTTCAAGCTTTATTATCTTTTATCCTGTTAACATCTACCAGTTGAGTTTTAAAGAATTAACACCAAAACAAATGGTTTAAATGCACAGTAGGTGAGCCTCAGTGATCAGAAATTATAATAGCCAAGCTGAATTTACACTTACCACTGAGATGTTAGCATGTTTCCCTAAATTGTCTATTGTAAATCAAAGTTATTCATTTTCTATTTTCACATATGTACTTTGTAAATAACATTAAAAATAAAACCCTCTTCAAGGGGATGCATTTTTTTCTAATTTGCCTGCCTTCTCTCCAAAATGTAAAGCAAACCTCTTTTATCCCTTGATGTAATCAATAAAAATTAAAGCCAAAGATTCAGCATTTACTTTGCAAGTTACAGACAATGGTTTTAGCAGCGCCTACCAAGAAGGCACATCCCCAAAATCCAAATGGAAAGATAATTAAGCAAGCATTTGTTGAAATAGCCCTTTTCAAGCAGGGCTACACTTGATTGCCAATTAAAAGAGCTCCCAGAAAGTCAGACCTCCAAATTTGTTTTTGGGAAGCAACTCAGGAAATATATACATACTTACACAGGATGAGCCATCATGATAAGAAAAATACAAGATTTGGATTCAAGTCCCAGTCTGTCATACACTCCACTCATTCAAGCAATTATGAAGTAGCTGTTTTCTATCAGGTATAATATTGAGTGCTAATAATAAAAAGCAAGACACATTATAAATTATTACTATAAAATGTTACAGGTCCTGTAAGAGGCATCAACACAGGACAAGCATGAAGAAAAAACAGTCAATTCTACCTGGAGAAGAGAGCAACAACTTTATAGTAGAAGCAATGTAGGTGATAGATTTTTAAAAATAAAGGAAGGTCATATTTGCCAAGTTGAGAAGCGAAGAGGACCACTTAAACAGAAAAAGCAACATGAGTAGAGATTTGGCAGTTTAACAGCATATAGTAAGTCCCAGGGATTGCAAGTGGTTTGGTAGGGTTGGGCTGAGAAGTTACTGGAGGTGACCCTGGCAACAGATGGAAGAATGGAGGCTGCTGTCCACACAAGAGCTGCTGAGAGTTTGAGCTAAGGAAACAGCTGTGGGGATGGAGAGAAAGGCACAGATTAGAGAAATGCTAAGGTGATAATATCTACACAGCTTAGTGACTGAAGGAATATAAGAAGATAACGAAATCCCAAATTTCCGGCTTCAGTGACTGAGAAAATGGTGATGTCATTCACTGAGATAAGAAACACAAAGAGAAGAAGGTGTGGGGGGGAAAGAATAATGAGTTCAGTTTTGAGCCAAACTTGTGACTTTAAACCAGGCACTTGATACCTCAAAATCAGTTCCCCAGTTAGCAAAATGGTTATAATACCACCAACCTCAAAGAAATTCTCAATGTGGTGAGAATGAAGTAAGATAATGAATGAGGGAAAGGTTATATTAATTTTACCCTCTACCTATGACTCCATGGAAGAGACTGCTTAATAGTATCCATTTTCCCTTGCTTCCTTTTAATAAAGACACTCCCCTACCATAACCCTCTGCCAAAATAACTGAGCACATGCAACTGATTTGGAAACTACATTTCCTAATGTTATTTACAACTAGGTATGTCTTGTTCTAAAGATATTGAATGAGATGCTGGGGCGGGGCGGGTGGGGGGCTGACATACACAACTTCAGCTTGGGGTTTTTTTTAAGGCAAATATGTGTCCTTTACTCTCTCTTCTCCCTTCTCATGGACTTATTTCAAGGTAGGTATGTTAATAAGCTAACATTGAGCATTCAGATGAGGGCATCACCCCCAGACAATGAGACAGAAGGAATCTGGATCTCTAAATGATTTCATGAAGCAGAACCTCTGCCCACTGTGGTCATAAGAGTTCTATCTCCAGCCGGGAGCGGTGGCTCAAGCCTGTAATCCCAGCACCTTGGGAGGCCGAGGCGGGTGGATCACGAGGTCGAGAGATCGAGACCATCCTGGTCAACATGGTGAAACCCCGTCTCTACTAAAAATACAAAAAAATTAGCTGGGCATGGTGGTGCGTGCCTGTAATCCCAGCTACTCAGGAGGCTGAGGCAGGAGAATTGCCTGAACCCAGGAGGCGGAGGTTGCGGTGAGCTGAGATCGTGCCATTACACTCCAGCCTGGGTAACAAGAGAGAAACTCAGTCTCAAAAAAAAAAAAAAAAAAAAAAAAGAGTTCTATCTCTGGACTGTTTTATATGAGATAAATGTCTATCTTGTTTGAGCCACTGAATGTTTGGGTATCTTTCAACAGCTACCCTGTACTCTAACTACTCACCTTTCAAGCTTGTAAAATTTGTAAAGAAACTGAGCAAGCCAAATGTCAGGGCCCTAGAAATCTACTAGACATTGGCAGTATCTTTGAGATTGAAGAGAGGAACATTTTTGAGTACAAACAGACATGCACAACTCGCAGACATCAAATGAGAAAAGAGTTGGATTGATATGGGCCAAGCAACAAAGCAGGACCAGGACTGTAACCAACTAATCAAGGCTGAAAATTCTAATTTTTTATCTCATATGGCTTCTACATTAAAACAACTAACTCTTGAAAGATCCAGTAATATGTAAATTACTACCTAACACTCAAATCTACAATCTGGAACAACAGAATCAATTATGACATTCCTAGATGAGGGGTAATTTACCTGAATACAACAACAATCTCAGACTAAATTAAGAAGAGAAGCTTAGGAATTTATTTATTTATTTATTTATTTATTTATTTATTTATTTTTATTTGAAACAGATTCTCACTCTGTCGCCAGGCTGGAGTGCAGTGGCACAATCTCGGCTCACTGCCACCTCCACCTCCTGGGTTCAAGCAATTCTCCTGCCTCAGCCTTCCGAGTTGCTGGAATATAGGAGCACACCACCATGCCCAGCTAATTTTTGTATTTTTAGTAGAGACTGGGTTTCACTACGTTGGCCAGGATAGTTTCCATCTTATGACCACGTGATCTGCCCACCTCAGCCTCCCAAAGTGCTGGGATTACAGGCGTGAGCCACCGTGGCCAGCCACTTGCCACTTCGGAATTCCTAAATATTGTGAACTGTAATCATAGAGAAAAATAATCCAGGGCAGGGCACATGGAAAACCAAGTAACTATGATATGACTATATTTGAATGTGATATAACCTGGAAGCTAAATGAAGTAAAATGGCATCTTCTCAAGGGTTAGGAAGAAGGCTGTTAAGAACTAGACTCTTAACCAGGTACGGTGGCCCATGCTTGTAATCCTAGCACTTTGGGAGGCTAAGACAGGCAAATCACAAGGTCAGGAATCAGCCTGGCCAATAAAGTGAAACCCTGTCTCTACTAACAATATAAAAATTAGCCAGGTGTGGTGGCATGCGCCTGTAATCCCAGCTACTCAAGAGGCTGAGGCAGGAGAATGGCCTGAACTCAGGAGGCAGAGGCTGCAATGAGTCGAGATCAGGCCACTGTACTGCAGTCTGAGAGACAAAGCTAGACTTCGTCTCAAAAAAAAACAATTAGACCCTTGATGTGTTACCGTTGAGATGCTCCTATCAAAAGTCACACAATTTTCTTTTTAAAAAAAATAACGAGGATATGATATACATTTGTAGGACAGATGAGCCAAAACAGTTGAGGCTGTGACTTTGGCTGTGGGATACCACCTTTTAGAAAATAATTCTCGGCCGGGCGCGGTGGCTCAAGCCTGTAATCCCAGCACTTTGGGAGGCCAAGCCGAGTGGATCACAAGGTCAAGAGATCGAGACCATCCTGGCCAACATGGTGAAACCCCGTCTCTACTAAAAATACAAAAAAAAATTAGCTGGGCATGGTGGCACGTGCCTGTAATCCCAGCTACTCAGGAGGCTGAGGCAGGAGAATTGCCTGAACCCAGGAGGTAGAGGTTGCAGTGAGCCGAGATCGCACCATTGCCCTCCAGCCTGGGTAACAAGGGCGAAACTTCATCTCAAAAAAGAAAATAATTTTCAGAAGAAAAATAATGTGCTGTGATAAATACAAGGATTAGGTTCTAGTCTCAGGTTCTTCATTTTCAAACTACATGGCCTCAAACAAATCAACTGACCTCTCGGCTTCTGTTCCTTATCTGTATGTAATAAGAGAGGTGGACGAGATGATGATCTCTACGAACTCTATGAAATTCCAAAGTTTCCAACTTTTCTAACAATATTAAAAATAATCTTGTTATTGTAATGCCAATATTTAAATGTAAAAAAAGAGAAGTCATGGAATACAGCAGCACTTCAATTTATTTCAAATGCGCACTTAAGAAAAAAAATACTGGACTGGGCATGGTGGCTCATGCCTGTAATCCCAGCAGTTTGGGAGCACTCAACTTCCCAGGCTCAAGCAATCCTCTGACTTCAGCCTCCTGAGTAGCTGGGACAATAGGTGCATGCCACCATGCCCGGCTAATTTTTTGAATTTTTTTTGTAGAGGGGGGGTTTTGCCATGTTGCCCAGTCTGGTCTCAAGTGATCCATCAGCCTCAGCCTTCCAAAGTGTTGGGATTACAGATGTGAGTCACTGTGTCCAGCCTAAAATTTTCCTAATATGTTTCATGTACTAATCTGGCAGCTCTTTTTGCACAGGACCATGGTTTTTTTTCATCTTTGTACTCACTATATTTAAGACAGAGCCAAGAATAATGATAATGATACTAGCTAACACTGTGTTATACGCCAGGCAATGCCAAGTGCAGTATTTGTTTTAATCTTCATTATCCCCATTTTATAGAGGAGAGGACTGAGTCTCAGAGAAAGGAAGTAACTTGCTTAGTCTCATAATAAAGAAATGCACCTGTGATTAGAACCCAGCTGGGTGTGTGTTCCTGTGGGTATTATCTCTGTTTTAATAGCTGGCAACAGTGTGTTTTCCATAATGATTGCTGAGGGAATGCATGATTGAAAAAGTTGGCGCTGTATCTAGTATTAAAGAGTGATGATACTAAAATTGCTAGCAATCTGACTTCAGAGGTACATACTTAACCCTTATATTTTCTCAGAAATAGTTTATATGAATATATAGGTGTATATGAAATATATTATCTATCTTATTTGAGCCTTAAAACTCTGTGATGCAGTTCTTATGCTTTTCATATACATTCTATAGGTTAGGAAAAGTAAGATGAATTAATTACATAAGATCATTCATTTATTAACAGAATCTGTACCCCACATCCCAGGTCGCCTAACTCCAAATCCTGTATTTTTTCCCCTCTATAATACTTTTACTGTTGGTTAGAGCTTTACATCTATTTTCTTAGGAAGGTACAATAGTCTTTTTCGTATGGAAAATAGATACTTTCATTGAGACTATCTGAAGATAAGAGGCAGCCCTTAAAAATCTTTCTGTATCTGCCGGGCACAGTGGCTCACACCTGTAATCCCAGCACTTTGGGAGGCCGAGGCAGGTGGATCATGAGGTCAGGAGTTCAAGACCAGCCTGGCCAATATGGTGAAACCCCAACTCTACTAAAAATACAAAAATTAGCTGGTCATGGTGGTGTATGCCTATAGTCCCAGCCACTTGGGAGGCTGAGGCAGGAGAATCGCTTGAACCTGAGAGGCGGAGGTTGCAGAGAGCGGAGATCACGCCACTGCACTCCAGCGTGGGCAACAGAACAAGATTCCATCTCAAAAAAAAAAAAAAAAAAAAAAAAAAACTTTACGTGTGTCTTTCTTTCTCAAAGGTGATCTGCCCATCTGAAGTCAGGAGTTTAAGACCAGCCTGGCCAATACAGCAAAACCTCGTTTCCACTAAAAATACAAAAATTAGCCGGGCATGGTGGCAGGCACCTGTAATCCCAGCCACTCAGGAAGCTAAAGTGGGAGGATCACTTGCGCCTGCGAAGCTGAGGCTGCAATGAGCCACAATCATGCCACTGTACTCCAGCCTGCGTGACAGAGTAAGATTCTGTCTCCAAAAAAAAAAAAAAAAAAGACAAAACAAAAATATTTAAGTACTATAAAAATACTTTACAAAGAATTATGCAAATATCAGTTGACATTATTACACATGAATATGATAAAGTAACTCAAACTGATTTTGAGTAGGACCCAAGGAAACCCATCCCCTTATTTAGTCACTGCACCATGTTCATACTAGTAGACCAAGAACAGAGAAGAAAGATGCCTAAGTGTGTTTTTACAATCAGATAAAACACAGACTTTGAAACTGTCCTGGACACCCATTCTACTCCAATACTTAATACAGAAGGCAATGATCCAGACAACATAATGCAGTTGCTTGCGGTAAAGAAAAACTGACATCCCCCTGAAAAATAAAAATGAATAAAATTAGTGTAGTACCAAAAGTCAGAGACAGAAGCCTCTCTTCACATGGAAAAATCCTTAACTAATACACTGCAGCATTCAGATACATCAATAATTAAACACATTGAAAATTTAGGTTGATGTTCCACTTAGGAAAAATATCATCTGCATTACTGAAATACTGTAAACAGAATCAATTTTCAAGTAAGAGATAATCTGAATATGGCTCCATAAAATTAAGCATTCTAGCCTATGGAAGCAGATCCCCACTTGGCAGCAACCATGTGTACCTCTTTAAATGAAGATATATTAATGTGCTCACCTGAGAAACACCACTGGATTCATGTGCAATAATCACAAGACTCACATGGAAAATTCCCCCAAAAATTGACACAGTTAACTGTTAAGGGTTAGAAAGAGGAATGAAAAAAATCTATTTTAGCTGGGTGCTGTGGCTCACGCCTGTAATCCCAGCTCTTAGGGAGGCAGAAGAGGGAAAATAGCTTATGCCCAGGAGTTCGAGACCTGCCTGGGCAATATAGCGAGATCTCATTCTCCACAAAAAGGAAAAAAAAATCTATTTTAACTTCTGTACATATTCCTAGAAGGCTTAAAACCAAGATTTCAACTTGACAGTCATCATGAGGGAAGCTATAGTTATTACCTCTATCCCTATTCCTCAGTCAGTTCTCCACATACTTCCCAGTGTTCTAAGTTTTTTTAATCAAGGAGCCTCCCACTTCCTTGTTCTAGGGATCAAGACTAGACCAAGATCCAAACTTCAAGTCTAAGCTCTTCCCTAAGTGCTCTTGGCCTGCCTCACAGTAGTACCTCACCCCATTCCCACTTCCACTATGTAGTTACATTCACTGAATTTTATCTACCCAGATGTCATTCTGGCCTCTTCTCTTTCACTGTCCTAAGGACTACCATAATTAAAACTCATCAAAATGTCTTTATATAGTTCAAGTGAAATTTTAAATTTCCCTCTTAAAATGGCAGTGAATTCTGGCAGAGTACAGTGGCTCATGCCTGTAATACCAACACTTTGGCAGGTCAAGACAGGAGGATGGCTGGAGGACAAGAGTTTGAAACCAGCCTGGGCAACATAGACACCCTGTGTCTACAAAAAAAATTCAAGAATTAGGAAGGCTTGGTGGTGCACGCCTGTAATTCCAGCTGCACAGGAGACTGAGGTGACAGGATCATTTATATACCGTGCAGGAGTTCCAGGCTACACTAAGCTATGAATGGGACTCTGCACTCCAGCCTGGGTGACAGAGCAAGATTTGTCTCAAAAATACAAGGGGCAGGGCAGGGGTAGGGGCATGGTGTTGCATCCCTGTGGTCCCAGCTACTTAGGAGAAAAGGCAGGAGGATGACTAAGCCTGGGAGGTGGAGGCTGCAGTGAGCCATGAGCCATTGCATTTCAGCCTGGGTGACAGAGCAAGACCCTGTCTCAAAAAAAAAAAAAGTAGTTAATTCTCTAAGCCCCACCTAATACTAATTATGACTGTCACATAATAATTACTATCTTGCCTGGCGTATTTCCAATTTAAAAGGCATTTTCACACTTATTATCTAATTTGACCTTCACAACAGATGGGAAGGCCAGCTATTATTATCTCTATCCCAAGTTTCAGGCAGAAAACATCAGCTGTCCCATGAAACTTAGCTAGTAAGTAGCAATGCTGGAACTCCCACCAAGTTTGTATGATCACAAATCCAATGCCCTTTCCACATATGCACTCACTCTCTCGACCAAGAGAGTATAAAAAACTACATCATCTATCTAACTGTCCCTTAAACAAATTACCTAGATGGAACACCAAGTTCCTAGAGAAAAATAAGCTCTATTAGTTTAACAGTACCACATGAAGATATAACATAATTGGCCATCTTTTTTTTTGAGATGGAGTTTCACTCTTGTCACCCAGGCTGTAGTACAATGGCATAATCTTGGCTTACTGCAACCTCTGCCTTCGGAGTTCAAGCGATTCTCCTGCCTCAGCCTCCTGAGTAGTTGGGACTACAGGCATGTGCCACTACGCCTGGCTAATTTTTTTTTTTTTTTTTTTTGTATTTTTGGTAAAGACAAGATTTCACCATTTTGGCCAGGCTGGTCTCAAACTCCTGACCTCAGGTGACCCACCCACCTCAGCCTCCCAAAATGCTGGAATTACAGGTATGAGCCATCATGTCTGGCTGAAGTTGGCCGTCTTCTAATAAATCCTAAGGCCAATGATGAAAGCACCAAATTATCCCGATACTCTACTAGTAGTAGCATTAGTCAAGAAAGGAAACCAGCATATTACTGACCCCCTACCATGTTACAGGCATATATTAGACCCCACCACATACATTAACCCTAACGTCCCTATAAAGTATGTATCATATCCCTATTCTGTAGATGAGCAAAACAAGGCTCATCCAAGAGTAAAGGGTATCCAATGATGGTTAAGAGGTATAACCCAATAAATGGAGAGCCAAGATACTGAAACCCAAGTCTGAGGCTATTTCCAGTGACTACGCCACGTTTCAGAGCCTTTTAAAGAATTCTTAAAACAGAATTATGCCTAGAAGTCCTTTAATTTTGGTGAGATGATCAAAATACTCCATGTATGTTACTGCTGTAAAACAAGATTGACAGGAAGAACAATCAGATATATACATCTGATGATAGGTACTAATTCATGTATAATATATTTTTGAGCCAAGCGCTGTAATATGTAACAGTTTAATAGAAACTTGAATGTATCTTCAGAATGTCTCATCCTATAATTGAAAATCTAGAATAAGCTTTGAATCTGGTAAACTGTCTGCCACTAATTAGCTGAGTCCCTAAATTTAGTTACTAAACTTGTCTTAACTTTTTACATGAGTAAAATGGAAACAATACCTACCTATCTGAGCTTTCATTAATTTGGGAGGCCAAGGCAAATGGATCACCTGAGGTCAGGAGTTTGAGAATAGCCTGGCCAACATGGTGAAACCCCACCTCTATTAAAATACAAAAATTAGCTGCGCATGGTGGTGGAAACCTGTAATCCCAGCTAGTTGGGAGGCTGAGGCAGGGGAATTGCTTCAACCCGGGAGACAGAGGTTGCAGTGAGCTGAGATCATGCCACTGCACTCCAGCCTGGGCAACAAGAGTGAAACTGTGTTTAAAAAAAAAAAAAAAAAAAATTTAGAAATATTGTAAGTGAAACACCTATGGCAACGTCTAGCATGTGTAGCTATTATCAGCCTCTGCCCTCTGTGTATATTCCCAGCGAAAACTTGTACATGAAAATTTAAAACTCAAACAAAAGATATTCCAAATATAATGGGCTGTTTGGTATCATGGAAAATAAATGTTCAGATGAATCAAATTTTCAATTTTCATCAAATATTCTAGTATTAGATAATTCTTTTAATCTCAGATAATCAAAACAAACCTGGGTATTTGCCTTGAATACCTAAGCAGAGTTTCTTCCCCTTTCAGAAGATCTTCTAGTTACCTAGTAACCACCTGCCAGCCCCAAACTAAAAAAACTGGCTCTGCTCTGAGCTAATTACCCAAGCAGCATGAACAATCTAAACCAAAGTATAGAATAAAGGGAATTGTCAGCCAGAATGTTAGTGAAATTATCCACAACAGGAGACCTAGAATCCAAATACCACCGGGCAGTTATTTCCATGAGAATAAAATCACAATTTATGAACCCTGCAAATTATACCATTATTAAAACAAACATTCCATTGAGGCTACAGCTATCAGATAAATGGCTTTATTGTCCCCATTGTTTCATCTACTGCAGCAAAGAGGTGAAAACTGAATGAGCCGTTACCAGAAGCAGTAATTTCTAGGAAATTACATTGCAGACCTCCATCTTAAAGCTCCCTTTGTGTTGGAGTATACAGGCTCTGGAAGGGAAGAGGGAAATGAGGAATCAACTGTTCTCTGCATGCCCCCCAACTCAAAGATCCTGACAACTTTACAAGCAGAACTCACCAGTTTTCTCCACATTTTTCTATTTCTTTTCTCATCCTGTAGTTCAATCCTGGGCTCACCCAGGAGGGAAGAATCTGAACTCAGCAAAACTACTTCATTCACTAAGGAACCTTTAGACAATCCTCCAACCCAAATAAACACAGACAGAAGAGACAAGAAAATGGCCCCTAGTTTCCCTGGCTCTCACAATACAAAGTATCTCTAACCGACAGAGTAATGAGAACTAACGACAAAATACAAAAACATAGCATAGGTTCCTCCCACTATTAAAAAAAAAATCCTTTGCAATAACTGCTAGCATCACAAACCTCAAACGACATTTACAGAATTGAATGGGAAACCTGAGATACTACCTAACAGCTAACCTGTGCTGAACTGCATCATGGAATAGAGAAGGCAAAAGTAATCCCTTCAGTAATCGTTCAATGAATCCACAAATCTACCAATTTTGGAAATGGAAGGAAAGAAGCTAGAGCATCACTGGGCATCTGCTATATGCCAACGTATACGCATTATTTCTAATCTTCCCAACAACTTTCTGAGGTAGAACAGATATGCCTTATTGACTGGTGAGAATTTAAGGCACACAAAAATTAAATAACTTATCCCTGGTCACATAGCTACTTAACTAAGATCTGAATTAAAGTTTCTCTGACCTTAAAATGGAAGCGCTTTTAACCTGAGGTTTTTGCCATTTTATTCTATTAGTAGAGCCTAATTTAAAATACTTATATGAAAAATGTGTAAGGTATCAGATTTAAATGCTACCTCATCCTTTTACAAAGCTCTAACACTGTGAAGCAGTCATGGGAGGATGCAGATGAATTATAACATCATCATACAATTCACTTTCAGAATTCTCCTTTGATCTTCTCAACCAACTTCTGAGGTATGACTCCACCACCACCACTTTACACTGAGAAAACTGAGGTTCAGAAAGATTTTTATGATTTGCCCAAGGCAGAACAGAAACTAAAACCCAGAACTCTGACTACAAACTCATTTTTTATGCAACTTGATCACAATGCCAGACTTAGGCATAAAGAACTCAAAAATCTGCTGTGGAGATCTTTTCTTATTTTTTGAAGAGCATCTGTTCATAATTAATAGCATGTGGAACACTGGGCATGAGGGAGGGAAGGTAGGAACAAGAAGTCCCTTAGGGCCTTAAGCTACCTAAACGTAAAGTTTCCTGTTTCAAAAAACACTGGAAGCCCATTCAGTGGAAAAGAACAAGAGCTCTAAGTGAAAGAAATGCATTTTGGCACTCCGAACTTCCAAATGTACTCTAGACCACCAAGTGAAAGCTTACTGGTAATATTGGCTTCCAGGGATTGAGGGCCTAGTATACATCAGACACTATGCTAGGCTCTTTACACATATTGTTCCTAATCTTCTCTGATGCTCCCTTGGGAAGATGGTAGAATCCCTGTTTCACAGATGAGTAAACTAAAGCTGAGAGGTGAACTGACTAAATCCTGATTGATCTGACCATTGTTTAATCTACAGTGATAGAAAAGCCGATAGGTGGTTGCTTGAAGGAGGGAAACGGGGAGAACATAGAGGACAATATTTCAAAGGGGCACCAAGAAACTTTTGGGAGGTGATGAATATGTTCACCATCTGCTTTGTGGTGATGGTTTCACAGGTGTGTATATATGTCAAAAGTAAGCAAACTGCATATTAAATTTGTATCACTTATTGTATGTCAATTTTACTTCAATAAAGCTGTGTAGGAGAAAATTCAAACACACACACACACACACACACACACACACACACAAAATTTTGTTTTTACTAACCACTGACTACCACCCCAGAATATCTGTCCTAAAACTGATCACAGGAAGGCCAGGCCAAAGAGCCCTTTCCCTAACCAATGTAATTTCAAGTTTACGTAAATTATTAGTAAAACCTCACTGAAAGTTTTAAATACCCAAGAATAACAAATTATTTCCAAGCACTCTACAGCATTTCAGCATATGTTTCGATACAAATGAAATGTTAATTACAAAATGTAGCCTGGTAAAAGAATAAATAGTAAAGTCTTCAGCATCACACAAACCTGGATTGAATCCCATCCTTGATTCTTACTATGAATCTAATCTATGAATCTAAATCTGTATTCACCTTCTCATTTATAAAATGAAAGTGATAATAACAATGCTATCCATCTTAGTCAGTTCAGGCTGCTGTGTATGTAACAGAATACCACAAACATTTACTTTTCACAGGTCTGGAGGCTGGGAAGTCCAAGATCAAGGTACTAGCAGATCTGGTATCTGGTGACAGCTTCCTGATTTGCAGATGGCCCTCTTCTCAATGTATCCTCAAATAGTGGAAAGCAGAGAGACAGGAAGTAAGCTCTCTGGTGTCTCTTCTTATAAGGGCACTTATAAGAGCTCCATCCTAATGACCTAATTACTTCCCAAAAACCCCATCCCCAAACATCACACTGAGGATTAGGGTTTCAACACGTGAATTTTGGTGGGATACATTCAGTCCATACACTACCATTTACTAAAATCAAACTACGTGCCAAACACTGAACTAAGCACTTTAGTTACTTCCTAACAACTATATAATATAAATACTATTATGTCTCCATAAGTTATAGAAAGATTAAGTAACTTTGAAGTTCACACAGCAAGTAAGTGCAACAGCTGGGATTTAAATTTACCTTGCAAAATTACTGAGAAATAACTGGAAGAAGGAGGTAAAATATTATCAATGTCAGCAAAGCATAAATGACAGAATCCCCACCCCCATCCTTTAGAGCAAGTTTCTCTAATGAAATAAAGTGTAATTAAATGGAAATTTGTTTAATATTCCATAAACTAAACTTTTAACTGATGAAAGCTAGTGCTAAGCAATTTATCCAGTTTATTCCTAATTCACAGTCTACAAAGTAACTATTATTTTTCTCTTTTACGGATGAACAAAATGAAATTCTAAAATGTTAAATAACCTTCAATGGTGGCACAGATATAAGCTGCATCACTTGGATGCAAGCAGAAGTCTTTTGACAGGAAATGAGGCTCTTTCTAGTTCAGCTTGTTGCTATCCAAGCCACTAAGAAGTAAACTCAATAATTTTTCAGATACCATTCATTAGGTACCTTAAGCAGTATCTTGCATAATAGCACAGAATCAAAGTTTCATGGATCTGAATTTTAAAATCTTTGCCCTGATACATGTTTACATTGTTAGCACTTCATAAATGACATCTACACACTAATATACTCAATATTTTCCTCACTTATTTCTGGTTTGGGTAAAAAAATTGATGCTACAATCTGTCAAAATATAACTGTCAATGAATAAATAAAAAATGAAAACCAGAAGAAGTGAGAACGACCCCCAAACCAACCAAAGCCTGTGCTCGACTGCATCCCATGCCCAGCACCTACATCCCACCACCATCACTGTCACTGCCACCAGGCCCAAGAGAAAGGCTGAAGGGGATGCTAAAGGAAATAAAGCCCAGGTAAAGAATGACCCACAGAGAAGATCCAAGAGGTTGTCTGCTAAACCTGCTCCTCCAAAGCTAGAGCCTGAGCTTTAAAAAGCCCCTGCAAACAAGGGAGAGAAGGGGATGGGCGTGGTGGCTCATGCCTGTAATCCCAGACTTTGGGAGGCCAAGGTAGGCAAATCATGAAGTCAGGAGTTCAAGACCCACCTGGCCAATATGGTGAAACCCTGTCTCTACTAAAAATACAAAAAAATTAGCTGGGCATGGTGGTACGAGCCTGTAATTCCAGTTACTCGGGATATAAAAAATTAGCCAGGCATGGAGGCATGTGCCTGTAATTCCAGCTACTTAGAAGGCTAAGCCAGAAGAATTGCTTGAGCCTGGGAAGCAAAGGTTGCAGTGAGCCGAGATTGTGCCACTGCACTCCAGCTTGGGTAACAGATACCCAAAGAGAAAACGGGAAAAGCTGAGGCTGGCAAGGTGGGAAATAACCTAACCCTGCAGAAAATGGAGATGCCAAAACAGACCAGGCACAGAAAGTTGAAGGTGCTAAGAGATGCCAAGGGAAGGTGCTGGAGATGCCAAGTGCATTTTTGATAACTGTGTACTTCTGGTGATTGTACAATTTGAAATACTATTTTTAATCAAGTTTTATAAAAATGCACAATTTTGTTTTACCTTTTTTTTAAAGCTATGTTGTTAGCACACAGAACACTTCGTTGTTGTTTTGGGGGGAAGGGGTATATGTCACTAACAGAATGTCTCTGAAGCTGGATCGATGGGGGGAAAACACCTTTCCCTTCCAGTTTTAGGAGACTTCCTCTTGGCTCCCAGTAGGAGGTATTCCCTGACTTTGATACACACAGCCACCCTGGGCACAAAAGCCTTGTGGTATGGAAAAACAAAATCGGTTTTATGTCCTCATCTCCCTTTCCGTCTTTCAGCATAGCCTTAACTCCCTTAAGCCCAGACATCTGTTGGGACCTAACCCCCAATCATTGGTTAATAGTGTTTCAGGCAATCCGGACTTCCAGTGATGCCACTGAGATGGCATCTGTCAAAAGAGCAGTGGTTCCATTTCTAGACTGTGGATCTTCAGATAAATTCTGCTACTTTCACTTCACTTCCTGAAAGTCAGGGTCAGCTCATGAAAAGTTGTTAAACGACATGCTAAATGTGAAATGTCAACCCTTACTCTAAACTAGGCGTCCCCAAACTACGGCCCGTCGCATGCGGCCCCCTGAGGCCATTTATCCTGCCCCCGTGCCGCACTTCAGGAAGAGGCACCTCTTTCATTGGTGGTCAGTGAGAGGAGCACAGTATGTGGCGGCCCCCCAACGGTCTGAGGGACAGTGAACTGACCCCCTGTGTAAAAAGTTTGGGGACGCCTGCTCTGAACTTTCCCTGTTCAGAGCATCAGATGAAGACCTCACTGGGTTTTATAGTGGCTTTCTGATTTTTGGTAGTCCATTGAAGAAGGGAGTTTGAAAGTTGTTGTACACTGTTAAGGATTGTCTGCCCATATCCTGCCTAAAATACCATGACTATTTATGGGAAGTATCTTTAATAAAGCTGAATACAGTTTGGTTTGGGGAAAAAAAAGGAATATAATACTTGTATATCACATTTACGAGCTAAAAACAGAATACTGTATACCACATTCATGAGTTTTTTTCACATGTATTAAATTTCAAAGATGGATACAGATATAACTGTCCCCACATTACACGGGAAAAAACTGAGATTCACAGAATGCTTAAACAACCTGTCCATGTCAGACACTTAGTAAGTGGCTGAGCTGGGGTTGAAATTCAGTTCTTCTGACTCTGTGACCAGAATTGTCCACACATAAAACCTAGTCTTCTTTCAGAAATAAGCTCAGGTTACTCTTTTTCCAAGAACTCTTCCCTATAACAAACAAGGTTTGAAAACTCCCTCTCTGCTATTTACTGTATAACATCTATAACACATTGCACTGTAACTTATTTGCTTATATCTTATCTCTGTTGTACCTGGGAGCTCCTTGAAGACAGCAACTACACCTTACTCATCTCTGTGTATCATCAAAACCAACCTAACATAGAGGTTGATATCCATGTTGACTAAAAGAATGCATATATGCATAAGTGATTTTTTGGCTTGCTACTAAGATGCTAATCAGCAAAATATTTTGGGGAGTCATAATTAAAATTGCCTGCCAGAAACTACTAATGGCTTAACAGAGGAGTCATTAAAAACCCACATTGCTTAAAGTCTCAATCTTTCCACCATCAAACAATTAAGTCTTTTATTTCAGTTGTAAAAATCAAATGCACAAGCATTTGATACAATTTGGTTTCATACCGTTCGTTTTAGGTTATCTATAAATTAAAATTGACCAAAGGTTAATACAGAAGAAACCTGGAAGCAGAAAAACTAAGGGTCAGAAAAGCAATCATAAGGTCCTAGCTTCTCCATTTACCAATGTGATCTTCATTCATTCCAAATGAGATTCCAGGGATCTGTCATAAATCAAGTTCTGAGTCTCATTGGGTCTACTGTGTACACAGCTCCACTGACCCAGCTTTAGGCAAGGAGTATAGGAAAGCTTCATGAGAGTGGGCTGAAGTAGAGACAACACAAGGAGCAGGGAGTAAGGGACAACAACCATGATAGAAGACACTCTATTAAAACTCAGCCCAGAGCAACATGCAGTAACTGACTGGCTGGGAAATTACAGCTGTTAATAGGCCAGTCTGAAATGATGAATTCACTTGACATGTCCTTACTGATGCCTACTCTGTCCAAGGTCCCAAGATGGGCTCTGAGAATAAAATGATGATCAGATGCAACTCCTGTCCACTATAAGTGGAAGACACCAACAAATAATAAATGGATAACCACAATCAGAGTAACCCAGAGATGGGGTACCCAATCCCAACCTAGGAAATCACGGAAAACCTCCTGGAAAAAGTTACTCCTAGGATGAGTCTTAAAGGCTAAGTCAGAGTAGACCAATGCAGAGTAACAAAGAGATATCTAGGCCAAGAGAACAGCAGGCGCAAAGACAGTGAGAAAAGAGGTATTGCACATCTGAAGAACTCCAGGCACAGTACAATGCAAACTACAGGAGTACTGGAGGTAAAATGTGTAAGCCAGGAGGAAAGACAAACAATGAATGACAATGGTGAGGAAATTAGGGAGAGGATCCTGAACTACCTCAGATACCATAGTAGGAAACATGGGTCTCACCTCAAAGGTTTTAAGTCAAGAGTTTCATACTAACTCCTATCTAGGAGACAGTGTCCCTACAATGACACCTGGTTGAAGGACAGGCTTTCAGACATGCTCATTTTAAAGGGTGTAGGTTTTTTCCTTCACAATTCTACAGCCTGATCAAAATGTAAATAAACACAGAAAAATATTTTTTAAAACACTCCTTTGCTTCTGGAACAGGGTATTATGGAGAAATACTGTACCTCCTCAGGGATGATTGATCTAGTTAGAAAAAATTTTAAAAGGGATGTTTTCTAAATTCACTGTTTTTTTTTTTTGTTTTTTTTGTTTTTTGTTTTTTGTTTTTGAGACATGGTCTCTCTCTGTCACCCAGGATAGAGTGCAGTGGCGTCATCAGTGCTCCCTTTAGCCTTGACCTCCTGGGCCAAAGCGATCCTCCCACCTCAGCCTCTCAAGTAGCTGGGACCACAGGCATGTGCCATCACTCCCAGCTAATTTATTTTTATTTTTTTTTTGTAGAGATGGGAGTCTCCCTATGTTGCCCAGGCTGGTCTCGAACTCCTAGGCTCAAGTGAGCCTTGGCTTCCTAAGTGCTGGGATCACAGGTGTGAGTCACCATGCCTGGCCCACTGACATTTTTAATTGAGAAAGAACTACAAACCTCCGTGAACTCTCCAGAACAATCCAATCTGTTTCAATCAGAAACCACAAAGTTTAAAATGATGATAGGGTCCGAGCACTTTGGGAGACCAAGGCAGAGTACTGCTTGAGGCCAGGAGTTCAAGATCAGCTTGGGCAACCTAACAAGACTCCATCAAAAGAATGATGGAGAATCAAAGTCATACCATACCTCCATTGATTCACCAAGAAATCCAGGCAAATAGCCAAAGTTTGATCTTTCTTGACAAGAAGAGACCAAGTAAGCTACAACTAGAAAATAAGTCCCAAAATACAAAAACCAATAAATTCAGTGTTTTATTTCTCTAATAAAGGTGCTTTAAAAGACAAAACAAGCTGGGCTCATACCTGTAATCCCAGCACTTTGGGAGCCAAGGCGGGCGGATCACAAGGTCAGGAGTTTGAAACCAGCCTGGCCACCATGGTGAAACCCCGTCTCTACTAAAATACAAAATAGCTGGGCATGGTGGCACGCACCTGTAATCCAGGCAGAGGTTACAGTGAGCCAAGATCATACCACTGCACTCTACCCTGGGCGACACAGCAAGACTCCAACTCGGGGGGTGGGGAGGGGAAGACAAGACATTATTTCTTCTTCATGTACTAAAAGTCACAATAAATCAATACTTTTGCTCTAGAAAGATAACATTAATAACAGTTACCATTTATTGAATAATTAATACATGCCAAGCACTGTAAGTTCTCTGTAAGAATTATTCAATCCGCACAACTACATAGGAATTATGTACTATTATTACTATCCTACCCTTTTAAAGATTACAAAAATGAAACACAGAAAAATGCAGTAACACACCCAAGGTTTCATAGCTATTAACAGAATAAGCCAGAACAAAGTAGATGCAGTATGTATTTCTAAAAAGATCATTAACAGCCGGGCCCGGTGGCTCAAGCCTGTAATCCCAGGACTTTGAGAGGCCGAGGCGGGCGGATCACAAGGTCAAGAGATTGAGACCATCCCGGTCAACATGGTGAAACCCCGTCTCTACTAAAAATACAAAAAATTAGCTGGGCATGGTGGCGCATGCCTGTAATCCCAGCTACTCAGGAGGCTGAGGCAGGAGAATTGCCTGAACCCAGGAGGCAGAGGTTGCAGTGAGCTGAGATTGCGCCATTACACTCCAGCCTGGTTAACAAGAGCGAAACTCAGTCTCAAAAAAAAAAAAAAAAAAAAAATCATTAACAATCTAGGGAAAATTCACCCCATTAAATTTCTTAGACTACTAAATGTCCAAATTATTTAAATACTTTTACATTTATCATTAAGAAGACTGACCCTGGCCAGGTGTGGTGGCTCACGCCTATAATCCCAGCACTTTGGGAAGCCCAGGCAGACAAATCATGAGGTCAGGAGTTCAAGACCATTCTGCCAACATGGTGAAACCCTGTCTCTACCAAAAATACAAAAACGAGCTGGGTATAGTAGCGGGCACCTATGATCCCAGCTACTCAGAAAGCTGAGGCAGGAGAATCGCTGGTACCTGGAAGGCAGAGGCTGCAGTGAGCCGAGATCACGCCACTGCACTCCAGCCTGGGCAACAGAGCGAGACTCTGTCTCAAAAAAAGAAAAAAAGGAGATTGACCCCTTCCCCATAGCAACAAATGGTGACCAGAGCCTAGTGAACAAAACCAAAACCACTGCATTACTCTATAGTTTGTAGTACCAACATACACAAAAGCTCCAAGTGAGTGAGTTACATCCTCCTTTGTGAAAACTGGTTCACTCACTTAGCACTGGCTCAATCACTCCACAAAAATGTACTAAGCCCCTGCTAGGTTCCAAGTATCAGGGATATACAAATAATTAGTGTAACTGTCTCTGGAAGGCAGCATTGCACACAGGAAAAAGCACGCATAGGTTTTGGAGGCAGAAAAGTCTGGGGACAAATACCACCCTAGTCACTTACTGGCTGATGGGCCTGCACAGACTCAACATCACTGAGCCTCTGTTTTCTTACACATAAAATAAGTATGGTGACCACAGAGGGTGCAGTGACATACACCTGTAGTCCCAGCCATACAACCGGCTGAGGCAGGATGATCACTTAAGGCCAGGAGTTCAAGACCAGCCTGGATAACACAGTAAGACCCCATCTCAAAAAATAAAAAATCATCATCATCACATTTTTAAATGTCTAAAACTGAAAAATACGGCCTCATACACACAGAAAAATTGTCAGGTTTAAGTAAGATAACAGGACCTAGCATAATGTCGTACACATTAATGAATGTTAACTCCCCACCCCCAGAACAAGGGTTCCAGGCTATACAGGGGTGTTAATTGGGAGATAAAACAATGTTTAGCACTATGACTTGTCTAGATTACCTCTTTCTCCATTCTCCTCTGTCCAATGACAGTGAAAAACTAAAGTCACTATACAAGATTATTTGCCTATGGCTTCATCTATACCTTTGTCTTTTTCTACTGTAAATGTTCCAGGCTAAGGGTAGGGTGACCTAATATACCTAAAAAACCACTCTTATGCATAGCTATGGATTGTTCTCTAAAAGTCACTTCACACATTTCCTTAACCACAAAGTGAAGAAAAGTAAACACCAAGCCCAATGAATTTTCTAACATCCTGATGAAGCTGTGAAACTGTTCAACTCTAAAGTTTTTTCTATTCTACTAAGGCAAAGAAAAAACTGCATTCACATTGGCTTTCAAAACAGTATTTTTAGCAAAGGTTTGACAAAAATCAGTTATTCCCCCAATAAAAAATAAGCAAAGCCTAGAAACATAATTATATCAATAAATAAAAATATATCATCCAATACTGAATCAAGGCAGGGACACCAAACTGTAACAGTATCATTGCATTCTTCATGGACATGTTAAAAAACAAAATAAAACAACCAAAAAAAACCTAGTTTCAGTTTCATTAAGAAATGTTCTTGCAAGACATGATGGCTCATGCCCAGTAATCCCAGCACTTAGGGAAGCTGAGGTGGGTGGACCACCTGAGGTCAAGAGTTCAAGACCAGCCTGGCCAACATGGCAAAACCCCATTTCTACTGAAAATACAAAAATTAGCCGGTCATGATTTTGGGCACCTGTAATCCCAGCTACTCAGGAGGCTGAGGCAGGAGAATCACCTGAACCCAGGAGGCAGAGGTTGCAGTGAGCCAGGATCGCACCATTGCACTCCAGCCAGGGTGACACTGTGAGACTCAGTCTCAAAAAAAAAAAAGAATGTTCTTGATGAAGTCATAAAAATTATTAATTTTACCAGGCACAGTGGTGCAGAGCTGTAGTCCAGCTACTAGAGAGGCTGAAGCAGGAGGAGCACTTGATGCCAGGAGTTCAAGACCAGACTGGGCAACACAGTGAAACTCAATCTCAAAAAAATAAAAGTATTAATTTTACTAAATCTTAATCTTTAATTATACATCTTTTTCATATTCTGTGTGAAGAAATAGAAAAATGGAATGTACACATAAAGCATTTCTTTTTTTTTTTTTTTTTTTTTGGAGATGGAGTCCAACTCTGTCAACCAGGCTGAAGGGCAGTCATGTGATCTCGGCTCATTGCAATCTCTGCCTCCCCAGTTCAAGTGATTCTCCTGCCTCAGCCTCCCAAGCAGCTGGGATTACAGGTGTGTGCCACCATGCCCAGCAAATTTTTGCATTTTTAGTAGAGACAGGGTTTCACCATATTAGCCAAGCTGGTCTCAAACTCCTGACCTCAGGTGATCCATTTGCCTCAGCCTCCTAAAGTGCTGGGATTACAGAGGTGAGCCACTACACCCACCTCATATAAAGCATTTCTGCTGCATATTAAGGTACAAAAATTGTCTCAAAGAAAAGCACTAAAGCACTTGTGCAATTGAGTTGCAAGCTGTACTAGCTGCTTTTTTTCACAAACACCATTTTTACTTGAAAAAATGACTGGCAGAAAAATTATGATTATTCAGACTTGGATGTTTGGCAGACAATTTTTGAAAATGAACAATGTGAGACTGTCACTTCAAGGAAAACAACTGTCAGTACTGGTTGCCAATGATAAAATTTGAGCTTTCAAGTGAAAATTAGAAAAGACTTGTCTGATGAGATCAGTGGTGATATTAACAAATGTGGTTTCTTAAACATTATACAATTCAGAAGATCTGCACATGGCCAGGTGCGATGACCCACATCTGTAATTCCAGCACTTTGGGAGGCTGAGGTGGGGAGATCACTCGAGCCCAGGAGTTGGAGACCAGCCTGGACAACACAGTGAAATCCCATCTCTACAAAAAATACAAAAACTGGCCACGCTCAGTGGCTCATGCCTGTAATGCCAGCACTTTGGTAGGCTGAGGTAAGCAGATCACCTGAGATTGGCAGTTGGAGACCAGCCTGATCAACGTGGAGAAACCTCATCTCTACCAAAAATACCAAAAAATTAGCCGGGCATGGTGGTGCATGCCTGTAATCCCAGTTACTCAGGAGGCTGAGGCAGGAGAATCACTTGAACCCAGGAGGCGGAGGTTGCAGTGAGCTGAGATTGTGCCATTTCACTCGAGCCTGGGCAACAAGAGCAAAACTCTCGTCTCAAAAAAAAAAAAAAAAAAAAAAAATTAGCAGGACATGGTGGCCTGCACCTGTAGTCTCAGCTACTCGGGAGGTTGAGGTGGCAGGATTACATGATCACATGATCCCAGGAGGTTCAGGCCAAAGTGAGTCATGAATGGATCACTGTACTCCAGTGTGAAACCAGGTCTCAAAAAGATGCTCCACATAACTCAGTGATATAGACTGAACTGCCTCCCCTCAAAATTAATAAATTGAAGCCCTATTCCTCAATGTGATAGTATCTGGAAATGGATCCTTTGGGAGATAATGAGGTTTAGATGATTTATAATTAGGTTTAGATGAGGTCATAAGGGTGGGGCTGCCATGATGGGATTAGTGCCTTTAAAAAGAGACGCCAGAGTTTGCCTGTTCACTCGCACTTATTCTCTTTCTCCCTCTCTCTTCTCCCTCTCCAATCCACCATGTGAGGAAATAGGCCATGCTGAAACAAAAATTGGCCATGCTGAAACACTGATCTTGGACTTCTTTCTACCCTGCAGCACTGGGAGAAAATAAATTTCTGTTGTTTAAACCACCCAGTTTATGGTATTTTGTTAAGGCAGCCTGAGCAGACTAATATACTCAGTGAACCAATATTTTCCAAATGACCAATGCATATTACTACAATAATTATGCATGGATAAAAGATCTATTTAAAGTATAGAATAGACCAATGGTTTTTCTTGGAGAAATAAACAAATTTTAAAATAATGAAAAAAAACAGACCAATGGATTTTAATGTAACAGAGCATGAAAAGATCTGTGATATGGTTCAGACTGTACAAGGCAATGAATCTTAACAAACTGCCAACTGTCAAGTTTCGATGTAACACAGACATCCAACCTTTGGCTTCCCTGGGCCACACTGGAAGAAAAATTGTCTTGGGCCTCACACAATACACTAACACTAATGATAGATAATGAGCTTAAAAAAAAAAGTGTGTATAATTTTCATGATATCCACCACAGATAAGCAAAAAAGTCCTCACATTCAAAGGGCTGCACATGACTGGTGTAGTATCAAAGAGAAATATCCACAATTAAATAAAATTAAAAACATTCTTTCTTTTCCAATTACCTATCTATGTGGAACTGGATTTTCTTTATATTCCATCCAAGACAACAAACTGCAACAGACTGAATGCAGAGGCAGATCCAATAAGATACTCAAGAAATTTTTTTTTTTTTTTTTTTTTTTGAGACGGAGTTTCGCTCTTGTTACCCAGGCTGGAGTGCAATGGCGCGATCTCGGCTCACCGCAACCTCCGCCTCCTGGGTTCAGGCAATTCTCCTGCCTCAGCCTCCTGAGTAGCTGGGATTACAGGCACGTGCCACCATGCCCAGCTAATTTTTTGTATTTTTAGTAGAGATGGGGTTTTACCATGTTGACCAGGATGATCTCGATCTCTCGACCTCGTGATCCACCCGCCTCGGCCTCCCAAAGTGCTGGGAAGGAAAGAAAATTTTTTAAATGTAAAATATTATTCGAATTTTTTTCACTTAGAATAATATATGTGTTTTCATTAGAATATGCTAACACAGCTGAGGACAGTGGCTCATGCCTGTAATTCCAGTACTTTGGGAGGCTGAGGCAGGAGAATTGCTTGAACATAAGAGTTCGTGACCAGCCTGGGCAACAGGGCGAGATCCTGTCTCTACAAAAAAAATTTAAATAGTTAGGCATAGTGGCACATACCTGTAGCCCTAGCTACTTGGGAGTCTAAGGTGGAAGGATCACTTCAGCCTAGTAGGTCAAGGCTACAGTGAGCCATGACTGCACCACTGCAAGCAAAAGTTCTTTGGAGTCTTCAATAAGTTTGAATGTGAAGACACCAAAATGTTTGAGAATTGTTGCTACACAGCAGTAAACAAGAACAGACTATACCTACATACAAGAACATAAATGAGGTCAGGCGCGGTGGCTCAAGCCTGTAATCCCAGCACTTTGGGAGGCTGAGGCGGGTGGATCATGAGGTCGAGAGATCGAGACCATCCTGGTCAACATGGTGAAACCCCGTCTCTATTAAAAATACAAAAAATTAGCTGGGCATGGTGGCTCGTGCCTGTAATCCCAGCTACTCAGGAGGCTAAGGCAGGAGAATTGCCTGAACCCAGGAGGCGGAGGTTGCGGTGAGCCGAGATCACGCCATTGCACTCCAGCCTGGGTAACAAGAGCAAAACTCTGTCTCAAAAAAAAAAAACAACAACAACATAAATGAATCTCACAAATACATTGCATGTAAAAAGCCAGTCATGCCTTATAAAACATCATAAACAGGCAAAAATAATCAACAGTATTGAAAGTTGTTGGTTTTCTTGGAGGAGGGGATGTTTCCTTTCTTGATCTGAATGTTGGTTATACTTTTTGTGCATTTTTTCTACATGTTATACATACCTCAATTGAATTTAATGTATATTTTCTATATGAATATACACACATCTGCCTTATGCTCACCTACAGAAGTTTTGCTAACACTGACTGGTCCAGAGTAGAACTGACTCATCTCTTTTTTAAACAGCTCCTCAGATGATTCTAAAGAGCAGCCAGATACTACCTGTTTAAGCAGGTTAAAAACTACTGATTTAGGCTGGGTATGGTGGCTCCCAACTATAATCCCAGCACATTGGGAGGCTGAGGTGGGCAGATCGTCTGAGGTCAGGTGTTTGAGACCAGCCTGGCCAACAAGGTGAAACCCCAGCTCTACCAGAAATGCAATTAGCCAGGTGTGATGGCACACACCTGTGGTCCTAGCTACTTGAAAGGCTGAGGCAGGAGAATTGCTTGAACCTGGGAAGAGGAGGTTTCAGTGAGCCAAGATTGCACCATACTCTAGGCTGGGACACAAAGCAAGACTGTCTCGAAAAAAAAAAAAAAAAAAAAAACTACTGATTTAACAGTTTAAAAACAGGAAGACTTACATGCAGTACAACAAAAAGAACAATGGCTCTGGAGCAAGGCAGATCAGGTTTTTTAATAGGAGCTTTTCTTCTCTTTCTAGCTATGTAAACAAATACAAACTAGTTAATCACTATATGCCTCAGTTGCTTCAGTTTCTTCTTCTGTAAAATGATCACAATTCCTCATACAGGAGAAATATGACAATTCTATCTGTAAGGAAGAGAAAGCATCCAGCATATTGCCTGCCATAGATACTCAAATGTTAGGTACCTTTTGTCTTTCCTTAAGAACTCCCTTCTTAAGGCCTGACACAAATTACCATCTTGAATCTTTTTATTTATTTGTTTATTTGTTGAGACATAGTCTTGCCCACACTAGAGGGCAGTGGTATGATCATAGCTCACTGTAGCCTCAAATTCCCAGGCTCAAGTGATCCTCCCACCTCAGCCTCTAAAATAGTTAGAAACATAGGTGCATGCCATCACATCCAGCTAATTTTTTTATTTTGTGTAGAGACTGCATCTCACAATGTTGATGAGATTAGTCTTGAACTCCTGGGCTCAAGTGATCCTCCCACCTTAGGAGTGATCCTCCCAAAGTGCTGAGATTACAGGTGTGAGCCACTGCACACAGCTACCCTCTTAGATACTTAATTTCTTCATCCTTAAAATGAAAACAGTACCACATGACCAACCTAAGAACTACAGATCAAACAAAATGGTCTCTATATTTTCGTAAGCATAAATAGCATAATTGTTATTTACTCATAGAGACATGTGCTATCAACTCAAAAGAAAAGACAGAGGAAGACACAAAAGACAGAAGACTAAAATACTAAGAAAATTATAAAAACAGAGGCTAGAAAAGAAATATGAGCATTAGCAGAAATCATCAAGCTTGAGGAACATGATCAGAAGGCAAATCAAGATCATAGTCTCAAGTCAGCCAAGTATTGAAGTTTATTGTGAAAAATATATCATTTCAGGATTCCTTCAAAATGTCTATATCTAAGAAAAAGCACAACCTATATCATAATAAAACAGGCATATTCTGAAAGGACCCAGACATCTGCCTAACTGGCAGGAAAAAGTGGTATATTGGAACTTTATAAACTAAGATTTTCTAACTGTCTTCTTACAGAGACTAATGGCTCATTTAATAAAATGTTAAACTTTTAGATAAGTGTAATTTGACAAAAAAATTTGACACAGTTGTTTTTCGATGCTAAAGACATGCGTAACTGGCCAAGGAACTAAATTTAACAAAATAAAGCAAGAAATATGAACTTGGTTTAGTCTCTTTGCTCTTCAATATTCTATAACTTTGAGTTGATTCTGTTAATATACCAGAAGTTAGCAGGTTATGGCCCGCCTATGTCCTATTTTTGTACAGCCTGTGAGTTTTTACATTCTTAAAATCACATAAAAGGAGGAGAAAGAGAAGGGGTGGGAGAAGAAGGAATGGGGAGAAGAAGCAAGAGGAAGGGCTGGCAGAAGGAGAAAAATGGGGAGAAAGACAGGGAGATGAAAGGGAAGAGGAGTGAAAGGGAAGAGAAAGAACAACAGAGGCCACATGTGGCATCAAATATTTTCTACAAAAAGCATTTGCCAGCCAGGCATGATGGCACATGCCTGCATTTGGAAGCACTTTCAGAGGCCAAGGCAAGAGGATCACTTGACCAGGACAATATAGTGAGACCCTGTCTCTAAAAAATATATATATATATTACTGGGGAATGGGACTAAAAACACTTTTGCTTCTTTTTACTTTTTGTAATTTCCAGTTTCTATCATGAGCAGACATTATTTAATGGTGGAAGAAATAATTTTTTTTTAACTTAAAAAATAAGAATAAAGCAAGTCAGAATATTTACCCTATAATTCTATTTATAAACAGTTGCAAAGGTAAAAAAACTACACTGTTTAGGGATATGCACATATTTGGTAAAAGTATAAAGAAAAGCAAAGAAATTATTCACATAAAATTTAGGAAACTCTTTACCTCTGAGGGAGAGAGAAGGTGGGAGATTCAATTAAGTAGGACCTCACAAGAGACTTTCAAGGTACTAGAAATCTTTTGTTAAGCTGGGTAACAAGTAGAAAAGTCTTCAATTTGTTATTCTTTAAATCAGGTGTCCCCAAACTTTTTACACAGGGGGCCAGTTCACTGTCCCTCAGACAGTTGGAGGGCCGCCACATACTGGGCTCCTCTCACTGACCACCAATGAAAGAGGTGTCCCGCCCGGCGCGGTGGCTCAAGCCTGTAATCCCAGCACTTTGGGAGGTCGAGGCGGGTGGATCACGAGGTCAAGAGATCGAGACCAACCTGGTCAACATGGTGAAATCCTGTCTCTACTAAAAATACAAAAAATTAGCTGGGCACGGTGGCACGTGCCTATAATCCCAGCTACTCAGAAGGCTGAGGCAGAAGAATTGCCTGAACCTAGGAGGCGGAGGTTGCGGTGAGCCGAGATTGCGCCATTGCACTCCAGCCTGGGTAACAGGAGAAAAACTCCATCTCAAAAAAAAAAAAAAAAAAAAAAAAGAGGTGTCCCTTCCTGAAGTGCGCAGGGGGCCGGATAAATGGCCTCAGGGGGCCACACGCGGCCCATGGGCCGTAGTTTGGGGATGCCTGCTTTAAATTGTGGGTTTATGTTAAACATACTTTCATACATAGGACATATTTTGCAACTTAAAAAAAGGATATAAATGGGGTTGACAAATGAGAATTTGGAGGCTGTAACCCAGACTTTTCCATTTACTGACTGTGTAACCTTAAGTCATTTAACCTCTCAGAGCATAATTTTTCTTTTTATTTGATTAATGAGGAAGCTAACAGCTAACATCTGTTTAGGACTTTGCCTGGCATTTAAAGAACTGTTT
The DNA here is from genome assembly GCF_048565385.1 of Saimiri boliviensis. Taxonomy (NCBI): domain Eukaryota; kingdom Metazoa; phylum Chordata; class Mammalia; order Primates; family Cebidae; genus Saimiri; species Saimiri boliviensis. The sequence continues at coordinate 71,996,177 of NC_133454.1, read as the reverse complement.
AAAGTTCCTAGACTGTAAACATCCAAATATGCATAAGATCATAATACAAAGTAATACCTTATTAATAAATACCATAAAACTAAGAACTCATCAGCCAGGCACACAAGGCTATTCAACATTCTAGCCTCTGCCTATCTTTCTAACAATAATGGCAACAACTAATATTTTTTTAATGTGTACTACATAACATATGGTGTTAAACGCTTCCCATTATCTTATTTAACCCTCAAAACAATCCTATGATATTAATTCTATTATCCCCACTTACAGATGAGCCCATTGTGCCCAACGTCATACAGCAGTAGTAAGTAGTAGTAAGACAGACTTCAAAACCCATACTTAACCATAGCACTTAACCACAGCATTTTGCCTCACTTTTCTCACTATATTTAAATTGTCCATCTTTCCCATGACACTGAAAGCTCCTTGACAACTGCTTTCTGTTCACTTTCATTTTCCCCTGGCACTTAGCAGATATTCATTAAATAAATAGTGAATAGATATTTCATATATATACAGTGTCTTCAGTACATGAACTGGTTTGCTCCCCTTGACAGCATTCTGAAGTATGAAAGTTTGATTTTGAGAAAGGGTCTCACTCTGTAACCCAGACTGTAGTAAAGAGAAGCAAGATCATGGCTCACTGCACCCTTGACCTCCCTAGCTCAAGCAATCCTCCCACCTCCCTCCTGAGTATCTGGGACTAAAGGTATATGCTATCACGCCAGCTAATTTTTTTTATTTTTTGTAGAGAGAGGGTCTCCATATGTTGCCCTGACTGTTCTCAAACTCCTAGGCTCAAGCAATTCTCCTGGCTCAGCCTCCCAAAGTCTGCGATTATGGGTGTGAGCCACTGTGCCTGGCTAGTTTTTTTGGTTTTTGAGGTTTGTGTATGTGTGTATTTTTACCTTTTTAACCAAATTGAAGTGTACAATTCAGCGGTATTAAGCATGTTCACAATGTTGTGCAACCATTACCACCAGATATAAAAGGTTTGTTTTTTTGGTTTTTTTTTTTTTTTTTTTTTTTTTGAAACAGTTTTGCTCTTGTTGCCCAGGCTGGAGTGCAATGGCACGATCTTGGCTCACTGCAACCTCCACCTCCCAGGTTCTAGCAATTCTCCTGCCTCAGCTTCCCAAGCAGCTGGGATTACAGATGCCCACCACCATGACTGGCTAATTTTTGTATTCTTAGTAGAGACAGGGTTTCATCATGTTGGCCATGCTGGTCTCAAACTCCTGATCTCAAGCGATCTGCCCGCCTCGGCCTCCCAAAGTGCTGGGACTTACAGGCATGAGCCACCTCACCGGGCCATATGAAATGCTTTAAATGACTTAGCTGTAATCACTCAGCTTTCAAGTAGTAGAACTGAGATTTGAATCTGGGACTCTTGACTCCTAAACTCACGGGCTATTCATTCCACCAAGGCTTCTGTCTACCAATACCTCCATCTGCTCTCTTCTCACCAGGGTATCTGAAGGATCAAATGAGGTAAAGATACAAAAACATTACTACTGCATAGGTGACCACACTGTGGAAAAAAAAATCCATGAGCACATTTCTCCCAGGCAATTACTTTTCGTTTTGAGCTTTCAAAAGCTAGAGCTTTAATATAAACATCTCACCTCTAGACCAAGCCTGCAAATCTGCAAAAACAATGTCTAGACCCCAGAGTAAAGTTAGAGAGAAATGCTTGCATTAGATTACAGTCTCATTGAATTACAGGTAACTGCTCAAACCTGATTTTTATTGTAATACAGAAAGCTTCCTTATTACAAAACACTTTCAATTCAAAGGTTAAGTCCAACTTTCCACCATTCTGCCCATTTTGGAGCTTAAAAAAAAGTATTCTAAATGGATATTTTTATGTGCTCAATTGTGAAAGCCAAGGAAAACGGTTTGTGAGCTAAACTCTGAAGCTTGAACAAAAACAAAAAGAATTATTTTGATCCCAACGGTGCCAATTTTGTCTTCTTTACATCCCTCCTCATTTTTTTTCAGTCTAAGCTTTAATCAACAGCCACTTTATGTTTAACATATCATCACAATTAATGCAATTAGGTCCAGAAAACTGTTTCTCTAAAGATGTTCCCTCCATTTACATTCCTCTGTACCTTCCATTATCACTGTTCTGCCATAAGAATGAGCATATCATTAAGGTTTAAATCGAATTTCTGATGAATAGATGGAGATACTGTTTCTCTAGTTAATACAATGCACCTACATCAACATCATTCCCTAAAAAAATAAAAATGACTCAATATGCTTTATTTATTCACATCTGACAGAATTCTGATCACCTGAATTCCTTTGGAAGAAAATTCAATCTTTAGAAATACAATCCAATTATTTTTAAATCTTATCAATGCCAAAAAACAATCATATGAAAAACTCCAGCAGTACCAAACCATCTCACCAATGAATATTTATGACATTTCCATATTTCCTGTCTTCTCTGTTTACATAAAGCAGTGGTGCCAAGACTCATCTCAGGATTATTAGCCTGCAATACAATGATGGGCCTAATTGCCTTGCAAACCAGGACACTAAAAAATGGCATCTTCAAGCAATCAGTTCAACCCCCTAATTTTAAGAGGGGGTAAAAAAGGCCCAAGCTCTTTTTGCCTATGTGCACGTTGACTACCTACAAAACAAATTCAGCCACATATTTTTCAGGCTCACTCATTAGTTCTCGAGCAAGGAATGAACCCTTAACAATCTCAAGCTCACCAAATCTATTTAAATTTCAAATTCCAGGTATAGTTTTTAAACACACCGGGAGGAGAGGGGAAAGGAGAAGGCAGAGACATCAAACAGAAAGATACCTATTACATTCCAGTTTATATTCTCCCCACCTTTAGTTTGGAAGTATGCTTTTTTCCCCCAACTTTCTTTTTATGATCTACAAATAACAGAAGACACCCTCCCCTCCTTAATTCTACCTTAATTAAAGTCCCTTTCAACTTTACCCTTTGGGCTGACTTGACTTCCAAATTATACTAATATAAATAAAACAAAAAGATCAAATGAACAGCTTAAAATGGCCCCTAAGAATGAGAAGGTCTCTTCTGTCTTTGCTGCAAAGTCCCCTCTAACAGCCTTACTGCCTCTCCCCCAACCACAGCCACCAAAGCTGTCCATTTAAGTATTCCAACCCTTAACCCTCACGTGTCTCCTGGAGGTCATCCCAATCCTTCACATCCAAAATATCCAACCCACTTCCCCCTCCCCACCACAGCTCACTGTCCCTCTCCATCCTCTCTGCCCCATCCATACCAGGTCTCCCACTCCTTAAATTTGCCCTGTGCCACTTCACCGTCAGCAACCATCTCTCCAGGCCTACCAGCTCATCTCTGAAAGTCCTTCTCCAAACTCCCTCTGCCACCTTGGCCAAGGAACATTTTCTTCAAGATACCATCCCCCAACTTTGCTCACCACCTGCCGCTATCCTTTCAATGAATGCAGCCCAGGGATGTTTTATGTGCCCTCTGCCTTGACCCTGCAACCAAGGATCCACCATGCCCTTTCCAGTGATTGAAAGATCCTAAATCCAACCCACTGTGCCCCTCATTCCATTTCCATCCCTGTTCTCCCATTTCAGACATGACTTCCAATTTGACCCCTTCTTGCCAGCTCACCATGACACTCCCCTCATTGAATGTCCCACCTCCACTAACTCCTATTCCAACCTCGATCAGCCCACCCCAGGAAACCCCCAAATTGCACTTCTCTGCTCTATCCTAACCCATGCTATTCTGTAAGTCTCCACAAATTCCACCAGCCCCAGATAACAAACACCCACTTCAAGCTCAGGTCGCAACACCTGCCAAGCCCCTCACCCCCAGCTCCTGTTACCTCCATCATCCTGCTCCAGATCCACCCCAATTCCATCCTCCTGAATTAACACTCCGCAGGGTCCTATCCAACCAGATGCAGGTCCTATCCTGTTATCTGCTACTCACTCTCCACTGAAATCATTCTCCTACCCCTCACCCCAGCTCAGATCCGAAGCTGTCAACTGCTCCAGGCCAACCCCAAATCACCACCCTCATTCAGTCCCCTCCCTCATTAGAAGCCATCCCACCCTAGTCTCATCTTCCGCCTCGCCCCAAGACCATCCCGAATTCCAATCCGACGCCCCCACCCCACTCTCCGGTCCCAGGTTGGATTATTCTCCATCAAAAGTCCTCCTCCCTCGTCGCCCGCCCCCCAACCTGCTTGGGTCCCACCCTCACCCCACCCCCAGCCAGCGTCTGGACAAGTCTCCCCCGCCAGCCCGCTGTTCCATCGCTACCTCAACCCCCTCCCCCCAACCTGCGCGGGGGCTCCGCAGCCCCCACTCTCATTCTCGCCAGCACAACCGGCCCAGGCTCAGGACGAGCGGATCGGGCGGCGGAGGGAGTCTCCTCACCGGCTAGCAGCTGCAGGCGAAAACGGCGGCGGTGGCTGCTGAGGCGGCGATGCCCTTGTCTTCTCCGAAGGCTTCGACGGCGACGCTCTCGCTCCCTCGCCCGTATCCAGTAGGGTGGAGGATGGCGCGCGGGGACCGAAGCCTCCTCCTCCTCAGCGACTCGGCTCTGAATCCTCTGCAGTAGCCGCCGAGGAGCCCGACGGGTTGGGGGGAAGGGACGCTCGGCTGCGGGCGAGGGAGGAGGAGGCGGAGGGAGGAGGCGGGGGACCGCTGAGAAGGGCGGGGAAGGAGGAGCCGGCGCGGCGCCGCAACACGTCCCACAGCCTCAGAGCGCCCGGACCACAACTCCCGGCATGCCCTGCTTTGGACTGAGCGCGGCCTGCGCCTCCCGCCTCGAACCCGGTACAGAGGGGCCGCGCCCTCTCCGGTCAAGGACAATGGAATAAAGCCAACCATCCGCTGGCAGATGTTGTAGGCTCAAAGACCACCTGTGAGGAAAGTCAGGTCGCCCGAGGCCCCATCCCCAAGGGGTAGTGCTCGCAGTGTCTCCATCTTCTTTGCATAGACACACACATTCCCTCTCTTCCGTCTCTCGCTCTCTCTCTCTCCTTCTCTCTCGACTACACCTCCCAGCATGCCTCTCAGCGTCCCACCCTCCTTCCGGACCCTTCTCAGACCCGGTACTACACTTCCCAGGGAGTGTGTTCCCTGCGAAATGCTGGGAGATGAAGTTCTTGGTTCTTCCTCCATATTAAGAAAAAGAAGAGAAAGAGAGGAAAAAGGGAAGGAATATGCCAGCCTACCGAGGATGGGCCTTGATGGGCTAGATCACCTATGATTCTGTTCATCCATCGCCATCTCCGTTGCAGCTGTCTCTCACCAGAACTAATGCCGGAGCTTCCTCGCGGGTCTCCCTGCAAATTTGAGGACAATTCGGCAACTTGAATCCAAACGTACAAAGGGCATACTTCTTGACCCAGCTTCATTACTTTTAAGATTTACCTTAAAAAGATAATCGAACAATTTCGAAAAGATTAATGCACAAAGTTGTTATATGAGGTAGTTAATTATGGGGGGGAGTAAATGTTCATCAGCAGGGTGCTGCTTAAATAAAGTGTTACATATACATACAGTGCAGTACTAAGGAGCCATTTAAAATGATGATATAGATCTATTTATTGACGTGAAAAGCTATTTACAATTTATTCTTGAGGGGAAAAAATTGATTACAGAACAGCATGTCTAGACAGGTTAAATTTATCTGAGGTTTGACACAATATTCTATAGACATGGAGAGATTTCAGAAAAGCGGTTCCCCAAAAATATTAGCAATTATTATCTTAAAGGAAAGGGTGTCAGATTGCACGTTATTATTATTATTATTATTATTATTTTGAGACGGAATCTTGCTCTGTCGCCAGGCTGGAGAGCAGTGGCACGATCTCGGCTCACTGCAACGTCTATCTCCAGTGTCCAAGCGATTCTCCTGCCTCAGCCTCTGGAGTAGCTGGGACTACAGGTGTGCACCACCACGCCCAGCTAATTTTTGTATTTTTGTTGAGATGGGGTTTCACCATGTTGGCCGCGATGTTCTCATCTCTTGACATTGTGATCCGCCCACCTCTGCCTCCCAAAGTCCTGGGATTATAGGCGTGAGCCACCGCCCCGGCTGCAATTTTTATTTTCGTATTGTTTCAATTGTTTAAAAGGAACACATAACTTTTTTTTTTTTTTTTTTTTTTTTTTTTTTGTAGAAGACGTCATCTCACTATATTGCCCAGGCTGGTCTCAAACTCCTGGCCTCAACTCCAGCCTTTGTTTATTGCCTAGACACTTTCCATGCTTCTCATTGCCTCATTCGTGCTTCAGCACTGTGTCTGCCTGGTTTGTGCCTGAGCTCAACAGTTCCATTATTAAAACAAATAATAGTGGTCACTTCCTACTCATAAAGTTGGAAGGGAGAATTTTCTCAATTTTCAATGTGTCTTCTCAAAATCTGTCCTTTTCTGGTCTTTCCACACCCATTTTCTCCTTTTCTCTTACTCATTCTTCAAACTGAAGCCAAAGTCCTACCTTTCCTAGAACATATTTTAGACACACTGATTTTCCTTATATCTGAATTCTTTTTTTTTTTTTTTTTTTTTTTTTTTTTTTTTTTTTTTTGAGATGGAGTTTCACTCTTGTTACCCAGGCTGGAGTGCAATGGTGCGATCTCGGCTCACCGCAACCTCCACCTCCTGGGTTCAGGCAATTCTCCTGCCTCAGCCTCCTGAGTAGCTGGGATTACAGGCATGCACCACCATGCCCAGGTAATGTTTTGTATATTTAGCAGAGACGGCGTTTCACCATGTTGACCAGGATGATCTCGATCTCTTGACCTTGTGATCCACCCACCTTGGCCTCCCAAAGTGCTGGGATTACAGGCTTGAGCCACGGCACCCGGCCCCTTATATCTGAATTCTTATAGCAGTGGTTTCTAATCTGTCAACCAGAGATCATGGTGGGGAAAGGGAGTGAAGAGAGAGGAACAGAGTCATTGTAAAGGGTCTATGAAACTCTGCTTACACAAAGCATGATCTGTAGCCTGAATATATGTCTTGCATTTAAGTTTTTTTGTTCTTCGGACACCTATGTCCCACTCTTCTAGAATACAGAATGTATTATCAGATTATTTTTGATTTAACAATGTTTTTTCTTTAAGCTCTGTTTAACTTGATGTTTTCTTTTCTTTTTTCATTTTTTGAGACAGAGTCCAGTGGCTCACACCTGTAATCTCAACACTTTGGGAGGACAAGGTGGGTGGATCACGAGGTCGGGAGTTCGAAACCAGCCTGACCAACATGGTGAAAACCTGTCTCTACTAAAAATACAAAAATTAGCCAGGCATGGTGATGTGCACTTATAATCCCAGATACTCAGGAGGCTGAGGCAGGAGAATCACTTGAACCTGAGAGACAGAGGTTGCACTGAGCCAAGATCACGTCACTGCACTACAACCTGGGCAACAGAACGAGCCTCCATCTCAAAAAAAAAAAAAAAAAAGAGAGAGAGAGAGAGACAGACTCTCACTCTGTTGCCCAGGCTAAAGTTCAGTGGCATGATCACAGCTCACTGCAGCAGTGACTCCTTGGTTACAGGTGATGCTCCCACCTCATCCTCCCAATTACCAGGGACTACAGGCACCACCATGCCTGGCTAATTTTTCTTTTTCTTTCTTTTTATTTTTTCTTATAGAGACAGGGTTTCATCATGTTGCCCAAGGTGGTCTCAAACTCCTGGGCTCAAGTGATCTTCTCACTTCAGCCTCCCAAAGTGCTGAGATTACAGGCATGAGCCACTGCATCCAACAGGACTTGATATTTTCAATTTTATATGCCATTTTTCTTGGTGTTCTGTAAGAAGCACCAGGACACTTTAGTTCTACTATAGGCCTATAGGAAAAATCCCAGGTTGCTTAGCTCAGAGGATGACTTAGTCCCCATCCTGCTGCAGCCTCTCTAGCTTCACCCCACCTCACTGTAGTCAGACTTCTGTCCCTCAGGACTCACTGTCCTCAAATACACCAGGCACTGTCTTTTCCAGACTGCCTATCTCCCTTTACATCCTATTTTCACAGCCTTAAAATCTCAGCTCCCCCCCCTCCACTTCTCCCTTTTCTGAGAATAATGAGAAAGATACCTATCATATGTTGGCTATGTGACAACCAAGTCCCTTTTTAGTGTTACACTGACCTTCCCCTCTTCTAAACCCCATCTGCACTTCTTCTCTTCCATTTCCCCACTTCTTTCTCCTAGTGGCAAAAAGTAGGGGCTGGGCAGTCAAAATTAGAGGGGTTCTGGTCTATCCAGCAAGTAAAGCATTATCTGAGTTAGGTGAATAAATAGATATGAGAAGCTTACTGGACTAGTAATCTGGGAATCAAATCCTAAATTAGACCTTGCCATGAATGTGATGGGTGACCTTTAGTAAGTCCCTTAACTTTTCAAAATCTCAGTGTCTGTAATACATCCACAAAATGGAAGGAATGGGTCCTGCCTGCCCTGCCACCTCATAAGGTTATTAGGAGAATCCAATAAAACAATGGGTATAAAAGTGCTTTGAAGACTGTAAAATGCCACTTACAGTCCAAGCCTTTCATCTCACCATTTGAGAATTCTCTCTCCAAATCCCTGCAAAATCATGGCATGTAAACTTTCAACTCTGAATTATTTCAACATTAATGAATTTATGAAAGTTTTAAAGAAATTAACTCGATTAAACCAATTTAATTTCTGGATAAATTTTTGATATAGCACAGTTAAGTGATTTATAACTTTTAAAGATATTTTCCTATACTGAATTTTTATCAAGGTATATTCTTTAGCAGCTCAGTACAGTGGTTCATGCCTATAATCCCAGCACTTTGGGAAGCCAAGACAGAAGGATCGCTTGAGGCCAGAAATTCAAGACCACCCTGGACAACATAGTGAGACCCCCATCTCTTCAAAAAATAGAAAAATTGGGCTTGGCATGGTGCCTCACGCCTATAATCCAAGCACTTTGGGAGGCCAAGACAAGCAGATCACTTGAGGTCAGGAGTTCGAAACCAGCCTGGCCAACATGGTGAAACCCTGTCTCTACTAAAAATACAAAAAATTAGCCAAGTGTGGTGGCACACACCTGTAGTCCCAGCTACTCAGGAGGTGGAGGTACAAGAATCACTTGAACCTGGGTGTCAGAGGCTGCAGTGAGTAGAGATCATGCCACTGCACTCCAGCCTGGACAACAGAGCAAGACTTCATCTCAAAAACATAAATAAATAAAATAGAAAAACTGTCTGGGTGTGGTGGCATGCACCTGTAAATTCTAGCTGAGCAGGAAGCAGAAGTGAGAGGATCATTTGAGTCCAAGATTTCAAGGCTGCATTAAGCCATGATTGTACCACAGCACTTAAGCCTAGGTGACAGAGCAAGTCTCTGTCTCTAAAAAAAATTTTTTAAAGATATATTCTATATGAATTTTACAAGAAAAAATTTGATTCATTAGTTTTATTTTATCAATTTGTACTGATTATTGGTCAGTTATAATGATATTTCTTTGTTAGTCATTGTTTCTACCAAGTCCACCTTGTCCTGACAGTAATTTGAACCATCATTGGATTTATCTTGTGTTGATTATTTCCAAGTAGAATTTTCCCAGGGGACAACTTTGCAGAGTGCAGTGTTACCAACAAAGATGGGATCATTCCATTTGCTTTTTATCCATAGTAAATTTCACTATGTGTAGCTTTAGCCATTGTCAGTTTTATTTTGTGTTGATTATTTCTATCATAATTTTTTTCTGCAACCCCATCAAAACAAACCTGGAGTCAAAATGACAGTGTCAAAACACTATCCTTTGCCTGTTACTATCTGATTAACTCGACTTTGCAATGGTTTTGTCCCAGCTGTGTTAAAACACTTCTTTGCCACTTCTCTCTCAAAGCATCTCTTTGGGAGCCTTGGCACATATGTGTCGGCTTTACTTTAAGAATTGCTCTAGGCTGGGCACAGTGGCTCATACCTCTAATCTCAGCACTTTGGGAGGCCAAGGTAGGTGGATCACCTGAGGTCAGGAATTTGAGACCAGCCCAGCCAACATGCCAAAACCCCATCTCTACTACAAATACAAAAATTAGCTGGGCAGGGTGGCACATGTCTGTAATCCCCGCTACTTGGGAGGCTGAGGCAGGAGAGTCGCTTGAACCCAGGAGGCAGAGTTTGCAGTGAGCCAAGATTGCACCATTGCACTCCAGCCTGGGTGAGAAGAGTTAAACTCTGTCTAAAAAAAAAAAAAAAAAAAGAATTGCTCTAGAATCACAGAAAAATGGACATTAGAGATAATGCTAGGAGAACTGATCTTGAAACAGGTACTTTACTGGTGTCTAGGATCCATTATCTCATTAAATCTTTTAGCTTAAACATCCCTCACATGCCCATTTTATGGTAGAGGAAATTGAGACCCAGAGAGAGGAAGAGATTGGCCACGCCAGGATTAGAACCAGGCCTTAGTTTAGTACTTAGTGCAATTGGAATGATTATAAATTCCAAAGTTATCTCATTTAATTTAAAAGCTTTTGTAATTATCTTACTGGAAAATTAAATATAATTTTTCAGCTTAGCTGAGACTTAAAACAAGAGAAATCACATGAATATAAACAAAGCACTCTCAAAGATTTTTTTCCACAGCAAATGAGACAAGAAGTGTGAAAATGTTTTGTAAATAACCCAACACTGGGCAAATGAAAGTTACTGCCACTTATGCTGAAGGATTTATATAAACCTGCTATGCCTACTTGCCAGAGTATTAGAAAGCTAATAACATACCACTAATATAAATAGATGAGTATCAAATGCCCATCCTAATATTTAATTATAATAGTCAATATTGGCATAAAATTGCATCCTACTTCTCCTTCAAGACCTAATTCAGACATCCAGAAGCCTCTGCTGAACTGTTGGCTAGGTTAAAGGTCTGCTCTAGGCTCCCACAGCCCTGCTCACACTCTGTGATCATTGTCTATATGCTGACCCCAAAGACAAGGCTCAAGGTGGTCTGATGCACCTCTGTGGCCCAGAGCTCAGTCCAGCTCAGGGCTTCTCACAGGGTAGGGGTTCAATAAATGGTGGTTGAATTAATGAATCAATCAATTAACATGACAAATACATAGATAATCAATTCGAATGACAAGGAGAAAGTACACGTTAAATAAAGTGAAAGGCAACAGTAAATCACAAATGAGTCTGCATGAATGGATTACAACCACTGAAACTCTTGTACAGCAGCAACTACACAAGGAAAGAGCCTTGATATCATAGGTTCAATTCCTGCCTCAGCCACTTCCTAGCGGGGTCTCCTCTGTCAAATCACTGCCCTGTAAAATGGCCAACCTGGCCGGGTGCAGTGGCTCACACCTGTAATCCCAGAACTTTGGGAGACTGAGGCAGGCAGATTGCATGAGCCCAGGAGTTTGAGACCAACCTGCGCAACACAGTGAGACTCCATGTCTACAAAAAATACAAAAATTAGCTGGGTGTGGCAGTGCACATCTGTAGTCTCAGCTACTTAGGAAGCTGAACAGGAAGGATTGCTTGAGCCTGGGAGGTTGAGGCTGCAGTGAGCCAAGATCTCACCACTGCACTCCAGTCTGGGCAACAATGCAAGACCGTATCACACACACACACACATACAAAAAAAAAAAAAAAAAAAAAAAGGGCACCCTTGCAGACCTCCTAGGGCAGATAAAAGAGTTAACTAAGGTAATAGATGCTTTGCATGTCATGAAGAGCTGACAGAGTGAGAATTGTTACTGACAAAGACCAGAAGATTATTTGGAGGGAAATAGTTGGAGTTTAAGTTTAGCAGGATCCTTTACATAAAATGGTTCAAGTTCATAAACTTGAAAAATAAAGTGTAAGAGAGATCCAAGATGGCTGATCACTAGCAGCTCGGGATTGTAGCTCCCAGTGAAAGAAGAGAACAAGAGGACGCCACACTTTCAGACGAATTTTTGTTGCTCACACACCAGGAGATTCCCAGTGGAGGAGCCCCATGGGTCGCCGGCATGACTCTTGTGGCCGGCGAGGCGGTTTTGCCGCTGCCTTGGTGCGGCAGTTCTTGGTGCAGAGTCAGAAAAGCACCATCAATCTTAATGCCACTGTTTTGGCCAGCGCAGTGGGTTGCTCAGATTTGAGCCCTGGGAATCAACAAGTTGGACGTCCACTCAGAAACCCAACTATAAAGACGGTAATTATAAAGACCACAGGTGGATAAATTTATAATGAAGGGAAGAAACTGGCCTGAAAAGGCTCAGAATAAGCAGAATCAGAACACGTCTCCCTCTACAGGGGAGCACAGTTCCTCATCAGCAACGGAATAAGGCCTGATGGAGAATGAGTGTGTTCCATTATCAGAAGCAGGCTTTAAAAGGTGGATGATAAGAAACTTCTGTGAAGTTACAGGCTTGGCGCGGTGGCTCAAGCCTGTAATCCCAGCACTTTGGGAGGCTGAGGCAGGTGGATCACGAGGTCGAGAGATCGAGACCATCCTGGTCAACATGGTGAAACCCCGTCTCTACTAAAAATACAAAAAACTAGCTGGGCGTGGTGGTGCATGTCTGTAATCCCAGCTACTTAGGAGGCTGAGGCAGGAGAATTGCCTGAGCCCAGGAGGTGGAGGTTGCAGTGAGCCGAGATCGCGCCATTGCACTCCAGCCTGGGTAACAAGAGCGAAACTCCGTCTCGAAAAAAAAAAAAAAAAAAAAAAGAACTTGTTCTAACCCAATGCAAAGAAACTAAGAACTTTGAAAAAAGGTTTGACGAAATGTTAACAAGAATACACAATTTAGAGAGGAATATAAGTGAATTCATGGAGCTGAAAAACACAACACGAGAACTTCCCGAAGTATGCACAAGTTTTAACAGCCGAATTGATCAAGCAGAAGAAAAGATATCAGAGGTCGAAGATCAACTTAATGAAATAAAACAAGAAGACAAGAGTAGAGAAAAAAAAGATAAAAAGGAACGAGCAAAGTCTCCAAGAAATATGGGACTATGTGAAAAGACCTAATCTACGTTTGATAGGTGTACCTGAATGTGACAAAGAGAATCAATCCAAGCTGGAAAATATGCTTCAGGGTATTATTCAGGAAAACTTTCCCAAATTAGCAAGGCAGGACAATATTCAACTCCAGGTAATACAGAGAACACCGCAAAGATATTCATCAAGAAGACCAACCTCAAAGCACATAATCGCCAGATTCACCAGGGTTGAAATGAAAGAGAAAATACTGAGGGCAGCCGGAAAGAAAGGTCAGGTTACCCATAAAAGGAAGCCTATCAGACTCACAGCAGATCTCTCAGCAAAAACCCTACAAGCCAGAAGAGAGTGGGGGCCAATATTTAATATCCTTAAAGAAAAGAACTTTCAGCCCAGAATTTTACATCCAGCCAAACTAAGCTTCATAAGCAAAGGAAAAATAAAATCTTTTGTGAACAAGTAAGCACTCAGAGATTTCATCACCACCAGGCCGGCTTTACAAGAGCTTCTGAAAGAACCACTACACATAGAAAGGAACAAACAGTATCAGCCTTTCTAAAAAAAAAACAAAAAATAAAGAGCATCAACATAATCAAGAATTTACATCAACTAATGGGCAAAACAGCCAGCTAACATTAAATGCCAGTATTAAACTCACATATATTATTATCAATTCTAAATTTAAATCGACTAAATTCCCCAATCCAAAGACACGGACAGGCAAAAAAAAAAAAAAAAGCCAAGACCCATCGATATGCTGCATCCAAACCCATCTCACATACACAAAGACTCAAAACAAAGGGATGGAGAAAGATTTACGAACCAAATGGAGAGCAAAAATAAATAAATAAATAGAAAGCAGGAGTTGCGATTTTTGCTGATAAAAATAGACTTTAAAGCAACAAAGATCAAAAGAAGCAAAGAAGGATATTACATAATGATAAAAGGATCAATGTAACAAGAAGAGCTAAAGATCCTAAATATATACGCACCCAATACAGGAATACCCAGATATATAAGACTTACAAAGAGACTTAGGCTCCCACACAATAATAGTGGGAGACTTCAACATCCATATTAGACAGATCAATGAGACAGAAAGTTAACAACGATATCCAGGACTTGAACTCAGATCTGGAACAAGTAGACTTAATTAACATTTATAGAACTCTCCACTTTAAATACACAAAATATACACTCTTATCACATCACACCTATTTACAGGTTTAAATGAAATATTGGTTGGCTGCTTGTTAGTTATTTTCTTCCCTCATTTTTTAAATGTCTCTATTATTAATTATAGGCATACCCATTTTTAGACTGCATTCTAGCCCGGGCAATAAAGCAACACCCCCGTTCTCTCTCCCTCTTCCTCTTCCTCTTTCTTCCTCTCCTTCATTCTTTTTTTTTAATGCTTTCTTTTTCTTTCTTTCTCTCTTTCTTCTTCTAAAAAAAAAAAGAAAAGAAAAAGAAAAAGAAAATATAAATCAATTGTAGCAGGTTGAATTGTGTCTCCCCAAAAGAAAGAGTCTTAACCCCCATATTTGTGAATGTGACCTTATTTGAAAGTAGGTCCCAAGGTGGTCTGATGCATCTCTGTGGCCCAGAGTTGGTCTAGGTAGATGTAATTAAGAAAGTATCTTACAATAAGATCTTCCTGGATTTAGGTGATCCCTAAATCCAATGACCGATGTCTTCATAAGAAAAAGCTCTGTGCCTGAGACACAGAGGAGAAGGCTATGTGAGAATGGAAGCAAAGATCAGAGTCAGGAAGCCCCAAGCCAAGGAATGCCAAGAATACTGGCCACCACCAGAAGCTAAGAGAAAGGCATGGAACCAATTCTTCCTCCGCGCTTGCAGAAGGAACTAATCCTACAAACACTTTGATTTCGGACTTTTGTCTCCACAGCCATCAGATAATACATCTCATTCTCTAGGTGGCTGTTGTGATAAGCCATCCAGTTTATGGTAATTTGTTAATGCAACTTTAGGAACTAATACACCAATTAAGTTGGAAACCATGAAATCAAATAATTAGCAAATATTTTAAGCTCACAGATTCAGAGGAGCCTATTTTGGTAAATGTTTTTCAGTTCCATTTAATTTGTCATCCGTAACAGCAGCTGTGGAAAATTGATGTTAACATCCATTGTCTTTGAATCTGTGCCTTTTGTCTTTTTAACTCCTATTGTACTCTTAGTTCTTGCCTTGTCTCCTGGGATAGCCAATACTTCTAATTAATGTGTGAAGAACTCTGATGTCATACAAAGTGCACAGACACAGAGAGGCCAGACCTGGATTTATACCCCACCTGAGTAACTTACAGGCTGTGACACTAGAAAAATAACTTCTCCTTACTGGACCTCTGTGTCCTAAATTATAAGATGCGATTCACATGATCTCCTTCACAGGATGAAATGAGTTAATTCATGGAAAATCCAGTGCCTGACCTACGAGTTTCATAACTTTGCCTTGTCCAGAGAACAAGAGAGATTTGTCAGGGAGTAGGGGATAGTATTTGTTTGTTTCTGGAGTTATGTATGTTTGAATGATAGGAGAGAGGGAAGGAGGGAGCCACCAATTTTCATTTTAGCTAGAAGGTGGGAAATCCTTCCCAAAAAAGATTAAACAGTGAAGGGCTTTTATTCCCAGAAGAGCTGAGTTTCCTCCAGCTGGGGTCTATAGACCCATGGAAGGTGATGAACAACATTGAATATTTATTCATTTTTTACTCAGCTTAAGGTATTAACCAGGTCTTTTGCTGGTGCCAGGGGTCTAAAGGAGACTCAAGCATGGCTTTGTCTCCAAGGAACTCACACTCTAGAGGAATACACTGACACAATTACATCCCAGTGTAATCTGTGCCATGGCAGAAGACAGCGAGGGGCTGCAGGAACCCAGGAGAAACATCAGGCCATGCACAGTGTTACCACCTGCACATTCTCCTCCAGGTGCTGTAAATTTCACAAGGGCAGTGGCTCATGCCTGTAATTCCAGCACTTTGTGAGCCCAAGGTGCGAGGATTGCTTGAGTTTAGGAGTTGGAGACCAGCCTGGGCAACATGGCAAAACACTGTCTCTACAAAAAGTAAAAATAAAAAATTTAGCAGCATGTGGTGGCACACACCTGTGGTCCCAGTTACCCAGAAGGGAGGATCACTTAAGCCTGAGAGGTCAAGCTTACAAACAGCTATGATCACACCACTGTACTGCAGCCTCCTCACACCAAAACAGAGTGAGACCCTGCCTCTAAAAAAAAAAAAAATTAAATAACAAGATTTCACTGACAGTTTGACTGCCAGAAGTTTACAGTAATGATGAACACAAATAATATTTTGAGATATCAGCAACAATTGTAATGTTATATGAAAACATCTGTGATTTCTGTTAGTGACAAAGTCACAAGTACTGTGGTACTGCAATTGGACCTTAGTTTGTTACTTATATTCAGAATTGGAGGACATACTCAATTTCTGTAAATATAAATGAATGTAAAAATATAACTTTTCCATCCAAGATCATGGAGCCCCTGAGTTCTCTCGGTGTACTCTCAGATAGGTTCCAGGTAAGGAACCTCTCTCACAATTAGCTGGACAAGAGCAGGGCATATGGGGAGGAATGACAAAGATTGAGGGTTTGTGCCTGTGACAGTGATTTTTAATCAGGTGTTAGGTTGAAGAGTTAGTGGGATAGAGTTGGCAGAGACTGAAGGGGCAGACAGAATTGAATTCCAATCCTCCTCCCAGTCTCTCCTTGTACCAAACCAAGCTATGTGACCTTGGGTATAAGTCATTTCACCTTTCTGAAAAATGCAGATACTGACATATAACTTCATCTATAAGAGTCGATTGTAAATTTCTCATCAACTCTAAAGCTCTGCACAGAGACAAGGCACAAAGATTTGTGTTTTGCTTTATTTTGTTTACATTTGTATTGTTTTGGTTTTTTTATTAAGAAAGTAAGTTCTAGAAATGTTGGTAGGACTGGCCGGGCGCGGTGGCTCAAGCCTGTAATCCCAGCACTTTGGGAGGCCGAGGCGGGTGGATCACGAGGTCAAGAGATCGAGACCATCCTGGTCAACATGGTGAAACCCCGTCTCTACTAAAAATACTAAAAAAAATTAGCTGGGCATGGTGGTGCGTGCCTGCAATCCCAGCTACTTAGGAGGCTGAGGCAGGAGAATTGCCTGAACCCAGGAGGCGGAGGTTGCGGTGAGCCGAGATCGGTGCCATTGCACTCCAGCCTGGGTAACAAGAGCGAAACTCCGTCTCAAAAAAAAAAAAAAAAAAAAAAAAAAAAAAAAAGAAATGTTGGTAGGACTCACTTAAGGATATCAGGGTAGAGTAGAGCAGAGTGGACAAGATCAGGAGGAGAAGTTGTCTTAGAATGGAACAACCTAGCACTTCTCAGAGAATAAACTCTAGGTAAGCAAAACAGTACAGAGAGCAGGGCTGAGGCAGGAAAGCCTCCAAGAAGGAAAAACTGGGAAGCTGGGGTCCCCACAAAGGCCAAGGCTCTGTCCAAATACCTGTGTTGTTTTATGTTGCTGCTCATAAAATCCAATCGATAGGCCAGGCAGAGTGGCTCACGCTTGTAATCCCAGCACTTTGGGAGGCTGAGGCAGGTGGATCACTTGAGGCCAGGATTTCCAGACCAGCTTGACCAAAATGGTGAAACACCATCTCTACCAAAAATACAAAAATTATCCAGGTGGTACACACCTGTAGTCCCTGGTACTCAGGAGGCTGAGGCATGAGAATCCCTTGAACCTGGGAGGCAGAGATTGCATTGAGTCGAGATTGCTCTACTGCAGTCCAGCCTGGGTGACAGAGCAAGACTCCATCTCAAAAAACCCAAAAATAAATAAAATAAAATAAAATAAAAAACAATAGATAGAAAATTTCTATTAATTCCTAACGTTTTGCAAGAGTACTTCATTTAAAAAAATACAACGCCGGGCGCCGTGGCTCATGCCTGTAATCCCAGCACTTTGGGAGGCCGAGGCGGGTGGATCACGAGGTCAAGAGATCGAGACCATCCTGGTCAACATGGTGAAACCCCGTCTCTACTAAAAATACACAAAATTAGCTGGGCATGGTGGCGCGTGCCTGTAATCCCAGCTACTCAGGAGGCTGAGGCAGGAGAATTGCCTGAACCCAGGAGGTGGAGGTTGCGGTGAGCCGAGATCGCGCCATTGCACTCCAGCCTGGGTAACAAGAGTGAAACTCCGTCTAAAAAAAAAAAAAAAACAACATTGCAGGTAGTATTGAAAAATCTCTGTTCCTCTGTACCCCATATTAGATGTAAATTAATAATTGGTTCAAGAGACTTGATTATACTCAGATTTTATATTTTGAGGAAAAAAATACCCCATATGGTACAGTATACTTTAATCAGAGGCAAATAATGTGAAATAGTACATAGAATCCTATGTACCCTTCTTCCAGCTTCCCCCAGTAGTGACATCTTCTATGATGGTAGTACAATATCAAAACCAAGACATTTACATTGGTAATTTTTTTTTTTTTGAAGCAAGTTCTCATTCTGTTGCCCAGGACGAAATGCACTGATGTTATCATGACTCACTGCAGCCTCAACCTCCTGGGCTCAAGCAATCTTCCCACCTCAGCCACCTGGGTAGCTGGGATTACAGGCGCATACCAACACATCTGGCTAATTTTTAAATTTATTATAGAGATAGGGTCATGCTATTTTGCCCAGGCTGTTCTAGAATTCCTGGGCTCAATTGATCCTCTTGCACTGGGCTCTCAGAGTGCTGAGATTATAGGTGTGAGCCATCGTGCCTGGCTAGTAAAATATTTTTAACTAAACTACAGATTCTGTTAAGTTTTTACCATTTTTCATATGCATTCATTTGTGTATGTGTGTGTATATAATTCTATGAGATTTCTTATGTACAAATTCATGTGCCACCACCACAGTCAAGATACAAAACTGATCCATGCACTACAGAGGAACTCCCTTGTGCAGTCCCTCCCTCCTTGTCCCCTGGTAACTACTAATAAGTTCATCTATCTGGTTTTGTCATTTAGAAAATGTAACCTTTTGAGATTGACTTTTCATTAAGCACAATGCCTTTGAGATCTAGCTAAATTATTATATGCATCAATAGTTCATTCTTTTTGATGACTGTGTAGTATTCCATACATAAATGTACCAGAGTTGGTTTAGCCATTCACTCATTGAAGGATATCTGAATTGTTTCTGTTTTGTTTTTTTTTTCTCTATTATGAATAAAATAAAGCTCTAAGCACATTCATGTACAGGTTTTTGTGTGAACAAAAGTTTTTATTTCTCTGGGATACATGCACAACAGTATAATGGCTTGGTCATATGATAAGTACATGTTTAGTTTTATAAGAAACTGCCAGCCAGTCATGGTGCCTTATGCCTGTAATCCCAGTACTTTGGGAGGCTGAGGCGGGTGGGTCACCTGAGGTCGGGAGTTCAAGACCAGCCTGGCCAACATAGTGAAACCCCAGCTCCACTAAAAATACAAAAATTAGCCAGGAGTGGTGGTACACGCCTATGGTCCCAGCTACTTGGCAGGCTGAGGCAGGAGAATCGCTTGAACCCAAGAGGCAGAAGTTGCAATGAGCTGAGCTCAAGCCACTGCACTCCAGCCTGGGTGACAGAACGAGACTCTGTCTCAAAAAAAAAAAAAACAAAAAAAAACAAAAAAAAAAACCTGTCAAACCATTTTCCACAGTGACTGTACCATTTTAAATTCCCACCAGCAATGTATGATGATTCAATTTCTCTACATCTTCATCAGCATTTGGTGTTATCACTATTTTTTTTAAGTTTACCTGTTCTAATAGCTATGTCCTGAAATCTCATTGTGGTTTAAAGGGTTGTTCTTTCTTCCTCTATTTTCAGAAAGTCTTCATATATTGTGAACAATGACTCTTTGTCAGTCAAATCTGATTTCAACGAGGATAAGAAATCTGTGTTTCAGGCTGGGACCATGGCTCACACCTGTAGTCTCAGCACTTTGGGGGTCTGAGGCTAGTGGATCTTGGATCTCTTGAGTTCAGGAGTTTAAGACCAGCTTTAGCAACATAGGGAGATCTCATCTCCAAAAAAAAAATGTTTAATTAGTGGGGCATGGTGGCATGCACCTATAGTCCCAGCTGCTTAGGAGGCTGAAGTGGGAGAATCACTGAGCCTAGGAGATCAAGACTGCAGTGAGTTATGATCTTGCCACTGCATTCCAGCCTGGGTGACCGAGCGAAACCCTGTCTCAAAAACAAAAAATAAAAAAACTCATACCCACTACATAATCAACAGAAAAAAACTGAAAATGGCTAAATAATATACAGTGTAATTACTTATTGACTAAAAGTTGACGGAAAATTAAAAAAATCTTGGACAGGCACAGCAGCTCATGCCTATAATCCCAGCACTTTGCGAGGCCCAGGTGGGCAGATCGCCTGAGGTCAAGAGTTCAAGACATGGTGAAACCCTTTCTCAACTAAAAATACAACAATTAGCCGGGTATGGTGGCGTATACCTGTAATCCCAGCTACTTGGTAGGCTGAGGCAGGAGGATTGCTTAAACCCGGGAGGTAGAGGTTGCAATGAGCTGAGATAGCTCATTAAACTCCAGCCTGGGCAACAAGAGTGAAACCAACAAACCAAAAAATCTTGATGAAGTATAGATCTTTAAAATTCATCTCAGAAAAAGTGGACTTGAGGCCAGGTGCAGTGGTTAACACCTGTAATCCCAGCACTTTGGGAGGTGAAGAAAACAAGACCATCCTGGCTATCATGATGAAACACTGTCTCTACTAAAAATACAAAAATTAGCTGGGCATGGTGGTGTGTGTCTGTAGTCCCAGCTACTCAGGAGGCTGAGGCAGGAGAATTGCTTGAATGCAAGAGGCAGAGGTTGCAGTGAGTCAAGACTGTGCCACTGCACTCCAGCCTGGTGATAGAGCAAGACTCCATCTCAAAAAAGATAGTAATAATGACCACAAGCCAGGCACGGTAGCTCACACCTCTAATCCCAACACTTTGGGAGGCCAGGGTGGGCAGATTGCTTGAGCCCAGGAGTTTGAGACTAGCCTTGGCAACATGGCGAAACTCCATTTCTACAAAAAAATACAAAAATTAGCCGGATATGGTAGCACACGCGTGTAGTCCCAGCTTCTCGGGAGACTGAGCTGGGAGGATTGCTTGAGCCTGGGAGGTTGAGGCTGCAGTGAGCCATGGTTGTGTTACTGCACTCTAGCCTGACAGACTGAGGTGAGACCCTGTGTCAAAAAAAAAAAAAAAGACCACAAAAGAGAACTTACAATGGTTACAATGGCAAGAGCTATAATTATTAAGCTGTGATATGGATATTTAAAACTGATTGTTGACTCAAATAATCAGAAAATTTATATTGAAAATTATTTTTCAGATGAAGATAATTGAGTTCAAATTAAATGAAAATGCCTAAGTTGGAAATAGATTTCACAGGCTATGTAGAAAATCAAAGATATTGAACTGACCTAATGGCATTTGTTCTGGTAAATATTCTCAGTGAAAAATAATCAATCTGATGTAATTCTGTCTAAAAGCCTATATTCATAAACACAAGATGAAAACATTGGTAGGATCAAAAGAGGAATTCAAGTAGCCTGATACTCTGCTGGAACTCCTGAAGAGAAAACAGAAATGGAGACAGTGGTCAAGCATTTGCCAGTTTATGTTTTGTTTTGTTTTGTTGAAACAGAGTCTCACTCTGTCACCTGGACTGGCATGATCATGGCTTATTGCAGCCTTGAGCTGCCTGGGCTCAGGTGATCCTCACACCTCAGCCTCCTGAGTAGCTGGGACTACAGGTGCACATCACCACACCCAGCTAATTTTTGTATTTTTGTAGAGATGGCCTTCCACCATGTTGCCAAGGCTGGTCTGGAACTCCTGGGCTCAAGTGATCTTCCCACCTTGGCCTCCCAAAATGCTGAGATTACAGGTAGGAGCCACTATGCCTGGCCTGCTGATTAATGTTTTGTCAAGGAGATTTATTTTATTATTTAATCAATAAAAGCTTTCACTGTGTGCAGCTTTACTGTTGTAAGTTTCATTTTTTTTCTGTTGATTGTGTAGTGGTTAGTGTTTACCTAGTAAGGGCTCCTAGCTTGGGGCCCATGTTTTAATATCTCCTTTGTTTATCCATCTCTCTATCTGTCCATTCAGCAGATATTTAGCAAGTGCCTACTCTGTGCCAACCCCTGGCAGAAGAATCAATCCAAGTCCATGACCTCAACTAATAACAGTTTTACTTATTGACTGATTGATTGATTGATAGATTGATACAGGGTCTCCCTCTGTTGTCCAGACTGGAGTGCAGTGGCAAAGTACTAGGTTAAGTGAACAAAAGTCTAACTCAACTCATAAAAACAGAGTCACAGGCAATCAATTCCCAGGCTTAAGCCAGGTTATAAGCCCAGAGCCCCTTAAATGGAGGAGAGACCAGGTCCCCTTCAGGAAGAAGCCTGGGACACAGCCCCAAATTTATACTGTCAATCTTTCTTCCAGTCTCCCTCAAAGGACCTATGGCCTTTCACCAGGGTCACTATGTGTTGGGAAAAAGAAAAAAATCAGATCTTTTGGAGACTCCTGGACACTGACTGAACTGGCACTAATTCCAGGCGGCCTAAAATGTCAAGGTGGTTTTTGTGTTTTTTTGGCTATGCTGGCTCTTTTTACTGTTCTCAGCAGTGTTTCACAATGTGGAATCCCTCCCCACTGCTGGTGAACATAAAGACCTCCTACAAGGGCACCCAAGTCCAGCCCAGCATGAGAACCTTGGGAGGGGGCGGGGAAGATGAGAAGAGAGGCCCTAGCCTGACTCCGAGGTGAAGACTGCTAGGCCCTGCTATCCTTGGGGTGTGACTGTCAGGGCTTCTACCACCCCACCCCCCCGGGTGGGCTTCTGGAAGTGGATCGATAACAGGTTGAGCCACTGAATCAATCTAAGGACTATTCTGCTAATTTCTTGTTAAGCGAGGTACAAAACTTCAAAGTCTCAAGTACTTTTGGTTAGAAAGACTCAGTTACAGCCCAAAATGTGCTACTTGACACATTTTTTTTTTTTTTTTTTTTAACATTTGAGAAGAAACCCATCTGGATGTCCTTAAAAGTCACTTTCATCTCCCCAGACTTCTAGTTCAGCAAGTCTGAATAGCCCAATGGAAGAACTGGTTGCTGTTATCAGCCACTGGGTTTCAGGGGCTCCCCCTTTCTAACAAGGCCACTCTTCTACAAGGGAGCTTCCCATGTGACATAGTCATACAGCTGTTCCTTCCCCTCCGCCGATCCTATTTATAAGTTCCTTTTTCTATCATCATGTCAGCAAAACATGTTCCTTCCCCATTTCAGCATTACTAAAAGTGGGGTAATGAGCATTCCAGGGATTGTTTGTGCCCTACTTCTCTGCTTGCTCATTTCTCCCTATTAGATCCTATTTTACATCTCTACCACTGAGCAGAGCAAGTAGTTAGCACTCCATAACCTCTTTGCATGACAAAGTGCTATGCAAAGAAGAAATCTTGAGATAGGGACAGCAGAATAGACACAAACTAGAACTGACCAATGTCAATATCTGCTGATTGCAGCTGGCTCTGTCCTTTCAATGAGATATGTTCCTCAGGATGCTTGCATGCATCCAGTGTGAGAAGCAGGGGAGGAGCAGGGTCTATAGCTCCAGCAGTGCCATTGACTCAGGAATCCTCCCCAGGGGTCCACTTTCTGTGACCCTTCATCCACCGTGGTTTATCTCAAGAAATCAGCAGTCCCGGCCAGGTGCAGTGGCTCATGCCTCTAATCCCAGCACTTTGGGAGGCCAAGGTGGGTATATCACCTGAGGTTGAGAGTTCGAGACTAGCCTGACCAACATAGAGAAACCCCATCTCTACTAAAAATACAAAATTAGATAGATGTGGTGGCACATGCCTATAATCCCAGCTACTTGGGAGGCTGAGGCAGGAGAATTGCTTGAACCCTGGAGGCAGAGGTTGCAGTGAGCCAAGATTGCACCGCTGCACTCCAGCCTGGTGACAGAGCGAGACTCTGTCTCAAAAAAAAAAAAAAAAAAAAAAGAAAAAGAAAAAGAAAGAAAGAAAGAAATCATAAGTCCCTCCCATAGCCCCAAAGAATGAGGTTTTAAAAACATGATTCAGGCTGGGCATGGTGGCTTATGCCTGTAATCCCAGCACTTTGGGAGACTGAGGTGGGTGGATCATGAAGTCAAGTGATCGAGACTATTTTGGCCAACATGGTGAAACCCCATCTCTACTAAAAATACAAAAAATTAGCTGGGTATGGTGGCGCATACCTATAGTCCCAGTTACTCAGAAGGCTGAGGCAAGAGAATTGCTTGAACCCAGGAGGCAGAGATTGCAGTGAGCCGAGATGGTGCCACTGCACTACACCCTGAGTGGCAGTGCGAGACTCTGTCTCAAAAAAAACAAAAAAAAACAAACAAAAAAACATGATTCACGCTAGGCCTGGTGGCTCACACCTGAAATTCCAGCACTTTGGGAGGCTGAGGAGGAAGATCACTTGAGCCCCGGAATTCAAAATTGCAGTGAGCTATGATTGCACCACTGTACTCTAGCCTGGGCTACAGAGTAAGACTCTGTCAAAAAAAAAAAAAAAGAAAGAAAGAAAGAGAAGAGAAGAGAGAAGAGGAGAGAAGAGAGAAAGGAGAGGAGAGGAGAGGAGAGGAGAGGAGAAGAGGAAAGGAGAGGAGAGGAGAGGAGAGGAGAGGAGAGGAGAGGAGAGGAGGAGAGAAAAGAGAAGAGAAGAGAAACAATATGTCACATCACGTCAAACTCTCCAAGGCTTTCCATTGCACTGGATATGTTTCCTCCTGTCTTCCCCTCTGTGCCTGCTCACACTGGTGGGTCACAGCCTGTGATCTCCAGGGCACCTGTGGCCATGTCCCCTAGTTTGTTTGTTTTTGAGACAGAGTCTTGCTCTGTCGCCAGGCTGAAATGCAGTGGTGTGATCTCGGCTCACTTTGCCATCAAGCCTGGCTAATTTTTTTTTTTGTATTTTAGTAGACACAGGGTTTCACGACATTGACCAGCCTGGCCAACATAGCATAACCCTATCTCTACTAAAAATACAAAAATTAGCCAGGAGTGGTGGTGGGTACTTGTAGTCTCAGCTACTTGGGAGGCTGAAGCAGGAGAATCTCTTGAACCTGGGAGGTGGAGGCTGAAGTGAGTTGAGACCATGCCATTGCACGCTAGCCTGGGCGACAAAGCAAGACTCTGTCTCAAAAAATAATAGAATAGAATAGAATAGAATAGAATAGAATAGAATAGAATAGAATAGAATAATAAAAAAGTGCCAGCCCAGAGGGAGCCCAGTTTATTTAGTTCTTCACCTTGGCTAAAGCATTGGAAAGTCCTACCTTGAGGGGCCTGGCCTGAGTGCAGCAACCAAATATGGCCAGAAGGGGGAAGTAATGCCTCTAGTCAGTGGCAGGGGTTTGGCTTCAACCAGGAATAGCTTGATATTTTTATCCTATTAAAGCAGAAGAGCCAGATGGAGATCTGGGGGTGCCCTGTTGAAGACAAATAACTTGATGTGCCATTAAAATAATATTCTTGGCCAGGCGTGGTGGCTCAGGTCTGTAATCCCAGTGCTTTGGGAGGCCGAGGTGGGAGGGTAGCTTGAGTTCTGGAATTTGAGACCAACCTAAGCAATATAGTGAGACCTCATCTCTATAAAAAAATGTAAAAATTAGCTGGGCTTTGTGGCGTGCGTGGGTGGTCTCAGCTACTCAGGAAGTGGAGGCAGGAAGATTCCTTGAGCCCAGGAGTCCAAGGCTGCAGTGAGCTGTGATCAAGCCACCGCATGCCAGCCTGGGTAACACTTGAGACTCTGTCTCCAAAAAATAAATAAATAAAATAAAATGACATGCTTTAAATACTTGTCCAAATGTATTTAGTGGGGATGAAATGAACACTTTGCTGTTACCAGAAAAGTATATTTAAATTAAAAACAATAACTGCAAATACATTTACTATATGTAAATATATATAGTGGGGTTGGGAGTGGGGGTTCCAGGACCCCCATGGATACCAAAATCTATTGATGCTCAAATCCCTTATATAAAATGGCGTTGGATGGGCGTGGTGGCTTATTCATGTAATCCTAGCACTTTGGGAGGCCGAGGTGGGTGGATCACCTGAGATCAGGAGTTCGAGACCAGCCTGGCCAACATGACAAAACCCTGTTTCTACTAAAAATACAATTAGCCAGGCATAGTGCATATGCCTATAATCCCAGGTACTGGAGAGGCTGAGGCAGGAGAATCGCTTGAATCCAAGAGGCAGAGGTTACAGTGAGCCAGATCGTGCCACTGCCCTCCAATCTGGGTGACAGAGAGAGACTCCATCTCAAAATAAAATAAATAAAATATTGCTGTACTATCTGCATATAGCCTAAGGCACATCCTCTCATATACTTTAAATCATATCTAGATTACTTATAATACCTAATATAATGCTTACACAACACTTCATTCACAAGGATTCAATGTAGTACTCAGCACAGGCAAATTCAAGTTTTGCTTTTTGGAAGAAATTTTGTAGATTTTTCTTTCTGAATATTTCCAGTCCATTGTTGGTTGAATCCAGAGACCAGCTATACATATATACATTTATACACTTCTGTGGGTAGCAACTAACTAGGAGCATGCCAGAGACTGGTGGGGATGTTTCTTGAGCTGGGTGTAGTGACATGAGTGTGTTCCCTTTATGAAAATTCATCAAGCTGTACTATTACAATTGTGTACTTTTCTGTGGGTATGTTTTGCTTTAAGAAAAGTTTTTTTTAAAAAATCAATGGTAGGCTGGGCACATTGGTTCACTCCTGTAATCCCAGCACTTTGGGAGGCTGACAAGGGCGGATTACCTGAGGTCAGGAGTTCGAGACCAGCCTGGTCAACATGGCGAAACCCCGTCTTTACTAAAAATACAAAAACTAGCCAGGCGTGGTGGCACATGCCTGTAGTCCTGGCTACTCATGAGGCTGAGGCAGGAGAATTGCTTGAACCTGGGAGGCAGAGATTGCAGTGAGCTAAGATCGTGCCACTGCACTCCAGCCTGGGTGGCAGAGTGAGACTCCATCTCAAAAACACAAAAAAAACAGAAAAAATCAACAGTAATGATGGATTCCCTTAAAAATTGCACTCTTTATGTTCAAAAATAGCTATTTATTTTATGCATTGAATGTAGAAGACTTTTTTGAGGAGAATAAATAGTTAATACAATCACAATATTCAAAATTCAAATGATACCAAAGGGTGAATTAAAATCTCTCCCCTGGACAGGCATAATGACTCATGCCTATAATCTCAGCACTTTGGGACGCTAAGGCGGGAGGATCACTGGAGCTCAGGAGTTTGAGACCACCCTGGACAACATAGCAAGACTTCATCTCTACTAAAATAAAATTAGCTGGCACAGTGGCAAATCAGCTGTAGTCCCAGCTACTCAGGAGGCTGAGGTGGGAGGATTGCTTGAACCTGGGATATAGTGGCTGCAGTAAGCTATGATCCCACCACTCCAATCCAGACTGGGTGACAGAGCGAGACCCCGTCTCAGAAAAAAAAAAAAAAAAAAAAAATCTCCTATTCCCATTCATATTCTCCAACCATTCAAACCATTCAGTTCCCTTCAATAATAGTTATTTATTACTGTGTATTAAACCAACCCAAAACATAAAAACACAGGGGCCTAAAGCAACAACCTTCTTAAAAAAACCTTTTTATTTTTTGAGATGGAGTCTTGCTCTGTCACCCAGACTGGAGTGCAGTGGCATGATCTTGGCTCACTGCAACCCCTGCCTCCTGGGTTGAATTTATTCTCTTGCCTCAGCCTCCCAAGTAGCTGGGATTACAGGAACCCACCACCACACCTGGCTAATTTTTGTATTTTTAGTAGAGATGGATTTTCACCATGTTGGCCAGACTGGTCTCAAACTCCTGACCTCAATTATATTCCTGCCTCGGCCTCCCAAAGTGCTGGGATTACAGGCATGAGCCACAATACCTAGCCAATTTTCTTTCTTTCTTTTTTTTTTTTTTTCCTCAGGATTCTGTGGGTCAGTAATTTGGGCAGGGCTCAGCAGAGGGGTCCTTCTGCTGGTCTTGCCTGGAGTGAATCATGCTGCTTCAGTCCTCTGATAGATTGGTGGGGATGCACGGTCTGCGATGGCCTCACTCACTAGTGTGACTGTTCACGTTGGCTGGTTGCTGGGCCCTTCCCTCCCTGTGGTCGCTCATCCTAAGAAGAGCAGCCTGGACTTCTGTATCTGGCAGTCTCAAGGCAGCAAGAGAAAATAGGTGGAAGCTGCAGGGCTTCTTCAGACCTAAGCCCAGAACTCTGACATCATTTCACTTGCCTTCTATTGGTCAAAGTAAGTTACCTGGTCAGCCAGGTTTGAGGATAAAGAATAATAGACTCCACCCCCTGAAGAGAGATGCAGCAAGTCACAATACAAAGTACAAAGCTCTGTGCATACAGGGATTGCAAGGAATCCCTCTTTTATAATCTACTATGCCTTCCATGGAGTTTCTTATGTGTTCTTCTATAAATATTTTGTACATATTTAAATATGCATAGACATAAATGACTCCACTTGAAACCAGAAACCTGAGTGTCTTTCCTAAATTCTTGTTTTCCCTCAAGATCTACACCCAATTCACCAGCAAATTAGCAAAATCGGCAAAATGCATGCAAAATCCATCTATCTCTCACCATCTCTGTTGCCACCACCCACCTTCCAAGTCAAATCCGTCTCCTGCCTGCCTCCTAACTAATCTCCCTGCTTCACTGTGGTTGCACTTGAAGCCATTCTCACGTAACAGGTAGAAGGAACTTAAAAACAGAAATCACATCATGTTATTTCTTTGTTGAAAACTCTCCAAGAACTTCCATGCATTTAATATGTGTTTGTTCATGTCTTCCTCTCTGAACAATCTCATTCCACTCTTCCCTAACCCCTGCTTTTTTTTTTTTTTTTTTTTTTTTTGAGATGGAGTCTCACTCCAGGCTGGAGTACAGTGGCGCAGTCTTGGCTCACTGCAACTTCCGCCTCCCAGGTTCAAGCGATTCTCCTGCCTCAGCCTCCTGAGTAGCTGGGACCACAGGTGTGTGCCACGACATCCAGCTAATTTTTGTATTTTTAGTAGAGTCGGGGTTTCACCATGTTGGCTAGGATGGTCTCCTGATCTCGTGATCCATCCACCTCGGTCTCTCAAAGAGTTGGGATTACAGGCATGAGCCACAGTGCCCGGACCCTCTCCCCTTTTTTATTCACCAAGGTATAGCCTCTTTGCTCTCTTTTGAAAACAGGCTCTTCTCTGCCCCAGGACTTTTGCAACAGCTGTTTCTTCAGACTAGGCTGCTCTTCCTCTTGGGGTTTCACTCCTTTTTCCACCTTTGTGCAATAGCTTAGATATTATTTTCTCAAGAAGAGCTTCCCTAAACATAATTTCCCCTGACCATAATTTCCCCTGCCCACTTTACCATCATTTCTATTAAAACATGCTGTTAGGGCCGGGCGCGGTGGCTCAAGCCTGTAATCCCAGCACTTTGGGAGGCCGAGGCGGGTGGATCACGAGGTCGAGAGATCGAGACCATCCTGGTCAACATGGTGAAACCCCGTCTCTACTAAAAATACAAAAAATTAGCTGGGCATGGTGGCACGTGCCTGTAATCCTAGCTACTCAGGAGACTGAGGCAGGAGAATTGTCTGAACCCGGGAGGCGGAGGTTGCGGTGAGCCAAGATCGCGCCATTGCACTCCAGCCTGGTTAACAAGAGCGAAACTCCGTCTCAAAAAAAAAAAAAAAAAAATGCTGTTTATTTCCTTTGGTATTCATCCTATTGTCTTGCTTAGGTATTGGTTGTTTTCTATTTTTCCTCTCTCTTCTTTTCAGAACTTAAGAACTTTGTCTTTTCACTGATGTATACTCTGCACCTAGTACAATGTCTGCTCTACAATAGGGGTTTAAAAAATATGTGTGGATGGAATGAAGATTCAAGAGTACATGAACAGTGGCATTACCTTGTGGTATAATAAAGGGAAGCCCTTGACTATGGGAGACTGGAGGAAGCTTATAGCTCAGCAGAGAAGCCTAGGGGTTCTGGCAGCACTTCCTGGGGATGATGGTGTTTGAGCTGTGTTCAGAGAGATGCATCTGAGTATGCTGTGCTGCAGGCAGTTGGGATGCCAGGCAACCACTGGAAAGCCAGGTCACTTTAATAAGCGGAGCAGCTATCATAATGCTTATGAGCACCAACCCTAGAAAAATTTTAAGCCAGGTACAGTGGCTCACATCTGTAATCCTGGTGCTTTGGGAGGCCAAGGAAAGAAGAACACTTGGGCCCAGGAGGTCAAAGCTACAGAGAGCACTCTGATCATCCCACTGCACTCCAGCCTCTGTAACAGACAAAGACCATGTCTCTTAAAAAAAGAAAAAAAAATGGCATTTTTAATGTGGGATTCACTGACTCATGTAATTCATGATGTCTGTGAACTCGGATGGGGAAAGAATTACATTTTAATATTCTCTAACCCTTGTTAACTTAAAAAGAAGAAGCTGAGGCAAAATGAGTAGAGAAATGGGCCAAGCTCAGAACTCAGGAATATAGATTAAAGTTGCCGTGAATACACACTCCAATTAGGAGCAGTTACAAGTGGATTTGTTTTTTTTTTTTTTTTGAGACTGAGTCTCGCTCTGTTGCCCAGGTTGGAGTGCAGTGGTGCGACCTCAGCTCAATGCAACCTCTGCCTCCTGGGTTCTAGCAATTCTCCTGCCTCAGCCTCCTGAGTAGCTAGTACTACAGGTGCTTGCTGCCATGCCCAGCTAATTTTTTGTATTTTAGTAGAGACAGGGTTTCACCATGTTGCCCAGGCTGGTCTCGAACTCCTGAGCTCAGGCAATTCACCTGCCTCGGCCTCTCAAAGTGCTGGGATTACAGGCTTGAGCCACCGTGCCCGGCCACAAGTGGATTTTTCAAGGCAAAAAAAAAAGGGGGGACAGGAAGTGTGCAGATGCAAAAGTTGTCAGGAATTCTCACTGGATTACAGAAATAACATTAATTAGCGATTGGCTATACATTGTTAAGCTATATAGGGTGTGGGTTACAGAGTTCAGTGTGGCATTATTAGGTTAACTTCTAGCTACCTGTGGCAATAGCAAGCAGGTTTTTGTTTGTTTGTTTGTTTGTTTGTTGAGACAGAGTTTCACTCTTATTGCCTAGGCTGGAATGCAATGGCACGATCCCAGCTCACTGCAACCTCCGCCTCCCAGGTTGAAGTGATTCTCCTGACTCAGCCTCCCAAGTAGCTGGGATTACAGGCATGCGCCACCACACCTGGTTAATTTTGCATTTTTTTTAAGTAGAGATGAGGTGCCGGGCGCGGTGGCTCAAGCCTGTAATCCCAGCACTTTGGGAGGCCGAGGCGGGTGGATCACGAGGTCGAGAGATCGAGACCATCCCGGTCAACATGATGAAACCCTGTCTCTACTAAAAATACAAAAAATTAGCTGGGCATGGTGGCACGTGCCTGTAATCCCAGCTACTCAGGAGGCTGAGGCAGGAGAATTGCCTGAACCCAGGAGGCGGAGGTTGCGGTGAGCCGAGACCGCGCCATCGCACTCCAGCCTGGGTAACAAGAGCGAAACTCCGTCTCAAAAAAAAAAAAAAAAAAGTAGAGATGAGGTTTCTCCATGTTGATAAGCTGGTCTCGAACTCCCAACCTCAGCTGATCCACCTACCTTGGACTCACAAAGTGCTGGGGTTATAGGTGTGAGCCACTGCAGTGGGCCAATAGCAAGCAGTTCTAAGAGATGAATACATAGCTCAGTTGGGAAGTAAAATGAGATTGCTGTCTCTTTCATTTTTTAATTTTTGGGGGTGCATAGTATGCTGTCTTTTTTTTTCTTTTTTCTTTTCTGGAAATGGATTCTTGCTCTGTCGCTCAGGCTGAGGTGCAGTGGCATGATCTCAGCTCACTGCAACCTCTGCCTCCCAGGTTCAAGTGATTCTCCTGCCTCAGTCTCCTGAGTAGCTGGGACTACAGGTGTGCACCACCATGCCCAGCTAATTTTTGTATTTTTAGTAGAGACCGGGTTTCACCATGTTGGCCAGGCTGGTCTCAAACTCCTGACCTCAAGTGATCCACCTGCCTCGGCCTCCTGAAGTGCTGGGATTACAAGCATGAGCCACCGCGCCTGGCCTGCTGTCTCATTTTAATGTCTTCCTGGACCTGATAATTTAAAAGGACTTGCATTCCTCAGATAAAAGTTATTTTCTTTTCTCACCTACAATGAAAATTAGCATTTCCTTCAGTTACAAATGCAGCCAACCAACTGCAGTAGTATTGGTAGTAACTATGACTATGTCATTAACAGAATTCACAGCTATTTTCACACTACATTACAATTGTTACAGATATCTTTAAATATCTTTCATACTCATTATTCCTTCAAAATTAGGATTTATTAGAATTGCTGCTAGGTCTGGTTGAATGTGTGAAGAAAGAAGCACATATGTTACTCTATCTCAAGTATGCTTTTTAAACTATCTTGACAATTAAATTTCAGTCCTACATATTGGGTTTTTTTGTAGATGAAGTCAAAATAAAAAGCTCATGACAGCCCAGGCTTGGTAGTTTATGCCTGTAATCGGAATCCTCTGGGAGGTGGCCAGAGGATTGTTTGAGCCCAGGAGTTTAAGATCAGCCTAGGCAACATAGGGAGATCATGTCTCTAAAAAAATAATAATAGTAATAACAATAATAATTAAGTAGAGACAAATCTCTAAATTTTAAATTTAATTTGAGAAAAAAGAATTGCAATTTGGGGCATACATGCACACTGGGTACTCCTCAGCATGTCCAAAGAGCAAAAAGAAGGTTGGAGATTTTATAAAAAGGAGAAATGTTACATATTGCTCTCTGAGAAAGTTCCTTGGCACTAGGAAGGTTCTGGGGAGTTGGCAAGTTCTGATTGGTCAGCTATGGCGGTGGGCAAAATTACTTCTAGAGTTTCAGCAAGTTATCTCAGCAGTTATAGATGAAACTGGTCTCAGGTTATAGCAGGTAGTTTCAGCAGCCAGGCTTGCAGGGAATTATATTCTAGTGCAATGTAATGTGTCCTGAGTGTTTTCTCTCCCTGGCTTCTTGACTCTGTTTTAATTGGGTATGATGAGAATGACCCAATTTGCATGATTAACTTTCAAACTTTTTAATTCTATGTGTTTTTTATACTTAAAGACATGCTTCTGGGTCAGGCATGGTGGCCGACTCCCATAATCCCAGCACTTTGGGAGGCCAAGGCAGGAGGATCCTTTGGGCTCAGGAGTCTGAGACCAGCCTGGGTGATGTAGTAAGACCCACATCTCTAGGAAAAAAAAAAAAATAGCTGAGCATGTTGATGCACATCTGTAGTCCCAGCTACTCAGGAGGCTGAGGCGGGAGGATTGTTTGAAGCTGGGAAAGCCTGCAGTGAAGCTATGATAGCGCCACTGCCTTTGCACTCCAGTCTGGGTGACAGAGTGAGACCCTGCCTGAAAACAAAACAAAACAAAACAAAGCGTTATTCTGAAGAGGGGTCCATTGACGGACACTTGGGTTGCTCCCACCTATTGGCTATTGTGAATAATGCTGCTATAAACATGGGTGTACAAATATCTGTTCAAGTCCCTGCTTTCAACTTGTGTGTGTATATCCCCAGAAGTGGATTGCTGGATCATATGGTCAGTTGATTTATCTCTGTTTTATAGCAGGGGTTTTGGCATATCTCTCTTGGCCACCAGACCTAGAATTGTCCAAGAACTCTGGAGGCTTATTCCACTCTAAAAGGATAGTCCTGCTTCCAAATTCCACCAAGGGCAAGGATCCCTGGACCATGGCTGATTCACATCCCTAAACAGATCACAGGGGCACTTCCAACTCAGGTCCTCCTCATGAGTGCTGCTCCCAGCCAGATGAGCAGGCTGGGTTCTCTGAGTTCCTTTCTCCTGTTCAGTCACTGTATATATTCTCAAAACATAGAAATTCATTCCCAATGGAGGGAGGAGAGGGAGGCATGGAGCTCCAGCTCCGGCCATGAGCTAAGCAGAAGCAAGGCATATGTATGTTATAAGTAAAATTTTGATGCCACAAAAGAAATAGCACTCGAAGATAAGTCCTCTCAACAAGCCAGTTTACTTCTTCTTCTTCTTCTTCTTTTTTTTTTTTTTCCTTTGAGACGGAGTTTTGTTCTTGTTACCCAGGCTGAAGTGCACTGGCGGGATCTCAGCTCACCACAACCTCCGCCTCCTGGGTTCAAGCAATTCTCCTGCCTCAGCCTCCCGAGTAGCTGGGACTACAGACATGCGCCACCATGCCCAGCTAATTTTTTTTTTTTGTATTTTTAGTAGAGACGGGGTTTCACCATGTTGACTAGAATGGTCTCGATCTCTTGACCTCGTGATCCACCCGCCTCGGCCTCCCAAAGTGCTGGGATTACAAGCGTAAGCCACCGCACCTGGCCCAAGCCAGTTTACTTCTAAAGAAGGGTGTGGGGTGCACAGATGGAGCAATGATGGCCATCGCATGCTTGGACAAGGGGATAACGGGTACTTAACGCCTGATGGGGATCGTCCCTACTGCTGTGTCATCCCCTATTGGCTAGGGTTAGACTGCACAAGCTAGACTAATCTTGATTGGCTATTTTAAAAAGAGCAAGTGTCTGAACTGGAGTGGCAGGGTAGGTGTTTTGGCAGGAAGGACGGT
Source organism: Saimiri boliviensis (assembly GCF_048565385.1). Lineage (NCBI taxonomy): Eukaryota > Metazoa > Chordata > Mammalia > Primates > Cebidae > Saimiri > Saimiri boliviensis. The sequence continues at coordinate 71,961,393 of NC_133454.1, read as the reverse complement.
TACTGGTGTGTTAGAGCAGGTAGCCAAGGGTGATCAGGTGACCAGGATGAGTCAGGATGGAGCCAGGGTGGGGAGGGGGAGCAGATGTGAATTACTGATTAGAACTGGTGGAGAAGGTTGTTTACTGGAATTATAAGGAAGTTAAACTTTAAAATAGAGAAGTAAAGAATAAGAGAGCTGAACATATTGACACACTGATTCTTTGAAGAGAAACTTGGCATTCACTATAACATGTTTCCATATTCCTTATAGTGAGAGACTTTGAGGCCCTTCACATCTTTTCCTGCATGCTCAGCTAGTACCATCTCAATCAACCAAGAATGTTATAGCAATATGACCTCAACGCTTCTGGGAGGCTCACTGGCTGGGATGTAAAGTTTTCTACTTCCTTCCCGGGACCAGATCAATGTGTAAGAGATGAGGTCTTCTTTAAGACCAGGGGCCTGTATCACCCTTCTCCCAGAACACTGGTATCAATTTATGTTATATTTACATAACCAAAGTAGCCATTCTAGTAACTCCTTCCTAATAAAGTTCTGCTCCCTGGAACCCTGCTGTCTCCACTCAAATGTGTAGGCTATTATCTAAGTCCTCCCAGCAGCCCTTCCTCCCCTCCTACCCTTTTGTAGGAAATGGAACCTGCCCATTGGTTAGAAGATAAGCACATGACAGGCTGGGCACCGTGACTCATGCCTGTAATCCCAGAATTTTGGGATTGCAAAGTGGGTGGATCACTTTAGGTCAGGAGTTCGAGACCATCCTGGTCAACATGGTGAAACCCTGTTTCTACTAAAAATACAAAAAGTAAATGGGCATGTTGACACATGCCTGAAATCCTAGCTACTCGGAAGGAGAGAATTGCTTAAACCTGGGAGGAAGAGGTTGCAGTGAGCTGAGATCGAGCTATTGCACTCCAGCCAGGGCGACAGTGCAAGACTCCATCTCAAAAACAACAACAACAAACAAACAGAAGATAAGCACATGACAGAAGCTGGGCCAATCAGTATCCTTCCCTGGGATTTTTTTCTCCTAGGGCTGGTAGGTAGATGAGAATGAAGCAGACACATGAAGAACGGGGCAGAGAGAGAGAACATACTTTTTGCTTAAGCGGGACCCAACTTTCTGTGTGTACAACCAAAAGCCCTGCCTGATGCTGGCTATTTCTGAGAGTTCCTCCTGATCAGACATATTTACCTATAAAGAGTTGGGATTTATGTCATGTTATGACTAGAATACTAGAGTTCATGTCTAAATTACTCATATTCCTGCTTTTAGAGCATAAAACTAAAAACATAATCTCAAAAATGCTTGCTGTTGTCACCAGTCATTGAATGTGGAATGGACTGCTTGGCTAGCACGTGGAGTTTTTTTGTACTGTGTAAAAAGGCTATTCATCGGGCACAGTGGCTCATGCCTGCAATCCCAGCATTTTGGGAGTCCAAGTCAGGCAGACTGCTTGAGCCTGGGAGTTTGAGACCAACCTGGGCAAAATAATAAGACTTCATCTCTTCAAAAATAAAAATGTTTAAATAAAAAATTAGCCAGGCATGGTAGCACATGCCTATATTCCCAGCTACTTGGGAAGCTGAGGTAGAATGATCACTTAAGTCTGGGAGGTGAAGGCTGCAGTGAGCCATGATTGTACCACTGCACTCCAACCTGGGTGGCAGAGTAAGACCTTATCTCAGAAAAAAATGTAAAATAAGATAAAATAAAAGGTCCATTGCTTAATAGATTGCAAGCAACTGCCTTGCACAGTCCAATCTTGGGAATAATCTGTCTGAGGGCACCAGGGCCATGAGTCCCTCCAACCCATGCAACCTCTTTAACCAGTGTATTGGCAAATGTCAATGGCAGACCCAGATGGAGGGATGAGCTGGGAAATCCAACAAAGTTGACATATCTGGGACATAGGAGGAAGCTGATGCAGCCAGGATACCCAGCAGTGAGATCAGCAACAGCGGGAGAAGTAGGGCCTTTGGATCCCTTCAAAAGGGCCTCCCCAAGGAGACACAACTGTGGATTGTGAGTCTGAGTGAGTAGGGGTCCTACCACCACCCCTCCTAAACTCTCAGCTGCTGCTCCTCCCTTTATAACTGCAACCCCAGTACTAACTCTGTGCCTGGTATATGGAAGCATTTGGTTAAACTAGTAAGTAAACAGTCCTCACTTAATTCCTAGATGGGCCCCATTACTGAGAAGTAGTACACAAGTCATCCAAGAAGAATGTTTCCTTCTTGGGAAATTCATAGGCACCCAGGTCCACTTCCTGGGGGTGGGGGTGGGGGGGCAGGTTTGAGAGCTGAAAGAGTGTTTTGAGGGTTGAGCAGTCACAGGCTCTTGCAGGCAGAGTTTGGGGTTTCATCAATAGCACTATTCCTTCAAAAATGTCATAGACCGGCCGGGCGCGGTGGCTCAAGCCTGTAATCCCAGCACTTTGGGAGGCCGAGGTGGGTGGATCACGAGGTCGAGAGATCGAGACCATCCTGGTCAACATGGTGAAACCCTGTCTCTACTAAAAATACAAAAAACTAGCTGGGCTTGGTGGCGCGTGCCTGTAATCCCAGCTACTTAGGAGGCTGAGGCAGGAGAATTGCCTGAGCCCAGGAGGCGGAGGTTGCGGTGAGCCGAAATTGCACCATTGCACTCCAGCCTGGGTAACAAGAGTGAAACTCCGTCTCAAAAAAAACAAAACAAACAAACAAAAAAAAACGTCATAGACCTTTAGTCCATTTTGTTCTGGTCAGTTCCAATGTGAATAACCATAGCCAAAAATCTTATCTAGATGTGGTTTTCAAGCCTGAAAAGTCTGATCTTTTACTTACCAGCCATTCCCCAAACTTAATGATGGTTTTCTTCAAGCCATCTGAAACAACAGGCTTGATTGGGAAAGCACCAACCTTAATTCCTTCTTTGCCAACAGGCTCACAGCTTTTCTAAAGAGGGCACCAGTCTTAATTCCTGCTAAGGCTGCCACTTTGCAGTTACCAATTATAACTGCTTCGGTGCGGAAGCAATGACTTTTTCAAGTCTGCAGAACTCAAAATTACAGGATTCTCAATCAACTCAGATTATAGGTTATAGCAAATAGTTCCTCTCTTAGCAAAGCTATGCAGAGAAGCTAACTCTAGCTTGATTTTCTCTCTCATAGGACTTGCTAAAAGTAGCAAGAAGAAGCCAGAAAATAGGAACATTTTGAATTTCCTTATCATTTATTTTTTACTTTTTTGAAACAGAGTTTCGCTTTTGTAGCCCAGGCTGGAGTGCAATAATGTGATCTTGACTCACTGCAACCTTTGCCTCCCCGGTTCAAGCAGTTTCTCAGCCTCTAGAGTAGCTGGGATTACAGACTTGTGCCACTACACCTGGCTAATTTTTGTATTTTTAGTAGAAACAGTGTTTTACCATGTTGGTCAGGCTGGTCTCAAACTCCTGACCTCAGGTGGTCCACCTGCCTTGACCTCCCAAAGTGCTGGGATTACAGGCATGAGCCACTGCACCCAGCCCTGAATTTCCTTATCATTTCTACATGGCTGCATTGCATTGCTACAACCTCAGTCAGTCCATGAGGTGCCTTCCAAGGTGAGTTAGCTATTGTCTGAAGATTGTCCCCAGAAAACCATGTCACCAGTATAAACAGCCTTGTGTAGTATCCTCCCTTTAACATATGGTTTGGGCCTGTGACTCACTGTAACCAATAGAATGTGACATTGATACTTACTTGTCAGTTATAGTCCTCACCCTTAAGAAGGTCTTCCACTTCTGCATTCTTGGGATCCAGCCGCCATGTTAAGATGCCCAAGCTAAGCCACATGGAAGGCATGGAAGGAGAGGTCACAGCTTTTGGCCATCCTGGTGCCACACATGTGAATGAGGCCAACTTGGATATTCATCCCAGCTTCATTCTGACCACAGCCTCATGAAATACACCTGTGGGATCCAGGAGAAACACCCAGTGATCACAGTCAACCCACAGAATGGCGAGAGGTAATAAAACACTTGTTTTAACCCATTAAGTTTGGAGGTAGTTTGCCACACAATGATAGCTAACTAAAACACAAGGTTGTGATCAAATGTTTGACTACTGCATAGCAAGGATCACAAGCTTCTCAGTCAGCAGTGTCTGAGTCCTTGCCATCTGCCACCCACTTGCATTCACTTATTAAGCATTTAGGTTCTGTCACTTGCAGTACTTTCCAGGTACCAAATTTAATATCAGTTAGAATCAGGTTTGCATGTGATTGACAGAAAAAATAGTGACTTAAACTAAATAAACATTTATTTCTATCTCTCATAAATGCAGTCCAGAGATAAGTCCTGGGTCCCTTCCACAGTTTCAGGGACCCAGACTCCTTCTGTCTTGTTATTCTTCCACCTCAACATATGGCTTTTCTCTCCTACTCCAAGATGGCTGCTCCAGCTCCAGCCGGAATGGCTGCTTTCCAACCAACAAAAGGTAAAAGGGACAAAGAAAGATGCCTCTCCCCCTCTAAGGACATTTTCTGAAGTTGCACAGGACACTTCTGCCTGTATTTCATTTGCCAGAACTCACTCACATAGCCACACTAAGTTCGAAGATGGGCTAGGAGGTGTGGTTTTTATTCCAAGTGGCTGGGCACCCAGATGTAGACTAGCAGTCTCCACTGCCAATTGCTCTGATTAGCGGTTTTCTGGTCAATCTTGATTTCTGGAGAACAGATCTCCCCTCTGTTCTTATTTTTCATACTTTTGACAATTCTTTAAAAAAGAAGAAATGTATTAATATTCTAGCTGGAACTACATGAAATTTATATAGCAATTTTGAAAAACTGACACTTTTATGAATTTATATCTTTTAATACAAAAACATGATGTATCTTTCCATTCATTCAAATATTGTTTTATATCTTTTAATACGATTTTGTGGTTTTCTTTTTATGAGTTCAATACTTTTTTTTTCTTTTTTCTTTATTTACTGCTTTTGTGGGCATGAATCAGTACTCTTGTAAAGAAAACATATTCTGAAGTATTTCTTAGTTTTGGTTGCTACCATAAATATAACCCCTATCCCCATTTTGTTTCCAGGTATTCATTTTAAGAGTTAAAAAAAAAAGATTGACACTTTTGCTTCCAAGTATGATAGAGCAGCCTTTGGCATTCAGTACTCCTATTGAGAATGACAGGAAAAGCCAGATAAAATCGTCTCTCACAACAACCCCACTCCTTGTCCCAAACCAAATATATAAAGGCAATGAAAAGCTGCTCAACCAGGCCGGGCGCGGTGGCTCAAGCCTGTAATCCCAGCACTTTGGGAGGCCGAGGTGGGTGGATCATGAGGTCAAGAGATCGAGACCATCCTGGTCAACATAGTGAAACCCTGTCTCTACTAAAAATACAAAAAATTAGCTGGGCATGGCGGCGCATGCCTGTAATGTCAGCTACTCAGGAGGCTGAGGCAGGAGAATTGCCTGAACCCAGGAGGCGGAGGTTGCAGTGAGCCGAGATCACGCCATTGCACTCCAGCCTGGGTAACAAGAGTGAAACCCCGTCTAAAAAAAAAAAAAAAAAAAAAAGCTGCTCAACCAACCATAGGGGGCCAATGTTCCAGAGGAGGAAATGAAAGAAAGGGGAGAGAGCTGAAAGCCTGCAGCTGCTTTTCATACCTCGTTATAAAGTTTTTACTTTTTTTAAAAAAAAGGCTTTTTGCTTTTTTATTTTTATTTTTTTGAGATGGAGTTTCACTCTCGTCACCCAGGCTGGAGTGCAATGTTGCTCACTGCAACCTCCATCTCCCAGGTTCAAGCAATTCTCTTGCCTCAGCCTCCTAAGTAGCTGTGATTTCAGGTGCCTGCCACCATGCCCAGCTAATTTTTGTATTTTTAGTAAAGACAGGGTTTCACCATGTTGGCCAGGCTAGTCTCGAATTCCTGACCTCAGGTGAACCACCTGCCTTGGCCTCCCAAAGTGCTGGCATTACAAGTGTGAACCACTGTGCCCGACTCATGTTTTGCTTTTTATATTTATCTTATATGCAGTCACCTTGCCCAGTTCTCTTATTATTTCTAGCAGTTTTCACTAGAATCTCTTATGTTTACTAGATATATTATTTCTAGCAGTAAAAAGAGTTTTATTTCTTTTTTTATAAAGGTTTTTTTTTTTTTTTTTTTGAGGTAGAGTTTTGCTCTTGTTACCCAGGCTGGAGTGCAATGGCACAATCTCGGCTCACTGCAACCTCCGCCTCCTGGATTCAAGCAATTCTCCTGCCTCAGCCTTCTGAGTAGCTGGGACTACAGGCTGTGCCACCATGCCTGGCTAATTTTTGTATTTTTTAGTAGAGATGGGGTTTCACCATGTTGACCAGGATGGTCTCGATCTCTTGACCTCATGATCCACCCACCTCGGCCTCCCAAATTATAAAGTTTTTAAAGCAGCTATTTTATTTTCTTATCTTAATGCTCTGGCTCAACCTGGGTAGAATAACCAAATATTTGATTAACAGGAGTTTACTAATGCCTTGGATAATGGAATAAATAAGTTTACTAAAAGGTAGTGAAGGCCTTACCTGCTGGGCTCTTTGTCACCCCCCTAATCCTTCCAGCACTCACATGAGGAGGGCAATGCTCTCTCCACTTATAGAGGAGGAAAGAACACTTAGAAAGGTTCAGCAATTTGTTCAAAGTATCATAATGGGGGTGGCAAGAGTGGGTGTGGGGGTCGGGGCATGAGGGAGAGAGGAACCCAGGCCAGAGCTGCCACCACCTCATCTTCTCTCTACCATCCTACACTGAGTTCTGAAAGGAGTTTTAAGTTTTCCTACAAGAATTATCTGTCAAGTCAACAAAGTATTGTATAGGAATCTTCATAGATGACAAATGTTGGCTTCATTCACTCTCTCATTCATTTGTTCTTTTTTTTTTTTTGAGATGAAGTCTCACTCTGTTGTCCTGGCTGGAGTGCAGTGGCAGGATCTTGGCTCACTGCAACCTCAGCCTCCTGGTTCAAGCTATTCTCCTGCCTCAGCCTCCTGAGTAGCTGGGATTACAGGCACATGCCACCATGCCCGGCTAATTTTTGTATTTTTAGTAGAGACAAGATTTCATAATACTGGCCAGGCTGATCTCAAACTCCTGACCTCAAGTGATTCACCCATTTTGGCCTCCCGAAGTGCTAGAATTATAGGCATGATCCACCACGCCTGGCCCACTGCAACAGAGTTTTATGGAGAAGTATCTGACAATGTAAGACTAAGATTTGCTCTCCTAGGGAATTAATGGGAGAGAGTTAATGTGTGTTGTGATACTACATGTGTTAACAGTAATCTTGGTTTGGGGCAGAATTTTTCTACTTATTTGTTTATTTAGAGACAAGATCTCTGTTGCTCAGGTTGGGGTACAGTGGTGCTCTCATAGCTCACTGCTCCCTAGAATTCCTGGGCTCAAGCAATCCTCCTGCCTTAGCCTTCCCAGTAGCTAGGACTATAGATGCATGCCACAATGCCTGGCCTAAAGATAAAAAACGTGACAGCTTCCCCTGGAGAAGAGAACATGGGTAATAACTTAGAATCTGCAGGTGAACACAGTATTTATGACCAGACAAGAGGAGCCAGGAGGAAATTGAAGTTGAAAAGTCAAGTGTACATTTAAACATCCCAGATGGAGAGAAAAATCAATTCTACATCAAATTGCTAAAGAAGAACACAGAAAAGCCAAGACAGATCAGGTAAAAAATCTTCAGGCTGAGTGAACCTCAATTGAAAATACAGATCAAAATCTTCTGCTGAGAGGAAATGAAGTGACTGAACTTTGCCAAGACAAAGCAGTGCAGTCTCTTGAGAAATGATTTGTCTGGGAAGGTCATTACTTGGAGCAAGTGGAGGAAAGTTCTGAAGCAAATGCCAAGATGAGCATGTTATAAAGAGCTGAAGACCTTCAGAAAGCAAGTCAAAGACCCTGTAGCAAAGTGCAACAGGATCATTTGTTCATCTCAAAACCAAGTTATTTCCCTTGAACTAAAAGCTCATGATCGGTGGTTGAGATTATAGGAGGCTGAAAGGAAGCTCCTTGTCTCAAAACTAGAGATGGCAAAGATGAGACAAAGAATAAAGAGGCTGGGCGTGGTGGCTCACACCTGTAATCCCAGCACTTTGGGAGGCAGAGGGCAGATCACCTAAGGTTAGGAGTTCAAGACCAGGCTGGCCAAAATGGCGAAACACTGTCTCTACTGAAAAAACAAAACAAAACAAAAATTAGGTGGACATGGTGGGTGCACACCTGCAGTCCCAGCTACTCGGGAGGCTGAGGCATGAGAATCACTTCAATCCAGGGGGCGGAGGTTGCAGTGAGCTGAGATTGTGCCACCACACTCCAGCCTGGCAACAAAGCCAGACTCTATCTCAAAAAAACAAAAACAAAAAAAGAAAACCCAAAACCAAAGAATAAAGAAAAGTGACTAACCTCGAGCTTCTAGAAGTCCTTATTCATCTGATGATGCAGATGGAGTATTTTTCAGGGAGCATTTTCACTGCCCCCCCATCTCTAGATATGGGGTACAGTTTCCTCTAGACAGGAGACTCTCAATACCCTCTGCTCAGATCTCCCTGTCTGCCAGGCCTTCCTCCTTCATTCCCAAACCTGGTGTTTCCAATTGATTCAAATGGGGAGTTAATGGAAGAAAGACACCTTCTTTCCTGCATTAGTCAGGGCTCTCCGGAGCAACAGAAATAGTAGGAGATACACACATATACAAAGAGATTTATTTTAAGGGATTGCCTTATATGATGGGGTGGGGGACTGACAAGTCTGAAATCTTCAGAGCAAGCTGGAAACTCTCAGGCTGGGGCTGAGGCTACAGTCCAATCCACAGGCAGAATTTCTTCTTTCTCAGGAAAACCTATTTTTCTTGTTAGGCCCTTCAACTGATTGGTGAGGCCCACTCACATTATCAAAGATAATTTCCTGGCCAGACACGGCGGCTCATGCCTGTAATCCCAGCACTTTGGGAGGTCGAGGTGGGTGGATCACAAGGTTAGGAGTTTGAGACCAGCCTGGCCAACATGGGGAAATCCTGTCTCTACTAAAAATACAAAAATTAGCTGGGTGTAGTAGCGGGCACCTATGATCCCAGCTACTCAGGAGGCTGAGGCAGGAGAATTGCTTGAACCTGGGAGGCGGAGGTTGCAGGGAGCCGAGATCACGCCATTGCACTCCAGCCTGGGTAACAGAGCAAGACTCCGTCTCAAAAAAAAAAAAAAAAAAAAAAAGATATTTTTCTTTACTTAACTTCAATTGACTGTATAGGTCAACCAAATCTACACAATATTTTTATAGCAACACCTAGATTAGTGTGTTAGATTGAGTAACTGGGGACTATAACCTAACCAGGTTAACACTAACCATTACACTTCTGGGCTGGAGTGCAGTGGTGCACTCCCAAGCTCAAGCGACTGCTAAACACTATAGGGTTTCTTCTTCTTCTCCTACTCCTCTCCTTCTCCTTCTCCTTCTTCTTATTCTTCTTCCTCCTCCTCCTCCTTCTTCTTCTTCTTCATATTTTTGAGACTGAGTTTCACTCTTGTTGCCCAGGCTGGAGTGCAGTGGTACGACCTTGGCTCACTGCAACTGCCATCTTTCAGGTTCAAGCAACTCTCTTGCCTCAGCCTCCTGAGTAGCTGGGATTACAGGCGCATGCCACCATGCCCAGTTATTTTTTCCATTTTTAGTAGAGACAGGGGTTCACCATATTGGCCAGGCTGGTCTTGAACTCCTGACCTCAGATGATCCACCCAACTTGGCCTCCCAAAGTGCTGGATTACAAGTGTGAGCACCGTGCCCAGCCTAGGGTTTCTTTTTGCGGTGATAAAAATGTTGTGAAATTAGGTAGTGGCGATGGTTGCACAACTTTGTGAATGCATTAAAACACTGAATTTTATACTTTAAAAGGGTGAATTTTATGGTGGGTGAATTATATCTCGCTAAAATTGTCATTTTAAAATGTTTTCACAAGTGCTTTGACTTTTGCTCAAATTGCATCTTGATATAAATGTCGTTTTTAAAAATAAAGGTAATATAAATTATTCTCATTATACTCTCTAGAAAATCTAAGTAGTAAATTTGAATTTGATGAGCTAGTCCATTATTTCCTAAACAATGTATTATCTGTGGGCTCTTCACTCACCAGGGACACTTGAAATGACAAAATCTTTTCCCCTCTGCCAATGGTTCTGTGCAACATAGCCACAAAGAAATGTAAAAGTTACTTGTTGGCTTATTAGTCTCAGTAAGTTTTAGTTGATTAAAACAAACAAAGTCTTTCACAGCCAGGGCTGCTGCAGCTGGAATTCCTGACATACTGTCATACATCTCAGTGGTCAATGCACACTCTCCTCCCATCTACACGGTTCTGGAAATTCAAAACAATCCAACAATGACCATCATGGCTTCAGAGGTCTATGAACTCCCAGGAATTATGTGCAGATTTTTTTCCTGAGGAGAGTCTACAGTTCCTTTTTGCTTCTCAAAGAGGGTCACTGACCAACATTTAGAGACGTGGGCCAAGTCCCGCTACGTCAGCAGTGTCTGTGGTTTTAGTTTGCCCACGTCCTTTCCCCTTTTTCTTGCCATAGTGCCCACTCTTTGGGAGGGTGGGGGAAGAGTCTTCCCTCTAAGTCTCCACTGCTGCTGGAGAACATTCCTTTTTCATCTGGTTGCTAAATCCGGAGAATGAAATGTAGGAGGATTGCACCATCCGCGCCCCCGACATGAAGCATGCCCCACTGCCCATCGGGGAGGTGAGCAGGGAGAGCTGAAGAGAGGCTGGGTTGGGGCAGGACCCAGGCGCAGATCCTCTGAGACCAGCTGCAGCCCTGCCTGCCTGCCTTCCCCTTCCCCTCCTTTCTTTCCTGCCTCTCTCTTTCCTTCCCTCTTTTCCCCACTCCGCCTCCTTCCTTTCTTCCTTCCACTGTGGAGGTGGACAATTTAGCTAGGAGAAGCTGGAGCTGGAACGTTCCAGGAACCAGACAGAGTGAGTTCAAGGCACAGAGACGAAAAACAACACGGTTTGGGAGAGCTGGTTCTTGGGTCGGCTAAGAGGGGATGAACTCAATGGCTAATAGGATTGGCCATGGCGAATCCCTCAGCAGGGCACGCACCGCACAAAAGGCCGAAGCGCGCGGGTAGCTCGAGGTCAAGATTACAGAGTCGCAGGAGCAAGAGAGGGAGGCTTAAAGAGCCAGACTGAGCAGCCAGGACTGGGGTGATGGGCGCTGTCCAGACAGGCCGGAGAATAAAGATGTAGCCCCGCCCCCAACCTAGGGAGGAGGACCGACCCCGTTCCTGTGCTCCCCCGGACCCCGCCCCCCACCCCCACCCCGCTTCCACCCCGGGAACCTTGACTACCTGGACTAAGACCACCTCGGAATCCGGGATAACTTGTCCAGTGAACCTAGGGTTAGAGCCATCATGGAAAGGCTGGGAGGGGCCTGGAGAAAGAGGGTGACCTTACTTGTGCGCTCCCTCCTTGCCTCCCCCTCAGTCTCCCACTTGGTAGCACCTTCCTGATCCCCTTATCTCTAAGGCGCTCAGGGAAATGCCCCCCTGCGGCAGCCTTCTGGGAAATGCTGCCCTGGCCGCCCGAGAACCATGAGCCCTGCAGCCCCGGTAAGGAAGAGTTCTCTGGGACAGGAGGAAGGACCTAGGGCAGGGTGGGCACCCTACATAGGGGACGGGATAGAAGTCTTAGGCCCTGACAGCCTCTGGTCTCTGAATGACATCATGCGGCTGTTGGTAGGTGTGGGTTTTCGGGGCTGAGCTATTGAAGGAAATGATTACAATCCGAGGTGATAGATACAAAAAGTCTTCCTTCTCCAGGTGGGCCCCCTCCAATCTGTTCTTTACTGTGCCCTAGAGGGGCCTTTCCGATCCCCTAATCACACACCTCACTTCTCGTCTTGAAACTCCCACCCCCAGCTCCAGTCACTGCGTCATAACATCCAAGCTCTCCGTCTGTCGTGCAAGGCCTCTGTGCTGTTTCTTTGCAAATCCTGCAGCTCTATCACCTGCCACTCCCCATGCCCTCCCCACCCCCGCCCCCGCGCTCTATGTTGTCGACACAGAAATTCTGGGTACTCTTCAACATCCTGACAGTGCTCATAGGGACCCTTCGGGTCGCCCTGGAAACTGCCACTCATCCTCCAAGGTGCCTTTCAGCCTCCTCTGGGAAGCCTTCCTGAACCCCTTGGGAAAAGTCAGGCTCATCTTTTCCATTGTTAAATCACACCCTGCGCTCCAAGTGTGTTTCCATGTAATCTTCCGCACTAGACTGGAAGCTGGGGATGGAAGGGGAAAGCATCAAAAAAAAATTGCAAAACTAGCAGCCTGGCTTCTCCTTGCAACTTTACTTTTTTTTTTCTAGGAACTGAGTTCACTGATTCTTAAGAAAAAGCATTTCATGATAAATGAGTGAACAAATGTCTTAATAGAAAAGTAAAATTGCAGGCAAGGCTGCTTCTGTCCGGCTTAGAGGGGTAGACTACAAGTCCCAGCACGCCTCGGGTCAGCATCTCTCCACGCCACGCCCCCTCCCTGGGGGTGGGCAGGTCCGGAGGGCGGGGCCCGGGGGCAGCTGGGCTCCCAGGCACTGGCGGAGGAGAGAAATGCCCCAGGCTCTCCGGGGCGCACAAAGCGCAGGCGCAGCGGGTTGGGTGGCAGCAGCATCGAGTAGCGGCCGCTTTGGCAGCAACACCCGCAACAGGTGTAGACCAGGTGGGTGCATCAAGGGGAGGGACTGGAAAGGGAGTCTGCACCGGCCTCTTGTCTGACTTGTGTTAAGACCGTGGAGAGGGGAGGGAGTGTCAAGAGGAACAGACAAGACCGGGCCTTCCAGCCCAGGTGTGCCAGCCCTTGTTACGCAGCAACAGGTGTGAGCAGGTGGGGGAGGGGTGGAGGCACCCACTGGCAAGTGAGTCGCCCTCAGGAACAGAGGGCACCTACCTGGATTCCAGTGCAAGCTCCATCACGTACATGGATGAGTCATTTGCCGCCCCTCAGTCTGTCCATCTGTAAAATAGGAGTAAAGGTTCCCTCCCTAACAGGGTTAGTGTGGGGACAGGGTGAGGAAGTAGTATATGCGGTGACTTCCAAACTTGGCTGTACATTACAATCATCTGAGGATCTTTGAAGAGTACCAGGGCTTGCCTCCTGCCCTCAAACATTCTGATTTAATTATTATAGAGTGTGGCCTGGCTTCCGGAGTTCTCAAAGCTCCTGCTGGCATAACAATTGAAGCCAGGACTGCTGGGTGTGAGGCTGGACTCCATTGCTCACTGATCAAGCGGTCCCGTGCAAATGATTAGACCTCTCCGGCCCGTTTCCTCATCTCTGAAATAGGAATAATAAGGACTGCAGGGAGGCTTAAATGAGATAATGGATGAAAGCACCGAGGGGGGTATTCGGACCGAGTGCTCGCTCGGGCCATCACAACTGCTGTTGAGCTGCTTTGTTAAGCACTTTGTAAACAGCTCTAGTGGGGTCCAAATGGGAGGGAGACTTTCCCCTGTCCATTGCTGTGATTCTAATATTCTGCACTTCCACATTACAGAATCCCACGGTTTTAATACTTTCAGAGTCTCATGCTCCACAATAGAAGCATATTCTAATGTTTCAAGAGCTCCTGCAGCTTCTGCCTGCCTCGCAGACACATTTCTACTAAGCTAGAAACTGAGGCCAGGACAGAGAGGGGGCAGAGAGGAGGGACGTGGAGCTGAGGCTGGAATCCAGGCTCCTGGTCCCCACCCCCACGCCACACCAACGGCTAGCTGCCCTGCTGACCCCACAGGGACAGTGCTCCCATTCTCTTCCTGAGCAGAGAATGGGGAGGAGGCTGAGGCTGCCCGGTCCTTGTTTGTTTACTAACCCTCCTTCAAACGTTTCCTGGGTGGCTCCTCTGGGGACGGCAGGGCTGGGGGCTTCTCTCCAGGGAATTGCTGCCGAGGCCTGTGTCTCCTGTGGCTCCTCTGACAGGTCCCGCCTGACTCCGCCCTGGAAAGTCCTTTTGAAGAAATGGCCCTGCTGAGGGGCGGCTGGCTGTGGAGACAGAGTGAGTGATCCTGGGCGCCTGGTCCTGGGGCAGGGTGAGAGAAGTGGCTTACTGGGCTTGCCACTGGGAACCCTTCTCCCAAGAAGCCAGGACGTTTTCATCCTTTCCTCTGACCACACTCTTTCCTCTGCCTAGTCTTTCCCATTCCTGATTGCGTGGTAAACTTCCACTTGTTCTTCACCACTCATCTCAGATGGGCCCCTCCCGGAGGAGCCTCCTTGGCTTTTCCTCCAGCCCCCGCCCCTGCCCCTGCAGTAGTGTCAAGCTGGATTAGAGGCTCCCTTCTCGATTCCCACCGTGCCTTACAGTGATCTCCTTGTAACAGAACTGTCTTTATTGGTGGGTCTCCCTACTCCCTGACCCCAGACTGCCCCCAGTCCGTGAGCTCCTCAAGGGCAGGGGCTGGGTTTGATCCTCTGTGTGTCCACAGTCCCCCAACCCCAGGCTGGACATAGAACAATGCACAGAACAAAGTGAAAACTGCCTCTGTGCTTTGGAATCCACAAAGCCCGCAGAAGTTCTCTTATTTCTTTGCCCTTCACTGTTAAGATTTCCAGTTGCAAAATGTATGAAGCTAGGTCTCAGGCTTCCAGACCCACCTCTGACCAGAGTCATGACATGAGCAAGAGCTATCCTGGGGACCCCTGGGACAGGCAGCCCCATGCCCCATCCCCCTGTCCATTCTCAGTTCATTCCATTCAGCAAACACTGAGCACAGGTCTCCCCAGGTTCCAGGACCTGTGTGGGGAGCTGCAACTCCCAGTGTGGAACAGGAGGCAAAGGCTACACAAATAACCATCACATGAGTCAGAGATGAGAGATAAGAGGCCTGCGTAGTGGCTCACACCTGTAATCCCATCACTTTGGGAGGCTGAGCTGGGAGAATCGCTTGAGCCCAGGAATTTGATACCAGCCTGGACAATATGGTGAGACCCACTGTCTCTACCAAAAATTAAAAATCAGCCAGGTACAGTGGTGCATACCTAATGAACCAGCTATTTGGGAGGCTGAAGCGGGAGGATCCCTTGCCACTGTGAGCCATGCTTGCGCCACTGCACTCCAGCCTGGGTGACAGAGCAAGACCCTGTCTCCAAAGAGAGAGAGAGAGAGAAGATGGAGGCTCAAGGTAGGGAGAGGTCTTTGCCCTTGAAAAGACCTGGGGCTTGGCCTTAGAAGCTCCCAAGCAATGGGTCCCATTACTCATTTCCCCATTCAACACATTTATTGAGCCTCTACTATGCATCAGGCCCAATGGGAGGTAGGAAGTAAGAGAGAAAGAGGTCCTGCCCTCAGGGAGCAGATACACAAGGAAAAGGTGGTTATAATACTAGGAACTGAGGCTGAGGGGACTTGCGAGCCTGTCTGGGGCTCCTATCACCAGGAGGCTCTGGGATCAGCCTGCCTAGTGCATCTGGAATATTGTACAGGCTCCATTCTCCGCCGCTGGAAGCGAAACTGGTTTGCCCTGTGGATGGATGGAACCCTGGGATACTACCATGATGAGACAGCACAGGACGAGGAGGATCGTGTGCTCATCCACTTCAATGTCCGTGACATAAAGATCGGCCAAGAGTGCCACGGTGAGCAGAAGCCCCTTCCTCTGTGGCACTGTGACTGTGGGCAGAGCCCTCCCCCTGTGTCTGAGAATACCTGCAGTTGGAAGCCTCTTTGCAGCTTTCAGAGGCATTTCCCAGATGTTGCTTCTAAGCCTCTGTCAACTCCAATTCAGTTTGGTGTGAGTTAAGAAATAGGTCCTTGGCTATATGTGGTGGCTTATGCCTGTAATTTCAGCACTCTGGGAGGCTGAAGTGGGAGGATCACTTGAGGTCAGGGGTTCTAGACCAGCCTGGGCAACATAGCAAGACCCTGTCTCTGAAAAAAAAAAAAAAAAGAAAAAAAAAGGTTAGATGTGGTCACATATGCCTACTTGGGAGGTCAAGGCAGGAGAAGTGCTTGAGCCCAGGAGTTCAAGGCTGAAGTGAGCTATGATCCCAGTACTTTGAGAGGCTGAGGCATGTGGATCACTTGAGTCTGGGAGTTCAAGACCAGACTGGGCAACATGGCAAAACCCCATCTTTACCAAAACAAAAACAAGGAAAAGTGAGCCAGGTATGGTAGCGTGTGCCTGTGGTTTCTACTCAAGAGGCTGAAGTGGGAGGATTGCGTGAGCCTGGGAGGCAGAGGCTGCAGTGAGTGTTCATGGTACTGTACTACAGCCTGGGGGACAGAGCTAGACCAAGAAAGAAAGAAAGAGAGAAAGAGAAAAAGAAGAGAGAGAGAAGAGAGTAAGAGAGAAAGAGAAAGAAAAAAAGAAAGAAAAAGAAGAAAGAAAGAGAAGAAAGAAAGATAAAGAAAGAAAGAGAAATCAGTCCTTTAGTGCCTTTCTCCTCTGTGCTGTGTCTCAGAGGTGAGTCAGGAACAGTTCCTGCCCTCCAGGCACTAGTTACTGGATGAAGATGAAATGAAATTAGGAGGCTCAGAGTAGGGAGCGAAGTGGCCCAGAGTCACAGCAAATCTCCACATTCCTCCCCCAAGGGCTCAGGCCACAGTTGTAACAGGGTAACTGAGGGATGTATGCTGAGGGAAGTGTCAGCATGGAAAGGTTGGAAGGTTTGGAACTGTAGAGTAGAATCCCTGAGAGAGTATATGGGATCGGAGGAGGTTGGCAGTGGCCAGTAAACAGCCCAAAGAAGTCAGTTCCTATTCTTGTTCCTGGTTTACTGGGGGGACCTGGGGCTTGTGCCTGTGGAAACCCATATATATGTGTCTGCTTCCAGATGTGCAGCCCCCAGAGGGCCGGAGCCGGGATGGCCTGCTCACCGTGAACCTACGGGAAGGCTCCCGCCTGCACCTATGTGCAGAGACCAAGGATGATGCCCTGTGAGTCACTCCCAGGAGAGGATGGGGTGGAATCTCGGGAAAGTGACCAGGCACCCCCTTCTCATTGGGCCTTCCGACTCTCTGACAGTAGGAAGAGGGCACTAAAGCCAGTCGGCAAGGGTGTCTCATTGGAGGTGGGTGGAGTGAATATGGAGGGCTCACGGTGATTGGCATGGCACACAGTGGACTCCTCATGCAGTCTCAGATGAACTTGGGATTGCTGAGGGGAGGTGTGCACACCTGCCTCAGGTGTCTGGTTCCTGGTCTTTAGCAGCCTCTGTGTGAGCCCTCACCTGAGTGTTGCAAAGCAGCAGGGCAGCCTAGTGGCACCCTTGCTCCCCTCTGAGAAGACGCCCTGCCCTTCTGGTGGACTCTGATCTGAAGGGTATCCCCAGACCTGCCTACAAAGGCAGTCAGCTATGTCCCAGGCAGGGGTACCCCAATGTCAGATGCATATCCACATGGCCAGCCTGGGTGTGTCCTCCTCAGGCGCCTGCTAACTCACATACCATCCCTTCCTACCCTCTGGCTGAGGGGTGCATGGCCTTTGCGCTGGAGGAGAGTGAAAGAGATGGGTGTGTGGGAGTAGGGAAGCTGAGCTCCAGGCAGACAGCACAGAGCCGCCTTGTCCAACCCAGCAGGTGCCATGGCAACCAACAAAGGCCCAATTGTCCTGTGTCTGCTGGGCCTTCCTGGGGCTCTGGGGTCAGAGCTTTGGGAAACTGTTTTGTTTGTAGATTTGGGGTGTGGAGGGGGGCTGTGGCTAGAGCACCCACCCAGGAGTGTCAGAATCTGACATCCTCTGAGAGACCACCCAAGCCCCACTGTCTACTGTGTAGATGAGGAAACTGGAACTTCTAGAGACAAGAAGAATGAAATTAGGCTTACTTAGTGTTTCATCCATGTGACTGGAGCAGGGGAGGGGTCACCTTTGTCTTCCTGAGGGAGACAAGAGATCTCTCTTTTCATGAGAGACTGGGGCTTGAGGCTGGGTTGGAGAGGAAAATCTAAAATGTGGGGGCCCAATTCCCCTACCCCTGAACTCCTTCCTCATGCTCTGGTGGGATTTGCTTTGCAGAGCATGGAAGACAGCGCTGCTGGAGGCAAACTCCACCCCGGTGAGTCCCCCATTCTCTCCCCCTCTCCCCACCACCTCCATGTGCCATGGAATCATGAGTGACTCAGACTCGGTCTCCACCTGCCGGAAGTTCTCAGTCTCATGTGTTTGTGCAGACTCTGATGCCTAAGTCCCAAGTGGGAAAGGATAGGGGACAGCCAACTGGTGCTCAGAGGAGAGAGAGAAGCCTCCATGGAGACTTGTTGGAGGGAGTGGCATGTGAGCTGGGGAAAAGGAACTGTCTTTTATCGAGCAACTATTATGTGCCAGGCGTGGTGCAGGTACCATTCCAGCTGCTCCTCACAACGGTCCTGTGAGGTTGGGGTTATTGTTCTCTCCCTGTAAGACTGAAACTCATTCATCAGCACAACAAAGATTTAGTGAGCTCCTACTATGAGCCAGGTGCTCTGCCAAGTGCCAGCGATTAGGGGTGAACCAATGGGATGCAGGCTCTGCCCTCCTGTACTCAGCCTAGTGAGGAGCCAGACATGAAATGATTAATTATTCCACTTTAATAGTAATAAGGGCTCTGACAGAGATTTGTAGTGTCTGGCCCTTTCATCCAGGTGGTAGTTCAAGCAAGGCTTAAACCAAGAACTGAAGGATAAACAGAAATTGACTGGGTGAAATGTGTGGGGCTGAGGTAAAGGGAATTCAGCATTCCCTGAATCCCCTTTGCTAAACAGCATTCCAGTCAGAGGGATCAGCATGTGCAAAGGCTCTGACAGAAATTAAGATGTTGGCAAGCTGAGGAACAGAAGGACAGCTGGAGTGGCTGGTGCTTAAGGAGTGAGTGGGTAAGTGGGGAAGGAGGATTGGCAGGACCAGGCCTTGTGGGCTGTATGAAGGATGTTGGTTTCTGCTAAGAGCACCAGGGAGCCATGAAAAGTTTTTGAGCAGAGGGATGGCATGATCAGATCAGGTTCAATTTATATTTTTAAAAAGATACTTGTTGGCCGGGCACAGTGACTCATGCCTGAAATCCCAGAACTTTGAGAGGCAGAGGCAGTCTAATCACCTGAGGTTGGGAGTTCAAGACCAGCCAGACCAACGTGGAGAAACCCTGTCTCTACTAAAAATACAAAAATTAGCCAGGTATGGGTGCATGCCTATAATCCCAGCTACTCGGGAGGCTGAGGCAGGAGAATTGCTTGAACCCAGGAGGTGGAGGTTGAAGCTGAGACTGTACCATTGCACTCCAGCCTGGGCAACAAGAGCAAAATTTCATCTCAAAAAAAAAAAAAAAAAAAAAAGATAAAAAGACACTTGTAACATTTGGCATGTAAACAACAAAGAGTAGTCTGTCAGTTTATGAAATTTTGATAGAGAAAAAAGAAAAAAAAAAGATAGTCTGGCTGGTAGGTAGGGAAAGGATTGTAGAGGGCAACTGCAGACACCTAGAGGCCAGTTAGAAGTCTGAGACACCGTCCAGACAACAGACTGGAGATCTGGACTAAGGCCTTGCTTGCCGAGACAGGCCGATGAGTACAGGACACGTTTAGGGGATGGAGTCAACAAAGCTTGTGACTGATGGAGGTGAGGGTTTCAAGAGCTGTCCAAGGCCCATCTTGGCCTCCACCCCAATCTGCCTGACTCCAGATCTGTGCTTGCTCTTTCTCTGTGTGGCAAAATGGAGGCCCCGCTCACCTACAGAGAAAGTCCACTGGGAAGCAGCAGGGGAGACCTGGATGCATTTAGAAACCCCTTCAGGCATCCACCTGCTGAGGGCCAGGCATCATGCTAAGCCCCTGGCATCAGTGACATTTCATCTTCCAACAACCCTGGCAGGGCAGGTGGGTGGAGGTTGGTATTTAGTCCCATTTTATAGATAAGGAAGCTGAGGTTCAGAGAGGGCAGGTGACTTGTCCAAAGCTTATAGTCTTAAGTCAGTGGAAAAGCCTATCATGGAACTTAGGCCAGTGAGATTCTGAGAGGAGCGCATTATCTGCCGAAGTAACTGCATGAGCAGAGACAGAGAAGTAATGTGTGTGTGTGTGTGTGTGCACAAGTATCTGTGCACATATGCATATGTCTAAGGGCCCAGAGTCTGCTTGGCTGGAGAGCAATTCATGGGGTGAATAAAACAGGAGAGTGACCTCTGAGGTCATCGGGGCCAGCTCACTATGGGCCTCAAAGTCCAGTTGGAGGAAATGGACTTTTCCTGAGGCCTGTACGGAGCAAAAAAGGACTTTCAGCATTGGGGGCTGTGGTCAGATTTTGGGGGACAGACTCAGGCTTCCAAGTGGCAGGTGAATTGGAGGAAGCTGGGAGTAAGGAGGCTATAGCGGTAGTCTGCCGGGTGGAGGGACCCCAGTTGGGCTACCCTGGCTCTGAGCTCTAAAGCTTCTTTATATGGGGTGAATCAGTTCCACCAAAGAGAGGCCGAGGGAAGGAGGCGCAGGCGACCATCTGCACTCTGTGACTCTATGAAGCGACCTCGTCTTTCTCTGCCTGCCCATCTCCTGTGGCTCTCCTGACCCTTCTCTCTGCCCTGACCTCTGTTCTACGTCCCATATTCCACATACACACATTCCTCTGGGCCTGGGCTTACTAGAGTGGGGACGTGTTTGTGCCTGTGTGTTCACCTCTGTGTATATGGGCTTCTCTCTGTAGCCTGTGTGGGAATGACCTGCCCTTTGTCCTCTGACATGCTGCAATTCCTACCTCACTCTGGATGGAGGCTCCAGAAGCCCCTAACACCAGCTTTACTGGGAACACAGGGCCTGGGGCCACAGCCAGGGACGAGGCTTGGGGTGAAGTGGACCAGGTGGGCTAGAGGACAGATGGAAGTCACCCTGTCCTCCCTGGAGATTGGAAACCCCAGCAGCATGAAATAGGGAAG
Organism: Saimiri boliviensis; assembly: GCF_048565385.1. Classification (NCBI taxonomy): domain Eukaryota; kingdom Metazoa; phylum Chordata; class Mammalia; order Primates; family Cebidae; genus Saimiri; species Saimiri boliviensis. The sequence goes on along the minus strand of NC_133454.1, from coordinate 71,940,484 downwards.
GGTGAGCTAATTCTGGAAAGAGACTACTTGTCCTTTTCTGTGTAACTTTGGCAGTCATCAGCCTTCTCTGAGCCTCCCCCATTACCATGAGAGCTGAGGAGAAAGAGGACACTCCCTGCCACAGCCCAGCTGGCGAAGGGCTCTGGTAGGGTCTGGAAAGAGCTCTGAGTCTCTTCAGGTGTAGAGGGCCTCTGACACCCTCTCCCTCCCCCTTCTTGGGTTTCTGTGGCTTGAGCAGGCCCCAGGTGGAGCCACCGTCCCTCCCAGGAACCGCCGGGTTTGCTCCAAGGTCAGATGTGTGACCCGCTCGTGGAGCCCCTGTAAGGTTGAGAGGCGGATCTGGGTAAGTGCTGGCTCGGCCCTCCCTGCCTCCATACTGGCCACCAGGATGAGCCTCCAAAACCTGGCCTAGTCACATCCCTTCCCTGTGGCAAACATTCCATGGCTCCCTATCACCCACGGAACACCAACCAACTGCTCTGCTGTACCCTCTGCTCCCAGCCACACCAGACCTTTTCCCTCTGCCAGCCTTTGCACATGCCGTTCCCTCTGCCAACAAGACCTCAGTTTCCTCATTCACCTGACAAACTGATGCCCATTCTGTAAGGCCCCACCTCCTCAGTGGGGACTTCCTAGACCACCAGCATCGTCACTCCCTCCCACAGCCTAGTGGCACTAAGGCTTAGTACTTTCTTCATTTTGCCTGGTTTCAGAGCTGGTTTATTCTTGTCTGTGTAGTCTTCCATGAGGCCTAGAACTTCCTCCAAGGCAAGGACCATGCCTGATTGCACTGCCTCTACGGAGCTTGGCACAAGGCTAGGTATATGGCACATGCTTAATTAGTGCTCAGTAATGGGGAGTCTATGCTGACCCTTCTTACACAGTGGAGCTCAGGGAATGTTCATTGAGTGAGCAAAGGAAGGAAGTAAGGAGTGACAACTTCTTTTATAGCAATACTACTACATAGTCTAATTTAGTCTAGGTCTGTCTCCACTTACCCTGAATGCTTCTTGAAGGCAGGATTTCGGTCTGAATCTTTTCTCTGTCCCTGTGCTCAGCACAGGGCCTGGCATGGGGTAGGTTGCAGGAAGGGGCTTAAGTGGAAGAGTACCTGTGATCTTACAGTTAACTGGGAGCTCTTCTTACACAGTGGGGCTCAGTGTGGCTGTGTATCAGGATTGCTTAGGAACTTACAGGCAGTAACAACAAGTATTCATATCCTACCTCTGGATGTCCTAACTTCAGAGATCTAGCATGGGGCCTAGACCTAGGAAACCTGTAGTTTGAACCAGTCTCCTGGCTGGGTGCAGTGGCTGATGGCTGTAATCCCAGCACTTTGAAAGGCTGAGGTGGGTGGATCACTTGAGGTCGAGTTCAAGACCAGCCTGGCCAATATGGTGAAACTCCATCTCTACTAAAAGTACTAAAATTAGCAAGACATGGTGGCAGGTGCCTGTAATCCCAGCTACTCAGGAGGCTGAACTCGGGAGGCAGAGGTTGCAGTGAGCCAAGATCACGCCACTGCACTCCAGTCTAGGTAACAAAGTAAGGCTCCATCTCAAAAAAAAAAAAAAAAAAAAAATCTCCTATCTCCAAAATAAATAAATTGTCTCCCGATGATTCTGATGTGCAGAATCACTAAGCCTAGAAGTGCCTGGGCCACCAAGTTGTATAGATGTGACACTGTTAGATCCTGTGTCTTGGAGAGGTTACCTAACTTGATCAGGGTCACTCAATTCATCAGTGGCGGGTCTGGGACTTCCAGCCCATCATTCTGAGGTATTCTTCATGCCTAAAAAAATAGGATTTAACAGACTGTAAACCTAATAACACCTCAGCTAAGGGGAGTCATTTGTATGCGACCCCCTGATTGGTCAACACTGGTCTTATCCACAAAATAGCTGAGCCTCTGGAGAGGGAGAGGTAGGCTCAAACCCTCAGGTTCTGCCTATGGGTCCCTGGGCTATCTCCACTTGTTGCCAGGTGACTTACAGGAGTTTACTTCTGGGCCTCCCATATCTGAAGAGTAAAAACAGGTGCCCTAGAGGGACATGGGATGCTCCACCCTCTCCAGGGCCTCCCAAGGCCACTGTCTCACTGTGCAGCAGCAGGGCAAGGTGGAGACCCTGAAACTCAACTTCCCCACCAATAAAATTGGATCTGAGAACTTAGATCCCTCCAGCCCCTTTTGGACTTGAAGCCTGGATTCTGGCACTGCCTACCAGAAATCCCTATTGGATCACTGATAGGGAGGGAGCACCATAGAGTTCACTGATGTGTAACATTGCTTGTCTGAGCCTCTTACAGTGTCTTGAGACTGTTTGTTTTCCCTGACTTGAAACTGAACTCAGAGTTGGGCAACCTTAGTTCCAGTCTGGCCTTGCATTTGATTCATTGGAATAAATTCAATAAACATTTATTAGGTACCTGCTGTGTTCCAGTCAGATCTGATTAGACCCAGTCTCTGCCCTCACAGGTGTCTCCTGGTCTGATGGGAGAGACGTACATTCACAGGTACACAATGGCTTCAGCATGATTGGTGCTGTGATGCAGAGATATCCAAGGGCTGTGGGTGTCCAGATGGGAGAACCTGAGGTTCAAGGAGTGATGCTTGAGTTGAGTCTGAAACACAGGTTGGGTACTTGAATGAGAAAGGTGAGAAGCACATCCCTATCAAGGAAAATGGCATGATACTTGAAATCACAAGGTGTGCTTAGAGACCTTCCCCTTACCACCAGACTTCTTGAAAGAGATGTCATGACACGCATATTGCATCCTTCATCTCTCAGCCTTTTTTCAACCCTTCATAGCTTGGTTTTTCCTACTCAGCAACTCCTCTGAAAAGTTTTTTCAAGGTCACTCACAGCTTCCAAGTTGCTAAAACCAGTGACCTATTCTCTTGGCATTGGGCAAAAGAATGGACAGAAGAACATATTTAGAAGGTAAAATCACAAGACCTGCTGACTGGTGTGTCAAAAGTGAATGTGCAAAGACAAGGGCAACAACCTGCTTTCTTTCCTTCTTTCTTTTTCTTTTTTTTGAGACAGGATCTCCCTCTGTTGCCCAGGTTGGCATACATGGTGCAAATGCTGCTCACTGTAGCCTCTACCTCCTGGGCTCAATCGATCCTCCGGCCTCAGTTTCCCAAATACCTGGGTCCATGGGCATGCACCACCACACTCAGCTAATTTTTTTTTTTTTTTGAGACGGAGTTGTGCTCTTGTTGCCCAGGCTGGAGCACAATGGCACAATCTCAGCTCACTGCAACCTCCACCTCCTGTTTTCAAGCGATTCTCCCTCCTCAGCCTCCTGAGTAGCTGGGATTACAGGCATGCACCACCACACCTGGCTAATATTGTGTTTTTAGTAGAGATGGGGGTTTTTCCATGTTGATCAGGCTGGTCTCTAACTCCTGACCTTAGGTGATCCGCCCACTTTGGCCTCCTAAAGTGCTAGGAGTACAGGCATGAGCCACTGTGCCTGGCCTCACTCAGCTAATTTTTAAATTTTTTGTAGATACAGGTTCTTGCTATGTTGCCCTGACTGGTCTTAAACTCCTGCATTCAAGCAATTCTTCTGCCTCATTCTCCCAAAGTGCTGGAATGACAGGCATGAGCCACTGTGTCTGGCCTTTCTTGATATGAGTGCATGGTGATGGCGTGTACTGAGAAAAGCATTTATGAGGCTGAGCACTTTGGGAGGCTCAGGTGGGCAGATCACCTGAGGTCAGGCTGGTCAACATGGTGAAATCCTGTTTCTACTAAAAATGCAAAAAAATTAGCCAGGTGTGGTGGTGGGAACCTGTACTCCCAGCTACTTGTGAGGCTTAGGCAGGAAAATTGCTTGAACCTGGGAGGCGGAGGTTGCAGTGAGCCGATACTGTGCCACTGCACAACAGCCTGGGCAACAAGAATGAAACTGTCTCCAAAAAAAAAAAAAAAAAAGGATTTATAAGAAGAGCAGCAGGTTTAACATATGGAGAAATGTTGCAATCACCTTGAGATGAGTGGAGTTTGAGACACCTGGACTTCTAAGGGGAGCTGGACTGTTCAGTTGTGAATCCTGGTTAGAGAGAGACATAGGATGGAAGAGGGCTAAGAGGAAAGATCCAGAAGAGTAGGGGATCATAAGCCCTCTCCAGGTCTGCTTCCTCATGGGTAAAATGAGGGGTGTGGAGCTTCCATTTAATTCAGCACATAGTTCTTGGCTCCTGATATGCACTAGGCCCTGCTGGTGACACGAACGAATCAGAGTCCTCACCTAGAAGTAGCTTGCATTTGGGCTGCAAGAAAGGCAAAGAGAAAGGATAGCAACAAGAGGCACAAGCAAAGTCCAGAGAATTCAGGAAAAAAAATCATTCTTCCTGAGATTAGGAGCTTCCTGGAGTGGAGTGGGTGACCTCTGAGCTAGGCTTTGAAGGGTTGGTGGAAATCTAATGGGAGAAAGGGAGGGCAGGAAGTACATTCCAGAGAGAAGACTGACCATTGTCTGAGCCTTAGTCCCCAACCCTATGGCTATGTGGAGCTAATACCTGCTTTAAGGATTAGAGGCAGTAACACATGTGATCACTTCCTTCAGGACCTGGTACATAGTGGGTGCTCGATAATCGTTACAGCCTAGTGCAACCTAACAATTTTTGGTCATTGATGGACCACATATACAATGGTAGTTCCATAAGATTTTAATGGAGCTGAAACTTTCCTATCACCTAGTGATGTTGTAGCTGTCATAATGTTGTAAGGCAATGCATTATGATTTCTATGTTTATATATGTTTAGTTAGATGCACAAATGCTTACCATTGTGTTACAGTTGCCTACAGTATTCAGGACAGTAGCCTGTAGTACAGGTTTGTAGGCTAGGAGCAATAGGCTATACCACATAGCTTAGGTGTGTGCCATCTAAGTTTGTGTAAGTACACTCTGATATTCACATGACGACTAAAATTGCCTAAGGATGCATTTCTCAGACTGTATCCCTGTTGTTTAAGAGATGCATAACTGTTTTTTAGTTACTTCTCATCCCTATCCTTCCTTTCCCTTCCTTCCTCCCCAATCCCTGTTTATTTCCCGGGCCTGGGGCTTGGCCATGTTCCCCTCCTTGTGAGCAGTAGACCTGGGTCTCTCAAAGTGGGATCATTATAGAGCTGCTAGCAAATATTAGACTATGAAGAGAAGTTGGGAGCCATGGAGAATTTTTTGAGCTAGGTGGAAGGCCAGGGTAGGAGAATGGGCATCTCTGGGAGGTGCATGCAGGGCGGAAGTTTTAGAGTACAAGGATTGTGGACCTTGTGGGGAAGGCCGGGCCTTTCTTCAAGAGATTCCTGGTGGCAGGAGGCCCATTTCTAAACTGGGGAAGGCAGCTCCATGGATCTGAGAGAGGCCTGAGCCAGGCATGGGGATGGGGACCAAACCCAGGCCAGGGAGTTCCTGGGCATATGACTTGGCTGGATTCTCCAGGTGCGCGTCTACAGCCCATACCAAGATTACTACGAGGTGGTGCCTCCCAACGCACACGAGGCCACGTATGTCCGCAGCTACTACGGGCCGCCTTACGCAGGTAAGTCTCCAGTATACCCCAGGGCTTGCCTCCATCCAGCGCCGTCTCAGCCACGGTCCAACCAGGCTTCATCCTTTTAGTGTGCAGGATTTTCCCAGGCAGAACCCTCCGCAAGCCCGTCCCCATGCCGAGACTGGGATAGCCCTGGGACCAGCATTCCTCTAGAGCTGACCTCATCCCTCCAGGCTGGCTCCTTTCAGCCCTGCGGTCTGAAATACCCATTCCTGAGCCGGTAGCGGCCCCTGGTGGCTATTGCAGGAATGGCCGCCTCCTCCCTCCTCCTAGAGCCTGGTGGTCGGCAACGCCCAAGCGTTAGATGCCACGTGGTTGTGCTCAGCGTTCTCAGGGTTTCCTTGCCGTCCTGCCCTAGCCCGCCATAGTGGACTCCTAGGTTACGGGACGTCCGTAGCAGATCCAAGGCCTAGGAGCCACGGGTGCTCTTCCCAGAACAGGAAGATCACATGAGCAAGGATCTGTTTTTTCGACTGGAGAAGAGGAGAATGGGCTCGGCGCCTTACACTGGGTTGGGCTGCAGGAAGGGAACGAAGATCACTCTACTCCCACCTCTTAAGTCTCTGACCCTCATGTGCTGTCTCCCTCTGCAGGCCCCGGTGTGACGCACGTGATAGTGCGGGAGGATCCCTGCTACAGCGCCGGCGCCCCTCTGGCAATGGGCATGCTTGCGGGAGCCGCCACTGGGGCAGCGCTTGGTTCGCTCATGTGGTCGCCCTGCTGGTTCTGAGACCTGGGACTCAGAGCACTGGCCCCTGCGCTTAGACTACTAGACCCCTCTTCCTCCTGGATCTCACCCTCTACCATCCAAGCCCTGTCCCACTTTGGCCCTATTCTCTCCATTAGTTCCTTCCAGGTTTGGACCATTCCCCCGACTCCCTACCCTCACTTCCCACATGGGAAGAAGCTATCATCCCAGGTACAAACATAGCTCGGAGTCTCCACATCTACTGCCAGACACCCCCAAAATCTGTTAAAGACATTTATGGATAAAGTTTCTCTAAACACACCAGGGCACAGCAAATACAACTTCATTTGGCTTGGAGTTCCCCAGGTGCTGTAGAGACGACATGAACCCGGCTCTCAGGGCTCTCTGCTCTCTCCTCAGGGAGCTTGAGGCCTGGTAGGGAGAACAGGAGTAAACAAGCACTTGATAAAGCTGCAGAGTTATCAGTCCTTTGACAAGAACAGGTGGGGCAGGGAGCAAGGCAGGTAGGCTGGAAAAGACGGTTATTGGCAAGTGTGCAGAGCCATGAATGTCATCACATGTCCAAGGAATTAAATGGGAGTTCATTTGGGCTGGGGTGGAGCCTTCAGGCTAAGGAGGTTCCTGGGTGAAAGGGGAGATGTGAGCCTTCTCTGGAGGGAAGTTTCATGATTGCAACTATCATGAATATATTGCCTGTTTTGTTAATAACACATGCGCATACCCAAAACACCCCTGAGTTAAGTCCCATCCTTCCCACAACCAGCTTCCTGGGTACCCATGCTAACAATTGAGCTGAACTTGGGGGCCCCTGGTTGGGGAACAGGTGAGTTCTATTTGAGACTTCTAGCCCTAGAAAGCTGCCTACATCCAGAAATGCCTCTCATACCAGGAGCTCAGCCCTCTTTTCATAGCTGTGACTGTCACCATCTCAGGCTTTGTCTCATCCTTCATTCTGAGGGAGATGGCAGTGTTCTCCTTTGAGGCCTGATCCACCTTTACACCAGCCCAGGAAGCCCCCATGTGTGCCTGCCCTCAGGTGGTCCAGCAGTTTCCCCCTTTGGTCCCCTTCCAGTCTCTTCCCATCTTCTGTCCCAATCCCCAATGGAAATGCTAACATCCCTGCCTGGTAGCCAAAGTAGCCCACAGAAGTTCCCCTGGAAATGGGGGCTCCATTAGTTCTGCTGCAGAGAGTAATAAAGATTTGGTTGGCTCTAGAACTGGCTGTGGCTTGCTTTGTTCCCCCAGGAGGCCCTGTCTCCCTCTCCATGACACAGCAGCTACTAGTGCCTTCTCTGGTCTAGTAAAAAAAGAGTGTGGATTTTGAGATCAGGTGGAACTGTGACAGCATGTTAGCTGAGTCATTTGAGGCAAGTCAACCTTTCTGGATTTTGTTTTCCCTAAACTTAAGGTAGCTGGTTGAAGCTGACCATTCCTGAAGGCTCAAGAGGAGAGACTACCTTGGAGTCTGTTGTCTGAGCTGATGGATGATCCAAGCCAGGTTCTGCCTGCTTTCTGAGAATACTGTGATGTTGGGGTCTTTTCCAGTAGGTTCCGATCCTTCTAGAGTTGAATCAATGAGTTGTTCTCATAGAACACCAGGTGGCCAGGGAAGGAAACACCACCCTCCTGCATCAGGCCTCTTGAAGCTGTAAGAGAGAACCCCCCTGCTCAAACTGATTTAAGTCAAAGATAAAACATTGAGCCACATAACTGAGAAGTCCAAGAGCTGTGTGATCCAGGGCCTCAAACAGTGTCACTTAAGACATTGCTTTGTTTCCATCTTTACACTTGCAGGGTTGGCTCATTTGGAAGCTGCAGTGATGTTCAGCAGCTCCAGGCTAATGCCCTTCTGAGTTCAAGTCCAACCAAGAGAATTTCTCTTACTATAACAGTGTGACTGAAAGTCCTGGGCCTTGTGGACATCAGTCTAAATTAGGTCCTGTGGCCATCCCCACATCAACCCCAGTGGCCTAGAAAAGGATGGTCTAAAATAATAGGGCTTACAGCATGGGTGGGGTGGTGTCCTAAAGGAAATTTAGGGCACTGTTCCCAGAAGTAGGATGAATAGATGAAAGCTAGTTGGCAAAAATATCAGGTATCCACCTCAGCCACAGTTCCAGAGACACCAACTTAGAGGGGAGACATATATATAAACAGCAATGACTGAATGAGGTTACAGAGGAATGTGGTGCAGTTGGAACTCTGAAGAGGAGGCATACAACTCTGCCAAGGAACTAGGAAAAGCTTTGGGACAGTAAGTGGAAATTTAGTCTGAACCTTGAAAAATGAGTAGGAGTTTGCCAATCTGAGAAAGGAGGGCGAGCTTTCTACACGGAAAAAACAGATGGAAGAAATGGTATGAGCAAAGGCCTTAGAGGCTTGAGAGCACCAAGAAGTTCAGGAACCAGTCTCATATTACAGCAGGTTGCATGGTGAGAGGTGGTGGATTAGGTCAAGTGATAAAAAACCTCATGGGACAGTCTAGCGAACACAGGGCATAGTCCAGTACGTGGCACCAGCTTAAGGACAAGCATGGATGCAAGAAGGAGCCTCGAGAGGACCAAGGTCTGTCAGCATCTGTGCAGTCAGAGGTCACATACCCTGGATGTCACAAGGCCTATACTGTGTTCAGGGGACCCAGCAGTGCATCAAACCCAGTCCCTGATTTGGAACCTCAGCTTTAACTTTTTCTTTTCTTTTCTCTCCCCTCCCCTCCCTGGCGGCAACCTTAATTTTTTCTTCTCCCCTCCCCTCCCCTCCCTCCCTTCCTCCATCCCTCCCCTTTAGTAGCATCTCCATTATGCTGTCTTTAATCATTAAACGGTATCAGGCATGCTCCTGCAGAGACATCTCTTAGTTTGGTTCTGGGAATGACCTTTCCTCTTACTCTCGGGTTCAGTCTCAGGGCTTTTAGAAATCAGTATGTAAGAAAAGCCCAAGCTATCCAGAGTCCTTTCCCAGAATGTGAGGTAAACAAGGGCCAGGGAGCTGGCTGGGCAGGGCATTTGAGATCAGACAGAGCTGGAGGCATTGACACTCATTGCCCAATGCTTCTCCTGCTTTATCTCATAGGTCTTTGCAACAACCCCATGGGCCTGGTGTTACTATCCTTATTTTACCTACAAAGAAGCAGATATAGAGAAGGAAAGTAGATTGTCCAAGTCATGCATGCTGTATCAGAATCTGGATTCAAATATAGATCACTTGACCTTGTCCACCACACCACACTGCTTCTGCACTATATCCTGTGTGGCTCATTACGTGGCAGGAAAATAATTCCCAGAGAGGAGACCAGGATCACTTTAAGTAGGTCAACTGTATAACACAAACACCTCTTCTCTTTTCCTTTAACAAATGCTTTCCTGATAGGTTTTGTGGGCAGACAGGGCTGGGAGCTGGGTACTGGGAGATGAGTTAGACTTGGGCTCTACATTCAAGGAGTGTGTGTGTGTGTGTGTGTGTGTGTGTGTGTGTGTCCCGGGCATGGGCACAGATTATGACAACATGGGCCGTGGGAACTGGTAGCCCCCTGAGGCTATAGGGGTACGGAGAAAGGAGTCTTGACTCAAGTATGGATGGAAGTGTCATAAGCTGGCTGAAAAGACAAATGCTCTTCCAACTATGGTCTTGAGGGAGTTGCTAACTTAAAGAGGAAACAAGAACTAAAGCAGCACTCAGTGCTGAGAGTGCTCTGGGTGAGGCGGATCTGCAGTGTGATGGGTAGAAAAGGGGGTCAGCAGGGTCAAACCATCAGGGGCCTTAAATGCCAGGGAAGGAGCCTGAACTATATACTTAATCCCAGGCCATGGAATCTCTCCAAAAGATTTGAAGCAAAGGAAACATGGTCGAACCAGAAGTTCGATCTCATACACACAAACACAGGCAGTTCTCATGGAAAACACAGTCTCAACCCAGACTACATCATCTCTGCAAACTCTCTGGGCAGCCCAGGTACTGCCTGGCCACTCATAGCCAGCTCACTGGGGGTGTTCAACTCCACATCTGTTCCTGAGACTACCTGCCTCCATCAGCCCCTGCTAGAGGAGATTCTGTAGACAATGAGGGTCTGTTGCATCCCGGCAGTGAGCACTTCTCCAAAAGCAGATGTATAACTCAGTCTCAGAACCAGAGCCCTACATCCAGAATACCTGGCTGGAAATGACCCTAGATGCCTTCTAAAACGGATTCCTCTTCCCTCTGCCCCACCCGACAAGGACGATTCTACTGCTTTCTGCCACTCATAGGGACCGGGAGTTCTCTTACCCTTTCCTTTTCCTGCCCTTGTGAGACAGCTGTCTGTGGGACCTCCTTTCTCAGTTGGTGTTGAGATCTGCCTCCTGAGAACACCCAGCTTGGGTCCCAGCTTTACTTCTGACCAGATCACAGACCTTAGAGCAGGCATCCCCAAACTTTTAACACAGGGGGCCAGTTCACTGTCCCTCAGACCGTTGGAGGGCCGCCACATACTGTGCTCCTCTCACTGACCACCAATGAAAGAGGTGCCCCTTCCTGAAGTGCGGCAGGAGGCCGAATAAATGGCCTCAGGGGGCCACATGCGGCCCGTGGGCCGTAGTTTGGGGACGCCTGCCTTAGAGCTTCCCAGAGGTCTGGAAACATCTTAAATGGTCATCAGAAGACTTCATTGTCAGAATCATGGTCCAATCAGTCTAACACCCTTAAACCTGAAGCACAGAACCTTGAGGTTTGACCCTTTCTGGGTTGGTCACCAGCCTTGGGGATGGAGAGAGGTAACAAGCTAAGGCCAGGATATGCTTAGGAAGGAACATGTGCTAAATATAGAAAGAGTTCCAACTACAAAGCAGATGTTAGCCCCTGTCCTCTAAGATAGTTACCTTCTGGCCAGGCGTGGTGTGGCGGCTCACACCTGTAATCCCAGCACTTTAGGAGGCTGAGGCAGGTGGATCACTTGAGGTCAGGAGTTTGAGGCCACCAGCCTGGCCAAACTGGCGAAACCCTGTCTCTACTAAAAATACAAAAATTAGGCAGGTATGGTGGCGGGCGACTGTAATCCCAGCTACTTGGGAGGCTGAGGCAGGAGACTCACTTGAACTGGGGAGGTGGAGGTTGCAGCGAGGCAAGATGGCACCACTGGACTCCAGCCTAGGTGACAGAGTGAGACTCCTTCTCAAAAAAAAAAAAAAAAAAAAAAAAAAAAAAAATCACCTTCTTCTAGTATATTAGTGGGGAGGAAAGAGGCCTTCTCCACTTGCCAGCTGCTCTCCCCCACACCTTAGTCTGTCTGGACCCACTGGTCACTATTTGAACATCTTAGCGAGATTCTCTTAAATGGATGCCTGATCTCTCCACCTGGACACCAAGTATGGGATCAATGGGGATGGTTTTCCTTTACTGCTCTAGTTTTCATTCTCCACGTCACCACCAGCCCCATCAAGGCATGTGCATCAGACTTCATAGAAAAGGTACAGTAACAAAGGAAAAAGAAGGATATGAAAACATAAAACTAAATTATTCCTTATCCCCCTGTAAGGGGACAGGTTTTTAGTTCACTTGCAGAAGTTCCAACTTCCTCATCTCAATCCTGTCTTCTGTTCCTGGCTTTCTCCAAAAACCTCCCCACATTTCTGCCGATGGTGCTTTCCAGTTGCCCCACTGAATAAAGCAATGAATGCAAATGGATATTCCCGATGCAGTTTACTTCAAAATCTCCCTACTGGTAGGACAGCAACATGAATTTTTAATTCTTCCAGCTGTAGACAATTTTTAAATTATTCACACACACATTAAGACAGACATTAATCCTCATAGACAAACCAGTCTAATCTGGAGGTGGCCTATGGACTAAATCTGGCCCACAAATTGTTTTGTCTGATCAGCACATAGTGTTTTCAAAGTTTTAAATTAAAATGGCCAAAGATGCAAAAGACAGATGACACTAAGTACTGATATGCAACAACTGGAGTCTCCTAAACTGCTGGAATGAGTGTAGTTAAATTGGTACAATTGCTTTGGAAACTGATTGGCAAGACCAAGCATATGCATACATTACAACCAATTAATTCTATTCCTAGGGTGCACCCAAGAGAAATGTGTACTTACCTTCACCAAAAAGTAGGTAGAAAAGTGTTCATGGGCCGGGGCTCACGCCTATAATTCCAGCACCTTGGGAGGCCTAGGAGGGCAGATCACCTGGGGTCAGGAGTTGGAGACCAGCCTGACCAGCATGATGAAACCTGTCTCTAATAAAAATGCAAAAATTAGCCAGGCATGGTGGCAGGTGCCTGTAATCCCAGCTGCTCAAGGAGAATCACTTGAGTCTGGGAGGCGAAGGTTGCAGTGAGCCAAGACTGTTCCACTGCAGTCCAGCCAGGGAAAGAGTAAGACTCCATATAAAACAAACAACAACAACAAAAAAACAAATCTCAATTCCTTAAGTATGGGCTGCACATAGATAACTTCCCTCAAAGAACAGAGATGAAAAGGCAGTGGGTAAGAAGAGTAATATATTATTTTTGGAGACAGCGTCTCACTCTGTCACCCAGGCTGGAGTGCAGTGACACGATCCAGGCACACTGCAACCTCTGTCTCCTTGGTTCAAGTGACTCTGCTCCTCAGCCTCCCATGCAACTGGGATTACAGGCACCTGCCACCACGCCTAATTTTTTTGTAAAAAGTTTTTTACAAAAATCTAAGGCTAAAGAAGTATTTGCCATAGACTAAATAATGGCAGAGCTGAGATTCCAAAGTTCATATTTTTTATACTACCTAAACTGGTAATCCCAGCTACTCGGGAGGATGAGGCAGGAGAATCGCTTGAACCTGGGAGGCAGAGGTTGCAGTGAGCTGAAATCGCACCACTGCACTCCAGTCTGGATGACAGACTGAGACATCATCTGGAAAAAAAAAAAAAAAAAAAAAAAAAAAAAAAAAAGGTTGTAATTGCCTCACAGTTCTGTGGGCTGTAGAAGTATGGTGCTAGCATTTGCTTCTGGTGAGGCCTCAAAAAGTTTACAGTAAGGCAAAGAGGGAGCTTTGCCCTGCTTTTTATCACATGGCAAGAAAAAGAAAGTTATTTCTGTTTCCTCATGAGTTCCTCAATTTAATGTTCCAGCTCTCTAACTCAGCCAATGGAATCCATTCTACGATTTATCCTATGTGTTCTGTATCTTTCCTTTAAAAAACAGGGTCTTGCTTTGTTGCCCAAGCTGGAGGACAGTTGTGTGATTAGAGCTCATTGCAGCCTTGAACTCCTGTGTTCAAGCAATCCTCTCACCTCAGTGTTCTGAGAAGCTGGTACTGCAGGTGTGTGCTACCATGCCCACCTAACTTTTAAATTTTTTTGTAGAGATGGACCATGTTGCCCAAGCTGGTCTTAAACTCCTAGGCTCAAGCTGTCCCTTCTACCTCAGCCTCCCAAAGTGCTAGGATTACAGGTGTGAAACACTGCACCTGGCTGTGTTTATCATTTCAACAATTTAAAGCCGGGCGCGGTGGCTCAAGCCTGTAATCCCAGCACTTTGGGAGGCTGAGGCGGGTGGATCATGAGGTCAGGAGATCGAGACCATCCTGGTCAACACGGTGAAACCCCGTCTCTACAAAAAATACAAAAAATTAGCTGGGCATGGTGGCACGTGCCTGTAATCCCAGCTACTCAGGAGGCTGAGGCAGGAGAATTGCCTGAACCCAGGAGGCAGAGGTTGCGGTGAGCTGAGATTGTGCCATTGCACTCCAGCCTGGGTAACAAGAGCGAAACTCCGTCTCAAAAAAAAAAAAAAAAAAAAATTAAAAAATTTCACACTTAATTTATGATTCTAAATTCGTGTTTCAAATCTTATCTCCTTAATATTTATCAGGTCATCTTTAAATTACTGGTTGTCCTTCCCAAAGTACTTCTGCTTCAGATATTCACTTTCACTTTTGAGGCAGTTTTTAGGTATCAACTACATTGCTGTGTGAGTTCCAATTCCCCTGGGGTATAGGCTAGTAGTATGGAAGGCACAGGGGACAAGACTGTCAAGTTAAGGAGAGGAGGGGACAAACTGGGGCAAGGAGTTCTAGTAACTATAAGACCACATGTAATCACTGCCATTCAGTATCAGTATCATCTCCCCAAGCCACAACTTTTTCAGGACCTTGCCTTTATTTCCATCAGCTTATTGGGGCTTTTTTACCACCCTAATATTACTCTTGTGGACACCTGCACTAGTATTCTGGCCTCTGGCCTTCATTTCTACAATAAAGGGTTCAGCTATGGTTGTCCTTTTCTCTATAAAGAGCCAGATAGTAAACTTTTTTTTTTTTTTTTTTTTTTTTTGGCTTTTAGGGCCAAAGGTCTGTTGCAGCTATTAAACTCTGCCATTATAGTAAGAAAAGTATAGCTGAGTTCCAATAAAACTTAATTTTAAAAACTGGTACCAGGCTGGGTTTGGTGGGAAGGACACAGTTTGCTGGCTTCTGTCCCAAGGCAAAGGTAATAATTAGGAGTAAGGAGGCAAAAGCAGAACTTAAGATACTTTTCTTAATATGTCCTATTACTGCCTCCACCAGGGCTACATCTTTCAAGTTGCAGCCCCTCTCCCCTACCCTCCAACAATACCCACATCAAAAAAAAGTCTTCTGACTCCCCAGGAGTTCCTCACATTTTTTGTTATTTTTCTGGATTCCATCCATATCTGGTAGAGGTCTAGGGAGGGAGAAGCATATGCTAATTAACCATCTTGGTAGGAATGGGAAACCAAGTCAATAATTGTTTTCTTTCGTGTTTTATTTATATATTTTGGCAGCAAAATTGTGTTTATTAAAAAAAAAAATCTGGACTATGAACACACTTGACTGCTTTGAAGAACTCCAAGCCAAATAAAAAGACCAATGTTAAAAGCAGCATAACTGGTTATTTTCTTAAAAATACATAAAAAGAATCAAATGCAACAGTGTAGGAAGACAACCACCCCCATGTCAGAAGTCACAACTTCTTCCAAAGAAAGAATATGACCCATCTGCCATATTGAATCAATATTTATTTCAGGACATGCCATGTCAAAATAAAACAAAGAGTCAACCCTTGCTTTTAACAATTATATTGTATTATAAAAGCACTTTACAACTCCATCCCATCTTTAAGTATAAGTTACTGGTATGTGGGCTAATGATTATCTGTAAGCATTTCTCTATTCAGATCCATAATCCAAGTGCTCTTTGAATATTACAAGGTGACAATAAGTGGGAAGTGGAGGAGGAAGAGGAAAGAGAGGGGACTAAGGTTCTCCCAGTTTAAGGTTTTGTTGCAATGAGGGGATAAGGAAGTATGAAGGTATTTTTGTTGTCTTTTTATCTTTATACTGTGTTAAGTAATGCTTACAACATAAATTCAGCAGGCTTTTCCTGAGCTGTAACTCAGAAGTTTTCTTCCTGCAAACAATGTATTTACAAATGTGTTTATTAGCTTACACAGCAATCTCACAATAACTAGTAAAGATTAAAAGGGCACACTCCTAGTATATTTGTTTGCAGTGTTTTAAGGGAAATACATATTGCCGTGGTGAAGCTCTAAATATATTCAACAAAAGATCTAAAAATTGAAAGTTGTTAAAAAATAAAAGGCAAAGAAATAAATATCACCAAAGAAAAAAGATTAATTGTAGCTTAAATATAAAACTAAATCACTAGTTAATTAGACTATACAGATCTAATACAAACCAAAACCAGCCTGAAAGATCCAACATTAAAAAATGCTAAAAAATAAGGCATAAATCTGCATAACATTGGGTTTTATTTCCATTCTCTCCTTTCCCTCTACTATGCATGCTTTACCTGATCTGCCTCTAGGGGCTTACAAGAAAACGGCTTCCGTCTTCATTTTGACCTCAAATGTCCTGAGCAAAGTTTTTGCTATTCTCCTGAGGGTTCTTTTGTTGGTAAGCTTTAGATACCGTTACTTCTACTAATTTAATAGTTTTGATCATAATGCCAAATTTAAATTCTTCCACTGGTTCTTCTGAAAGGAACTGAACTTTTACAGTGCCTTGCCTACATAGTATTTTTTTTTTTTTTAAAAGAAAACCCAAGCAAAATCTATTGCTTAAAGAGGTTTGTTACTATTTTTTAAACAAACAGAATAACTCTTGACATTTTAAAACCTTGGGAGAAACAGTTCATTAGAACTTCATTATTTTACCACAAAGAATACTAAAAACCTGTTCCGAAGCACTTGGTTACTTTTCTCTCCCAGAGTCTAATAAAGCACATGTGAAAGGGCCATTTGTTTTAGTCAGAAATACATTTTATGTTCTTCTACTTACAAGTACTCAGTATGTTCTTTAGGACTCATTTTGAAGATGCACCAGGACCCTTTTCTCATTCACGCACTGCCTACCATGATAGCTGAATTCTGATCCCAAAGAAGATCTAAGTAATTCATATCAGTGCTCAAGAATAATTTTGGACATCTTGGCCCATGGCCTACAGCAAGTGGTATCTGTAAAATTAAAGGATAATTCCAGTGGGCTTGGTCTGACTGCTGCTTTGCCATCTTATTTGTTTTGAGGAAGTGGGGGAGGCTAGGTAAGATACAGGGAAAGGGGGTAAGAGAGATGTAAGAAAAGCAAGGAGAGATCAAGTAGGCTGTGAATATACTGCTTATTAACCAAGCCATACTCATACTGTTGAGATTTCCATCATTTCGAAGTACATTATCATAACATTAAAAAAAGGAAAAAATGTTAAGAAAATGTATCTAATTTTTAAAGTTATCACTGGAATATGCTGTAATATTTTGGCTTTTTGTAAAATATAAATAATGAAGACACTGACTTTTTTTGTGCTTGTGAAGCTAAAAGATCATCTCCACGAGACAGGCAGCGATGATGAATTGCAATACGTTATTACTGAAGGGAAAAGGTTCAAGCCAATATTCACACTGCAGTCAATGAAAGAGTAAGGGGGCCAAAGCAGTGAGCTTCTGAAGAAGGGTTGAAGATGACATGGGAGATTAGCAGGAACAGCCTCCTTCGTTGACTGGTTGCTCCTGAGGCTTTTCCAGTTTTATGTCAATCACTGAAACAAAAGTTAAGGAGCCATAAATGGGAAAGTACAATTTCAATTCTTCCAAACACTAGGATTTCTGGGATGGCCCTTGTATTCCTATTTGACTTCAGAGCCTACACAATCACTATTTTCTACATAGTCACCTCACCATATAAGGTGCTCAAATGGAATAAACTTGCTTGTATCTACTATATGCAACAAGGGTCAGAATGAGGTACAAGCTCTATTTATGGGTATCTATCCTAAGGAACTTATTCTACAGGAGCAAGAAGTGACATGAAGATTATGTTCCTAATAGAATTATCTATAATATAAATCTAAAAATAGCCTATAAGACAGTTCCAGCAGCAGGGGAAACATTTAATAAATATTGGGACTTTCAGGCCGGGCACAGTGGCTCACACCTGTAATCCCGTAACTTTGGGAGGCTGAGGCAGTTGAGTCATTTGAGGTCAGTAGTTCAAGACCAGCCTGGCCAACATGGCAAAATCTCATCTATACTAAAAATACAAAAATTATCTGGGCATGGTGGCTTGTGCCTGTAGTCCTAGCTACTTGGGAGGCTGAAGCAGTAGAATCACTTGAACCTGGGAGGCAGAGCTTGCAGAGAGCTGAGATTGTGCCACTGCACTCCAGCCTGGGCGACAGAGTGAGACACTGCCTCAAAAAAAAAAAAAAAAAAAAAAAAAAAAAAGGGCATGGGGGGCAAACTTCAACTCAATAGTTAACATATTATGTTTTGTTTGTTTTTTTTGAAACATGATATATATTACAAAGCATATGATACAAAGAACATATTATGTTTTTCTAAAACAATTATGTTTTTTATGAAAACACAAAACATTTACAAGTTGGAAGAGCTGAATACAATGTGCTATGAACTATATGGCTTAGTAAAAATGCCTGCATATGGAAAAACACTAGAAGGTAAATATGAAACACGGAACACATCAAATCAAATTAAAAATCCTTAGTATTAACTAATGTTAGATGTTATAATCCTTGGAAGTGAACTAATACTATGTCCTGTTTCTGAAAACAGAGGCTACAATAAAGCTCCATTCTATTTCTTGCCTGTGTCAAGTAGAAAGTTCAAGTGTTAGAAAAAGTAAAAAATGAAAATACGATATTTTATGAGGAAAAAGCTCAGTCAATGGGACTCAAAATGAAGAGGCAAGGAGACAGGCATTCTGCGTGTTTCCTGCTCATTAAAAAGCAAGCAAGCACACACAAGCCCTCTCACTAATTAACAATGAGCAGCAGGCTACAAAGTATGCACTTGGATAACCAGACCCCATTTGCTATAGAAAACCTCTGAATTTTATGTCCCTAAGCCATCAGTTCCTGGTTTGTAAAAGGCAATGGCACAATATTCTTTAGCCAAGCAAGCAGAACTTTAAAGACTAATGTTAACTATGAAAAATTTCCGATTAAACAAAAAGGATACTGTCTTCTCTGCTTCTGTCCTGTGTGCTTTCCATTCCAGGCAAAGCTGCTGCTACACGTCGAAAGAGCTGTGGGAAAGAGAAAAGTTATAATTGAGAGGCAACATTTAGCAAAGGGTATTGGGGTTTATGATCACTGTACAGTGAGCTGTCTAATGCTGGGCACAGTGGCTCACACCTGTAATCCCAGCACTTTGGGATCTGCCCAAGGTGGGCGGATCACTTGAGGTCAGGAGTTTGAGACCAGCCTGTGTAACATGGTGAAACCCTGTCTTTACAATAAACACAAAAATTAGCTAGGCATGGTGGTGCACGCCTGTAGTCTTAGCTAATGGAGAGGCTGAGCCCGGAGGACTGCTTCAGCCCAGGAGGTAGAGGCTGCAGTGAGCCAAGATCATGCCACTGCACTCCAGCCTGGGCAACAGGGTGAGACTCTGTCTCAAAAATAAGTAAACAAACAAATAAATAAATGTCTATTCATCCTATAAATATTATATAAAAAGTAGTATGACAACTACTAAGAAATATAAAGACATGATTCCTGCTTTTTAACTGGTAAGACATGAACAAATAGCTATTAACAAATAAGCAGCAAAAATGTCACTTGAGTAATAAAGGATTACAGAAATGCAGAAAAATAGCATATCATTCATTTAACAAAACTATATAGTAGCATTCCTATCTTTCATATAAAGAGTTAGGGTTGGGCCAGGCAGGCAGCTCATGCTTGTAATCCCATCACTTTGGGAGGCCACAGTGGGTGGATCATGTGGTTAGGAGTTCAAGACCAGCCTAGCCAACAGGTGAAGCCTCATCTCTACTAAAAATACAAAAAATTAGTTGGGAGTGATGCCTGTAATCCCATACTCAGGAGGCTGAGGCAGGGAAATCACCTGAACCTGGGAGGTAGAGGTTACAGAGCTGAGACTGTCCCACTGCATTCCAGCCTGGGCAACAGAGCACCAGGTTTGGGGGGCAGGCGGTACAGGGAAGAGCTAGGTTCTGAAGTCAGTGTATAATATATTGTGAAAGTTAGTCCAGTCAAAATTACCCTTTATTATTCCTTAGAAAAGCACAATGCTAGAGATTAATATACCACCCTTCAAGTCCAAAACAGCTGGCTTTTCTTCCTTCATTGGAATGAGTGCCAGTGGGAATAGCTGGCTTGTGTTTGAGGTATGAAGCTATGAAAAATATCTTCAACAGGAGAAAGGCACTCAAGCCTGGAGAAACATTCATATTTTAGAGGCATATGAGAACAGATTATGGTACAACAGTTTATACTTCTTACATTGTCCCAACCTTAGGCATACAGCCACTGGGTACAATAGCTAGTGAAACTGCCTGATTATTTCAATTATTTATCTTTTGATTAAGCACGCAACAGAAAATTGAGTCAAAAAAATGTGTTCTCCAGGCCGGGTGCGGTGGTTCAAGCCTGTAATCCCAGCACTTTGGGAGGCCGAGGCGGGTGGATCACGAGGTCGAGAGATCGAGATCATCCTGGTCAACATGGTGAAACCCTGTCTCTACTAAAAATATAAAAATTAGCTGGGCATGGTGGCACGTGCCTGTAATCCCAGCTACTCGGGAGGCTGAGGCAGGAGAATTGCTTGAACCCAGGAGGCGGAGGTTGCGGTGAGCCGAGATCGTGCCATTGCACTCCAGCCTGGCTAACAAGAGCGAAACTCCGTCTCATTAAAAAAAAAAAAAAAATGTGTTCTCCAAACAATATCAGCTGAAAACTTGAAAATAACCGTCTATTATTATCACAAATATAAGTAAATACTTATTATCACAAATATAAGTATAGTGACCACAGAAACAATCTAGTAGCTGACAATGTGACACTATATCAAACTTTAACAGTGTTTTGGGGATACGTTTTAAATTTGTTTTTGTATACAGAAATTCACTCTATAATATAATGGCGATATAGGCACCCCCTCCACTTTTTTTTTTTTTTTTTTGGGAAATATAGTCTCACTCATTATCCAAGCTGAAGTACAGTGGCACAATCACGGCTCACTGAGGCCCCAACCTCCTGGGCTCAAGCGAGCCTCCCATATCCTGGTCTCCTAAGTTGCTGCCACCACACCTGGCTAACTGTTGTTATTTTTTTGTAGAGAAGAGGTTTTGCCATGTTACCCAGGGTGGTCTCCAACTCCTGAGCTCAAGTGATCTGCCCTCCTTGGCCTCCCAAAGTGCTGGGATTACACACACGCGCTACCGTACTGGGTGGCACTTTTTTTTGAGATGGAGTCTCTGTCACCTAGGCTGGAGTGCAGTAGTGCAATCTCAGCTCACTGCAACCTCCGCCTCCTGTGTTCAAGTGATTCTCCTGCCTCATCCTCCTGAGTAGCTGGGACCACAGGTGTGCATCACCACACTGGGCTAATTTTTGTATTTTTAGTAGAGATGGGCTTTCACCATGTTGGCCAGGCTAATCTCAAACTCCTAACCTCAGGTGATCCTCCTGCCTCAGCCTCCCAAAGTGCTGGGATTACAGGTGTGAGGCAGTGCACGTGGCCTGAAATGCCAATTTTGAAAGAAGTTCTACTATGGGTAAAATACTATGAAACACAATTGGATACTACAGAGAAAGTATTTGTGATAGGAAGAATCAATCAATGCAGAAAATCTCATTGTATTAATAGTCTCATTTAAAGAAACTGTCACAGACACTCCAGCCTTCAGCAAGTACTACCCTTATCAGTCAGCAGGCATCAACATCAAGGCAAGACCCTCCAACAACAATATTGACTTGCAAAAGGCTCAGATGATCATTAGCATTTTTAGCAATATTCTTTTTTTTTTGAGACGGAGTTTCGCTCTTGTTACCCAGGCTGGAGTGCTATGGTGCAATCTCGGCTCACCGCAACCTCCGCCTCCTGCCTCAGCCTCCTGAGTAGCTGGGATTACAGGCATGCGCCACCATGCCCAGGTAATTTTTTGTATTTTTAGTAGAGACGGGGTTTCACCATGTTGACCAGGATGGTCTCAATCTCTTGACCTTGTGATACACCTGCCTCGGCCTCCCAAAGTGCTGGGATTACAGGCGTGAGCCACTGCGCCCGGCCCAGCAATATTCTTTAATTAAGATATGTACATTGTTACGACTTTTTTTTTTTTTTTTTTTTTGGACAGAGTTTTGCTCTGTTGCCCGGGCTGGAGTGCAGTGGCATGATCTCGGCCCACTGCAACCTCCATCTCCTGGATTCAGGCGATTCTCCTACCTCAGCCTCCTGAGTAGCTGGGATTACAGGCATTGGCCACCACACCTGGCTACATTTTGTATTTTTAGTAGAGACAGGGTTTCACCAAGTTGTCCAGGCTGGTCTCAAACTCCTGCCCTCAAGTGATCCTCCTACCTCAGCCACCATGCCCAGCCACATACGTTGTTTTGACAAACATAATGCTATTAATAGACTACAGTAAAGTATAAACAAAACTTATACACACTGGAAACCAGAAAATCCATTTAACTGGTTTTATTGACATACTCACTTCATTGCAGTGATCTAGATCCAAACTACAGTATCTCTGAGGTATACCTGTATTCAGTGGGCCTCAATGATTTTAACACCTGGCCATCTAGTCAGAATGTACATTCAGCACATTTCTCTTTCAGTAGAGATGAAGGCAAAGAAAAAGTGGCAGGAAAGATTTCACAGGGAAGAGTTTCCTGAACACATACTGAGGTATAGAAAAGTACAAGGTATACTTCAGAATGGTTATGTAGTCCAGACTGGTTCAGGCATAGAATATGTAAAAGGATCAGGATAGGATGAATATATCTGAGGCCAGACTAAGAAAGATCTTCCTTTACATCCTGTGGGCAAAGGAATCCACTAAAAATAGTAGTTTGCTCTCGGACTTCCATCAGCAATTCCATTGTCTTAATATGGCTAAAGAGACATACAAATCACATAGTGAAATTGAAAGTCATTAAGGTGGAATGGCAAAAAACTAAAAGGTAAAGTGTGGATAGCAGTACAGTGCAGTAGTTAACAACCTGGGTCTGGGCCCTAGGTAGGCCACTTATGTGACAGATCATGTAATCTTCATTCCTCTGTTCCTTGATCTATAAAAGATGGGCTTAAAATAACAGTACACTTGCCTGACTAGATTACTAGATTACTGTGAAACTTAAGGAAAATAATTATGCAAAGTGTTTAAGACTGATCTGCTATATACAAAGTCTTTAAAACAAAACAAAACAAAAAGCAGCCTCGTGAGATGTTTACTTTTGACCGGCTGGGCAAGGTGGCTCATGCCTATAATTCCCACATTTTGGGAGGCCAAGGCAGGTGAATCACCTGAGGTTAGCAGTTTGAGTCCAGTTTGGCCAACATGGTAAAACCCAGTCTCTTCTAAAAATACAGAAAAAAAAAAAAAAAAAAAAAAATTAGCTGGGCGTGGTAGAAGACGCCTGTAATCCTAGGTGCTCAGGAGGGTGAGGCAGGAGAATCATTTGAACTGGGGAGGTGGAGACTGCAGTAAGCTTCCCGCACTCTAGCCTGGGAAACAAGTAAACTCTGTCTCAAAAAAAAAAAAAAAAAAAAAAAAGACAGCTCTATTTCTACCAGAGACAATAACTCTATCAGAGATAAATGAACTCTCATAGGCCTGTAGGATTACAGAACAGATAATTTTGCCAAATGTTATACAACTCTGCAGTGAATTCTAGGACTACAGCAAAACACCCACAGGCTTAATTCTGCTTTAAGAAGAAACTATAAAAAACTGGTAGGAAAGGTGTGGAGGTTGGAGAAGACCTTTTAAAAATATTAGAGCAGAACTGAAACTTTCTTAGGAATATCTAGAAATTGTACCCATAATATACTTGCTTCTGACATAAAATATTTATTAAACTGCTTGCCTATTCAAGATGCATAATCTTTTCGGCCCTTAAGAACACCAGGTTTAGGCAGCTCACGCCTATAATCCCAGCACTTTGGGAGGCCAAGGTGGGTGGATCATTTGAGGTCAGGAGTTCAAGACCAGCTTGCCAACATGGTGAAACCCCATCTCTACTAAAGGTACAAAAATTAGCTAGGCATGAGGGCAGGCACCTATAATCCCAGCTACTTGGGAGGCTGAGGTAGGAGAATCACTTGAACTCAGGAGGTGGAGGTTGTAGTGATCTGAGATTGTGCCACTGCAGTTCAGCCTGGGACACAGAGACTCCATCTCAAAACAAAACAAAAACAATTTATTTTCAGCTACCTTGAAAACAGAAAATCTTTTCAAGAGGGAGGTATAGGAAAGGTTTGGCTACTTTCTGAGTAGAGCTTATGAAAACGGAATAAAATTAGGTTTACAAGTTTGAGACTTTTAAAAAATTAAAATAGATTCTCTTTAGTGAAAAGTACCTAACTAACAAAGTATTCCAGGGCAAGTACCGTTATATTCACATATATCTGCCTATTTTCATTATATATATACATATACTGCTTCATAACACCTATTTTAAAATTCCTTAACATATGGTCCAGCAATTCTACTTTGGGGTATATATCCAAAAGAACTGAAAGCAGAAGTTAAACAGATATTTGCACACCAACATTCATAGCAGCATTACTGACAATAGCCAAAAGGTGGAAACAATCCATGTGCTATATAATATGTAAATATATGTATTATACATAGTATACCCATAAAATGCAGTTATTAATCAGCCTTAAAAAGGAAAGAAATTCTGACACCTACTGCAATATGGATGAACCGTAAGGACATTATGCAAGTGAAACAAGCCACACACAAAGAACAAATATTGTATGAGTTCACTTACATGAAGTGAACTTTATACAAATCTAAGGCTACTTGAGCTGCTTAGTATACATGGAGTACTTCTTATATGGAAAGCACTGTGGAAAAGAGTACATGAACAGCTAACAATCTTAGGTAAGAAGAATGTTTTATAAAATACTACTATTACACATAAATGACAGACATAAAAAATCCATTTTTTAATGACAGAAATGTTAGGCTGGATGTGGTGGCTCATGCCTATAATCCCAGCACTTTGGAAGCTCATGCCTATAATCCCAGCATTTTGGAAGGCCAAGACAGGAGGATCACTTGGGCCCAGAAGTTCAAGATCAGCCTGGAAATAAGGACATCCTGTTTCTACACAGAAAATTATTTTAAAAATATACCAGGTCAGGTGCGGTGGCTCATGCTTGTAATCCCAGCACTCTGGGAGGTGGATCGCTTGAGGTCTGGAGTTTGAGACAGCCTGGCCAACATGGCAAAACTCTGTCTTTACCAAAAAATACAAAAAGTTAGTGGGGTGTAGTGACACACAAGTGCAGTCCCACCTACTCAGTAGGCTAAGGCACAAGAATCACTTGTACCTGAAAGGTTGAAGTTGCCGTGAGCTGAGATTGTG
Source organism: Saimiri boliviensis (assembly GCF_048565385.1). NCBI lineage: Eukaryota > Metazoa > Chordata > Mammalia > Primates > Cebidae > Saimiri > Saimiri boliviensis. The sequence goes on along the minus strand of NC_133454.1, from coordinate 71,915,344 downwards.
CCATTGCACTTAAGCCTGGGCTACATGCAAGACTGTGTCTCAAAAAATAAATAAATAAATAATACCAAATTGTTTTAATTTATAGTTTTAGTCAATATATTTCACAAACTTGGTGCTTTCTCCAAAATATTCCAATTAGATTAAAAGAATCAGTGCCACTAACCTATACTCAACTCAGGACATCCCAAAATAGGCAAAAAAAAAAAAAAAAACTTTACAAAGGTTTTCAGATTCAAACTTACTTCTTGGTTAAAAAAAGAAGAAGAAGAAATCTTATTTCTTAAATGCCAATGAAATGCTAACAAAGGGTTCTGCTATATTAGGAGTCACAGATGACTTAAGTATAAGGCTAGTACAGTTTGCGTAATACTTAAAAAAAATCCTCATATTTACTGAGTACCCACTATCTAGAAGACATTCTAGGCCTCCTTGGTGTAAGTTTCTTTTCCTAAGTTTTTCCTAAGAAACTTATTAATTTCCCCCTGACCTCCAGGTGTATGGTATTTTAGGCCATAATTTTAGAGCGAAAATTTTTTAGGAATAAATTTTAATATAAAGGGATACACCAGAGAAGGAGATTTCAAAATCACTATGACTACCAGTTCTTACTTATTTTATGAGCAGAAATAATTAAGTAACTATTACTTAAGTAACTTAACTATTTTATAAGCAGAAATATTCTTCCAAAGCAAACTGTTCAAAGAGCAAACTAATCAGTTTTGCCAACTTACAGAAAAAATTCCATTATGAAAGTAAATGTAAGAGTAAAGAGTGTTTTATACAAATTGAATTCTCATAGGAATGTTATTTGTGGACTTTTGACTTTCATTTATTTTTATTTTTCTTGAGACAGATTTTCATTCTTGTCATCCAGGCTGGAGTGCAGTGGCATGATCTTAGCTCACTGCAACCTCTACCTCCTGGGTTCAAGCAATTCTCCTGCCTCAATCTCCTGAGTAGCTAGGATTACAGGCGCCCACCACCACGCCCAGCAAATTTTTTAATTTGTAGTAGAGATGGGTTTTCATCCTGTTGGTCAGGCTGGTCTTCAACTCCTGACCTCAGTGATCCTCCCGAGCCTCAGCCTCCCCAAAGTGCTGGGATTACAGGCGTGAGCCACCACACCCAGTTGCTTTTGACTTTTTGGTAGATCTTAATTTTGGTAGTAAAGTATTTCTTTATTTCTTTCTTTTTTTTTTTTTTTTTTGAGACAGAGTTTCGCTCTTGTTACCCAGGCTGGAGTGCAATGGCACGATCTCGGCTCACCGCAACCTCCGCCTCCTGGGTTCAGGCAATTCTCCTGCCTCAGCCTCCTGAGGGGTTACAGGCACGCACCACCATGCCCAGCTAATTTTTTGTATTTTTAGTAGAGACAGGGTTTCACCATGTTGACCAGGATGGTCTTGATCTCTTGACCTCGTGATCCACCCGCCTCCGCCTCTCAAAGTGTTGGGATTACAGGCGTGAGCCACCACGCCCGGCCTAAGTATTTCTTAAAGATTATTATTTTATTACTTGTATTTTTTTTTTTTTTTCAGTTACTCTTCACAGATCATTTTTTAGAACAGCTAGTGACTTCCTTTTTTGAGACAAGGTCTTGCTCTGTCTCCCATGCACTATCATGGCTCACTGCAGCCTCATCCTCCCAGGCTCAACCAATCCTACCTCAAACTCCTGAGTAACTGGGATTAGTCTCACACCACCATGACCGGCACATTTTTCTCTTTTTTGCAGAGATACTGCCTCCCTATGTTTCCCAGGCTAGTCTTGAACTCCTGGGTTCAAGCAATCTTCCCACCTTGGCCTCCCAAAGTGCTGGGATTACAAAGCATGAGCCATCGTGCCTGGCCTGATTACTTTTAAATCGTATGTGAGATCCTGTCAAATATTTGATGAAAATGGCTTCCTCTCTCACTAGGAATAAAATGCCAAATCCTCACTGAGGACTACATGGTTTTAGACCTCTGTTCTCCAGAACTATCTTTGGGAGCTCTTATCATATGCCTCTTCCTTCACTTTAACCTTACTAATTTCCTTACTATTACTTAAACATGCCAAGTTTCTTTGAACTTGTCACTACACTTGAAGCTTGGAATGCTCTTCTCTGGATGTATAAATGGCTCACTTTCTCAATTCCTTCAGTTCTTTGCTCAAATGTACCTTATCAGACAGGTTTTCCCTATCTTTTATAAGACATCAATATATCATCATTCTCTTCACCAGTACTCTTTATCTTTCTGAACCTTACTTTTTCTATTTTTCTTTTTATGAAACAGAGTCTCAAAAGAAAAAAAAAAAAAAAGAAAGAAACACAGTCACACTCTGTCTCCCAGACTGGAGTGCAGTGGCATCATCTCAGCGCACTGCAGCCTCTGCCCACTGCAACCTCCGCTACCCAGGTTCAAGTGATTCTTGTGCTTCAGCCTCTAGAATAGCTAGGATTACAGGTGTGTACTACCACACTTGGCTAATTTTTGTATTTTTGGTAGAGACAGGATTTCAACATGTTGGCCAGGATGGTCTCGAACTCTTGGCCCTCAAGCAATCTGTCCACCTCAGCCTCCTAAAGTGCTGGGATTACAGGCATAAGCCACCACGCCTGGCCCCTACTTTATTTTTCTCTATAGAATTTATAATCACCTTAAGGATTGTATTTCACATACTGTCTAAACCTCCATACCAGAATGTAAGCTCCAAAATGGAATGGTTAGGTGTTTTGTTCACTATTGTATCCCCAGTGCCTATAATGTAACTAGGATTGCAGGAGGTGATCAACAAATATCTGAGTTAATTAATGACTGAACAGAACCTGATCAATATAATTTCTGCCAGTTCATATTCATCATATAGATTTCTGACCATTCCGTGATATTAAAGTACTACTGTTTTAAGGATATGAAGCACAAGAGGATAAATTAGGGGTGAGGTTAAATTTGAGAGAGGTAGAATACTTTAAGGCTGAAGAGCTCAGATTTTGTAACTAAATAGATCTGGGCTCATATTGTAGTTTAAGTTATAATCTTAAGCAAGTTACTTGGCCTCTAAAACTCTGGTTTCATATCAATAAGATGAATATGCTTATCTGCTTCATAAGGATACTGTGAGAATTAAGTTAAACACTTGGTACATTAAGTGGCTCTAGCAGATGGTATTTAGGCAATTCTGGGAAAGTTATATAATTTCTATGCCTCAGATGTTCTCCCTAAAATCAGAGCAACAACAGCAGCTCACTCATAGGATTGTTACATGGATTATTTCTTGTATTCAACAAGTATCTAAGCACCTAGATATTATATATAAAGTGCTTGCTAGGAAGGCAATAATGAAAGATTTTAAAGTTAATATTCATGGCATAATATTTTCACTATGTGTGCTAGGTGGTCTTGTATCATACATATGTTAATTTCTCTTCTTCTTAGAAGCATCCCCAGTTACTCATCCAAATAAAATACACTGAGTTCAGTTCAGATACTGCTGTTGTTTTGAGAAGGAGTCTCACTCTGTCGCCTAAGCTGAAGAGGAATGATGTGATCTCAGCTTACTGCAACCTCCACCTCTCGGGTTCAAGTGCTCCTGCCTCAGCCTCCCGAGTAGCTGGGACTTCAGGCGTGCACAACCATACCAGGCTAATTTTTGTATTTTTAGTAGAGACAAGGTTTCACCATGTTGGTGAGGCTGGTCTTGAATTCCTGACCTCAGGTGATCCACCTGCCTCAGCCTTTCAAAGTGCTGGGATTACAGGCACGAACCATCGTGCCTTGCCAATAATGCTGTTTTTTAAACAAAGCATTTCTTGACCATTCTAACTATATGTGACCTCATTCAATTATTCAATAAATGCCTTCATGCCAGCATTAATTCTGCTTCTCTCCTTTTCATTTATCTTTTCTGAAACAGGGTCTTACTCTGTCACCCAGGCTGGAGTGTAGTGGCATGTTAATAGCTCACTGCAACCTCCAGCTCCTGGGCTCAGGTGACGGTCCCATCCCAGGCTTCTGAGTAACTGGGACTACAGACACCCGAACACAGCTCACTAATTTTTAAATTTTTATTTATTTTTCATTATTTTGTAGAGGTAAGTTTTCCCTCTGTTGCCCAGGCTGGTCTCAAACACTTGGCCTCCAAGCAATCTTCCCACCTCAGCCTCCCAAGGTGCTGTAAGCCACCACACCTGGTCTTGCTTCTCAATAATTACTGTGTGTCTTACTGTCTGAAGCATTTGCTAGGCATTTATTATGTATGACCCATTCTTTACTGCATAGTCTTCACAAGAATGTGACTCTTCTTCCCAACAATATCTTAAGTTTCTTGAAGTTAGAAACTACATTTTATGTAACTTTTTATTTTCCAAAGTACCTACGGTGGTCTAGCATACCATACTTGATACCTATGGATTAAGGTGCATGATAAAAGTCCAAGATTAATACCTGCTATAAACCAACTGTGGTAGACATGGGAGATATAGTGATGTAAAAAAGATATGATCACCACTAGTGCATAAGGTACATATACTATTTCAGCCAATATAAAATAATTTTCCCACATATATGTCATTGTAACTTCACAGGTAATATGTATACAAGCTTTCACTGAACTGTTAGAGCCGATGCCCATCAGCTATCACTACTTTCTCACAAAGTCTTCTCCTCTCTTTCAAACAAACTTCTTCTTATAAGTACTAATGATTTTAGAAGTTTAAGATCAAGGAGTTTTTCAGCCAGGCACAGTGGCTCACACCTGTAATCCCAGCACTTTGGGAGGCTGAGGTGGGCAGATCACCTGAGGTCAGGAGTTCAAGACCAGTCTGCTCAACATGGCGAAATCTCGTCTCTACTAAAAATACAAAAATTAGCTGGGCATGGTGGCACATGCCTGTAATTCCAACTACTCAGGTGGCTGAGGCAGGAGAATCACTTGAACCTGGGAGGTGGAGGTTGCAGTGCACCAAGATTGTGCCACCTGGGCGACAAGAGTGAAACTCCATCTCAAAAAAAAAAAAAAAAAAAAAAAAATTCAAGAGGTTTTTCTTTTCTTTTTCCATTTTTCAGTACTACAAAATATGTAATAAGAAAGGTGACATCATACACTTATCACTTCACTAAAATAATGTACTAATTCCCAGATGAAAAGTCAGGTGAAAGCTAAAGTAATCACTTATCATTATCATTTCTTCAGCAATTTAAACGCCATACCAGTTTCAAAAACAAAGCAATACTTCCTTTTTTTTTTAAAAAAAAAAGAATTTGGGCCAGGCACCATGGCTAATACCTGTAATCCCAACACTTTGGGAGGTCAAGGTTGGTGGCTCACTTGAGGCCTGAGGTTTGAGACCAGCCTGGGCAACATAGCAAGACTCATCTCTAGGAAAAATAAAAAATTAGCTGGGTATGATACTGGGTGCCTGTAGTCCTAGCTACTTAAAAGGCTGAGGCAGGAGGATTGCTTGAACTCTGGAGTTCAAGGCTGCAGTGAGCTGTGTTCACATCACTATGCTCCTGGGTGACAGAGCAAGACCTTGTCTCAAAAATTTAGAGAGAGATGGGGGAGGGGGGAGGGGAGGGGGGAGGGGAGGGGGAAGGGAGAGGGGAGGGGGGAGGGGAGGGGGAAGGGGGAAGGGAGGGGAAGGGAAGAGGGGAGGAGGGGAAGAGGGAAGGAGGGAGAGGGAGAGGGAGAGAGAGAGAGAGAGAGAATGAGAAATATAAGGCATAAAACTTTTTCATAGGGTATCATTTTATGAAATACTGAATGGAATGAAAAACATTTTACTTAAATATCCTGTATAACACAAATGATCATGTTAGATATTATACTATATTACATTTATGCTAGTTCTAGTACTGATTGTCTTATTTTAAAAATGATAACAATATTCTGTAAGCAGAAACAGGACTTTAGGGCCAAATGTTTAAATCAAAGAGCAACAGGGTTAAGGACAAGACATTTTAAAATAAGAAGGCAAAGTAGTATTATTAGGTAGAACAAATTGTTTTAAGTCAAGGTTCTTGGCTATGGCCTAGTCACTTGAATCATAATCAGATAATAAATTAAGCAAAAGCTCTCTCACAACTATTTAAAAAGAAAGCAACAGAGAAGGCCCATTTTTAAGCCTTTATTACATGATGTGCATTATAATCTAGTAAATGAGGGAATGGGGAATAGGAATCCAATTAGCATATTAGCAAAAAGCTAGGAAACATCTCTGTATATGGAAAAGCAGAACTACATGGTAATTTTAGTACTGATAAATCTATACCTTATATACAGAAAGACTTCTGTGTATCATCTGGTGAAAAGGCATGATTTTGTCAAATAAAATGAGTACAATGCAAAAATCAAAAATAGTTCTGTTTATAAACATACATAGCTGGACAAACACACAATAGTAACAACAGTCATGTAAGACTGTGATTCCCAGTGTTTTCCAAGACAGTGACTAGACTGCAAAATCTACCTAGTTCTGAATACCAGCACCATTTCTGAAACGTGACTGACCTACACAGCAAGAACTCAGAAGGGGTCAGAGATTATTTCATCATAGTTTTATTTCCTTTATCAGACATTTTAGTTTTTACCCCTATAAATTCAGTACAGACTCTAGTTTTGATAATAGCAGAACAGCTTGTATAAGATTAACACACTTGTAGAAACAGCAATGATTAACTCTGTCTCTACTAAAAATACAAAATACTAAAAACACTGTCTCTACTAAAAATACAAAAAATTAGGGGGTTGGGGGGAAAATAAGCCGAGCATGATGGCATGTGCCTGTAGCAATGATACAGGGACATTTCTTATCTCATTCTTTTCATTTTTGGTGGTTTTGTTTTGCTTTGTGTTTTTGAGATAGGGTATTGCATTGTTGCCCAGGCTGGAGTGCAGTGGCGTGATACTAGGCTGACTGCTGCCTCAATCTCCTAGGCCAAACAGTCCAACCACCTCAGCCTCCCGAGTAGCTGGGACTACCACACTGAGATAATTTCTGTGTTTCTTTGTAGAGACAGGGTTTTGTCATGTTGCCCAAGCAGGTCCCAACTCCTGGGCTCAAGCAATCAGCCTGCCTTGGCCTCCCAGAAGTGCTGGAAATACAAGCGTGTGCAACTGCACCCAGCCCAAGAGGGACAGTTGTTTACATAAAACTGTCAACAGGCTGGGTGCCATGGCTCATGCCTGTAATCCCAGCACTTTGGGAGGCTGAGGCAGGCAGATCACCTGAGGTCAGGAGTTTGAGACCAGCCTGACCAACAGGGAGAAACCCTGTCTCGACTAAAAATACAAAAAATTAGCCCAGTGTGGCGGCGCCTGTAATCCCAGCTACTCAAAGCAAACAAATATATTGTTGCTGTTGATTTCAACACCGCCTTCTCAGTAAAAGACAGAACTGGGCAAAAAACTTAAAAGGCTATATAAGGTGGGGTTTTTTTTTTTTTTTTTTTTTTTTTGGCTTTTTGCTTATTGAGACAGTCTTGTTCTGCTGCCCAGGCTGGAATGCAATGGCACAATCATGGCTCACTGCAGCCTCGAACTCCTGAGCTCAAGTAATCCTCTGCCTCAGTCTCATGAGTAGCCGAAACTACAGGTACATGTCACCATGCTCAGCTAATTTTCAAAAAACTTTTCTTCTTTTGTAGAGATGGGGTTTCGCTATGTTGACCAGGATGATCTTGAACTCCTGGCCTCAAGTGATCCTCCCGCATCCACCTCCTCAAGTGCTGGGATAATGGGAATGAGCCACTGTGCCCAGCCAGGCTACATAGATTTGACAATGCTATCAAGCATCTTAACTAGTATACCTGACAACTGTAAAAAAAAATTCTTTTTCCAGTACATATAACAACATTCAATAAGATAGACCGTGCCAGGCATGGTGGCTCACACCTGTAATCCCAACACTTTGGAAGGCCAAGATGGGCAGATCACAAGGTCAGGAGATCAAGACCATCCTGGCTAACACAGTAAAACATTGTCTCTACTAAAAATACAAAAAATTAGGGGGTTGGGGGGAAAATAAGCCGAGTATGATGGCATGTGCCTGTAGTCCCAGCTACTTAGGAGGCTGAGGCAGGAAAATCACTTGAACTCGCAAGGCGGAGGTTGCAGTGAGCTGAGATTGCAGCCATCGTACTACAGCCTGGGCAACAGAGCGAGACTCCATGTCAAAAAAACATAAAAATAAAAATACAGATCACGTAACAGCCCATAAAACTTCTCTCAATAAATTACAAATGACTGAAATATTACAGAGTATATTCTGTGACCATAACAGGATTAAATTAGAAGCCAATAACAATTAAGATATCCAGAAATGTCCCTAAACATTGGGAAATTAAACAACGTATTTCTGTATCTTCACTGCTGTGGTCATCATACCTGTAAATACATTTATCAAAACTTATCTAACAGTGAACTTAAGATGTATACCTTTCACTGTACATAAATGTTTATCTCAATAAAATATTTTTTATATATATATGCATTTTGTTTTGTTTTAGAGACACAGCCTTGCTCTGTTGCCCAGGCTGGAGTGCAGTGGTACAATTCTTGCTCACTGCAATCTCTACCTCCTGGGTTCAATCAAAATAACACCTAATGTTCAAACAGAAAAAAGAGGAGGCATAACTGAAGAATTTTACATCTGTCACCTGCTTCATTCTCCACCCAAGCTCAAAGCTCTCTCCTTTAGGGAATTCAGCCATATATTCATATGGGGTCTGCTCTGTGTGGGGCCGCTGCAGGAAGCTGCAGATACCTTTGCTTAGGGCTTTGAGGCGGGTAGATCACTCAAGACCAGGAGTTTTGAGACCAGCCTAGCCAACGTGGCAAAACCCTGGCTCTACTAAAAATACAAAAATTAGCTGGACATGGTGGCGTGCACCTATAATCCCAGCTAGTCAGGAGGCTGAGCCATGAGAATCACTTGAACCTGGGAGGTGGAGGTTAATAGTGAGCCGAGATCCTGCCACTCATTTCAGCCTGGGCAATAGGGTAAGACTGTCTCAGGTGAAAAAAAAAAAAAAGGTGGTGGTGGCTCACGCCTTTAATCCCAGCACTTTAGGAGGCTGGGGTGGGCGGACCACAGGTAGAGACTGAGACCATCCTGGCCAACATGGTGAAATGCCATCTCTACTAAAAATACAAAAATTAGGTGTGGTGGTGTGCCCCTGTAGTCCTAGTTACTTGGGAGGCTGAGGCAAGAGACTTGCTTGAACCCAGGAGGCGGAGGTTGCAGTGAGCTGAGATCGCGCCACTGCACTCCAGCCTGGCAAGAGAGCGAGACTGTCTCAAAAAAAAAAAGAAAGAAACAAAAGCAAAAAAAAATCTAAATTAAAAATAAGAAGGAATACTATAGCAATAACCAGAAAAGGCTCTTAATCTAAATTTGATTATGTTTGAACTGAGTTACAAATGTTAGATAAGGAAGAAACTAGTTTAGGAAAAAGGACAATAATATACAATGGAAAAATGAGAAAATGGTCTATGTGAAGTACTTCAAGTAGGTATATAATGGCCAAAGATTAGGACAGTGAGATATGAGGGGGGCCATATCAAAGATGTTGAACAGCATGGCCTGGCCTACCAAGGAGTTTAACAGTCATAATAAAATTCACAGAGTAAACTGATCAGCTTGGCATTTTAAAATAAGCACTCTGGGAACAAGATGGAAAATAAACTAAAATGGGGCAAGACTAGTGGCATCTATCAATTAAGAAGCTATAGTAACAGGCAAGGGTATTAGATAGCAAGGTCCTCAATATCAGTAGGAAGAGTAGTTAAGACTCAGACTCTAAATGATTGTTTTCAAGTTATTAATGCAGATGAGTCAAAGAGCTTCTGGATTTCACTAGGTTTTCTCTCCTACTTCATGAAGACTCATTTTCACACTTGGCTACATAACAACTATTTAATTCCTTGTGTACAAATTTGGCTATTACAAAAGAATCAACAGTTTGAGTGTAGGAAGCTTGTCTTCTGTATCTAGCAGGGGTTAGGAAAACTTACTTGTTCAAACAACAAACTGAATAGATTTGACACGATTGATGATCCATCTCTATGGCTTTACACCAGTCTTCTTTTTTTAAAGAAAGTATACCATGCATGAGAAATTCCCTATTTTTTTTTTTTTTTTTTTGAGACGAAGTTGAGCTCTGTTGCGCAGGCAGAAGTGCAGTGGTGTGATCTCAAATCACTGCAACCTCCGCCTCTCAGATTCAAGTGATTCTCCTGCCTCAGCCTCCTGAGTAACTGGGACTAGAGGCATGTGCCACCACACCCGGCTAATTTTTTGTATTTTTAGTAGAAACGGGACTTCACCATGTTAGCCAGATGGTCTTGATCTCCTGACCTTGTGGTCCACCCACCTTGGCCTCCCGAAGTGCTGGAATTACAGAAGTGAGTCACCATGCCAGGCCCTTTTTTTTTTCTTAAGATGGAGTCTCACTCTGTCACCAGGCTGGAGTGCAGTGGCCAGATCTTGGCTCACCGCAACCTACATCTCCTGGATTCAAGCAATTCTCCTGCCTCAGCCTCACAAGTAGTTGGGACCACAGGTGTGTGTCACCACGCCCAGCTAATTTTTGTCTTTTTAATAGAGACAAGGTTTTACCATGTTGGCCGATCCTTTGACTTTGTGATCCACCCACCTCAGCCTCCCAAAGTGCTGGGATTACAGGCATGAGCCACTGCGCCTGGCCAAGAAATTCCCCGAGACTCTTGTTTAAAATGTAGATATATTAGGATACTATACTATGGAATCAACATCCATAAGTACCCCAGGAACCTGTATTTTATTTTATTTTATTTTATTTTTTTGACAAGGTACCACTCTGTTGCCTAGGCTGGAGAGCAATGGTGTGATTGACTAACTGCAGTATCTCCCAGGTTCAAGCGATTCTCCTACCTCAGCCTCTCAAGTAGCTGTGACTAGAGGTACACACCACCACACCTGGCTAATTTCTGTATTTTTTTGGTAGAGATGAGGATTCACCATGTTGGCTAGGCTGGTCTTGAACTCCTGACTCAAGTGATCTGCCTGCCTCAGCCTCCCCAAGTTCTGGGATTATAAGTGTGAGTCACCATGCCTGGATACAACCTGTATCTTAAATAAACTTCCAGGTAACAATTACGTACATTAAAGTTTAGACCCATTAAATCATTCTCCAATCTTCATTTTAGGGAAAACTTACCATTCTAAAACCTTTGTCTTTTGTGGTTTTTTTGAGACAGGGTCCTGCTCTGTCACCCAGGCTAGAGTGCAGTGGCACGATCGGGACTCACTGCTGCCTCAACCTCCTGGGCTCAAGTGGGTCCTCTTGTCTCACCTCCCAAGTAGCTAGGCTTGAACTCCTGGGCTCAAGTGATCCTCCCTTCTTAGCCTCCCAAAGAGTGAGCCATCATGCTCAGGCCTAAAACCTCTGTCTTTTTAAAATTATTGTTTGGATATTAGGTCTTCTCTCTGCCAAGGACAGCAGAGGCAGGGAAAATGATCTTCCTAGCCTCAATGGTTAACTATATGTCTTTAAAAATATGTCTTATAAAAAACTTTTGTAGTATCTTTTTCTATTAAAATTTCCAATGGCAGGGTAAACATGAGATTTCTAATATATACACAGAACTCCTACTACATTTAGTGCACTGTCAAGAATAAAGAGTTGGACTATAGTTATTTGCAGATTTGTTTAGATTTAACTAGGAAAATTTGAATTTTTGTATATAGCTTATATATGAAATAATATCAAAGGCCATGATTTTTTTAAATTTTGGGATGATTTGTAGTGAAACTAAAAGAGAAAAGTTAAACATTTCTTTCACTTCTAGCCATTTAAATATTTAAGTTTTTTATTAAAACTTTTGTTTTGGCCGAGCACGGTGGTTCATGCTTGTAATCCCAGCACTTTGTCAGGCTGAGGCGAGCGGATCACCTGAGGTCAGGAATTTGAGACCAACATGACCAACATGGAGAAACCCAGTCTCTATTAAAAATACAAAATTAGCCAGGCATGGTGGTACATGCCTGTAATCCTAGCTACTCGGGAAGGTGAGGCAGAAGAATCGCTTGAACCCAGGAGGCGGAGGTTGTGGTGAGCAGAGATCATGCCATTGCACTCCAGCCTGAGTAACAAGAGCTAAACTCCACCTCAAATTTTAAAAAATGTTTTTAAGTATTATGCCAGAAGAAGTAATTAAGTATTTAAAACACTCTATTTGACTAGTCCTGAAGCTCCTTTAAAAAAACTTTTAGGCTGGGCACTGTGGCTCATGCCTGTAATCTGAGCACTTTGGGAAGCCGAGGTGGTTGGATCACAAGGTCAGGAGTTCAAGACTAGCTTGGCCAACATGGTGAAACTCCATCTCTGCTAAAAAAAAACAAAAAAAAAGCTTAGCTGAGCATGGTGGTAATCAGTAACTGTAATCAGAGCTACTCGGAGGCTGAGGCAGGAGAACTGCTTGAAACTGGGAGGGGAGGTTGCAGTGAGCAAAGATTATGCCACTGCATTCCAGCCTGGGCAACAGAGGAAGACTCTGCCTCAAAAAAAAAAAAAAAAAAACCACCTTTTATAGAAAGGTTATTTGGAAAAAATAAAAACAAAAGAAAATTTTTAAAAGAAAAAAACAATAAAAATTCAACAGACAAAAATTCAACCCATAAAAAAGTAATGTATTTGTTATCTCATAATTCAAATCAGCAAGTCATTTTCCCAAATGACAGAAATATATTCTGTAAGATCACTGCAATCATTGCCAGTTGAAAGGGGAAGATGTTAACCAATTATTTAAATGTGCTTTTTCTTTGGGATGGAGTTTTGCTCTTGTTGCCCAGGCTCGAGTGCAATGGTTTGATCTCGGTCCACCTTCCAAGTTCAAGTGATTCTCCTGCCTCAGCCTCCAAGTAGCTGGGATTACAAGCGCCCATCACCACGCCCAGCTAATTTTTTGTATTTTTAGTAGAGACGAGGTTTCCCCATGTTAGTCGGGCTGGTCTTGAACTCCTGACCTCAGGTGATCTGCCTGTGTTGGCCTCCCAAAGGGCTGCAATTACAGGCATGAGCCACCGCACCTGGCCTAAATGTGCTTATTAAACTAAGATTTTAATTCTTTTGCCTTCATTTTCTCATTTAAGGGTTCCAGGACTTTTTCTTCCTTGACTGAACTGTATGAGCATACAAAACATGGTCTCTAAATAGTGAAATAAAACACTGTAGGACTCTGTTACAAAATGAAAGACAAGTAATGGTTTTTGTGAGTTAACAAGGAAGCTACACAAAATTAAGTCAACTCAGTTTAAAAAGTTATGAAATAGAAATTTTGGTTACACTTATATTTAAAAGACAACAAAATCAAGTCCCAATAGTATCAGGAACTTTACCAAAATGAGATGTTCTGATAGATAATCTAAATAAGGAAAAATAATAAAGTAGCAAATGGTAGGTTTTTTTTGTTTTGTTTTTTTGAGACAGGGTCTTTAGGCTGGGTGCAGTGGCTCATGCCTGTAATCCAAGGACTTTGGGAGGCCGAGGCAGTTGGATCACATGCTGAGTTCAGTGGCATAATCTGTCACCCAGGCTGAATTCACTGGCATAATCATGTCTCACTGCAACCTCAAACTCCTGGACTCAAGCGATCTTTCCATTTCAGCCTCATGAATAGCTGGGACCACAGGTTTGTGCCACCACACTCAGCTAATTTTTGGATTTATTTATAAAGACAGGCATCTTGCTAGGTTGCTGAGGCTGGTCTCAAACTCCTGGGCTCAAGGGATCCTCCCACCTTAGTCTCCCAAAGTGCTGGGATTACAGGTTGTATAAACCACTGCACCCAGCCACAAAATGGGTTTTGAATTCAGGACAAGATTGCAAAAGAAATCTCTCCTCATTATCACTAGATAGCTGTATCTGTCTGTATGGTTCAGGTTTTCATAAAAAATATATATATACCTAGAAATAAAAATGTTCTAACATCAGATTATGGTAATGGTTGCATAATGCTATAAATTTACTAAATATCAGCCAGGCAGAGGGGTTCACACCTATAATCCTGATACCTTGGGAGGCCAAGGTGGGAGGATCACCTGATTCTAGAAGTTCAAGGCTAGCCGGGCAACATGGCAAGAACCTATTCTCTGGGGGGGGAACAAACTTAAAAATTAGCTGGGCATGATGGTGCATGCCTGTAGTCCCAGCTATTCTGGAGAATAAGGTGGGAGAATCACTCACGCCTAAGAGGTCAAGGCTGCAGTGAGCTGTGATCATGCTACTGCAATTCAGTCTGGGCAACAGGGCAAAAACCCATCTCAAAAAAATAAAAACAGCCGGGCACTGTGGCTCACGCCTGTAATCCTAGCACTTTGGGAGGCCAAGGAAGACGGATTGCCTGAGCTCAGAAGTTTGAGACCAGCCTGGGTCTCAAACACAGAGAATCCCATCTCTACTAAAATACAAAAAATTAGCTGGGCATAGTGTGCCTGTAGTCCTAGCTACTCAGGAGGCTGAGGCAGGAGAACTGCTTGAAATCAGGAGGCAGAGGTTGCAGTGAGCCAAGATGGCACCACTGCACTCCAGCCAGGGCAACAGAATGAGACTGTCTCAAAAATAAAAAATAAAATAAAAATAAATAAAAATAAAATTGGAAGCAATCAAACATTATGAAGATACTAGATATCAGTAGTGTTCACTATACGCTATCTGATAATTCTAGAGCTTCTAAATCTATGAGGCCACTTAGGGTCAGGGCTAGGGGGCTATACAGGAATGCCTTCTTTAGCTATTAACCAAGAAAAGGATAGCTTGTAGCAGGATATACAAGCAATTAGCTCACACCTTATCAAAACGTCTCTAAAAGAGAAAGCCAGCTGGATGTGGTGGCTCACACCAGTAATCCCAACACTCTGGGAGGCTGAGGCATGCAGAACACTTGAGGCCAGGAGTTGAGACAAGCCTGGCCAACATGGTAAAACCCTATGTGTACTACAAGTACAAAAATTAGCCAGGCATGGTAGCGCACACCTGCAATCCCAGCTACTGGGAAATGTGAGGCATGAGAATCCCTTGAACCCTGGAGGCAGAAGTTGCAGTAAGCCAAGATTGTACCACTGCACTCAGCCTGGGTGACAGAGAGAGACCCTGTCTCAAACAAAAAAATAAATAAATATAAGAGAAAAAACATAAGAAATAGAAAAGAGCAACCCAGATGAAGCTACCCACTGCTTTGCCTTAGAATAGTGGCATATGGGCCGGGTGCAGTGGCTCACACCTGTAATCCCAGCACTTTGGGAGGCCAAGGTGGGTGGATCATAAGGTCAAGAGATCAAGACCATCCTGGTCAACATAGTGAAACCCCATCTCTACTAAAAATACAAAAAATTAGCTGGGCATGGTGGCGCGTGCCTGCAGTCCCAGCGACTCGGGAGGCTGAGGCAGGAGAATTGCCTGAACCCAGGAGGCGGAGGTTGCGGTGAGCTGAGATCGCGCCATTGCACTCCAGCCTGGGTAAGAAGAGCGAAACTCCGTCTCAAAAAAAAAAAAAAAAAATAGTGGCATATGGCTAAAATAATGGTATTACACAAATTATTTAACTGTCTGTGGCTCCTACGGGTTCAGTTACTTATCATTTACCACATTCCATATACATTGCTAGGTTCTGGGAATATATAATTTTGATGAGAGAGAGAAAGAGAGAGAGAGAGATTTTCAATATACTGTGGTAAGTAATGATACTGTTTTTGCTGAGATCAGGTCTGTGAAAACACAGAAGACAATCAGGTGTCACAGACAGGAGGTAGGATGGGAATGTCAGAGAAAACGTTGCTGAAGAGCTGACATCTAAACTGAAAGAAACTTATAAGGAGTACAATTAGGAAAGGAAAAAAAGAAGAACATTCTAAGCAAAGGGAACAAAAGCATGAGCAAAAATTTGGAACCATGAAACAATGTTAATGAGGAAAGAATTAGTGATCATTCGATATTACTTACATAATGGTTCAAGGCATGGAGGGACATAAAGTAAAAAATAAAAATAAAAAGATAAAGATTTTTTCATAAAGCTTTAATTATTTAAAGTATGCTACTTTTACCCTTGGTTGATCACCCTCAATTAAGAAAATTATTGGTCTATAAATCTCATAAATCTGGGAACACTACTCTATATGATATATAGCCTTGAAGAATTAAGCAAGTGAATCTCTGGCTGACCTATCTTGTAGAAAATGGCTTGATAATGTGACATCTCCCTATATTTTCCTGTCCTCCCCCAAAACACCTGTTGTAAACATTGCTCAAACACTAGCAGTTTATTAAGGATAAAGTAACCAGAATTTACTTTCACAACATGAAGCAGAACACCATTAGTGACAGCAAATACTTGCTTTCACTTATCTCAGTCTTGGCATCAAATTCTGAAGTAAAGAAAAGTTACCAGCAGGTGCGGTGGTTCAAGCTGTAATCCCAGCACTTTGGGAGGTTGAGAAGGGCGAATCACCTGAGGTTGGGAGTTCGAGACCAGTCTGACCAACATGGAGAAACCCCATCTCTACTAAAAATACAAAATTAGCCGGGCATGGTGATGCATGCCTGTAATCCCAGCTACTTAGGAGGCTAAGGCAGGAGAATCACTTGAACCCGAGATTCGGAGGTTGCAGTGAGCCGAGATCGCGCCATTGCACTTTAGCCTGGGCAACGAGACCAAAACTCCATTTCAAAACAAAAAAGAAGAAAGAAAAACAGAAAATGTATCTTTATTTTTTTTCCTTTTTTTTTTTTTTTTGAGACGGAGTTTCACTTTTGTTACCCAGGCTGGAGTGCAATGGCGCGATCTCGGCTCACCACAACCTCCGCCTCCTGGGTTCAGGCAATTCTCCTGTCTCAGCCTCCTGAGTAGCTGGGATTACAGGCACGCGCCACCATGCCCAGCTAATTTTTTGTATTTTTAGTAGAGACGGGGTTTCACCATGTTGACCAGGATGGTCTCGATCTCTTGACCTCGTGATCCACCCGCCTCGGCCTCCCAAAGTGCTGGGATTACAGGCTTGAGCCACCGCGCCCGGCCAGAAAATGTACCTTTAAAGCAATAAAGTAGGAATGTAGTGAGAGTATGGCAGATTTACAACTTTGCAATACTTCTGTGCACAATCTGAAGTTTGTCAAGTCTTTTTTCTTTTTCCAAAAATTATGCCATATTTATATTTTTCACGGCTTCAAAATACACTGCTAGTTTGTAAGACCTGCTCTTGCCAGGTGGAAGAAAACCGTACACCAGACAATAGAATACTCACCAATTATTTCATGTTTTTTCAATTTGGTAACCTGACCCCAACTTACCTGCTTTACATTGTATCCTGCTTTTGCACTAGTTTCAATAAACATAACATTCAGCTCTTTGGCTTTCCTCTCTCCCTCCTCAATTGACACTTGCCTGTAAAAAAAAAAAAAAACAACAAACTTCTTACTTTTAAGACACGATACAGTACGATAAAGATTATAAAGAAAGCTCTGAAAATAACTTTCCTTGATATAAGGACTGGTTATACAGGTCAGATTAGTTTGAAAATTCATTAATCTGCAACACACTTGAAATTTGTGTGTTTCTGTGTGTGTACACTTAACTTTTTTTTTTTTTTTTTTGAGATGGAGTTTCACTGGTTACCCAGGCTGGAGTGCAATGGCGTGATCTCGGCTCACCGCAACCTCCGCCTCCTGGGTTCAGGCAATTCTCCTACCTCAGCCTCCTGAGTAACTGGGATTACAGGCACACACCACCATGCCCAGCTAATGTTTTGTATTTTTAGTAGAGATGGGGTTTCACCATGTTGACCAGGATGGTCTCGATCTCTTGACCTCGTGATCCACCCGCCTCGGCCTCCCAAAGTGCTGGGATTACAGGCTTGAGCCACCGCACCCGGCCCACTTAACATTTTTTAAAGACTTTTTTTTTTGTTACTGATTTGCTTTTACTTGACAGGGATCACCCTGTAATTTTTTTTACTTTTAAAAACTTAATAGTTTGAGGATTGCTTGAGCCCAGGATGTTGAGGCTGCAGTGAGCCATTATCAGGTTACCACATCACTGTACTCCAGCCTGGACAACAGACCCTGTCTCAAAAAAAGAAAAACCTGGCCGGGTGCGGTGGCTCACGCCTATAATCCCAGCCCTTTGGGAGGCCGAGACGGGTGGAACACAAGGCCAAGAGATCGAGACCATCCTGGTCAACATGGTGAAACTCCATCTCTACTAAAAATACAAAAATTAGTGGGCATGGTGGCGCACGCCTGTAGTCCGAGCTACTCGGGAGGCTGAGGCAGGAGAATTGCCTGAACCCAGGAGGCGGGGGTTGTGGTGAGCCGAGATCGCGCTATTGCACCCCAGCCTGGGTAACAAGAGCGAAACTCTGTCTCAAAAAAAAAAAAAAGAAAAAGAAAAAGAAAAACCTAAAAACAAAACAAAACAAAATCACTTAATAGTCTGCCTCTTTCCTTTAATATTAGACCATAGGTTTTTAGCCTTATAATTCAAATCTTTGTGTAAAATAATTTTTATAGCTAGATAATTTTTGTCAACTTGCTCCTATAATTTATGTAACCATTCCCAAACTATTAGAATGCAATTTGTTTTGAATTTCACACTACTATAAAAATTGTTGCCCTTAATATCTCTGTGCTTAATATTTCATGCAATGCAAATCATTTCCTTAGGTTAGATTTTGTGGATTTCTTTTTTTTGAGACGGAGTTTTGCTCATCGCCCAGGCTGGAGTGCAATGGTGTGATCTCGGCTCAGTGCAACTTCCACCACCTGGGGGGCTCAAGTAATTCTCCTGCCTCAGCCTCCCAAGTAGCTGGGATTCCAGGAACCCACTACCATGCCTGGCTAATTTTTGTATTTTGAGTAGAGATAGAGTTTCACCATGTTGACCAGGCTGGTCTCAAACTCCTGACCTCAGGTGATCCACCCACATCGGCCTCCCAAAGTGCTGGGATTACAGGCATGAGCCACTGTGCCTGGCCAATTTTGTGGATTTTTATAAGTGGAGTGAGTCAAAGACATGTATGGTAAAGCCTCTAGATACAAAATATTAGTACTTTTTCTTTTACAAGGTATTTTGTGATGCATTACAATTAGCACTGTGTCTCAAATTGTGAGCTCTTCAAGTGCAAGATTATCTCATTTATATTGGTATCCCTAATGCCTAAGCTGGCAGATACGAATTTCACAAATATACAAATGTTCTATCATCAGTTGACAAACCCTGCTTCCTACAATACAGAAACCTGGGCAATGGAAGAGAATTTCCACAAGCTCCCATCTGCCTGCATGTGTGCCCTTATGTTGTACCTCTAGTCCTAATACTACAGAAGAATTGTCCTTATTCTCGAAACTTACACCTATGTATTAGATCCCATTCCCTTCTTGCCTACAGGAAATTATTCTAGAATTCTCCACTCCCTAAAAACAAGAACATTCTCTTACATAACACTCCAACTGCTAAGATTTTACATTTGTTTGTTTTATCTTCTCATTCTGTGTATATAAATTTTCTAAGACACTTTTAAAAAACCGTATGAGAGGCCGGGCGTGGTGGCTCAAGCCTGTAATCCCAGCACTTTGGGAGGCCGAGGCGGGTGGATCACGAGGTAAAGAGATCGAGACCATCCTGGTCAACATGGTGAAACCCCGTCTCTACTAAAAATACAAAACATTAGCTGGGCATGGTGGCGCATGCCTGTAATCCCAGCTACTCAGGAGGCTGAGGCAGGAGAATTGCCTGAACCCAGGAGGCGGAGGTTGCAGTGAGCCGAGATCGTGCCATTGCACTCCAGCCTGGGTAACAAGAGCGAAACTCCGTCTCAAAAAAAAAAAAAACCATATGAGAGTAAATTGCCAATATGCAGACCTTTAGCCCTAAATTTTTCAGCTATGTGAATTTCCTAAAAACAAGGACATTCTCTTATACAACCATAGTACAATTATTAAATTTGGGAATTAACATCAATATCATACCATCATTGAACCTATAGGACATTATCCCAATGATGTCCTTTACTGCCAATTATTCCAATGTCCTCTATAGCAAATTACATACTTCTTTGAAAAGAAACTTTCTCAATTATTTGGTTATCCTGAGGTACTCAGAATAAGGAGGGAGTGACAGAAGGAGGGAGAGGAAAGGAGGATAAATGCTTAAGTCAGTCTCTGGCATCTTCCAAAGGTGAACAATGAGTTTTCTCCCTATTATTGTAACTCATGGATTTAAACAAATTTTACAATAATTACTGACTTTCAAATTTTCCTACAGTTTGACCAGTAGAGCTTCTTTGAGTTGGCTCTCCTGAATCTGATATAACCCCAATGGTCTTCCTTGATTTGTGATACATGATGTTCCAGGCCCACTGTTTACATTTTCTGGCCCGGATGCCAAACTTGTCATTTCTTCAAGTAGCCCTGGTTCCTTTGGAGAGAAATGGTATTTACATACAGTACTGTGGGCTCATTCCTCCTGGTTTAAGTCTATTCAGTAGATAGAGCTAGAAAATATTTAAAAATTTCAAATGCTAAAAAATATAATAAGGGCAGGAATGGTGGCTCATGCCTGTAATTCCAGCATTTTGGAATGCCGAGGCAGGTAGATCACAAGGTCAAGCAATCGAGACTATCCTGGCCAACATGGTGAAACCCCATCTCTACTAAAAATACAATATATTAGCCGGGTGTGGTGGTGGGTGTCTGTAATCACAGCTACTCGGGAGGGTGAGGCAAGAGAATTGCTTGAAACCAGAAAACGGAAGTTGCAGTGAGCTGGGATCACACCACTGCACTCCAGCCTGGTGATAGGGTAAGACTCTGTTTCAAAAAAACAAAAAAAGTAATGAATTCATGCTTAAATTTGTTATTTATATTTAACTTCATTAATCTTATAGCTGTATTTCCATCTCCCATGTCCAAAATCTCATTTCCCAAAGACAATTATTAAGCAAAGTATTCATTATTTTATGCAGAATACATAAAATGATTTTGAAATAAGAATACCCAACATCATCACCAACATGTTTACTACAAACAGTAAAGATCTGGCTGGCTGTGGTGGCTCACGCCTGTAATCCCAGCACTTTGGGAGGCTGAGACAGGTGATCATTTGCGGTAAGGAGTTCGAGACCAGCCTGGCCAACATGGTGAAACCCTATCTCCACTAAAAATATGAAAATTAGCTGGGCATGGTGGTGCATGCCTATAGACCCAGCTACTTGGGAGGCTGAAGCAGGAGAATCACTTGAACCAGGAGGCAGAGGTTGCAATGAGCTGAGATCACGCCATTCACTCCAGCCTGGGCGACAGAGCAAGACTCACTCTCAAAAAAAAAAAAAATTAATTTTTTTTTTGAGACAGAGTTTTGTTCTGTTGTACACATGAGTGCAGGGCAGGATTGTAGCTCACCATAACCTCAAACTCCTGGCCTCAAATGATCCTCCTGCTTTGGCCTCTTTTGGGAACAGAGGTGTAAGCTACCATGGCCAGCCTAATTTATTTAAACTTATAATTTATCTTTCCTTTTAGGTCCTGATTTATAGTTTACTGATTGTACAGGTCCCAGTCCCTCATTTCAGCCACTCATGGGCGCACTAATCGAGACTCAGGTTTTCTGCTCAAAGGCATATATGCATAGGAGAGCACTTCCGCTAGGCATGCATTTACCAGCTGGTATCTCTGAAGCAGCCATTTCCCTTCAGACTCTGCGGGCACAACCAGGACTTGAAAGATGGACATAAAGCACAGTGGTGTGAGGGTTGTATCCTCTACCTCTACCATGCTCTGCCTCCAGGCCCTGCTGCAGCTTCTGGAGGTATTTGATGCTAAGCTCCACAGCAGCAGTCCAGCTGGGATGGCAGAACAGTAGGGTCCTCATTTTGTTTTGGGTAATGTGTATATACATCTGTATTTCTCTCTTAAGTAAACTATACCATATGTTACATACTACTTCACTTTGCATTTTTTCACTTAGTCATATATCCTTAAGATTCACTCTAGGCTGGGCGCGGTGGCTCAAGCTTGTAATCCCAGCACTTTGGGAGGCCGAGGCGGGTGGATTACGAGGTCGAGAGATCGAGACCATCCTGGTCAACATGGTGAAACCCCGTCTCTACTAAAAATACAAAAAATTAGCTGGGCATGGTGGCACATGCCTGTAATCCCAGCTACTCAGGAGGCTGAGGCAGGAGAATTGCCTGAACCCAGGAGGCGGAGGTTGCGGTGAGCCGAGACCGCGCCATTGCACTCCAGCCTGGGTAACAAGAGCGAAACTCCGTCTCAAAAAAAAAAAAAAAAAAAGATTCACTCCACAGTAATATATACATTCTTCATTCCTTTTTAAACCTGTTTAGTGCTCCTTTAAAAGGATGTTTGTTTCTACTTTGGGTGAAATAGAAAAAAATAGATAAATAAAAATAAAAGGATGTTTGTAAGTCTGTCAAACCATTTCCCTTTTGTGGGCACCTGGGTTGTTTATAGCCTTTAGACATTACAAACAGTGCTAGAAATTACAAATAGTGCTATAGCAAATAGACTTGTATATATGTCTTTTTTTTTTTTTTAGACGGAGTTTCACTCTGTCACCTAGATTGGAGTGCAATGGTGCAATCTCAGCTCACTGCAACCTCTACCTCAGGGTTCAAGCAATTCTCCTGCCTCAGCCTCATGAGTAGCTGGGACTACAGGCTTCTGCCACCATGCCCGGCTAACTTTTGTATTTTTAGTAGAGACGGGGT
The DNA here is from genome assembly GCF_048565385.1 of Saimiri boliviensis. Classification (NCBI taxonomy): domain Eukaryota; kingdom Metazoa; phylum Chordata; class Mammalia; order Primates; family Cebidae; genus Saimiri; species Saimiri boliviensis. The sequence goes on along the minus strand of NC_133454.1, from coordinate 71,892,603 downwards.
TTCACCATATTGGCCAGGCTGGTCTCAAACTCCTGACCTTGTGATCCGCCCGCCTCAGCCTCCCAAAGTGCTAGGATTACAGGCATGAGCCACCGTGCCCAGCCTGTCTTTTTTGTATTCTTAGCAATGTATCTTGAGGAGATTCCTAGAAGTGGGATTTCCAGGTCAAAGGCTAAATGTCTATGTTAGATATTGCCAAAAATCAACTCTCTCTCCTACAGAGGCAACTGCATTGCCTCAGCAATTTATGAGAGTACCTGTTTTCCTTGCAGCCTTGCTAGCAGAGGATTTCAACTTGAAATTCTGGCAGTCTGAATCTGAGGCAAAAATATTTCTCAGTGTAGTTTCAATTTGTACTTCAGTAAGAGGAAAATTGATCTTCTTTTCAGATAGTTAAGAGCTATATTACTTTCTCCATGAACTGTTCATATTTCTAGTCATTTTTTCTATAGTGCTATTTGTCTTTTGCCTTCTCTATTTTTAGAAGCTTTTTTCTTTTCTTTTTTATTTTAAATTGGGGAAAATACCGATTATTCTACAATCAGTTTCTCCATGAACTGTTCATATTTCTAGTCATTTTTTCTATAGTGCTATTTGTCTTTCGTCTTCTCTATTTTTAGAAGCTTTTTTCTTTTCTTTTTTATTTTAAATTGATAGTTCTAGAAAGTCTGGGGAGAATACCGATTATTCTACAATCAATCCTTACTTCCTCAGGGTGAATTCCCAAAAGCTACAGTCCAGGCGTCCCCAAACTGCGGCCCCCTGAGGCCATTTATCCGGCCCCCCGCCGCACTTCAGGAAGGAGACCTCTTTCATTGGTGGTCAGTGAGAGGAGCACAGTATGTGGCGGCCCTCCAATGGTCTGAGGGACAATGAACTGGCCCCCTGTGTAAAAAGTTTGGGGACCCCTGAGCTACACCAACCATTGCATTTTCAGGGTAGTTTCCAGAGGAGATTTAAGTCTGTCGCCCAGTGGAAATACCTGCTCTTTGCAGGTTGGACTAATTCTGTCTTTCTCTCTAGACTCCTCAGCAGGATAGAAGCTTTTTATATATTTGGGATATTAGCCATTTTTGATATGATTTAAAAACACCTTTCTGTAGTTTGCCATTCACTTTGTTTATAATGTTTTATATAATCAAACTTATTAACACTTTCCCTTATTTTGTGTCATAGGATTAGTATGATTAAGAACCAGAATTCAGCCCAGGCGCAGTGGCTCACACCTGTAGTCTCAACATGTTGGGAGGCCGAAGTAGGCGGATCATCTGAGGTCAGGAGTTCAAAACCAGCCTGACCAACATAGTGAAACCCCAATTCTACTAAAAACACAAAAAATTAGCCAGGTGCAGTGGCACACACCTGTAATCCCAGCTACTCAGAAGCTGAACCAGGAGAATCGCGTGCACCCGGGAGATTGCAGTGAGGTGAGATCCCTCCACTGCACTCCAGCCTGGGCAACAAGAGTGAAACTCCGTCTGATTAAAAAAAAAAAAAAAAGAAAAAGGAACGAAAATTCAGTTAGTCTTTATTTTACTTTCACAATTAAATCTCTAATCTCTTTAGAATTTGTCCTAGTGTAATAGAAGAACTTGATCCAATTTTATCTTTTTCTGTACAGTTAATCAGTTACTCCAATCAATTTATTACAGTTCATTTTCTCCAGTGATTTGAAGTACCACTTTGAAACTTATTTTCCATATGAAACTGGCTGTTTCTAGCATTTCTACTCTATTCTACTTTTCCATAACTATTTGTGCACCAAGACCACATTGCTTTAATTATAGAGGCTTTATGTTTTTGTTTTTGTTTTGAGACAGAGTCTCACTCTGTCACCCAGGCTGGAGTGCAGTGACAGGATCTCAGCCCACTGACCTCCACCTCCTGGGATCAAGTGATTCTCATGCCTCAGCCAACCAAGTAGCTGGGATTATAGGCATGTGCTACCCAGTATGGCAAATTTTTGTATTTTTAGTAGAGACAGGGTTTCATCATGTTGGCCAGGCTGGTCTCGAAATCCTGGCCTCAAGTGATCCGCCTGCCTAGGCTTCCCAAAATTCTGGGATTACAGGTGTGAGCCACCATGCTGGCCAAATTTTTCTTTTACTATTATTAATATAAATAGGGTAATCTTGCCGGGCGCGGTGGCTCAAGCCTGTAATCCCAGCACTTTGGGAGGCCGAGGCGGGTGGATCACGAGGTCGAGAGATCGAGACCATCCTGGTCAACATGGTGAAACTCCGTCTCTACTAAAAACACAAAAATTAGCTGGGCATGGTGGCGCACGCCTGTAGTCCCAGCTACTCAGGAGGCTGAGGCAGGAGAATTGCTTGAACCCAGGAGGCGGAGGTTGCGGTGAGCCGAGATCGCGCCATTGCACTCCAGCCTGGGTAACAAGAGCGAAACTCTGTCTCAAAAAAAAAAAGAATGCCCTAAAATGGTCAGGTGCAGTACCTCACACCTGTAATCCCAGCACTTTGGGAGGCTGAGGTAGGTGGACACAAGGTCAAGAGATTGAGACCATCCTGGCCAACATGGTAAAGTCCCATCTCTAATAAAAATACAAAAAAATTCGCTGGGTGTGGTGGCGCACGCCTGTAGTCCCAGCTACTTGGGAGGCTGAGGCAAAAGAATCGCTTGAACCCGAGAGGCGGAGGTTGCAGTGAGCCAAGATAGCGCTGCTGGACTCCAGTCTGGCAACAGAGCAAGGCTATGTCTCCAAAAAAAAAAAAAAAAAAAGAATGCCCTAAAACGTACTCCTTGGTATTCTTCTCCATCTACAATTACTACCTTGTTGATTCCATACAGTCTTAAGGTTTTAAATACCATCTATATGCTGATGACTCCCAAACTTATATATCTAGCCTGGTCTGTTCCTCTGAACCCCAGACACGTATCCAACTGCTTATCTGACATCTTGACTAAGATTTCTAATGGCCATTCTACACTTAACAAGACCAAATCTCAGGTCATGTTCTCTCCCAAAAAAGCTCTTTAGACAGTCACTCTTATCTCAGTTAATGACAGTTACTCAGGCCAAAAATCTAGGTATCAACCCCGACTATTCCTTCATTCACACACCACATTCCACCCATCAGTATGTATTCCATCCATTGCATAAGTATATCCTGATTGCTCTATCTTCAAAATATATCTGAATTTAACCACTTATCACTGTATAAGCTATCATTGTCTTAGTTCAAGTCATAATTTCTTGATTGGATGACAGACTGGATTAGCTTTTTTTTTTTTTTTTGGAGACAGAGCCTCACTAATGGCCAGGCTGGAGTGCAGTGGCATGATCTTGGCTCACAGCAACCTCTACCTCCTGGGTTCAAGCAATTCTGCCTCGGCCTCCTGAGTAGCTGGGATTACAGGCACGCACCACTATGCCTGACTAATTTTTGTATTTTCAGCAGAGATGGGGTTTCACTGTGTTGGCCAGGCTGGCCTTGAACTCCTAATCTCAAGTGATCCACCGGCCTCTGCTTCCCAAAGTCCTGGGACTACAGGTGTGAGCCACCACGCCTGCCCTACCCTTTTCATTTCAATAGAACAAACAGTGATCCACGAAGTTACTCCTCTACTCAAACCCTTTAATATCATTAAGAATGAACCCTTACTTTGCTGTACATGATCTGGCCTTCATTTGATCTGTTTGTTTGTTTGTTTGCCTTAATGCCTACTACTTTCTATCATCCTTTTTTTTTTTTGAGACAGAGTATCACTCTGTCACACAGGCTGGAGTGCAATGGCATGATCTCAGCTCACTGCAACTTCTGCCTCCTGGGTTCAAGCAATTCTCCTGCCTCCGCCTCCTAAGTAGCTGGGATTACAGATGTGCACCACCACACCTGGCTAATTTTTGCATTTTTAGTAGAGACGAGGTTTCACCATGTTGGTCAGGCTAGTCACAAACTCCTGACCTCATGATCTGCCCACCTCAGCCTCCCAAAGTGCTGGGATTACAGGCGTGAGTTACTGCGCCCGGCCCCATCATCCTTTATCCAGTTATATAGGTATCTTTGCTGCTCCTTGAATTAGCTAAGTGTATTACTGACTGTGATGGCTAATGTTGAGTGTCAACTTGATTGGATTAGAGGATGCAAAGTATTATTCCTGGGTGTGTCTGTGAAGGTGGTGCCAAAGGAGATCAACATTTGAGTCAATGGACTGGGAGAGGCAGACTCACCTTCAATCTGGATGGGTACAATCTAATCAGCTGCCAGAGCAGCTAGAATAAAGCAGGCAGAAGTGGAAGGACTAGACTGGCTGAGTCTTCCAGACTTCATCTTTCTCCTGTGCTGGATGCTTCCTGCCCTAGAACATTAGACTCTAAGTTCTTCAGCTTTTGGACTCTTAGACTTACATCAGTTGTTTGCCAGGGGCTCTTGGGCCTTCGGCCACAGAATGAAGGCTGCACTGTCAGCTTCCCTACTTTTGAGGTCTGGGGACTCGAACTGGCTTCCTTGTCCCTCAGCTTGCAGATGGCCTATTGTGGTACTTTACCCTGTATTTGTGTGAGTCCTTAAAAAATTCTCTTTTGGGCCGGGCGCGGTGGCTCAAGCCTGTAATCCCAACACTTTGGGAGGCTGAGACAGGTGGATCACGAGGTCAAGAGATCGACACCATCCTGGTCAACATGGTGAAACCCCATCTCTACTAAAAATACAAAAAAAAATTAGCTGGGCATGATGGCACGTGCCTGTAATCCCAGCTACTCAGGAGGCTGAGGCAGGAGAATTGCCTGAACCCAGGAGGCGGAGGTTGCAGTGAGCCGAGATGGCACCATTGCACTCCAGCCTGGGTAACAAGAGCGAAACTCCGTCCAAAAAAAAAAAAAAAATTCTCTTTTGTATATACGTATATCCTACTAGGCCTTTCCCTCTTGAGAACCCTAATACACCGACTCAGAGATTTTTTTCATTTTCTGAGCCCTTTGCCTACAACCTTTCCCCCTCAAGATAGTTACACAGTTAACCTCCCCCTCTTCATAAAGTCACCAGTCACCTTCTCATTGAGGTCTTCCATTGCCAACCTAACTAAAATTTCAAATCCTTCCTTAGCATTTCATGTCCCCTTTCCCTGCTTCATTTTTCCCTGTTAGCATCTATCACTATCTAACATATTACATATTTTATTGACTTATTTATTGCCTGGATTGCTCTCTGTGATAAAAGTTCCTTGAAGATTTGTCTTTTGTGTTCACTACTATATGCTAGTGCAGAAGCATCTGGAACATAAGTGACACCAATAAATATTTCTTGAATGAGTGCTCACTGGTCTATAAAACCTATACATGGAGGATTCAGGACAGAAATCCTTACTGGTTTTAGACTCCTGATCATATTCACTAAGGTGGTCCTAATAAAATAGTTGGAGGTTAGCTACAGCAATGGTCCCAATTGTGGTTTGACTATGTCAGATACACCTAGGAAGATTCTTCAAAATAGAGATTCCTGGGCCCTACTCCAGGCTCACTAAATCATAGTATCTAAGGGTAGTACCAAAACTCCTAAAACTTAAGTCTTTTATTCACTCTCAAAGAAAGTTAATAAAGATATTTAACTTTGAATTTTTTGTTTTGATTGAAATATATTCTTCTGACTACAAAAGTAAACAATTTTTCAAAGATGAATCAATAAAATCATCCACAATCCCACTTCCTTCCCCAAAAGAACCACAGTTAAGTTTCATGTATTCTTATTCAGATTTTTTCTAATAGAGCAAACAAATATATCACTACCATCTTTTTTTATTTTCTGAGACCGAGTTGTACTGTCACCCAGGCTGGAGTGTGGTAATGTGATCTCGGCACAATCTCAGCTCACTGCAACCTCCGCCTCCCAGGTTCAAGCGATTCTCCTGCCATAGCCTCCCGAGTAACTGGGATTACAAGTGCATGCCACCATGCCCAGCTAATTTTTGTATTTTTAGTAGAGATGGTGTTTTACCATGTTAGCCAGGCTGGTCCCAAACTCCTGACCTCAAGTGATCTGCCCACCTTGACCTCCCAAAGTGCTGGGATTACAGGCATGAGCCACCTTGCCTGGCCTACCATCTTTCTTTAAATAGAAAAGATATTGTGTTATACACACTGATACAAATGCTCTTCTAACCTTCATGTGTTACATCAAGCGTCCCCAAACTACATCCCGCGGGCCGCATGCGGCCCCCTGAGGCCATTTATCCGGCCCCCCGCCCGCCGCACTTCAGGAAGGGGCACCTCTTTCATTGGTGGTCAGTGAGAGAAGCACAGTATATGGCGGCCCTCCAACGGTCTGAGGGACAGTGAACTGGCCCCATGTAAAAAGTTTGGGGACAATATGTTAAAACATCAATAAATTTCTCTCATTCTTTTTAATGGCTACAAAGATATAAATAGTATAAAATACTATTTAAATATATAAATAGTATATAAATAGTATGCTATCTAAATATTCAAATACTAAATATTAATATTTAAATACTAAATAGTATATATAAATGGTATAAATAGCATTTTATACTATTTATATCTCCAATCTATTACTGTTGGACATCTAGATTGATTTTTATTTTTTAGTATTACAAATAATGTTGCAAAACAGTACGGTCACCTTTTCACATTTCTGTGGGACCATCTGTGAGATATTGGGTCAATAACGTTGTTTTAAATTTTAATATAATCCAACTGTTTCCCCCAAAAATTGTATATACATTTTCAGAGCATGAGAGTTCTTACTAATTCAAACTTTTAACATTACTGAGCATTTAAATCTTCTGAATCATAGTCGATCTAATAGGTGAATATGCACTTTATGTATATTCAAACTTATCAATCTTTCCCTTTACGGCCTCGGGATTTCATGTCATGCTTACAAAAGGTCAAAATATAAACATGATAAGAAAAATTAAGTCTTTTACCCATTTGAAAGTCATTTCAGTGGAATGCAGAAGCTCTGTTTCTCTTAAATGTGAGCAGTTGAGAGATCAGAGTCTGGCAAAGATTACGAAGATGGTAATTTCAAAGCAGCTGACAAATGTTACCCTAAAGAAAAACTATTATAAATATAATTTGGGGGTTGGGCATGGTGGCTCACCCCTGTAATCTCAACACTTTGGGAAGCCGAGGTGGGTGGATCACCTGAGGTCAGGAGTTCAAGACCAGCCTGGCCAACATGGTGAAGGGAACCCATCATTACCAAAAAACATAAAAATTAGACAGGTGTGGTGCTGGGCTCTTGTAATCCCAGCTACTTGGGGGGCCAAGGCAGGAGAAATCACTTGAACCTGGGAGACAGAGGTTGCAGTGAGCCAAGACTGTGCCATTGCACTCCAGCCTGAGCAAGAAGAGTGAAACTCTGTCTCAGAAACAAACAAAATATATATATATATATAATTTTGATAAGTTCCTATCATTTGTGTACTCAACTGAAATATTAAGCAATAAAAAAAACTAATCTTATAACCATCCTCCTCAGATGACTCTGGCTATAGAGGGAAACAATTCAGATATACAATTTTTCTATTTAAAAATGACGGTATGGCCAGGCATGGTGGCTCACACCTGTAATCTCAGCACTCTGGAAGACTAAGGCAGGTGGATCACAAGATCAGGAGTTCAGGACCAGCCTGGCCAAGACGGGGAAACCCCATCTCTACTAAAAATACAAAAATTAGCCAGGCGTGGTGGCAGCTGTAATCCCAACAACTCAGGAGGCTGAAGCAGGACAATCGCTTGAACCTGGGGCGGGGGTGTGTGTGTGTGTGGAGGTTGCAATGAGCTCAGATCACACCACTGCACTCCAGCCTGAATGACAGAGTAAGACTCCATCTCCAGAAAAAAAAAAAGGAAGGTACCTAAGATGAAATCACTTTTAATTTACTTTTAAATTAAGAAAGACTTTTTTTGCAACTGTACTACCAATTCTTTTTTTTTTTTTTTTGGAGATGGAATCTCACTGTGTCACCCAGGCTGGAATGCAGTGGCACAATCTTGGCTCAATGCAACCTCTGCCCCCCGGGTTAAAGCAATTCTCCTTTCTCAGCTTCCCGAGTAACTGGGATTGCAGGCGCGTGCCATCACTTCTGGCTAATTTTTACATTTTTAGTAGAGATGGGTTTTTGCCTTGTTGGCCAAGCTGGTCTCGAACTTCTGACCTCAGGTGATCCGCCCACCTCAGCCTCCCAAAGTGCTGGGATTATGCGCATGAGCCACCACACCTGGCCTGTACTACCAATTCTAATTGAAGTGCCATAGGCATAAATGGGCTTGAAATCTCCACAAGTCTTTTAATACTGGCTTTCATTGCAACATTTGAATTAATATCACAAGTTCATTACCTAAATTTCAATATCCATCTCATGAGTAAACAAATAATAAATAGTAAAAGCTCTCACTATTAAGTAGTATGGTCAAAACTATTTAAAGCATAAAGAATATGCAGTAAATCTCTTAAGAATGCTGAAAGCAAATATTCAAGCCAAGGGTTCTACAGTGAATGTTAATATATTTTGCATCCTGTGACTTGAATATCGCTTTGCTCATTTGACTAAGGTATCACAATCAAGCTATTCAGTGCAACTACAGAGTCTGGCTCAACCACACAATTAAAAAAAACAAACACCCAAAAAACAAAATCCCACACCACTGAATTCTAATGAATGTTTTTAAGAAGACTACTAAGAGTCTGCATCTAATCATTATGAATAATTTTTAAAGATAAAGTTTCTTTTCCAAAGGGTTTGCTCTTTAACAAAATATTATTCATGCTTATGAGATCTAAAAAAATGCAAAATATTTACTGGCTTCATGTCTAAACAATCTTGCACAAGAGTTATTCACACATGGGCTTAAACAAAATAAAATTCATTTTCCCTTAAGCACTGGGTGTTTAATGTTTACATTTGCATTTCAGGTTCCCATGCTAAAGAAAAGCAGGGGAGGACATAAACTTAAGGATTAAGCATGTCTCCTCTGAAGTAAGTTCTCATTGAACAAAAATAAAAGGCTGCGTAACACAGAAATCAAACATTACAGAAACATAAAATAACTCCGTACCTCTTGTCAGCAAGATCTGTTTTATTTCCTACTAGCATGATGATAACATCACTTCCTCTTTCTGTTCTGACATCATCAATCCATTTTGTAGTTTGCTGGAATGAGTTAACATCTGGCATAGGAGGGTAGACAGAGAGATTAGTGTTGTAGAAAAATGCCTCCCCAGGTGGTGGGCACCTCCTCTAAAAAAGCCCTCAAACTTGGAAGGGGTCTGGCACATTAGTACTCCACTTTTAATGTGCCTGCAACATAACTCCATTTTATCTGATTACAACTGTCAGCAATTTAAACAAATTACAAGAATAAAATCTTCAAGGTTCCTTTTAAGAGTAGTTAAAAATTTTTTTTGAACATGACCAAATGAGCACAATGTAGTATTTAACTGGGGGGAAAAAAAAAACTTCTTGAAATATAAGGACAGCTATGGCAGATAATATGGTGTCACATTGCCACAATGCTTTTTTGATCACTTACACATATCAAACACGACAAAGAAAGCATTTTCAAAAGTATGTCAGCCAGTAAGTCCCAACACATCCAGAAAAATTTTAAAGCCTTTCAATAGCTTTCAACACCACTGTTTGCACTGTTTCCTCAGTTTGTGATCACTTTAACCTAAAGTTTATTTGTTTAACGCACCAGAAACATTTGCAACAAAATTTATTTTTTCTAGGCTTGGATTCTAAGTAGAGTACTTCAACACTTACTACAGTAGCTAAAGAAAACAATATACTACTACTATTTTAATCACATTTGTGGAATTATAAAAAAAATATACCAGGTTTCACTTGCTTTGGTTAAAGTAAGCACAAACATTTTAAAGCTACAAAACTTGTCAATGCACAATATGAACATACTTCTTTTTTTAAAACAAACAGCAACCCAAAGTAAAAGTACAAAGGAAAAAAGACTGCATATGCATCTATCTCAAAAAAAGTCCTTGAATGCAATCTTCTCATTTTGCCAGCACAATTTTTCTTTATTAGATATGACTCCAGATTGAGGAGATATCAAAAAATGCACAGTAACAGTATTATTAGTCCAAATGAATAGATCCTTTGTCTATGTAAGATTTTCTTTTTAGCCCAAGATACCACATCTGTGTAGTGTGGTAAATTTTTTAAAAATTTAAAAAGAAATCCCCTTTTAAAAAACTTAAAAAGGACTGGGCACAGTGGCTCATGCCTGTAATCCTAGCACTTTGTTGCTGTTGTTGTTTTTGAGACTGAGTTTCACTCTTGTTGCCTAGGCTAGAGTGCAATGGCACCATCTCGGCTCACTGCAACCTCCACCTCCTGCGTTCAGGCAATTTTCCTGCTTCAGCCTCCCAAGTAGCTGGGATTACAGGCATGTGCCACCACATCTGGCTAATTTTATATTTTTAGTAGAGACAGGGCTTCATCATGTTGGTCAGGCTGGTCTCGAACTCCCAACCTCAGGTGATCTGCCGTGGTTGGCCTCCCAAAGTGAGGCGATTACAGGCATGGGCCACTGTGCCCAGGCTAATCCTAGCACTTTAAGGCTGAGGCAGGAGGATCACTTAAGCCCAGGAGCTCGAGACCCTGGTTTTCCTATAAATTATAAACCACTATATGGAATAATGTTTAATATTGCCTAATATATGTCATAAACCAATTTACAAAGGCAATTTCAATCACAAAGCATTTTCTTCATGGAAAATTTATAGTCACTTAAAAGGCCACAGGCATTATTCAATCTTCAGAAAAAAAGAAAAAGGTTACTAGTCGTTTCACCTCTCATTTAAAATTTTTTTCTTGGAGGGAAATAAAAGTGTAATTTGTTAGCAATAAAGTCAGTCACAAAACCAAAATATGATTCAAATAAAAAAGATTAATAAAAAACTATGTATTATGTTTTCTCTGTCTTCCTCTACAGAGAGAATGGCTGGAAGGGGAAAGCAGAGAAAAGCTGGCTAGTAGAAGCTTGTTTGTAATAGCCTCAAAAGAAACCTTGGAGGTTTGGAAAACTTGGCAAGAGACTTAAATGCAGATTATTTTATTTTAGAGAAATCTGAGATCAAATTAAATGAAAAGGAGACAGTCTTCCAACTATAATTATGGTATGGTGTAGGAATAACAGGATACTGAGAAACCCTTGAAGAGAATTAGTAATTGGACCCCAAAGAGAATTTCTGGGGCAAAAAACCTGGCACAGTTAGATATAAAGCACGTTGGTACAAACACCAAAGCAAGTATTTCTGACCTGGCTGGTCTGTGATTTACTATGATAAAACTTACTTTTACATGCCAGTAAGGAAAACAAGCACAAGACAAGAACACGCATGCAGCTAAACTAAAGGTTGAAAGAAGATTAGAAATGCATAATTCCCCCCACTCACTTGTGATATCATAAACAACAACTGCCACAGTGGAGTCACGAATGTAGCTAGGAATCAAGCTCCTGAACCGCTCTTGACCTGCTGTGTCCCATAATTGCAATCGTACCTAACAACAAAATCAGTCAAACAAGCAAGAAAAATATGAAAGGTCAACCCATTGCAATATACCTACTTGTGATATCGTAAACTACTACAGCTGCAGCAGAGTCACGGATGTAACTGGGAATGAGGCTACGGAATCGTTCCTGACCCGCAGTATCCCACAGCTGAAGCCTGATCTGTGAGATGGGAAAAAATAAATAAAAAAAAAAACAAAAAAAAAACTAATACTAAAAAGAAAAAAGAAACAATGTGGTTTTTTTTTTTGTTTGTTTTTTTAAGGGAGAGGGCGGGAAGGAAGTAGAAGAAGATTCATGCAAGAAAGAGGTTGCAGGGAGTGAGGAATGAAAATAACACAAAACTCCTTTTTCAAAAGGGAGAAATATTAAAAAGTTGGGTACTCTGAAAGTAAATGACTGGAAAATGTCACTGGGAAAGATTTCACAGAAACAGAAATACGGCTTCCTTTTTTCCCTACTTAAAACCGATTTGAATCCCTATGTCTTCCCAGGTGGTGAAAAGTAGACTGTTGATGCTTAAATACAGAGAAAAAAACAAAAACAAAAACAAAAACCAACTAAGGTAAATGTCAATGAGTAGCCCAAGCTATCAGAGTAAAGGACTTAATGCTTCTCTGAAAGCTCTCAAGCTAAACTGTGTCACCTTCCTCTAGAACACTTTGAAATTGGGTCTTTACTGTGCATGTATTTCTCCCATACCTTGAGAGAGAGAGAGAGAGAGAGAGAGAGAGAGAGAGAGAGAGTGTGTGTGTGTGTGTGTACTGTAACAAAAAGGAGGAATATCTTTTTGCAGACCTACATAAACATTTCTTTACCTACTATCTCATATTTATATTAAGTAATTCTCCCATACATTTCTCCTCTGTGTGTATGTGTGTGTAAAATGTAACAAAAAGGAAGAGTACCTTTTTGCAGCCCTACATAAACATTTCTTTACCTACTATCGCATATCTACATTACAGGAAGAAAAGCCTGAAAGAGAGAGAGAGAGAGAGAGAGAGAGAGAGAGAGAGAGAGAGAGAGAGAGAAGAGTGTGTGTGTGTGTCTGTGTAACGTAACAAAAAGGAGGAATATCTTTTTGCAGCCCTACATAAAAATTTCTTTACTATCTCATATCAATTTAACAGGAAGAAAAGCCTGAAAATAAGCATCAAGTTCTTGCATCATGATAAAGTTGTTTCCAAGCTTTCAAAAAAAAATTTTTTTTTTGAGACAGAGTCTCACTCTTGTCGCCCAGGCTGGAGTGCAGTGGCGTGATCTTGGCTCACTGCAACCTCCTGCTCTGGGGTTCAATCGATTCTCCTGCCTCAGCCTCCCAAGTAGCTGGGATTACAGGCACCCGCCACCACACCTGACTAATTTTTGTACTTTTAGCAGAGACGGGGTTTCGTCATGTTGGCCAGGCTTGTCTTGAACTCCTGACCTCAGGTGATCCTCCTGCCTTGGCCTCCCAAAGTGCTGGGATTACAGGTGTGAGCCACCGCACTCGGCTACTTTCAAATTTGAAGAAGTGACATGCTATACATCAAAACATAAAAGAGAACATTCTGGAAAAAAACAAATCTAAGAAATAACACTGAAAATAAAATGTTTTTGGTTACGGGTCTCAAAATACTGCATTTAAGATATTCACAGATTTAGGTGACAAGAATCTCTTCAAGGTGTAGTGGCTAGAATACAGGTTTTGCATTGTATTTAAAGAGAACATTCCAAAGGATGGAAGACAAAAATCCAGCAAGTAATTTACACATTTACACATTACGTGTGTATATGTGTGTGTGTGTGTGTGTGTGTGTGTGTGTGTGAGAGAGAGAGAGAGACAGAGACAGAGACGGGGGGCGGAGAGAGAGGGTGGAGGGCAGAGAGAGAGAGAGAGAGAGAGAGAGATTGATTCGCTTTTGTTGCCCAGGCTGCAGTGCAGTGGTGTGATCTTAGCTCACTGCAACCTCCCGCTCCCAAGATTTAATCGATTCTCCTGCCTCAGCCTCCCTAGTAGCTGGGATTACAGGTGCCCACAGCCACGCCTGGTTAATATTTTTTAATTTTTAGCAAAGATGGGGTTTCGTCATGTTGGCCAGGCTGGTGTCAAACTCCCGACCTCAGGTGATCCACCCACCTTGGCTTCCCAAAGTGCTGAGATTACAGGTGTGAGCCACCACACCCGGCCCACATTATCTCTTTGTAGTCAGTCACTTTGATACACATCCTACTCTGACAAAAAAAATCTTGAAGTTCACAAATTGAAATATTTTTGAATGCCTTAAGAGTGGCATTTAGGTCTTTAGCAACTTTAATTTATTCATAAAAATTAAAGCTCTTTGTTTTCATTTTTCCAAATCAAGATGACTGCCAAGTACTACTCTAATAAGAGTTTTTCTCAACAACTGTAACTATCTTTGGTAAATTTGCTAAGCATTTCTCATGGTGACAATCATTGATTATAACTCTGATCACAGTTTCCTAACCTGGAATGTTGCAAAAAATTGCACACTGAAAATATTACTCACTGTTCGATCCTCCAAGTACATTGTTTTTGATAAAAAGTCGATGCCAATTGTTGCCTGTAAAACAAAACGAAGAAGTTAACAAATAATAATAGTTTAATGGTGACCAGTAGTTTAAGATTCAAATGGGATCCATGATTGTGGAAGAAATAATGAGCAAACCAATACAACATAGCCAATTAAGGACAAACAAAATTTGAAGTGATAATGGTTTCCATGTATTCAGCACTTGCTTCATGTTGGAGATTATGTTTTAAGCCTTTTGTTTTATTTTTGTTTTTTTTTGAGATGGAGTTTTGTTTTTGTTGCCAAGGCTGGAGTGCAGTGGCTCGATCTTGGCTCACAGCAACCACCACCTCCTAGGGTCAAGCGATTCTCTTACCAAGTAGCTGGGATTACAGGCATGCAACACCACACCCAGCTAATTTTTTGTATTTTTAGTAGAGATGAGGTTTCTCCATGTTGGTCAGGCTGGTCTTGGACACCCAACCTTAGGTGTTCCACCCGCCTCAGCCTCCCAAAGTGCTGGCATGAGCCATCGCGCCCAGCTGTTTTAAGCCTTTTACATGATCATCTCTAATCTTTATACATTCCTGCCAGGTAGTTTTTCTCATCCCTATTTTTCTCATTTTACAAATAATAAGATAATGACAACTTCAGTTTAAATATTTGTATTTGAACTCTAGTTTGAATATCTTATTGCTCCCCACTCAGAATGGCGCATATTTGCCCCAACAGCAGTTTTATAAAATATTGCTGATATAAACAACTATTCTGCCTGACCTCCTACATAGTGGTTTGTTAACTGTCCTGATGCCAGACAGCCAGAGACTCACAAACATTGTAACTTTCCATAAAAGACATGATTTTTCCAATATAAAATAAAAGTCACTAGGTAAGGAAAATAAGTTTTCCTCTCTACCACACAAAGATAGCTTCCTTCTGTGGTGAAAACACATGTAAAGTTCTATACCTAGCTGCTGTTTTCCCTATGAAGAGAAAATGGTGAAATAGTAAGAGAAGAGAAAGAAGGCAGACTAGAAAAAAGAAGGGAAAAAAAGAATTCAAAATTAATTAGGGGAGATAAAAAGAACGGAAGAAAAATGATTCAAGAAAGAGGAAGTTGATATGGACTCTATTTTAGAAGTTTAATCATCTCATAAATGTTTGTGTGCAAATATGCTATGTATATATGTATGTGTGTGTACATACATATTTTTCCCCTAACTACCTCTGTGCCCTACTCCTTAACACAGAAACTAGTTGAGACTGTGCATTTAAAATATGAGTTATTAAGAATTTTAAATTCTTAATAACAAGCAAAAATTAGATCGGAAAAGTGGTCCATTCAATTGGGAATTTTATTTCTGTTAGCAGAAAAATAGAACTGTGTGTGTGTGATAGTTGAATTCTCACAAGATCTGATGGTTTTACAAGGGGCATTCCCCTCTCTACACTCTGTGCTTCTCCTTGCTGTCACCATGTGATGAAGGACATACTTGCTTCCCCTTCTGCCATAATTGTAAGTTTCCTGAGGCCTCCCCAGTCATGTGGAATTGTGAGTTTTTATTTTATAAATGACCCAGTCTCGGGTATGCCTTTATTAGCAGTATTAGAACGAACTAATACATGTGTCTTCTTTAATTTCTTCCAACGGTGTTTTGTAGTCTTATGCTGTTTGTTAAATTTGTTCCTAAGTAGGCCGGGCGTGGTGGCTCACGCCTGTAATCCTAGCACTTTGGGAGGCCGAAGTGGGTGGATCACCTGAGGTCAGGAGTTCAAGACCAGCTTGGCCATCATGGTGAAACCCCATCTTTAAAAAAAATAAAAAAAACAAAAAATTTGTTCCTAAGTATTTTATTCTTTTCTGATACTTCTGCAAATAATTTTTTTTTTTTTTTTTTTGGAGTCTTCCTCTGTCAACCAGGCTAGAGTGCAGTGGCACAATCTTGGCTCACTGCAACCTCCACCTCTCTGGTTCAAGTAACTCCCCTGCCTCAGCCTCCTGAGTAGCTAGGATTGCAGATGTATGCCACCACATCCAGCTAATTTTTTAGTATATTTAGTAGAGATGGGGTTTCACCATGTTAGCCAGACTGGTCTTGAACTCCTGACCTCAGGCAATCTGCCCACCTTGGCCTCCCAAAGTGCTGGAATTACAGGCATGAGCCACCACGCCCAGCCTGTAAATAAAATTTAAGTAACATTTATATTATCTTTTTTTTGGAGACAGGGTCTCACATTCTGTTGTCCAGGCTAGCATACAGGGGTGTGATTTTGGCTCACTGCAGCCTCAACCTTCTGGCTCAAGTGATGCTCTAGAGTAGCTGGGACTACAAGTGCATGCCACCACACCCCAATAATTTTTGTGTTTTTTTTGGTAGAGACAAGGTTTTGCTGTGTTGTCTAGGCTGGTCTGAAACTCCTAGGCTCAAGAGAACTTCCCCTATTGGCCTTCCAAAGTGCTGGGATTATAGGCATGAGCCACTGCACCCTGCCTAAATATAGTATCTTTATATGACAAACCAATGCAATGTTGGTAAGTCTTTACACGTTTTCACATATATTCAAGAATAAGGCCAGTCTCAGTGGCTCATGCCTGTAATGCCGGCACTTTGGGAGGCCGAAGGAGAGAGATCACCTGAGGTCAGGAGTTCGAGATCAGCCTTACCAATAAGGTGAAACCCTGTCTCTACTAAAAAATACAAAAATTAGCTGGCTGTGGTGGCAGGTGCCTGTAGTCCCAGCTACTTGGAAGGCTAAGACAGGAGAATTGCTTGAATCCAAGAAGCAGAGGTTGCAGTAAGTGGAGATGGTGCCACTGCACTCCAGCCTGGGCGACGAGAGACTCTGTCTCAAAAGAAAAAAAAAAAAAGAAAAGAAAAGAAAGGAACAGTAAATTACGTATCTACTAAGTGCCAATTTATACACATTGCCTCATTTAGTTATTTATTCGTTATTTATTTATTTAGAGACAAGAGTCTAGCTCTGTCGCCCAGGCTGGAGTGCAGTGGCATGATCTTGGTTCACTGTAACTTATGCCTCCTGGGTTCAAGCAATTCTCCTGCCTTAGCATCTCAAGTAGGTGGCATTACAGGCATTCACCACCATTTTAATGAGGCTATCTTGACTCACTGCAACCTCTGCCTCCTGGGTTCAAGCAATTCTCTTGCCTCAGCTTCCCAAGTAGCTGGGACTACAGGGGTGTGCCACCATGCCCAGCTAATTTTTGTATTTTTTAGTAAAGATGGATTTTCACTGTATGTTGGCCAGGCTGATCTTGAACTCCTGACCTCAAGTGATCTGCCCTTACCTTCCTACCAAAGTGCTAGGATTACAGCCATAAGCCACTGCGCCTGGCCAAAAGAAGTATTTATTGATTGCCTGCTAGAAACCATCATTAGGAGCTGAGAATTCTGGTAAAGAATAAAAAGCAGACAAGAATCTATGTCCTTGCAGAGGTTACAGTCTGCTAAGACAGACAAACAGTAAGCTAATTAAGTAAAATAGTATGTTAGAGAGTAGTATAAGAGAGAAAAAAAAAAAACAGGAAAAGGACAACAGAAAATATTACAGTATTGTCAATATTTTTAGATAGGAATACTCAATAAAGGCTAAGAAAATGACTCTTACCACCCCTACCCACGTATCTATATACTCTAAACCAGTACCTTGCATTTCAATACGAAAGATTTGTTTTTTAGATAAATGTAATACCAAAAACGTTATGTATGTCAATTCCTGTGCAGTAAATATTTCTAACAAATAGGTTTTCAAAGAAAAAACTGAACTGTTTCTCAAATTCCATATAAGTGCTTATGCATTTCTCATTCACTTTGACTTAATATGGGATCACTGCATATAGGCTGCAGAAAGTTCACACTCAAGAACAGCTATGTAGGCCAGGCACGGTGGCTCATGGCTGTAATCCCAGCACTTTGGGAGGCCAAGGCAGGTGGTTCATGAGATCAGAAGATCGAGGCCATCCTGGCTAACACGGTGAAACCCCATCTCCACTAAAAATACAAAAAAATTAGCCAGGCATGGTGGCACGTGCCTGTAGTCCCAGCTACTTGGGAGCCCAAGGCAGGGAATGGCTTGAACCCATGAGGTAGAGGTTGATGTGAGCCGAGATCGCACTACTGCACCCCAGCCTGGGCAACAGAGCGAGATGCCATCTCAAAAAACAAAAACAAAAAAGAACAGCTATTCCCAGCACTTTGGGAGGCCGAGGCGGGTGGATCACAAGGTCAAGAGATCGAGATCATCCTGGTCAACATGGTGAAACCCCGTCTCTACTAAAAATACAAAAAAAATCAACTGGGCATGGTGGTGCATGCCTGTAATCCCAGCTACTCAGGAGGCTGAGGCAGGAGAATTGCCTGAACCCAGGAGGCGGAGGTTGCGGTGAGCTGAGATTGCACCATTGCACTCCAGCCTGGGTAACAAGAGCGAAACTCCGTCTCAAAAAAAAAAAAAAAAGAACAGCTATGTAAAGCATGTAAAACAACAGCAATTCAAAAGGTGATTTCAAAAGCAAAGAAAGATATCCCATTGAATACTTCATTTTCTCTTCATGACAAAAACATTCACTTGAGAATATATCAAAGTACATTTATTGATATACACAGGCAACTTCACAAAGCTAATAGTAAATTTTCCAATATATAAGAACAGCACTCTCCCATGTGTGTACCTATGCAACAATCTTGCATGTTCTTCACATGTACCCCAAAACCTAAAATGTAATTTAAAAATAAAAAATAAATTAAAAAAAAAAGAACAGTACTCTCTTCCTCCTCTAAAAATGGCAAATTGTGACTTACAAATTATGCAGCTAGGTAGTACTATAAAGGCCACAATCATTATCATGCCAAGAACATGTTTTCCTAAATATATTTCTTTATAGCACTTTTGACTAGATTAATAAATTATGACTGTTAATTATCCAACCTCTCCCCGCTAGAAGTTCGATGACAGTAAGCTTGGTTTATTTTGTTCACTGCAGTATGCTGTATACCCAGGGTACAGAGTAGTGTCTGGTATATAACAAAAACTCCAGGAAATAAAGAATAATTAAGGTGTTGAGAATGATAAATGCCAGAGAAGATAAGATTTAGCACAGAGACTGGCTTTTGATAGGAAGAGGGCATTTACTACAGTATACTGGAATGAAAGAGGATTGGTACAAATACTGTTTCATGTACACAGCTAATGTGGTAAGAAAAATAAATAAGGGCATTCTTGCCTTACACCTTCCATTTCTCTAAGAAGCAAGGTCTTCAAAGTAAGGGTCAAAGAAGAGTTATAAAGTGGTAAAGTTCAGGTTTGAGGAGTACAGAGTAAGTATGAAATAGTTACTCTGAAGAGTGCTTGGTAAACTCATAAACCAGTTGACACTAGCGACATTAATATATTCTAGAACCAATGAGGAGAAATGAGATGACTAGGTTCATAACACAGATTTTGCCAGAGATAGGTGATTGAACCAAAGAGAAGTGTATTAGTCTGTTTTACACTAATAAAAGACATACCCAAGACTGGGCAATTTATATAGAAAAGGAGGTTTAATGGACTTACAGTTCCACGTGGCTGGGGAAGCCTCACAATCACAGTGCAAGGCTAAAGGCACTTCTTACATGGCGGCAGCAAGAGAGAATGAGAGCCAAGCAAAAAGGGTTTCCCTTTTTATAAAACCATCAGATCTCGTGAGACTTATTCATTACCATGAGAACAGTATATAGGAAACCACCCCCAATGACTCAATTATCTTCCACTGGGTCTCTCCCACAACTCATGGGAATTATGGGAGCTACAATTCAAGATGAGATTTGAGTGGGGACATAGCCAAATCATATAAAGAGGCTAGAAAGTTAAAGAATTTCCCATGGAGTCTAAGCTAAAAAAGGAGAACGGTAAGACAGAAGACATAGGACTGGATGTTTAAAAATAACATGGAAGGGCACGGTGGCTCATGCCTATAATCCCAGAACTTTGGGAGGCCGAGGCAGGCAGACTGCTTCAGCTCAGGAGTTTGCCATAATTCTGGGCAACATAGCAAAATCCTGTTTCTACTAAAAATACAAAAATGGCCAGGCATGATGGCTCACGCCTGTAATCCCAGGACTTTGGGAGGCAGATCACAAGGTCAGAAGTTTAAGACCAGCCTGACCAACATGGTGAAACCCTGTCTCTACTAAAAATACAAAAATTAGCCAGGTATGGTGGCACATGCCTGTTATCCCAGCTACTCAAGAGGCTGAGACAGGAGAATCGCTTGAACCCTCGAGTGGGAAGTTGCAGTGAGCCGAGATCGCGCCACTGTACTCCAGCCTGGGCGACAAAGCAAGACTCCATCTCAAAAAACAAAACAAAAAAATTAGCAAAGCGTGGTGGTGCACACCTGTAGTTCCAGCTACTTGGGAGGCTGAGGCAAGAGATTCACCTGAACCCAGGAGGCGGAGGTTGCAGTGAGCCGAGAATGAGCCGCTGTACTCCAGCCTGGCTGAAAGAGCAAGACTCCATCTCAAAAAAAACAAACTGGGCATGGTTGTGCACACCTGTAGTCCCAGCTACTCAGGAAGCTGAGGTGGGAGGATTGCTTGAGCCTAGGAGTCAGAGACTGCAGTGAGCCAAGATCTCACCACTGCACTCCAGCCTAAGTGACATAGTGAAAGCCTGTCTTTAAAAAAAAAAATTAAAAACAAGTTATTTTTTAAAAAATGAAAAAATTAAAAATTAAATGAAAATAACATGGAGAAAACAATGGGTTGAAGGTTTTAATGTGAACCACTGGAGGAGAAACTATTATAGTAAAAGTACCTGAATAAAAAAATTGGAAGGACAGAAGATCAAGGTCTGAGAAGAGAATACATGATTTTTGGAGAAGGTTGAGATTATGGAAATAAAAAGTACAGAAGGTTAGAAGATGGTCTGTGTGAACATTACAGTTGGTTAAAATGCTGACAGATTATAATGAAGAAGAGTACCATGAAAACAAGTGCTAAAGTATGCAAAGAAAGAAAGAACACAATATTGTTCTCAATGGTAAATGACAATAATCACAAAAGAACAGAGCTTTTGGTCAGGTGTGGGGGCTCATCCCTGTAATCCCAGCACTTTGGGATGCTGAGGCAGGAGGATCTCTTGAGCTTCAAGACCTAGGCAAGACAACAAAACCATCTGTAGAAAAAAATTTTTTTTTAATTAGCTGGGAGTGGTGGCATATATCTGTAGTCTCAGCTACTTGGGAAACAGAGGCAGGAGGATCCCGTTAGCCCAAGAATTCAAGGTGGCAATGAGCTATGATCATGCCACTGCACTCCAGCCTGGGTGACAAAGCAATACTCCCATCTCTTAAAAGAAAAAGAACAGTTTTTTTCCCCTAAAAAGAATAGAGTAATCATCCATACATGGTTCTCACTTTACAAATGTGAAAATACAGATTCTGAAAAATTTAATAATTAGTCTAAACCCACCCAACTACCAAATGGTAGAACTAACATGTAAATAAAGATACTTCCAATTCTAAGGCTCATTAAATAGTTTTCCTAGAAAGAAATGCCCATGTATTTGTTTTTCAGAAGATTCAATTCAGAAGCCATATTTCTGAAAGAAACACTTCAAATATAAAAAAATATATACTAAGAGGATTCAGATTTTAAGTTTACCCTAAAACCTTTCTGAAAAATAAAAATGATTTGATAATAATCGAGATAGCACCGGTTAATGAGTGACAGTTAATAATTCTATGGAAATTAACCATTCCTTTGATCAGATTAACATTTGCTATATTACTAAGACAAAGCAATTGAAAACAAGTTTTTTCTTTAATCTATAGAATGATAAGAAATGAAATCAAGTTTTTATGCTAACTACATTATAATATGTATAAAATGGATAAGTAGATTAAGAGCAATTTTTTTTTTTTTTTTTTTTTTTGAGACGGAGTTTTGCTCTTGTTACCCAGGCTGGAGTGCAATGGCATGATATCGGCTCACCGCAACCTCCGCCTCCTGGGTTCAGGCAATTCTCCTGCCTCAGCCTCCTGAGTAGCTGGGATTACAGGCATGTGCCACCATGCCCAGCTGATTTTTTGTATTTTTAGTAGAGACAGGGTTTCACCATGTTGACTGGGATGGTCTCGATCTCTTGACCTCGTGATCCACCCGCCTCGGCCTCCCAAAGTGCTGGGATTACAGGCTTGAGCCACCGCGCCCAGCCTAATTTTTCTTTTTTTAACTTAATTTTTTTAACAAGACAATTTAAATCTATGCTCCTCAACTATTTAATAAAAACATTTTATAATTGAAAAGCAGTGGTAATTTAAAAAGAAGTTTTTTCAAAAAGTTAATATGGGGCAGGCTTGGTGGCTCACTCCTGTAATCACAGTACTTTGGGAGGCCTAGGCGGGCAGATCACAAGGTCAAGAGATCAAGACCATCCTGGACAACATGGTAAAACCCTGTCTCTACTAAAAAATACAAAAAATTAGCTGGGCATGGTGGCATGTGCCTATAGTCCCAGCTACTCGGGAAGCTGAGGCAGAATTGCTTGAATCTGGGAGGCAGAGGTTGCAGTGAGCTGAGATCTCGCCACCACACTCCAGCCTGGCAATAGAGTGAGAGTCCATTTCAAAAAATAAAATAAAAAAAAACTTTTTTAAATATGGTAAAAGATTCACAATGTGCTCAGTGCCTCAAAGTACTTGCTCTTAAGATTACTAATTTATTCCTTTTTGTTCTTTGTGTTTTTTTTTTGTATTGAAACTGTGTAGGTTGTGAGGGCAGACATCCATACTTGTTCCTGATCTTAGAATGCGTTCAGGCTTTCATCATTAAGTATATTAGATGAGGCATTTTTTTTATAGACGCTCGTTACCATTTTGAAGTCTCCTTCTATTCCTAGTTTGCTGTTGCATGCTTTTATCATGAAAGGCTGCTGGATTTTGTCAAATGCTTTTTACATGTACATTGAAATGATGATGTGATTTTGTCGTTTATTCTATTCAAATAATGTATTATGTTGATTGCTTTTTGTATATTCCACTTCATAAATGATGCATAGGCCAGGTGTGGTCTGGCCTGTAATAATAAAATAATACTGTATAATAATAAAAATAATAGTGTATAATCCTTTTAACATGTTGCTGGATTCAGTTTGGTAGTATTCTATTGATAATTTTTGTGTTTATATTCATAAGCGATATTGGTTTGTAGTTTAATTTTGATTATCTTTGTCTGGGTTGAGTATTAGAGTAACACTGACCTCACAGAATGAGTTGGTAGCATTCTCTTCTATTTTTCCGAAGAGTTTTATCAACTCCTGATATTATTCTCTAAAGGTTTGATAGAATTGACCAATGAAACTATCTGATGCTAGAATTTTCTATGTGAGAAGAAAAGTTTTTATTACTAATTCTCTCTACTTATTATAGATATATTCAGATTTTCTATTTCTTCTTGAGATAGTTTTAGTAAACTGTCTTTCTTGGAATTCGTCCATTTTATCTAAGTCATCTAATTAGCATATAATTGTTCATAGCATTTTTTTTAAGAGATGGAATCTCTTTGTCACCCAGGCTGTAGTGCACTGGTGTGATGTTGGCTCACTGTAATCTCTGTTTCCTAGGTTCAAGTTCAAGTGATTCTCCTGGCTCAGCTACGCAAGCAACTGGGATTACATTATGCCTGGCTAATTTTTATATTTTTAGTAGAAATGGAGTTTTGTCACATTGGTCAAGCTGGTCTTGAACGCCTGACCTCAGGTAATCCACCTGCCTCAGCCTCTCAAAGTGCTGGGATTATAGGCCTGAATCACTGCTCCTAGGCAATCCTTTTTATTTCTGTATAGTTGGCAGCAGTGTTCCCTCTTTTCTGATTTTAGAATATGAGTCTTTTTTTTTTTCTTGATCAGTCTAGCTATAGTCAATTTTGTTGATCTTTTCAAAGAACCACTTTTAGTTTCATTGATTTCCTCCATTGTTTTTCTGTTCTCTCTTTCATATATTTCTGCTTTAACCTCTATTAGCTTCTGTATTAAGCATATCTTTTTACTTTCTATAGTTTTGATGTTTTGACATCAGGGTCCTTGCTAATACTGGAGGGACTGCCCCTGCCAGGATTAGCTTTTTCCTTACAGATAGTGAACCTACCTGTGAGTACTCCTTTCATAGGCAAACCAATCATACTAAAGCCAATACCCTACCATCTCCTCTATGACACTGAGTGCCAGTACTACACTGCCCTAATAACCTGGGCCAGGTACTAGACAACTAGAAATATCCCCTCAATCCCAGAACCCCTGAAATCATCCGAACTAGCTAATCTTAAACCTGCTTACCCTGTCTTGTGTGCCTCTTCCCTTTGAAACCACAATCAAGGCTTTTGCCCACATTTCCCCAACCACCTGCCTTCTAAATGACCCAGTGTTTCCCCATGTGGCCTGCTATAGCATGGCATGCCCTCTCCTCAGGATCTGTGAGTATAATAGACTATTTTTTCAATGGGAATCACCTCCTGATCTCTTGGCCTCACCATACAGTAATAATAATAAAACCTACATTTTAAAGTAGCCTCTTCCTTCTGTTTGTTTTGGGTTTGGTTTTCTTCTAGTTTCTTAAAGTAGAATTTTCGGCTATTTAATATGTTTTTTCCTTTCTGTATAGCAGTGCTTTAGTTGTATACCGTAAGTTTTGGTATGCTGTGTTTTCTTTATTAATTTCAAAGCATTTTCTAATTTCTCTTGTGATTTCATCTTTAACATTAATTATTAAGGAGTGTATTGTTTAATTTCCAAATTTCTTTCTGTTAACGATTTCTAATTTCATTATTCATTTATTCTTAATTTCAAGTGTAGATAAAAATGTCACAGAACCTGTAATCCCAGCACTTTTGGAGGCCAAGGCAGGCGGATCACAAGGTCAGGAGTTCAAGACCAGCCTTACCAACATGGTGAAACCCTGTCTCTACTGAAAATACAAAAATTAGCCAGGCGTGCTGGCATGCACCTGTAATCCGAATTATTCAGGAGGCTGAGGCAGGAGAATCTCTTGAACCTGGGAGGTAGAGGTTGCAGTGAGCTGAGATCGTGCCATTGCACTCCAGCCCAGCCTGTGCAACAGAGAAAGACTCCATCTCAAAAAAAAGAAAAAAAGAAAAAAGAAAGTAAGTCACAGAATCCTAGACTTGGACAAAATCTATAGAGAATATCCACCATTACTTCTGATGCCATCCTAGATGATATCAGAGATATATTTCAACAGAATCTGGAAGAGACAAAAGAAATCAAATAATAAAGTCTGATTTATCCTGGGACTAGAAAAAATCATTTATACTTTGTATTTATACAGCATTTTACAGATTATAGAAAGTACTTTTACATCCATAACTGCATGTAAATAACTTTTTAAAAATATCTTGAATATTACTTATAACACGAAATAGACAACAAATAAATTGGCAAAAACAAAATACCTGATAGGTGTTGTCAAAACTGTCATACATGAATCTGGTGATCAAGGATGTTTTTCCAACTGAAATGAAAAGAAAAACAGATTTGCTCAGTGAACACATTACATTGGGTTCTCAGAAAATTTTTCCACAGAGAACTGCAATTAAAGTCAACGGTAAATATTTGCAATAGTTCTACTAAAATAATTAAAAACTATATAGCCCTAAGATTGTCAAAATGACTTTCTCCAAACATAGACAACAATCTCCCAAATTAAAAGCACAGATAAACAGCATATAGTTAAAAGTTGAAAACACTCTGTTATTATATTTGACATTACTAATTCACAAAAGGCCAAGTAGGTGTTTACTTGGTCTTAAAAAAAAGAATTAAGGGAGGCTTAGGCCCACTTCATCTAATAAATCAAAGTATAATCCTTGGGAGTAGAAAGGCAAAAGACAGTCTTAGAAGGGGTATGAGGGCTACAAGAACAACACTAAATAGAGTGAGAAAAAGTGGCCAGGCACAGTGGCTCACTCGTGTTAATCTCAACACTTTGAAAGGCTGAGGCAGGCAGATCACAAGGTCAAGATATCAAGACCATCCTGGCCAACATGGTGAAACCCCGTCTCTACTAAAAATACAAAAATCAGCTGGGTGTGGTGGCGCATGCCTGCAGTCTCAACTACTTGGGAGGCTGAGGCAGGAGAACTGCTTGAAGCCAGGAGGTAGAGGTTGCAGTGAGCCGAGATCATGCCACTGCACTCCAGTCTCCAGCCAAGCAACAGAGTGAGACTCCATTTCAAAAAAAAAAAACACTGAGAAAAACTGACAAGAGAAGCTGTTTTAAAAATCATTTCAAAATCAAATACATCTCTCTACCTCTCTGGCAGGGAATTCCCAAAGATCCATAACTTTACTTTGAATTTTAGGTTAATCCATATGAAAGTGTGACAAGGTCAAAAGCAGTGGAATGCTGGCAATTTCTTTACTAGCACATTCTCCAAGGGCAAAAACCATATCTGATTATTTTTCTATTTTGCCAGTGGCTTGGCAATGACTCAAAATACCAAATGAATGCGAAAAATGTATCAGTTAGAAAGGAACTGGGTAAATCAACATCTCTAATGCTCCCCAAAATGTACTTTTTGGGCACTTAAGAACCATACACAGTCATTCATATTTTATTGTGAATTAAGTAACTTTTGATTTCAAACCAGTTTTTAGAGACCAGATCTGGCTTCTACCTATCCCCTTCTTATATGCCATATGAAAACCTGAGGAAAAAACTGGGCCAAACAACAAAAAGGCCCACAAAATTATCTACTCCAAAATGTCTTTTTTATTCAGAAGAGCCTAAAATAGCAGGCTGAAAAGAAAAGCTATAACTAGCTTCCCTAGATGCTAGCCAAACCAAAACTGATGTTTGGGAAGAAGCCACTTTTTTTTTTTTTTTTTTTTTTTTTTGCCTTTGAGACAGAGTCTCAATCTGTTGTTACCCAGGCTGCAGTGCAGTAGTGCAATCATGGCTCACTGCAGCCTCTGCCTCCCAGGCTGAAGCACTCCTCCCACTTGAGCCTTGCAAGTAGCTGGAACTACAGACATGTGACACCATGCCCAGCTAATTTTTTGCATTTTGGTGGAGACAGGGTTTCACCATGTTGCCCAGGCTAATCTCCAACTCCTGAGCTCTAGTGATCCGCCTGCCATGGCCTTCCAAAGTGCTAGGATTATGGGCATGAGCTATCATACCAGGCCTGGAATATTCTTTACCGAGACTCCTGGAGTTCTAGGTGGCCAGGGGCATTGTCCAATAGCAAAAGAACTTTAAAATGAATTCAGGAACAAAGCATCAATGAAACCACTCCAGAACAAGAGTTCTTGTCCAGACCATCTTGTACACAAAAGATTGGCAGCTAGTGTTTACCTTTTCTCTTCAAGGCTTGGGTTGGTTAGCAGCTTTATAGACAAGGGCAGTCATAATCATAAACTCGACTGCATTTGCACAAAAGAGTAGAATTGGACTATCCCTTCCTGCCTTAAATGCTGGTGCTTGTTTCTCTTCCTTACCAATAAATGTCCTTTGTGGCATTTTTCCCCCCAAAATAGGGCATTTTTGTCTGCATTAAAGACCTGTTCAGGCTGAGCGTGGTGGCTCATGCCTGTAATTCCAGCATTTAGAAAGGCTGAGGCGGGTGGATCACTTGGGTCAGGAGTTCGAGACCAGTCTGACCAACATGGTAAAATTCTATCTCCATTAAAAATATAAAAATCAGCTGGGTGTGGGTGCACATGCCAGTAATCCCAGCTACTCAGGAGGCTGAAGCACCAGAATCGCTTGAACCTGGGAGGCAGAGGTTGCAGTGAGTCCAGAGTGTACCACTGCATTCCAGTCAGGGCAACACAGTGAGACTCTGTCTCAAAGTAAGCACACAAACAAACAAAAAGACATGTTTAGGCAGATATGCTATCCCTTCTCCTCAATGATTTTCTTTCCTCCCTCCCACTCCACCGAGATGGAGTCTTGCTCTGTCACCCAGGCTGGAGTGCAATGGCACAACCTCGGCTCACTGCAACCTCTACAGCCTAGGTTCAAGCAATTCTCCTGTCTAGTCTCCCAAGTATCTGGGATTACAGGTGCATACCACCACACCTGGCTAATTTTTTTATTTTTAGTAGAGACAGCATTTCACCATGTTGTCCAGGCTGGTCTCGAACTCCTGACCTTGTGATCCTTCCAGGTCAGCCTCCCAAAGTGCTGGGATTACAGGTGTTAAGTCACCAAGCCCAGCCTTATTTATTTTCTTAATGACATCTGGAAACTTGTCTTGGTTGGCACAAGCTGATTCTGCTGTTATCTTTTTTTTTTTTTTTTAAGCCAAATCTTATAAAAATTATCAGTAAGGCCGGGCACGGTGGCTCAAGCTTGTAATCCCAGCACTTTGGGAGGCCGAGGTGGGTGGATCACGAGGTCGAGAGATCGAGACCATCCTGGTCAACATGGTGAAACCCCGTCTCTACTAAAAATACAAAAAATTAGCTGGGCATGGTGGCACGTGCCTGTAATCCCAGCTACTCAGGAGGCTGAGGCAGGAGAATTGCCTGAACCCAGGAGGCGGAGGTTGCAGTGAGCCGAGATCGTGCCATTGCACTCCAGCCTGGGTAACAAGAGCAAAACTCCGTCTCAAAAAAAAAAAAAAAAAAAAAAATTATCAAGTCATCCCTTCCTGGAATTAATTCTCTAGCTTCAGATCCTTCACCTTCCTTTTAAGTCTCATATAATTATTTCACTTTTTCTCAAATCATATTAGTCTATATTGCTCTATCAATTCTGCACCTACATAAAAGCTGTATTTTAGGCTAGGCGTGGTGGCTCACGCCTGTAATCCCAGTACTTTGGGAGGCCAAGGCAGGCAGATCATGAGGTCAGGAGTTCAAGATCAGCCTGGCTAATATGGTGAAACCCTGTCTCCACTAAAGATACAAAAATTAGCCAGGCATGATGGCACACACCAGTAGTCCCAGCTACTCGGGAGGCTGAAGCTGGAGAATACCTTGAACCTGGGGGCAGAGGTTACAGTGAGCCAAGACTATGCCACTGTACTCCAGCCTGGGCGACAGAGCAAAAGTCTCAAAATAAATAAATAAATAAATAAATAAATAAAATTAAATACAAAAGCTGTGGCCAGGCGCGGTGGCTCACACCTGTAATCCCAGCACTTTGAGAGGCCAAGGCAGGCATCAGGTCAGGAGATCAAGACCATGCTGGTCAACACGGTGAAACCCCATCTCTACTAAAATACAAAAAATTAGCCGGGCATGGTGGCACGCGCCTGTAGTCCCAGCTACTCAGGAGGCTGAAGCAGGGAATTGCTTGAACGCAGGAGGCGGAGACTGCAGTGAGGTGAGATCTCGCCACTGCACTCCAACCTGGCAACAGAGCAAGACGCCGTCAAAAAAAAAAAAAAAAAAGCTGTATTTTTAAATGTAAGACTTTTTGTATTTAAGAAAAAAGTACAAGGTTTTTTGCCTGCTGGCATAGGTACAGTAATGGGTACACAAATTTCCCTTAAAAAAAAAAAGGTCCTTACGTTAGATTCATTCACTTTGTAATGGCAGGTAACTGTAGATGCAGACCTTGAGCTATGGTATATATCAAGCAATTCAACAAGTTTTTCCTGTAAGGTCCTGACTTTTCTCTGCCTTGTGGGAGCACTTCCAGGAACACCAGTGGCACTTCATATGGGTCTCACTGTGTTACTCAAGGTTATGCTACTGCACTAAACACGATGAGTAAAATGAAAGAACTGCGAGAGATCAATTATTCTGATCACTTTTTACTGCAATATGCTATTTACTGGAGAGACAACTGCTTACCTGGAGATGATTAGAGTCATGGGCATTTTAAACAGATAGTCACAACCCTTAGGCTCACCACAACACCAACAGGAGGTGGCCACAAAATAATTACAGTATATACTACAGTGTTTTATGCAGTTATAATTTAATACTGCATCTTTATGTTTACTTATATTTCACTCCACTGTGAACGGTGCCATATATGGTAAGCACAGTGTATACATAAGTTTTAATACATTTTAATTTTTGCTGGGCGCCATGGCTCATGCCCATAATCCCAGCACTTTGGGAGGCTGAGGCAAGAGTATCACATAAGGTCAGGAATTCGAGACCAGCTTGGCTAACATGGGTGAAACCCCGTCTCTACTAAAAATACAAAAATTAGCCAGGCGTGGTGGCACGCACCTGTAATCCCAGCTACTAGGGAGGCTGAGGCAGGAGAATCACTTGAACTCAGGAGGCAGAGGTTGCAGTGAGCCGAGATTGTGCCATTGGACTCCAGCCTGGGCAACAAGAGCAAAACTCCATCTCAAAAAATAAATAAATCAATTTTTTTTTTTTTGGAGACAGAGTCTTAATCTGTTGCTCAGGTTGAAATGCAGTGGAACACCCTCAGCTCACCACAATCCCCACCTTCCAAGTTTAAGCAATTCTCTTGCCTCAGCCTCCTGACCAGTGGGAATCTCAGGCCTGTGCCACCACGCCCAGCTAATTTTTGTATTTTTAGTAGAGACATGGTTTCACCATGTTGGCCAGGCTGGTCTCAAACTCCTGACCTCAAGTGATTTATCTGCCTCAGCTTCCCAAGTGCTGTGATTACAGACACGAGTCATCGATCCAGGCCAAATTTTAATTTTTTAATAATAGATTTGTCTATATGTTTTATAGTAATAAATGGTAACACTGACTAGTATTTAAATATGTTTTATGCATTCAAAAAATACCTTTTTCTTCATCTTTTTCAATATTTTTAGGCTACATAGTTTGCAAATTTTCAAAGTATCACAAATCGCCAAAAAAAGTTCAATGCATTTATTGAAATAAAATTCTTATATAAGTGGTCCCCTGCAGTTCATACCAGTGCTACAGACCAGGTGCAGTGGTTCATGCCTGTAATCCCAGCACTTTGAGCAGCTGAGGTGAGAAGATCCCTTAAGCTCAGCAATCTGAGGATCCAGTGAGCCAAGATCATACCACTGCACTCCAGCCTGAGTAAAAGAGTGAGATTCTGTCTCAAAAAGAAAAAGAGGGGGTAGGGAGAACTCCTACTGTTCAAGGGTCAAATATATATATACTTCAATCCTAATCCTTAACTTTTCCAAAAATAAGTGAGATAGAAATCTAATTTTTTTCTGACAATTTCTGCTTAAGGAAAACCTTTGATTTTGCTAGCAAGAAAAAGGTGGTTGGAGGCGGTGGCTCACGCTTACAATTCCAACACTTTGGGAGGCAGGGTTGAAACTCTGTCTCTACAAAAATACAAAAATTATCTGCGTGTAGTGGCAGACGCCTGTAATCCCAACTACTCGGGAGGCTGAGGCAGGCGAACTGCTTGGACCCAGGAGGAAGAAGGTGCAGTGTGCTGATATTGAACCACTGCACTCCAGCCTGGGCAACAGAGCAAGACTCCATCTCAGGAAAAAAAAAAAAAAAGTACCACTGGAATGGGATTATGCTATACAGTTAATCTGATCAAATGAATTTTTTTAAATGATAGGTAGAAAAGAAGATGACCTCAGAGAAATCTTAAATTTACCCTACTTCCTTATTGCCCCAATTCTTTTAAAAACACTCTACTGATGAAACTCACACCTAGAATTAAAGATCACATCCTTGTTCTGGGAGTTTGCCTCTAAAACTGCAGTAAGATCTAAGGTCTAAGTAAGTTTATTTTATGGGCCGTGCATGGTGCCTCATGCCTGTAATCCCAGCACTTTGGGAGGCAGAGGCGGGCAGATTACTTAAGCTCATAAGAACAAGACCAGCCTGGGCAATGTGGTAAAATTCTGTCTCTAAAAAAATACAAAAATTACCCAGGAATGGTGGTGTGTGCCCTGTAGTCCCAGCTACCCAGGAGGCTGAGATAGGAGGATGGCTTGAACCCAGGAGGTGGAGGTTGCAGTGTGCCTAGATCATGCCACTGTACTCCAGCCTGGGTGATAGAGTCAGACCTTGTTTCAAAAAAAGCTTATTTTATGGAAATACTTAAGATGAACTTAGGAAGGTGCATGTAAAATGTTTTTATAAAAATTAGAAATAAAAATCTTTGGCCGGGCGCGGTGGCTCAAGCCTGTAATCCCAGCACTTTGGGAGGCCGAGGCAGGTGGATCACGAGGTCAAGAGATCGAGACCATCCTGGTCAACATGGTGAAACCCCGTCTCTACTAAAAATACAAAAAATCAGCTGGGCATGGTGGTGCATGCCTGTAATCCCAGCTACTCAGGAGGCTGAGGCAGAATTGCCTGAACCCAGGAGGCGGAGGTTACAGTGAGCCAAGATCGCGCCACTGCACTCCAGCCTGGATAACAAGAGCAAAACTCCGTCTCAAAAAAAAAAAAAAAAAATCTTTTAGGCCGCACTCAGTGGCTCATACCCGTAATCCCAGCACTTTGGGAGGCTGAGGTAGGAGGACTGCGTGACCGCAGGAGTTTGAGACCAGCTGGAGCAACATAGTGAGATCCCATCTCTATACAAAATTTTAAAAAGTTATCTGGGCATGGTGGCATGCACCTGTAGTCCCAGCTACTCAGGAGGTTGATGTGGGAGGACCGCATAAGCCCCAGAGGTCCAGGCTGCGGTGAACTGAGATCACACCATTCATTGCACTCCAGCCTAAGTAACACAGTGAGAACCAGTCTATTTAAAAATAAATAGCCCAGGCTTGGTAGCTCATGCCTGTAATCCCAGCACTCTGGGAGGCTGAGGTGGGTGGATAACCTGAGGTCAGGAGTTGGAGACCAGCCTGGCCAACATGGTGAAAATCTGTCTAAAAGTACAAAAATTAACCAGGCATGGTGGCACATGCCTGTAATCCAGTTATTCAGGAGGCTGAGGCAGAAGAATCGCTTGCCCTTGGAGGCAGAGGTTGCAGTGAGCCAAGAATATGCCATTGCATTCTAGCCTGGGTGACAGAACAAGACTCCATCTCAAAAAGTAAATAAATAAATAAAATAAATAAGGCCAGGTATGGAAGCTCACACCTGTAATCCCAACACTTTGGGAGGCTGAGGTGGGCAGACCACCTGAGGTCAGGAGTTCAAGACCAGTCAGGCCAACATGGCAAAACCCTGTCTCTACTAAAAATACAAAAATTAGCTGGGTGTGGTGATGCTTGCCTGTAATCCCAGCTATTCAGGAGGCTGAGGCCGGAGAATCACTTGAACCCGGGAGGTAAAGGTTGCAGTGAGCTGAGATCACGCCACTGTACTCCAGCCTGGGCGAAAGAGTAAGATTCCATCTCAAAAAAATAAAAATAATAAAGAGAATGGACAAATTGTGGCATAGTCATAAAATGAAATATTACAATGGTAAAATATCCTAATATATAAAACTACATGAACAAATTTCAGACACTACATAGAGTGAAACAGGTCAGACACAAAAGAATATATATACTCTATGATTCTATTTACATGAAGTTCAAAACTGACAGAATTAATGCTGATAGAAGTCAGAAAAGTTGTAAGGGGTTTCTAACTGAGAAAGGGACCCAAGGAATCTTCTAAATGCTGGTATTAATAGTTACAAGGGTGAATAAAAAGGTAAAATTTCCAACAAACCACATATTTAAGCTTTGTCTACTTTATGCCCTTTACTGGATGTTATTCTTTAAAAAAAGAAAATCTTTTTCTCAAAGAGTAAAACACTTTATTACATACGTATCATTCCCAATAAAAAGTGTATATATTTATGTGGCTATCAAGTACCCTGTGATATATACTGTGGCAACAAGGGCACTTCACCCGGTGAAGTGAGAAAAATTCCAGTTTAATAGTGGAGAAAAATTTACCCAGTTTATCAAGTTTTTGTTTTTGTTTATTTTGAGACAGAGTCTTGCTCTGCTGCCCAGGCTGGATGAGTACAGTGGTACGACCTTGGCTCACTGCAAACTCCATCTCCTGGGTTTAAGTGATTCTCCTGCCTCAGCCTCCCAAGCAGCTGGGACTACAGGTACATGCCACCATGCTCAGCTATTTTTTGTATTTTTAGTAGAGATGAGGTTTTGCCATGTTGGCAAGGCTGGTCTCAAACTCCTGACCAAAGATGATCCGCCTGCCTCAGCCTCCTAAAGCGCTGGGATTATAGGAGTAAGCCACCACACCCAGCCAATTTATCCAGTTTAATAGTGAGGGAAAAAAACTGACAAACCCAAATTGGAGGTAATCTACAGCAGCAGTCCCCAACCTTTTTTGCACCAGGGACAAGTTTCATGCAACACAATTTTTCTATGGGTGTGGGGGAGGTGGAATAGTGAATGATTTCAGGATGAAACTTATCTACCTCAGATCATCAGGCTCTAGATTCTCATAAGGAACAAGCAACCTAGATCCCTTGCACAGACAGTTCTTATAGACAGGATTTCCGCTCCTATGAGAATCTAATGCCAGCACTGATCCTACAGGAGGTGGAGTGCAGGCCCATAGCTCGCCTCCTGCCACTGAGGCCTGATTCCTAACACAAGAAATCCAAAACCTAGGAGAAAAAAACTAAAGAATATCTCTCAGTAAAAGTAGGTAGGAACAAGACAACTACAGCTTGAATATCTCTTATCCAAAATGCTCAGAACCATAAGTATTTCAGATTTTAGAACATGTGCATTATACTTGAGCATCCTTAATCCAAAAGCCTGAAATGAGAAATGATCCAATGAGCTTTTCTTTTGAAAGTCATACCTAAATGTAAAATTTTGATGTAGGTACTTGTAAATCATCTCTGAAAAACAACATTGGCATTCACTATCCTTCCTCAATGCAATCTCCAGAAACAAAATAGAAATTCTAGCACAATTTCAACACTTATAATAACATTCCTGAAATCACACCATCTGCACCACGCTAATTACACACTCTGTGTAATTCTGTGAAGGCCAGGCATGACAATGATCTCAGTTGAATTCACATTCCATTTAAGTGTATTAACAAGCACCGGCAAACAACTTGGGTATAAATCCTAATTCAAATGATAGGGCTAAATCTTTGAAACGTTTGTGGCCCAGGTCAAATATAATGGAAAAATGATCCTACTCAATTATATTTCTTCATTTTAATGAGAACATACAATTTCTTCATTTTGATGAGACTATGCAGGGACTGAACTATGCTGGGGATATAAAAACAATCAGAACATAATACTAATACTTGCTAAGGTTAAGTCAGAGAGACAAAAAATTCGAGTATGTTGTAAATGGGGGCAGTCTTCTATAAGGAGGCTGGACGGTAAAGCAACTTTTCCAGAGAAAAGTAACTTTAAAGCTGGCGTCTGTAGGAGAGAGTTTAGCTAGAAGAAAGAGAAGATACCTCAGGCCTTTAACAAGTACCATGAGGGCTGGGCGCAGTGGCTCAAGCCTGTAATCCCAGCACTTTGGGAGGCCAAGGCGGGTGGATCACAAGGTCAAGAAATCGAGACCATCCTGGTCAACAAGGTGAAACTCCGTCTCTACTAAAAATACAAAACATTAGCTGGGCATTGTGGCACGTGCCTGTAATCCCAGCTACTCAGGAGGTTGAGGCAGGAGAATTGCCTGAACCCAGGAGGCGGAGGTTGCGGTGAGCCGAGATTGCGCCATTGCACTCCAGCCTGGGTAACAAGAGTGAAACTTTGTCTCAAAGAAAAAAAAAAAAAAAAAAACCAAGTACCATGAGTTATTAGAGAACTAATATAGGAAACTTTATTTATTTTTCCAATCTTATTTGGAAAGAAATAAATTAAAATACGTGCCAGGCACAGTGGCTCACGCCTATATTCTCAGAACTACAGGAGGCTAAGGCAGGCAGATCACAAGGTCAAGAGATTGAGACCATTCTAGCCAACACAGTGAAACCCCGTCTCTACTAAAAATACAAAAATTAGCTGGGTGTGGTGGTTCACACCTGTAGTCCCAGCTACTCAGGAGGCTGAGGCAGGAGAATCTCCTGAACCTGGGAGGCAGAGGTTGCAGTGAGCCAAGATTGTTCCACTGCACTCCAGCCTAGCAACAAAGTGAGACTCCCATCTCAAAAGGAAAAAAAAAAAAGAAAAAAAGAAAGAAATTTAAATACATAACTCTACTTACATATGAGATTACCTAAATTCTTCAAAATTAAATCAGACAAGTAAATCTGTAATGAGCCATATCCAGGATATAACCTTGAAGTTACAGGCCCTCTAATAGGATTTTGCTGCTAATATCAAACCTATCCCAACCTCAAAAGTCTACTTGAGACAATAAGCAGTATGTGAGGAGGCAGTTTCCAGAATTCCAGCCATGCCTTTAAAAAAAAGAGAGAGAGAGAGAGAGAAAGAATAAGAGAGAAATCACATGCCATATACAATTCACCTTTTTTTTTTTTTTTTTTTAAACAGAGTGCAGTGGCATGATCATGGATCACTGTGGCCTCTGACCTCAGCCTCCTGAGTAGCAAACGCTACAGGCAGAAAACGCTGGGATTACAGACAGGAGAAATTCACCCTTTTAAGGCTAAGTGTGGTGGCTCACGCCTGTAATGCCTGCACTTTGGGAGGCCAAGACGAGCGGATCACTTGAGGACAGAAGTTTGAGACCAGCCTGGCCAACACGGTGAAACCCCATCTCTAGTAAAAACACAAAAACTAGCCAGGCACGGTGGCAGACACCTGTAATCCCAACTACTTGGGAGGCTGAGACAGGGGAATTGCTTGAACCTGGGAGACGAGGTAGCAGTGAGCTGAGATTGCGCCACTGCACTCCAGCCTCAGCAACAGACTGAGACTCTAACTCCAAAAAAAGAAGAAAGAAAGAAAGAAAGAAAACAAGTGCAGTCAGGCAAGGTGGGTCACACCTGTAATCCTAACACTTTGGGAGACCAAGGTGGGTGGATCACCTGAGGTCAGGAGTTCGAGACCACATTGGCCAATGTGGTGAAACCCTGTCTCTACAAAATATACAAAAACTGGCTGGAGGTGGTGGCTCACACCTGTAATCCCAACACTTTGGGAGGCTGAAATGGGTGGATCACCTGAGGTCAGGAGTTTGAGATCAGCCTGGCCAACATGGTGAAATTTCATCTCTACTAAAAATGCAAAAATTAGACAGAAGTGGTGGCTCATGCCTGTAATCTCAGCTACTCAGGAGGCTGAGGCAGGAGAATCACTTGAACTCGGGAGGCAAAGGTTGCAGTGAGTCGAGATCACACCACTGCACTTGAACCTGGACAACAGAGTGAGACTTCATCTTGACAAAAAACAAACAAACAAACAAACAAACTAGCCAGATGTGGTGGTGCATGCGGTTGTCCCAGATACTTTTGAGAGGCTAAAGTGGGAGGACTGCTTGAGCCCGGCAGGTCAAGGCTACAATGAGCCATGATCATGCCACTGCAGTCAAGCCTGGGTGACACAGCGAGACACTGTCTCAAAAAAAGAAAAGGAAGAAAGAAAGAAAACAATTGCTGGGACACAAAGCAAATCTCAACAAATTTCAAATGTTTGAAATCATATAGAATGTGTTCTCTGCCCCCGGTGAAACCGAACAAAAAAATGTATAATTAAAAGATACCCAGAAAACGATGAAATGTTTGGAAATAAAGTAATAAACTTCTAACCCAGAGGTTCAAGAATATATAATGGAAATTTAGGCTTGGTGTATTGGCTCATGTATGTAATCCCAGCACTTTGGGAAACTGAGGATCAACTGAAGACAGGAGTTTGAGATCATCAGCCTGGGCAAATAATCTAGATCCTATCTCTACAAAAAAATGTAAAAACTCCCAGAGTGTAGTGGCGTGCACCTGTAGTTCCCTACTTGGCAGACCAAAATAGGATTGCTTGAACCTAGGAATTTGAGGCTGCAGTAAGCTATGATCACACCACTGCACTCCAGCCTGAGTGATGTAGCAAGACCCTGTTTCTAAAAATCATCATCATCTGAGCTAAATAATAATGAAATCGTTTTAACTTACAGTATACGCTACCCTAAGAGCCAAAGTGCAGAAACAAGCTAAATGTCCATCAACTAATAAACAAAATGTGGTATAGAGATACAATGGAATGAAGTACTGATAATATGCTTCAAAATGAATGAACCTTGAAAACACTACACTAACTGAAAGAGGACAGTCACTAAAGACCACATATTATTAATACATACTAAAAACCACTAAACTGTACATTTGATGCAGGTAAATTGTATAATATGTAAACCAGGCATCACCAAACTTTTTACACAGGTGGCCAGTTCACTGTCCCTCAGACCTTTGGAGGGCCGCCACATACTGTGCTCCTCTCACTGACCACCAATGAAAGAGGTGCCCCTTCCTGAAGTGCGGCGGGGGGTCGGATAAATGGCCTCAGGTGGCCACATGCGGCCCGTGGGCCGTAGTTTGGGGACGCCTGATGTAAATTTTATCTCAGTAAAGCTGTTATTAAAAATGTATAGGGGTGATGGTTGTACTAAATGTGAATTTTTTTAATTTATTATTTATTTATTTATTTATTTATTTATTATTATTTTTTTTTGAGACGGAGTTTCGCTCTTGTTACCCAGGCTGGAGTGCAATGGCGCGATCTCGGCTCACCGCAACCTCCGCCTCCTGGGCTCAGGCAATTCTCCTGTCTCGGCCTCCTGAGTAGCTGGGATTACAGGCACGCGCCACCATGCCCAGCTAATTTTTTGTATTTTTAGTAGAGACGGGGTTTCACTATGTTGACCAGGATGGTCTCGGTCTCTTGACCTCGTGATCCACCCGCCTCGGCCTCCCAAAGTGCTGGGATTACAGGCTTGAGCCACCGTGCCCGCTTATTTATTTATTTTTAATAGAGACAAGGTCTCACTATGTTGCCCAGGCTGGTTCTGAACTCCTGAGCTAAAGCGATCCTCCCACCATAGCCTCCTAAAGTACTAGGATTACAGCCATGAGCCACCATGCCTAGCCAATACGACAATGTGAATGTTCTTAATGCCACTGAACTACACACTTAAAAATGGCTAAAATGGCCAGGAACAGTAGCTCCTGCCTGTAATCCCAGATACTTGGGAAGCTGAAGCTGGAGGACTGCTTGAGGCTATAAGTCAAAGGCTTGCTGGGCAACATAGCAAAACTCCATCTCTAAAAACATTTTTAAAAAATTAATGGCCAGGTGCAGTGGCTCACACCTGTAATCCTAGCACTCTGGGAGGCCAAGATGGGAGGATCACCTGAAGTCATGAGTTCAAGACCAGCCTGGCCAACATGGCAAAACCCTGTCTCTACTAAAAATACAAAAATTAGCTGGGCATGGTGGCATATGCCTGTAATCCCAGCTACTAGGGGAGCTGAGGCAGGTGTATCACTTGAACCCAGAAGTTGTGGAGGCTGCAGTGAGCCAAGATCCTGCCACTACACTCCAGCCTGGCAGCCTGGGCAACAGAACAAGACTCCACCTCAATTAAAAAAAGAAAAAAAAAGGCAATTTAGCCAGTCTGGCAAGGTGGTTCATGCCTAAAATCCCAGCACTTTGGGAGGCCAAGGTGGGAGGATCAACTGAGGTTGGTAGTTCGAGACCAGTCTGACCAACATGGAGAAACCCCGTCTCTATTAAAAGTACAAAATTAGCCAGATGTGGTGGCGCATGCCTGTAGTCCCAGCACTTTGGGAGGCCGAGGTGGGTGGATAATTTAAGGTCAGGAGTTCAAGATCAGCCTGGCCAACATGGTGAATCCCATTTCTACTAAAAATACAAAAATTAGCTAGGTGTAGTGGTGCACGCCTGTAATCCCAGCACTTTGGGAGGCCAAGACAGGTGGATCACCTGAGGTTGGGAGTTCAAGACCAGCCTCACCAACATGGAGAAACCCGGTCTCTACTAAAAATACAAAATTAGCTAAATATAGTGGCACATGCTTGTAGTCCCAGCACTTTAGGAGGCCGAGGTGGGCAGATCACTTGAGGTCAGGAGCTCCAGACCGGCCTGGCCAACATGGTGAATCCCCATCTCTACTAAAAATACAAAAATTAGCTGGGTATGGTGGCAAATGCCTGTAATCCCAGCACTTTGGGAGGCCGAAATGGGAAGATCACCTGAAGTTGGGAGTTCGAGACCAGCCTGACCAACATGGAGAAAATCCGTCTCTACTAAAAACACAAAATTAGCCAGATGTGGCGGCGCATGCCCGTAATCCCAGCATTTTGGTAGGCCAAGGTGGGCGGATCACGAGGTCAGGAGTTCAAGAACAGCCTGGCCAACATGGTGAAAACTTGTCTCTACTAAAAATACAAAAATTAGCCAGGTCTGGTAGTACATGCCTGTAATTCCAATACTCAGGTGGCTGAGGCATGAGAATTGCTTGAACCTGGGAGGCGGAGGCTTGCAGGGAGCCAAGATCACAGCACTGCACTTCAGCCTGGGAGAGTGATACTCTGCCTATATGTATGTGTGTGCGTGTGTGTATATATATGTATATATATATGTATACATATGTATACATATATATATGTACATATGTGTATACATATATGTATATATATAATATTGGGACACCAAAGATAACTAAAAAATAAACTAAAAAAGGTTGATTTAAAAAAATTTAAGAGACGAAATCTCACTATATTGCCCAGGCTGGTCTCGAACTCCTGGGCTCAAGTGATCTCCCTGCCTCAGCCTCTCAAATGCTGTAATTACAGTCATGAGCCACCAATGCAGTCAGTCTCATTTTTTTTTTTTTTTAACTGGGGACAGGGAGAGGGTGGGAGAGCATTCATGCTGGGGGAGGGGTGGCCTGACACCCCCATTTTTTTTTTTTTTTTTTTTTTTGAGTCAAGTCTTGCTCTTTCAGGCTGGTGTGCAGTGACACCAATCATGGCTCATTGAAGCGGCAAGCTCCTGGGCTCAAGCGTTCCTCCCACCTCTAAGGTTGATTACTAAAGGTTAGAAAAACTAATTAGTGGGGCCTCAACAAAACCGAGGGATTTTAATTTAGAAGATAATTTTTATAAATGGTAAAGTAAGTCCTCACATAATATACTCTTGAAGAATACCTAGGATTCACAGAATCTAAGACTTGTATTTGCATAAAAGAAGAAGTCTCAATTAGTCTACAAACTGATAAATTATGACCTGATCATAATTCTTGGTCAATAACATTGAAAATAGTATTGAATTAGACCAATTAGATATTTATATTTTCTAACTGTTTCCCATGAAAAAACACTACAAAAGATTAATGTGCTATGATAATAGTAATTTAAATCATATGCTATGATTGTAGTAACAAAGCTAAGCAAAAAACACTATCTGTAGTCATTGTTCCATCCTGGTAACAAAGACAGTTGAGAAAAGTACCTAGGGATCACAACAGAAAAGCTCAGTGGCAAGCAAACCTCACTGCAACATATCAAAGGCATCTCACCTAGGTGACACAATTCTAGAGGAAAATAAAATCAATTAAACCAAGGTAATGCTACTTTAATGTAGTTTAGGTAGTCAATAACACTAAAGTTTAAAAATCAAGTAGCCTTTCTCTAAAAGACCTAAATTGAATCAATATTTTTTTTGTTTCTCCTAAAGGTAATTATAAAACAAAAACAGGCCGGGCGCGGTGGCTCACACCTGTAATCCCAGCACTTTGGGAGGCCAAGGCGGGTGGATTACGAAGTCAAGAAATCGAGACCACCCTGGTCAACACGGTGAAACCCCATCTCTACTAAAAATACAAAACATTAGCTGGGCATGGTGGCGTGTGCCTGTAATCCCAGCTACTCAGGAGGTTGAGGCAGGAGAATTGCCTGAACCCAGGAGGCGGAGGTTGCGGTGAGCCGAGACCGTGCCATTACACTCCAGCCTGGGTAACAAGAGCAAAACTCCGTCTCAAAAAACAAAAACAAAAACAAAAACAACTAGCTGGTTGGGCACAGTGGCTCATGCCTGTAATCCCAGGACTTTGGGAGGCCAAGGCAGGCAGATCACCTGAGTTCAGGAGTTTGGGACCAACCTGGCCAACACGGTGAAACGTCGTCTCTACTAAAAATCAAAATTAGCCAGATGTGGTGGTACACGCCGGTAATCCAAGCTACTAAGGAGGCTGAGGCAGCAGAATTGCTTTAACCTGGGAGGCGGAGGTTATAGTGAACCAAAATCTCGCCACTGCAGTCCAACCTGGGCGACAAAGTGAGACTCTGTCTTTAAAAAACACACAAAAAATACATTACCCTACATTACACTTGTACAATATTTTTAAATGGAGACAATAAATTTGGTTGTAGAGAAAATTTGTTAAAATAAGTAATTTCTTATCTATGGCTCAAAAGTTGTTTTTAATAAAAGCGATTTCTCCATAATATTTATTAGATCTATAGTGTGAGTTTCTAGCATGATGCAATAGATTCATCCAAAGTAAAAACAAAAAATATTTACCTTACAAAACAAAATAGGCTAGGGGCAATGGCTCATGCCTATAATCCCTGCACTTTGGGAGGCCAAGGCATGTGGATAACCTGAGGTCAGGAGTTCGAGACCAGTCTGACCAATAGGGTGAAACCCCGTCTCTACTAAAAATACAAAAATTAGCAGGGTGTGGTGGTAGGCACCTGTAGTTCCAGCTACTAGGGAGGCTGAGACGTGAGAATAGCTTGAACCCGGGAGGCAGAGGCTGCAGTGAGCTGAGATCAGGCCATTGCACTCCAGCCTGGGAAACAGAGCAAGACTACGTCTCAATAAAAAATAAATAAATAATATATGAGATATACTCTTTCATAGTGAAATAGCTCACCTATTTAATAGTTCACCTACAATGTGAACTTTTTTTTTTTTTTTTGAGACGGAGTTTCGCTCTTGTTACCCAGGCTGGAGTGCAATGGCGCGCGATCTCGGCTCACCGCAACCTCTGCCTCCTGGGTTCAGGCAATTCTCCTGCCTCAGCCTCCTGAGTAGCTGGGATTACAGGCACACGCCACCATGCCCAGCTAATTTTTTGTATTTTTTTTAGTAGAGACGGGGTTTCACCATGTTGACCAGGATGGTCTCGATCTCTTGACCTCGTGATCCACCCGCCTTGGCCTCCCAAAGTGCTGGGATTACAGGCGTGAGCCACCATGCCCGGCCTAAATGTGAACTATTAAATGAAAATGCACTTTTTTTTTTTTTTTTTTTTTTTTAGACAGAGTCTCGCTCTTGTGACCTAGGCTGGAGTGCAATGGTGTAATCTCAGCTAACTGCAATCTCCAACTCCCAGGCTCGAGAGATTCTCCCGCCTCAGCCTCCCGAGTAGCTGGGACTACAGGCACCCACCACCACGCCTGGCTAACTTTTTGTATTTTTAGTAGAGACGGGGTTTCACCATGTTGGCCAGGCTATTCTCAAACTCCTGACCTCAGGTGATCCACCCGCCTCGGCCTCCCAAAGTGATGGGATTACAGGCACGATCCATCACGCCCGGCCCAAAATTTACTCATAACATATGATCCGGCAACCATGTTCCTGATATTTACCTAAAAGAGCTGAAAACTTCTGTACACACAAAAATCTGCACCAAAAGAAAAAAAGAAAAAGTGTGCACATGGATGTTTACAGCTGCTTTTTTACTTGTAACTGCCAAATCAAAACTTGAAAGCAATCAAGATGTCCTTCAGCAGGTGAAAGGATAAACAAACTGTGGCATATTTGTATAATTGATTATTATTCAGCACTAAAAAGAAATAAGCTATCAAATCATAAAAAGACATGGCAGAACCTAAAATGTGAACTATTAAAAGAAAATACTGTATCTGAAAAGGAATGCATACATGATCCAACTATATAATATTCTGGAAAAGACAAA
Source organism: Saimiri boliviensis (assembly GCF_048565385.1). Lineage (NCBI taxonomy): Eukaryota > Metazoa > Chordata > Mammalia > Primates > Cebidae > Saimiri > Saimiri boliviensis. The sequence goes on along the minus strand of NC_133454.1, from coordinate 71,848,801 downwards.
ACTGAGGGGAGATAGTAAAACATCAATGGTTGCTAGAGGTTGGGAGTGGGGAGAAGTAGGCAGAGCAGAGGATGCTTAGAGAAGTGAAAATATTCCATCTAATACTATAAAACGGTAGATACATGTCATTATGTACTTGTCCAAACCCACAGAATATACAACACCAGCAATAAATTCTAATGCAAACAATGGACTTTGGGTGATTAATGATGTGTCAATGTCAGCTCATTGACTAATGTATCATTCTAGCAGGGGATGTTGATTATCGGGGAGGTTAATGCATGTGTAGAGGCAGGCAGTAACAGGAAATATAAGTTCCTCTCACTTTTGCTTCGAACCTAAAACTGATCTAAAATAATTAAATCTTAAAAACTTCATTTTATTTTGTTTTAATTTTTTATTAAGATAGATAAGAAGGGGATGTGATTTTAAAAAGAAAAGCAAAATTAAAAAAGAAAATAGGCTGGGCATGGTGGCTCACACCTATGATTCCAGCACTTTAGGAGGCCAAGGTGGGTGGATCACTTGAGGTCAGAGACCAGCCTGGTCAATATGGTGAAATCCTGTCTCTACCAAATATACAAAAATTAGCTGGGCATGGTGGCACAAGCCTGTAATCTCAGCTACTTGGGAGGCTGAGGCATGAGAATCACTTGAAGCTGAGAAGTGAAGGTTGCAGTGAGCCAAGATGGCGCCACTCTACTCCTGCCTGGGCAACAGAGTGAGACTCTGTCTCAAAAAATAATAATTAAAAATAAATAAATAAATCACACGTTCACTTTTAAAATATGCCATTTATACCTGTTGTCTATTTCCGAATCCTCCTTCATTCCCAAAAAACTCTACCAAAACTATCTTGAAGCCTGTAATTGCAGCCCTTTGGGAGGCCGAGGCAGGCAGATCAACTGAGGTAAGGAGTTTGAGACCAGCCTGGCTAATATAATGACATCCCGTCTCTACTAAAAATATAAAAATTAACCAAGTGTGGCGACACACACCTGTAATCCCAGCTACTAGGGAGGCTGAGACATGAGACTCTCTGGAACCCAGGAGGCAGAGCTTGCACTGAGCTGAGATCATGCCACTGCATTCCAGCCTGGGCAACAGAACAAGACTCTACCTCAAAACGAAAAAAAAAAAAAAAATGTGGTATACATCTACCATGAAACACTACTCGGCCATAAAAAGGAATGAAGTAATGGCATTTGAAACAACCTGGATGGAGCTGGAGACCATTATTCTAAGTGAAGTAACTCAGGAATGGAAAACCAAACATTTTATGTTCTCACTTATAAGCAGGAGCTAAGCTACAAGGACACAAAGGCAAAAGAATGATATAATGGGCTGAGCACAGTGGTTCAAGCCCGTAATCCCAGCATTTTGGGAGGCCGAGGTGGGTGGACCACCTGAGGTCAGGAGTTCAAGATCAGCCTGGCCAACATGGTGAAACCCCTTCTCTATAAATAAATAAATAAATAACGATATAATGGACTTCGGGAACTCGGGGGGGGGAAGTGAGGGGGGATAAAAGACTACATACAGCCAGGCACAGTGGCTCATGCCTGTAATTCCAGCACTTTGGGAGGCCAAGGCAGGCAAATTATGACGTCAAGAGTTTGAGACCAGTCTGACCAACATGGTAAAATCCCATTTCTACTACAAATGCAAAAATTAGATGGGCATGGTAGCTCAAGCCTATAACCTCAGCTACTTGGGAGGCTTAGGCACGAGAATTGCTTGAACCCAGGAGGCGGAGGTTGCAGTAAGCCAAGATTGTGCCACTGCACTCCAGCCTGGGAGACAGAGCAAGACTCCATCTTAAAAAAAAAAAAAAAAAAAAAAAAGACTACATAAACGCTGGGTACAGAATATACTGCTCAAGTGACAGGTACACCAAAATCTTATAAATCACTACTAAAGCGCTCTTCCATGCAACCAAACACCCACTAGCTGTTTCCCTAGAACTATTGAAATAAAAATAAAAAGCAGAGACATGTTCTGTACAGTATATACCTTAGCGACAATAAGAACCCAAACTAGGCTGGGCTCAGTGGCTCATAACTGTAATCTCAGTCTTTTGGGAGGCTGAGGCCAGAGGGTCATTCAAGGACAGGGGTTTGAGACCATCCTGGTCAATAAAGCAAGAGCTATCTCTATGAAATAACTTAAAAGTCAGCCAGGTGTGGTGGTATGTGCCTGTAGTCCTTGCTACTCAGGAGGCTAAGCCAGGAAGAATGCTTAAACCCAGGAAAGAACTTGAGGATACAGTGAGCTATGATCACACCACTACACTCCAGCCTGGGCAACAGAGCAAGACCCTGACATAAGAAAAAAACCAACTGGCAGGGTGTGGTGACATACGCCTGGAGTCCCAGCTATTCGGGAGGTTGAGGCAGGAGGATCACTTGAGCTCAGGAGTTCAAGGCCAGCCTGGGCAATGTATCTTGTCTCTAATTAAAACATATTTTAAAAAATAAGTGGAGCAAAACCAACATCTAGATCAGCGCAGCAGCCACTGAGGTGTCCCTGGCCACTGTCCTTCTACCTGTCCACAAGCATGGGGAACATCTTTGCCAACCTCTTCAAGGGCCTTTTTGGCAAAAACAAAATGCGCATCCTCATGGTGGGCCTGGATGCTGCGAGGAAGACCATGATCCTGTACAAGATTAAGCTGGGCGAGATTGTGACCACCATTCCCACCATAGGCTTCAATACGGAAACCGTGAAGTACAAGAATATGAGCTTCACTGTGTGGGATGTTGGTGGCCAGGACAAGATACGGCCTCTGTGGCACCACTACTTCCAGAACACACAAGGCCTGATCTTCGTGGTGGACATCAACGACAGAGGGTGCATGAACGAGGCCCATGAGGAGCTCATGAGGATGCTGGCTGAGGACAAGCTCCAGGATGCTGTCCTCTTGGTGTTCGCCAACAAGCAGGACCTCCCCAACGCCATGAATGCGGCTGAGATCACAGACAAGCTGGGGCTGCACTTCCTACACCACAGGAACTGGTACATTCAGGCCACCTGCACCACCAGCAGCAAAGGGCTCTATGAAGGACTGGACTGGGAATCAGAAGTGAATGCGATCCCCCTCCCTCTCACTCCTCTCACCCTCTGCTTTACTCTCATGTGGCAAACATGCGGCTCATGGTATAAGTGCCAGAAGCTGCCTCCGTGGTTTGGTTACCATGTGCCAGAAGCTGCCTCCGTGGTTTGGTTACCATGTGCATCGCACCATGCTGTAAATGTGGCAGATGCAGTCTGCAGCCAGGCTTTTTATTTAATGTAAATAGTTTTTGTTTCCAATGAGGCAGTTTCTGGTACTCCTACGCAATATTACTCAACTTTTTTTATTGTAAAAAGAAAAATCAACTCACTGTTCAGTACTGAGAGGGGATGTAGGCCTGTGGGCACCTGGCCTCCAGGAGTTGCTATGTTGGGAAGGCCAGGCACACTCTTGACTTTAGAGCTGTGTTGAAATCCATTTTGGTGGTTGGTTTTTAACCCAAATTCAGTGTATTTTTTTAAACAGTTAAAAATCCAAGTCGAGAACACTTGAACACATAGAAGGGAGACCCTACCTAGCACAGATTTGCAGTTATGGCCTGAATGCCAGTCACCAGCCTGGCTGTTCCCCTTGGGAACATGAGGCGGCAGCATGGCAGACCACAATCAATTCTGCATGGTCATAATAGAGATCCGTGCAACTTGCTTGTCCTTGGGTCACCCTGCATTTCATAGCCATGTGCTTGTCCCTGTGCCCCCATGGTTCACAGGGGCCAGGCTGGGAGCCCACAACCGCCCCACTCTCCCACAGGCCGCCCCACCAACCTTCAGGCAGCCTATGGGAGGCAGGGCCCCACCTGTCCCTCCGTCAGCATGTGGCCAGAGTGAGTCCGTCGTCCCCAGTACTCGTGCTTGCTCACACACTTTGGCAGGATGTCTGGGGCCTCACCAGCAGGAGCGCGTGAAAGCTGGGCAGGTGGTCCGCCTAGATCCACAGCCCCTCAGGAGCACCCCACCTCCGTGTGTGATACAGCTTTGTTTCCCTCAAACTGCAAGGGTCCAATTTGCCAACAAAAAAGACAATCTCTACTTTTTTCTTTTGTATTTTGATAAACAGTGAAGAAGCTAGAGCTGTTGAATTTATCTTGGGGAAATCTCAGAACTGGTCTATTTGGTGTCATGGAACCTCTTACTGCTTTCAATACACGATCAGTAATCAACTGTTTTATATACTTGTTTTCAGTTTTCATTTCGACAAACAAGCACTGTAATTATAGCTATTAGAATAAAATCTCTTAACTATTAAAAAAAAAAAAAGAAAAAAATAATTTTTTAAAAAAGCTGCCTTGTAATAACAGGTAAAGATTAGTGTTAGAAATAAGTGAGATAGGAAGTGAGATAAGTGAGAAGTAAGAGATTGGAAGGTAGAAGCCAGACTATGAAAGGCTTTAACTCAGACAAGAGAGTCTGGATCTCATCTCTTTTTTTTTTTTTTCCAAAGACGAGATTTCACCATGTTGGTCAGGCTGGTCTTAAACTCCCGACCTCAGGTGATCCGCCCGCCTTGGCCTCCAAAGTGCTTGGATTATCAGGCGTGAGCCACCACAATGGGCCTTGGATTTCATCTCAAAAGAGAAGTCTGTTGGGATGCTTTGGCAAGGTTTTATTCAATCTCACAATGGACAGAATAACAAAGGTTTATTTAGTACTTACTAATTTTAAAAATTGTAAAATATTTATCCTTTTGTGACTGCCTTATTTCACTCAGCATAAAGTTGTCAAGGTTCATCCACACTGTATACTGTATAGCATGTGTCAGATTTCCTTCCCCTGCCTCCCTTTTTTTTTTTTTTTAGACAGAGTTGTGCTCTGTCGCCCAGGCTAGAGTGCAGCGGCATGATGCCAGCTCACTGCAACCTCTGCCTCCTAGGTTCAAATGATTCTCCTGCCTTAGTCTCCAGAACAGCTGGGATTACAGACACGTGCCACCACACCCAGCTAATTTTTTTATTTTTAGTAGAGGCAGGGTTTCTCCACGTTGGCCAAGCTGGTCTCAAACTCCTAGTCTCAGGCGATCCTCACACCTTCACCTTCCAAACTGTTGGGATGACAGGCGTGAGCCCCCACACCAGGCCAAGATTTCCAATTTTTTTTTTTTTTTGAGATTGAGTCTCATTCTGTTGTCCAGACTAGAGTACAATGGCACGATTTCGGCTCACTGCAACCTCTGCCTCCCAGGTTCAAGTGATCCTCCTGCCTCAACCCCCGTAGTAGCTGAAATTACAGGCATGCACCAACTGCCCGGCTAATTTTTGTTTTTAGTCGAGAAGGAGTCTCACCACATTGGCCAGTCTGGTCTCAAACTCCTGACTCAAGGTGATCCACCTGTCCGGCAATTTCCTTCCTTTTTAAAGCTAATATTCCATTGTATACATGTGTCAAATTTTGTTTATTCATTTATCTATGGATGGATACTCATTAACCTCTACCTTTTGGCTATTGTGAATGCTAGTATGAATACGGGGTAACTAAGTTGGTTTTAATTTTATAAAATATACTTTTTTTTTTTTTGAGACAGGGTCTTGCTCTGTTGCCCAGGATAGAATGAGGTGACACAATTAAGACTCAGCATCCAAGGATGACCTCCTAGGCTCAAGCCAGCCTCCCAAGCAGCTGGGACTATAGGCATGTGCCACCATACCTAATTTTTTTATATTTTGGAAAGATAGGGTCTCACTATGTTGCCCAGGCTGGCTTGAACTCCTGGCCTCAAGCAATCCTGCCTCAGTCTCCCAAAGTGCTGGGATTACAGGTGTGAGCCACCATGCCCCCCAGCCAAAATGTACTTTTAAAAAAGAAGAGAGCCTAGTCCCAGCCACTGAGGAGTCCAAGGCAGAAGGATCACTTGAACCCAGGAGTTCAGGGCTGTGGTGTACTTAACATAAGTGTTGCTTCTAAGAAAACCTAAATCATCCAAGTTAGAAGGTAGAAAGCAAATGGAAAAGTAGTAATTGACGTAACAGTCTCAATAATGATCAATTTTAAACCGACAATGGGGCAAACTGAGAAAGCTGATTTGGACCACAGAACCCCCACTGGCTTAGGAATTGTCCAGGCCAAGTACATCTAGAAATAAAGGTGAAGATGGAGCTAAAAACAGAAGGAAGGGATAAAAGTCTATTTAACAAGTAGATTAACACTCTCTTCTATCCTCTCTTCTGTTCTGCACAGCTGGGTCCCTCGTCCATCTGATCAGAATGCTGCTCAGAAAGAAAAACAGGGTTTCTGGACTAGGGATTACAAGGTAGAATTGAGGGACAGAGTACAAACAATATTAACAACAAGGAGACCAAATCTACTTACTGTATGTTATGACTTCAAACCCTCTCTCCATTCAGCTCCAAGAACACTGACAACCAAGAGTCTCTCCAGCAGGGCAATGAGTAATTCTGCTTTAGGGAATCTGACCAGCACAAACACTTAAAAGACCTAACATCAGAGACTCCCAAAAAGGAACTCCACAAGATCATTCTGCGGTAAAGACCCACAAACCCACACAAGAGCTTAAAAAATTGTTGGCCAGCTGCGGTGGCTCAAGCCTGTAATCCCAGTACTTTGGGAGGCTGAGGCTGGTGAATCTCTATTTTCTGTTTGATGTGGTCTTCAAAAAACTAATGTTTCTTGGCTATTTGCTTCTATTTAAGAGTTGAGCACTAGGCCAGGTATGGGTGGCACATGCCTGTAATCTTAGCACTTTAGGAGGCCAAGTGGATCGACTACGATCAGGAGTTCAAGACCAGCCTGGGAAACATGGTGAAACCCCATCTCTACTAAAAAACACAAAAAATTAGCTGGGCATGGTGTCACTCGACTGTAATCTCAGCTACTCAGGAGGCTGAAGCAGGAGAACTGCTTGAACCCAGGAGGCAGAGGTTGCAGTCAGCCGAGATCGTGCCATTGCACTCCAGCCTAGGCAAGAAGGTAAGACTCGCTCTCAAAAAAAAAAAAAAAAAAAAAAAAATGGGGTCTTGCTCTCTCACCCAGGCTTCAGCACATGGGTGCCATTATAGCTCACCACAACCTTGAGCTCCTGGGTTCAAGTGATCCTCCCACCTCAGCCTCTGGAATATTTGGGATTAGAGGCATGTGTCATTGCCCCTGGCTGATAAAAAAAAATTTTTTTTTCAGCAACAAGATCTTGCTGTGTTACCAGGCTGGTTTTCAACTCCTGGCCTCAAGTGATTCTCATGCCTCAGCCTTCTGACTCTGGAATTACAGGCATGCACCACCTCACGTTGTTTGGACATTTTATTAGACTTCCTGATTTTATTTCATCTGGTCTCTTTTCTATTTTCTTATGCTTCTGTTTTAATTCTCATTTAAGACTTTTCTCAACTTTCTTCCATTCTATTATTTTTTTCTGCTATCATTTTAATTTTTCTTTTCTTTTTTTGAGCCGGGGACTTACTCTGTCACCCAGCCTGGAGTGCAGTGGTGTGAGACCACAGGCGTGCACTACCAAGCCCAGCTATTTTTCTATTTTTGGTAGATATGGCATTTTGCCATGTTGCCCAGGCTCATCTCGAATTCCTGAGCTCATGTGATCCACCCAGCCTCAGTCTCCCAAATTGCTAGGATAAGGGGCATAAGACACCGCTCCGGGCCTTATCATTTCAAAGAGGGCCTTATCATTTCAAAGAGTGTTAATTAACTCATTCATTAAATGAAAGGTACAGGTAGGTGGATGGCCTGAGGTCAGGAGTTGGAGACCAGCCTGACCAACACAGCAAAACCCTGTCTCTATTAAAAATACAAAAATCAGACAGGTGTGATGGTGTGCACTTGTAGTTCCTGTTATTCAGGAGGCTGAGGCATGAGAATCACTTGATCCTGGGAGTGATTGTGCAGTGAACCAAGATTGGCCACTCCACTCCATCCTGGACAACAGAGTGAGACCTTGTCTCAAAAAAAAAAAAAAAAAAAAAAAAAAACCACCTAAAGAAATATGAATAAAATATGGCCTTGAGTAAATAATAATGAATCACTATTGGTTCATTAATGTGAAAAATATATCATACATGAAAGGTGTTACGGTTGGGTGCAGTGGCTCATCCCTGTAATACCAGCATTTTGGGAGGCCAAGGTGGGTGGATCACGAGGTCAGGAGTTCAAGACCAGCCTGGACAAGATAGTGAAACCCCATCTCTTTTTTTTTTTTTTTTTTTTTAATGATTCAGTTCTCCATAGACTGCCAAAAATTGCCAACGCTGACTATATTTCAAGTCGTCATGGCGGGGTATTGGGAAAAGTTTTCAATTAGCAACAATCGCGCCTCGGCTAAACCTCATTGGCTACAATACTGCCACTGCACAAAGCTGTGAAACCCCATCTCTACTAAAAATATAAAAATTAGCAGAGCATGGTGGCAGGCACCTGTAATCCCAGCTACTTGGGAGGCAGGGAACTGCTTGAACCTGGGAGGCGGAGGTTGCAGTGAGCTGAGATCATGCCACTGTACTCCAGCCTGGGCGATAGAGCAAGACTCTACAAAAAAAAGAAAAAAAGGTATTAATAGAGGAAAACTAGGTATAGGGTGTATGAAAACTGTACTATCCAATTTTTCTGTGAATCTGGAACTACTCCAAAATAAAATTTATTTTAGAAAAAAGAATGGGAAAGCCATGTACTAATATGTACTAATATCCTAGAGATCTTTTCATATGTACTTATAGGATATGCTGTTAAGTGAAAAAAAATCTGACACATTTTATGTAAGGAAAAAGAGAATAAGGCCCAGCGTGGTGGCTCACACCTGTAATGCCAGTACTTTCAGAGGCTGAGGTGGACGGATCACCTGAGGCCAGGAGTTCAAGACCAGCCTGGCCAACACGGTAAAATCTCGTCTCTACTAAAAATACAAAAATAGGCCGGGCGCGGTGGCTCAAGCCTGTAATCCCAGCACTTTGGGAGGCTGAGGCGGGTGGATCACGAGGTCAAGAGATCGAGACCATCCTGGTCAACATGGTGAAACCCCGTCTCTACTAAAAAAAATACAAAAAATAAGCTGGGCATGGTGGCACGTGCCTGTAATCCCAGCTACTCAGAAGGCTGAGGCAGGAGAATTGCCTGAACCCAGGAGGCGGAGGTTGCGGTGAGCCAAGATCGTGCCATTGCACTCCAGCCTGGGTAACAAGAGTGAAACTCCGTCGCAAAAAAAAAAAAATACAAAAATACAAAAATAGCCAGGCATGGTGGCGAGCGCCTATAATCCCTGGTACTCAGAAGGCTGAGGCAAGAGAATCTCATGATCCCAGGAGGGGCAGGTTGCAGTGAGTCGAGAACGCACCATTGCACTCTAGCCTGAGTGACAAGAAAGAAACTTGGTCTCAAAAAAAAAAGAAGAAATTATATTCAGGCCAGGCGCAGTAGCTCACATCTGTAATCCCAGCCCTTCCAATGTGGGCAGATCACGAGGTCAGGAGTTAAAGACCAGTCTGGCCAGCACCGTGAAACCCGGTCTCTACTAAAAATACAAAAAAAGTAGCTGGGTATGGTGACACGGGCTTGTAGTCTCAGCTACTCGGGAGGCTGAGGCAGGAGAACTGCTTGAACCTAGGATACAGAGGTTGCAGGGACCTGATACTGTACCATCGCACTCCAGACTGGGTGACACAGTGAGACTCTATCTCAAAAAAAGAAAAACTATATTCATATTTGCTTGTAGAAACCCTGGACTATACAGAAGAAACTAATATATATAATTACTAAAAAAGAAACAAGATGGGCCAGGCATGGTGGCTCACACCTGTAATCCCAGAACTTTGGGAGGCTGAGGCAGGTGGATCACCTGAGGTCAGGAGTTTGAGACCAACCTGGCCAACATGGTGAAACCCCGTATCTACTAAAAATACAAAAATTAGATGGGTGTGGTGGCAGGCGCCTGTAAAACCAGCTACTTGGGAGGCTGAGGCAGGAGAATCGCTTGAACCCAGGACACAGAGGTTGCAGTGAGCCACTATTGTGCCACTGCACTCCAGCCTGGGTGATAAAAGTGAAACTCAATTTCAAAAAAAAAAAAGAAAAGAAAAAAGCAGGGTAGAAAACAGGGTCACAGGAATAGAAGTAAATTTTCTCATAGTATGTATTTTTATATAATTTTGATTTATGAAATATGTAATTATATTACCCACTAAAAATGAAGGTAGAGAAAAATAAAGAGTGGCCCAGTTTAAAACTCTAAGACAAATGGATTAGATATTCTCTCAGTCTTCCCTAACTTTGGAATGCTCCAATTCAAGAATTTCAACTAAATAGGCTTAAACTATTAGTAAAGGTCCCTTCCCTAAAACTCAATGCTTGCATTACTCCTATGTAGCTTTAAGTTCTACTTTTTTTTTTTTTTTTTTTGAGATGCAGTCTCGCTCTGTCACCCAGGCTGGAGTGTAATGGAGTGATCTCGGCTCACTGTAACCTTTGCATCCCGGGTTCAAGTGATTCTCCTGCCTCAGCCTCCCAAATAGATGGGATTACACCATCATGCCCAGCTAATTTTTTATATTTTTGGTAGAGACAGGGTTTCACCATGTTGGCCAGAATGGTCTCCAACTCCTTACCTCAAGCGATCAGCCTCCCAAAGTGCTGGAATTATAGGTGTAAGCTACCACACCCAGCCTTAGCTCTACTTTTAAAAGCAGCTGCACTATCATACTATACAGTATTAGGTATTGTATATTTCTTCCCTGACAAAATGGAAATTTCTTAAGAGTAGGCACCAGGCCGGGCGCGGTGGCTCAAGCCTGTAATCCCAGCACTTTGGGAGGCCGAGGCGGGTGGATCACGAGGTCAAGAGATCGAGACCATCCTGGTCAACATGGTGAAACCCCATCTCTACTAAAAATACTAAAAATTAGCTGGGCATGGTGGCATGTGCCTGTAATCCCAGCCACTCAGGAGGCTGAGGCAGGAGAATTGCCTGAACCCAGGAGGCAGAGGTTGCGGTGAGCCGAGATCGCGCCATTGCACTCCAGCCTGGGTAACAAGAGCGAAACTCCGTCTCAAAAAAAAAAAAAAAAAAAAAAAAGAGTAGGCACCAAACCACCTGACACTAGCAATTTTCAATAAACATTTGTTAAATTAAAATACTTACTGAGCACTTCTCATGTGCCTGGCACTCTTCTAAATGTTTTGCCATATTTGACTAGTTTAAACTACGCAATAACTCTACGATACGTCTATTATCTTTATCTTATAGATAAGAAAAATGAAACATAAAGAGATGTTGAGTAATCTGCCAAAGGTTAGTAGCCACTGCTAAAACATAAAACCTGTATTCACTCTCCATCTCTACTAGTCCTCTAGTGCTCTAAATCATTAACTCTACTGTTTAGTTTTAAGGCTTCAGAACAAGATATGAAAAACTGGCAACATGATAATAGGAGATACAATTGGCTTGATATTACCTAACCCAGCAGTTTACAAAGAGTGGTCCACTGACCCCTTGGGATCTTCCAATACCCTTCAGGAGGTCCACGAACTCCTGGATGTCAAAACCATTTTCTTTTTTTTTTTTTTTTTTTTTTTTTTTTTTGAGACGGAGTTTCGCTCTCGTTACCCAGGCTGGAGTGCAATGGCGCGATCTCGGCTCACCGCAACCTCCGCCTCCTGGGTTCAGGCAATTCTCCTGCCTCAGCCTCCTGAGTAGCTGGGATTACAGGCACGCGCCGCCACGCCCAGCTAGTTTTTTGTATTTTTAGTAGAGACAGGGTTTCACCATGTTGACCAGGATGGTCTCGATCTCTTGACCTCGTGATCCACCCGCCTCAGCCTCCCAAAGTGCTGGGATTACAGGCTTGAGCCACCGCGCCCGGCCTCAAAACCATTTTCATAATATTAAGATGTTATTTAAAGTGGCATGTTTTGAGGAAAATAAATAAATATTTTTTTAAAAAAGATGTTATTTAATCCGGGCGCGGTGGCTCAAGCCTGTAATCCCAGCACTTTGGGAGGCTGAGGCAGGTGGATCACGAGGTCAGGAGATCGAGACCATCCTGGTCAAAATGGTGAAACCCCGTCTCTACTAAAAATACAAAAAATTAGCTGGGTGTGGTGGCGCATGCCTGTAATCCCAGCTACTCAGGAGGCTGAGGCAGGAGAATTGCCTGAACCCAGGAGGCGGAGGTTGCGGTGAGCCGAGATCGCGCCATTGCACTCCAGCCTGGGTAACGAGAGCGAAACTCCGTCTAAAAAAAAAAAAAAAAAAAAAAAATGTTATTTGATTTTTTCACTCTTATCCTCTTGCAATGTATTATGGAGTTTCCCAGTGCCTATACAATGTGTAATATTACAGGATTGAATGCATAAGCAGCTATGAGAATCCAATTGTCTTCTATTAAGTCAGGTATTACAGAGATTGCAAGTATGTAAAACAATGCCACTCTCACTAAATCTCTGTCTGGAAAATAGTTATTTTTCATTTCAAAAATGATGTTAACATGAAAGCTGGGCATGGTGGCTCATGCCTGTAATCCCAGTACTTTGGGAGGCCAAGGCAGGAAGGTCACTTGAGGCCAGGAGTTTGAGATCAGCCTGGCCAACACAGCAAAACCCTGTCTCTACTAAAAAGACAAAAAATTAACCAGGCATGGCCTTTGCATCGTCAAGAAAGATACATTAAAAAAAAAAAAAAAGTAAAAATTTACCAGGCATGGTGCTGTGTGCCTGTGGTCCCAGCTACTCAGGAGGCTGAGGCATGAGAATCGCTTGAACCCGGGAGGCACTCACTCCAGCATGGGCAACAGAGGGAGACTGTCAAAAATATATATATATATGTTAACATACAATGGGTTTATTACTATTATTTTATTTAATTAATTAATTATTTATTCACGACAGGGTTTCGCTCTTGTTGCCCAGGCTGGAATGCAAAGGCACAATCTTGGCTTACTGAAACCTCCGCCTCCCAGGTTCAAGCAATTCTCCTGCCTCAGCCTCCTAAGTAGCTGGTTTTACAGGTGCCCGCTACCACACCTGGCTAATTTTTTTTGTATTTTCAGTAGAGAAGGGGTTTCACCATATTGGCTAGGCTGGTCTCAAACTCCTAGCCTCAAGTGATCTGCCTGCCTCGGCCTCCCAAAGTGCTGGGATTATAAGCGTGAGCCACCGCATTCAGCCCTATTATTTTTTAATCTATTAAATATTTTTAAATTTTCTGTTTTCAGTACAGTAAATGTTGATATGAACTACATAAACAAAAGCCAGGCACAGTGGCATGTGCCTATAGTTCCAGCTACTAAGGAGTGTGAGGCAGGAGAAGAGCTTAAGACAAGGCTGCAGTGGGCCATGATCGGCCCTGTGAACAGTCACTGCATCCCAGGAGAAGGTGGAAGGAGGAAGAAAGAAGGAAGAGGAAAGGGGGAAGGAAAGGAGAAGGGGAAAGGGGGAAGGCAGAGGGAAGGGAGAAGGGAGAAGGAAGGGGGAAGGGAGAGGGAAGCGAAAAGGAAGAGGAAGAAGAGGAGGGGGAAGAAGAAGAAGAAAAGAACAAGAGGAGGAGGAAGAGGAGGAGAAGGAAGAGGAGGAAGAGGATGGGGAGGAGGAAGAGGAAGAAGAGAAAGAGGAGGAAGAACAACAACTACATTAACAGAGTTATTTAGGATCCTCAAAAATTTACAAGAGCAGAAAGAGGTCTTGGGGAAAAAAAGTTTAAAAACCACCGATCTAGCCAATAAAAAATGTTTAGTACTGGCCGGGTGTGGTGGCTCACACCTATAATCCCAGCATTTTGGGAGGCTAAGGCGGGAGGATCTCTCCAGCTCAAGAGTTTGAGACCAGCCTGGGCAACATGGTAAACCCCATCTCTATAAAACAATACAAGATTAGCCTGTAGTCCGGGCTACTTGGGAGACTCACTTGAGCCTGGGAGGCAGAGAGTGCAGTGAGCCAAGAAGGCACCACTGCACTCCAGCCTGAGTGACAGAGCCAGATCCTGTGTCAAAAGAAAAACAACTGGTCAGTACTCCTGGTCTCTGACAGTAAGATATCTTTTCCTTATCTAACATATTGCAATTTGATCAGAATTGATGTAGGAGAAAAAAAGGCAATATACAGGGGAAAAAGCAGTAGCAGACTAAGTATGCACTTCTCTCTGCCATTACATCTCCTAATTTATAATTGGTAACATATATATATATATATATATATATATATATAAAATTTTCTACTGTAAACCACTGAGTGACATTACTAAAAGTGCCTCTGCATCTCAAGACAATAGGAAGAGGTCATAACACAAGAGACTGCTCAAGGAAACTTACAGTTGTATATTTCAACATTCTTTTATTTATTTATTTATGAGACAGCATCTCCAAAAAATATTTATGGGTCATAGTCTCATAAATAAAAGAATGTTGAAATACACAACTGTAAGAGAGAGTCTCGCTCTGAGGCCCAAGCTGGAGTGCAGTGGGGAGATCTTGGCTCACTGCAACCTCCACCTTCCAGATTCGAGCTATTCTCCTGCCTCACCCTCCTTAGTAGCTAGGATTACAGGCACACACAACCATGCCCAGCTAATGTTTGTCTTTTTAATAGAGATGGGGTTTAGCCACATTGGCCAGGCTGGTCTCGAACTCCTGACCTCAGATGATCTACCTGTCTCAGCCTCCCAAAGTGCTGGGATTACAGGCGTGAGCCACCGTGCCCAGCTTAACATTCCTTTATTAAACTGTAAGAATGTATCCAAGGTCAAGATTAATGTCATTAACCCAATCTGCTTCATGTAACTGACACAGTTCATTTTCATTACAGAGCATAGTATCATATACATATGTATGTATGTATGTATGTGTGTGTATATATATATACACACACACACACACACACACACCCCTATATACATACACACACACACACACACACACACACACATTTTTTTTAAAGAGACATGGTTTCACCATGTTGGCCAGGCTGGTCTTGAACTCCTGACCTCAGAGAATCTACCCACCCACCTCGGCCTCCCAAAGTGCTGGAATTACAGGTGTGAGCCACCATGCCCACCCTAGCATCTTAAATTTTTGATAAGCCAAATAAAACCTAAATTCAAATCAGTTCCATGAGTATATGAGCACATCATTAGTATAATTTGAATACTTTTCATGTGTTATATTAACAGCAAATAATTTAACAACTTTAACAAAGGAAGGCTAGTTTTGTTCAACTCAAGAAAAAAAGTACAAGATTCAGGTCAGTCCTATTTTTCAAATAAAATGGTTGGGTCTCTAAATGATTGGTTTCTCCACTCTCTTAAGTGTCTGATATATTTCCATATACAATCAAATGACGTAAGTTTAAGTGTTGTTAAATTATCAGTTGCAAAAGGAAAAAATGTGAACTTCAACATGGCAAAAACTGTAATATAGGCTACTAGCTTTGGTTATTATTAGATTCAGCCATCATTCATTCACCCAACATGTCTCAGCAGCTACTATGAGCCTGGTACTATGCTAGGTAATGGGGATACAATGAACAAAAAAGGTAATAGTTTTTATCTTCATGGGATTTGTATTCTTTTGTGGGAAATAAACACCCAAAAAAATCAGATAACTATAAATGAGGCAAATGCTATTAAGGAACAAAACAAGGCTTTGCCAGAGTATAGTGTTTGAAAGCTGGATTGTGGAATTCTAACAGACTTAAAAATAAGTAATTCATGAAGAGTTACGTCAAAACGACATAGAGTCTACAGATCTCTACTAACACATAAGAAAACTATAGACACTGACCATGAAAACAGAGATCAATCTTTCATTGTCAAAGCTACTGAATGGCATTACTTGGCAATATAGTAACCTCAAAAGATAATTAACTTCATATCATGAATTGAATGAAAAAGTACATTGGGTTAAAACTAAAAATCTGAATAAACTATGGACTTAATAATAACATACCAATATTAATTCATTAATTGTAGCAAATGTGCCACACTAATGCAAGATGTTAACAAGAGGGTAAACTAGATGTGTGGGTATATGGGAACTCTGCGCAATCTTTTCAATTTTTCTGTAAGTCTAAAACTGTTCAAAAAAACGATGTCTATTACAAAAAAATCTAATCAAGCTTTAGTAATGGAGGGGGAAGAGTAGTAGAGGCTTGAACAAGGTAAGCAATCAGAAGCCTTAAAACTCTTCATTATGAATTAGAACATACACAAATAAAAAATTCAAAGGAAACCTGAAGATAGGAAATTAAGCTCTCCATTCATGCTAAAATCTTTTTAGACAGGGAGATTAATGGGTTTTTTATGCAAACTAAATAGCTGTGCATCACAACATAAGGAAGGCAATAATACCCCTAGAATGCACAATAAGCACTTTGGATCCTTTTTATCAGTAATGACTAATAAACTATAGTTTATCTTTGAGAACTAACCTGAAGTTGACATATAATAGCTGGACCAGAATCAACTCCATAGGTTCTACCAAGTTACTCACCTGAAGACACAAGTTTATACTTACTTCAGGAAAATATATAAGCAAAACAGAGGGAGATTGGATTTTTTTTTCCAAAAGGGAGGAGGGGAGGATAATCTACATATGAAAGAAGAAAAATTATTTCCTAGTTCTAACTGGAGGCAATTTTTCAAGAATATTAACCTGTCATGGCATACAAATTAGTATAAGTAGTTCAAAGTAGTAATAAAATCTATGAATTTATATCACTTATATGCCTTCCAGTCGAAACAAATATCTAATGTTTTCTATAACCTCACCTAAAACACCTAGCAGGAATTCAATGTTTGATGACTCAGAACGAATATCTCAATGTCTGAATTTTAAAGATGGTCATGAAAAGTGTGAGAAAAACAAAGGAGGGTAATCATCTCTGAACTGCAGAGTGTCAAGTTTGCATACTACAGTAGAAAACTGGAATTACTACACGAAGTAATCGTAGAAATAACCATCACAAAATTAGAATCTTGTATCTAATACAAAAGTACAGTGATAACAGAACCTGACCAG
This sequence comes from Saimiri boliviensis, assembly GCF_048565385.1. Lineage (NCBI taxonomy): Eukaryota > Metazoa > Chordata > Mammalia > Primates > Cebidae > Saimiri > Saimiri boliviensis. The sequence continues at coordinate 71,831,777 of NC_133454.1, read as the reverse complement.
GTAAATGACATAACAACTTCACTCATCAGATAGTACGAAATATTAAGCATAAAAGAATCATAGCCCAAATCATGTGTAAATCTAATTCAGATAACTAGATGATTAGTCTATTCCTACTCTACTCCATTTTCCAAAGGAAATCCGAGAAAACAAAGATATTTGTTATTCCAAGCCTTCTCTCTCATGAATCCTCAATATATCTATCATTGGAAAATAAGAAGAAATGAATAATTAACATTTCCCCAGTAATTCCCATTTGTACCACCATGACACTCAAACGCTGCTTCATGTTGAAACGAGAAAAAGGAGAGGTGAGATGAGAAAAATTCCAAGTAAAATGATCATGACATAGCATCTGGCAGAGATTGAAAAATCAACACTGCCAAAAAAAAACTGTCAGTGATGAAAAGTCAGGAGAACAAAATGAGGTTTTCCGACAAGCCACAGCCCAATTTAACCGAAAGGGCAAAAATCTCTTCTGCCGACGCTATCCTTTTCACCCCCAACTACCCCCATGCTCAAGTCGCCTCCAATTCAGATGTTTTCCTCCAGACTGATTTCCCACTCAGGTGAAAACCATGTAATATTTTTTTTTCTACGACCACCCCGCTTCCCACCTTCCACGACAGCAGCACTTCTCAGGGCCAAGCCTCTGGGGAAAACAACGCCCAGATCCCACCCTCCTTGGCCAAGGTTGAAGAGGGCCCGCTCTCAGGAGTGGAGCTTTCCTGAGTGGGCCTCACGGAGCCGAGGAACTGGGAAAAGGGCAAAGAATAAGGGTGGGGCTCGAGAAAGAAGGCCGGGGTAGGGGAGACGACGGAGACCGGAGGAAGAAAGGGATGGACAAGAGGCTGGGCGGGGTGAGGGCTGGGGAGGGAGGGCAGATCGACCGGAGATGGCCGGGCTGCGGAGAACGGAGACGGCGAGTCAGGGATCGAAAAGCCCGGGGAGCAGGGTAAAAACTCGACGGACGAATCCAGGCGGAGGGCCGGTGGCACCGGCGGGCACATCGGGAAGGGCTGAGGTGGCAACGAGCGCGGCGCGAGGCGAGCAGGGAGCCTCCGCGGACCGAAGGGCCGCACCGGGGGCGGTGCGGGGACGCTGCGGCCAGCTGCCAGGAGTGGGGGAGCCACGCACTCACCGCTCTGCTCCCCCAGGAACACCAGCTTGAATTTCCTCAGCGGATTCCCGAAGTCTCCGCCCGCGGACATGGTGGAAGCAGAGGAGCTGCCGCCGCCTCAGCCCAGAGACCTCCCGGACCGACGCTGCTCCAACCCGCTGACGAAAAAGGCGAGCGGAAGGGCGGGCGCCGAGCTCTCTCGGCCCCTGCAGGGCCCGCCGGAGGAGCAGGGCTGGAGGGCAGCAGGACTCTCCACAGACTGGCAGCCGCCGCCGCCGCCTCCCCGCAGAGTCGCCTAGCACTGAGCGAGGCCCGCGGCTGGGAAGGGAAGGAGGGCGGTGTCGGCAGGAGCCAGGGGTGTGCTCAGGCTTCCCAAGGCTACGGCCGTTCCCTCCTTCAGCGCCCAGCTCCGAGACCTGGGTGAGAGAGGCGGAGGGTGGCGGAGCCGGAACCGAAGACGTGTCTGGAACCTCTCACGCACAGCGCCTCAGCTTCCACAGCTGCCGCCGCCGCCGCCGCAGCCCAACCTGCTGAGTGCGCGAGCCTCTGGCGCGGCGCGGGGCGAGCCCGGGCGCGAGCCTGCTGCCCCGCCGGCCGCTGGCGTACGTGCGTGCGTGCGCGCCCCCGCCACCGCCACCGCCATCGCCTTCCTAGTTTGGACGCCTTCCTCCCGTGAGGCGGCGGCGGGGCAGGTTCTTCTGACTCGCGTCAGAAGCCAGGGGGAGGCGGGGCAAACCAGGGATAAGTTAGCGGGTGGATAGAGCCCTTACGTCACTTACATACTAAGCCAATCGGAATAGGCTGAGGGCGGGCCGACACGCGAGTGAGGTGGCGGCATGAGAGCGCGCGCAGCCCTCGAGCAGTGGAAAGCAGAGCACGGTGGCGGCCATACGAAGTGTGGCGCTTCTCAGCCTGGGGAGAGAGGAAAAAGAAGGGAGGGAAGAGAAGGGGAAGGGATGGGGCGGAGGCGGAAGAAAGGTGAAGCTGAGGCGGGGCCGGGACTAAGGTGGAATGATACCATGATACCCCAAAAAGTGTGAGTGGGGCCTATAGCCCTAAGATTTGTAATAGGAGCCTCTTTCTTGAGCCCTCAGCCGGCCTCACAGTCCTCAGATCTGTCCTTCACCTCTGCACACACCCCACCTTCTCCACCGTATCATAATTCCTCACACGGCATCTTACTAAATAACATTCTTTTCCATTGCTTCCAGGAATTTTATAACTGTCAGAATCAGGGCCTCCCAATTTTGCAGATGAGGAAACCGAAGCCTAGAAGTAGAAAATGACTTGCAAAATCCATAAAGCTGCCTGGTGCGAGGGTTCACGCCTGTAATCCCAGCATTTTGGGAGGCCGAGGCGATAGACTCGCTTGAGCCCAGGAATTCGAGACCAGGCTGGGCAACAAAGCAAGACACTATCTCTACAAAAAAAAAATAAAATAATTAGCCGAATGTCGTGGTGCACGCCTGTAGTTCCAGCTACTCAGGAAGCTGAGGCAGAAGGATTGCTTGAGTCCAGAATTTGGAGGCTGTAGTATGTTACCACTACACTGAAATCTGGACAACAGAACAAGTCCCCGTCTTTAAAAAAAAAAAAAAAAAAAAAAAAAAATTGCCAAGTGAAGAAAAAAGAGTCCTTACATTTGTGTATAGTATCTTATATAATTCACAAAAATATTTATGTACGTTTTCTCATTACTGGGTAGTTATTTGCTTAGCTGTAGAAACGACAGGATCAGAAAAGTGACTTCTCAGCCCCAAGGATGAATTGCTGACCTAGAATAAATCACGGGGAGGAACTGAAGTTCTTAAAATATCATCTGTTCTGGCCTATCAAGACAACAGCTCTATCCTCAAACACTCACTATCAAAATTTATTCCCTTCTGTTTCCTCTGCCAGCCACGTGCAGGTAGAATATGCATCTAAAGAAAAATGGTAAAAACCTGACTTGTGGCGGGACATTTGATTTTACAAGCAGTTTGTCAGGTCTAATAGGGTCCACTCCACCATTAATCCAGACCCTGGCACATACAAAGAACAGTTTAAACAAAGAAACTTTTAAAAAAGCTTATGCAAACAAAAGTGAGTAGCTATTTTCCTTCTGATGGGTACCAGGTTTTCATTATGTTTCCTGAAATAGACTTTAAAGTAACGTCTGAGGACTGGAACTATAATTACTTTGTACTTCCTGCAGAACTTTATGAATCAATCCTCCCTGCTGCTTCAGTCTCTGTAGTCACCTAGACAGGTGGTACTATTCCCTGTCATTTTGAAGGGCCATATGGTATAGTCCACCTCTTACCTAAAATATTTTAATGTTTTAAGCTTTCATTTTGCATTGACACATATACAGCCTCATTAGCCTCTGAAGCTGCCTTCATATTTATCATGCACTCTGTGTAAGTTTTGTCTTCAGAGACTTTATGGCCTAAACATTGCATATTAAGTGTTACAGGGTATAGCAAATGGAAAAATTACGTAAGAGAAAGAGGAATTTTCAGGCAGAGAAGGGCCTAAAGAAAAGAAAAAAAAGAGAAAGAGGAATTAGGCCCTTTTCAAGAAAATTTTCACCTTCATGATTTCCTACACTCACTTCTCTTTATCGCAAACACTCTTCCCCTCTTTTCCCCACCCTTCCCCAATTCCTACTCATCCTTCAGTTAAAGAAAGTGTCTTTTTTTTTGGCCAGGCACGGTGGCTCACGCCTGTAATTCCAGCACTTTGGAAGTCAAGGCAGGCAGATCACAAGGTCAGAAGCTCAACACCATCCTGGCCAACGTGGTGAAACCCCATCTCTACTAAAAATACAATAGTTAGCTGAGTGTGGCGGTGTGTGCCTATAATCCCAGCTACTCGGAAGGCTGAGGCAAGAGAATCACTTGAACCTGGGAGGTGGAGGTTGCAGTGAGCCGAGATCACACCACTGCACACCAGCCTGGCAACAGAGTGAGACTCCCTCTCAAAAAAAAAATTCTTTTTTTTTCCCTTTAAATCACCACTTAAAGAAGTTGTCTTTGTCCATTCAGGCTGCTATAACAGAATACCATGACTGGTTGGCTTAAAGAGCAAACAGTTATTTTTCACAGCTGGAGACAAGAAAGTTCAAGAGCAAGGTACCAGAAGATACAGTGTCTGGTGAAGGCCCACTTCCTGGTTCATAGACAACCATCTTCTCTCTGTGCCCTCACATGGCAGAAAGAGATCAAGAAAGCTCTCTGGAGTCCCTCTTACAAGGGAACTAATCCCATTTATGAGTGCTCCACCCTCATGACCTAATCACCTCCGTAAGGCCCCACCTACTAATACCATCACATTGGGGACTATGGTTTCAATATATGAATTTTGGGGAGATACAAACATTCAGTCTATGCTACAAGTCTTGCTCCCATCTGCTCACATCCCCACCAACAGTATAAGTACATTTGCCTGTCCTATTGTACCCTATTCTTAATTGTTCATTGTCAGTCTTCCCTACTTGACTGTAAGCTCCATGAGGTCAGATCTCATCTTGTATCCCCAGTGCTTGAAGAGTGCTTACTACATAGTTAGCATGCAGCAGATATTTGCTGACAAAAGAGGAATTATTTTTCACTGTCTTGGAAGGATAAATGGGATTTGGGCATGCAGAGAAGGAAGTTAAGAGCATTTTGGAGAAAGAGAGCATCACCCAAAAATATGTAATTTGGTACTTCATTCCTAAACCATTATTTATGAAAAAGATGGCCAAAACAGATCTTGTAACTAAAAATTAGGAACAATGGGAGAAGACAGGCTTCACAGCTCCAAATTCTAAGTACCTAAAGCAGCTTTTATTATCAATTTAAAGGTGATATCTAAATTGAAGCCTATGACTGTGCAGGGAATCTATCACACAGAAATTATAAAATTGTAGCTTATCTTCTGCCCTGAGCAACACAAAGCATCTTGCAGGAGGACTGAAATTTCTTTCTTAATTTTTTTTGGAGCTAGAGTCTTAGTCTGTTGTCCAGGCTGGAATGCAGTGAGACGATCTCAGCTCACTGCAACCTCTACCTCCCGGGTTCAAGAGATTCTGCTGCCTCTGCCTCCTGAGTAGCTGGGATTAAAGAAATGTGCCACCATGTCTGGCTAATTTTTGTATCTTTAGAAGAGACAGAGTTTCACCATGTGGCCAGGCTGGTCTCAAACTCCTGACCTCAAGTGATCCACCTGCCTTGGTTTCCCAAAGTGCTGAGATTACAGACATGAGCCACTGCTCCCGGCCAATTTCATCTTATTCTTAGTGACAGACACTATTGGTTGCATATCCAGCAATGCACACACAACACACACACATACTTCCACCATATATACTAGAGATAACAGATATGTTTCCAGCCTTCCTTCAGCTAAGGTATAGATACATGAGTCCGTCTGAGCCAGTGGGAGATGAAGGAAATGTGTTAGAGGCTTTTTTCTTCTAAGAGAAGAAGAGATAAAGAGAAACATATTTTCTTCCTTGATGAAAAGGAATAAATGAGAAAAAGACTGCAATTTTTCTGCCATTGATGTGGCTATATGAGGAAATGATATTTAGAGCTAAGATAGCTCTTCTGAACATTAACATATAATTCTAAAGAAAAAAGCCAATCCATCGATGATGGCTAAGCAGGAAGCTAAAAGACATCATTGAGCCACTGTACCAACCCTGGAACTGGCCTTCTTCTAGATTTCTTTTTACTAACATAATAAATGTCTTTATATTTAATAATGCCTTTATGTGTCTTTGTATTTCTTTGTTATTACTCGCAGCTGAAGGCAGCTGACATTCTCATCTTTAGGTCCCTTAAAACACCTTGCATAGTTGCTTGAATATTAGGAACTCAATATTGTGGGTATATATATAAAGCAGTAGTTATCAAACTGGAATTGCCTTTTTCTGTTTACTACTCCCTAAAAAGGGATTTGTTATGTCGGAGAGGCAGGAAATCAATAGAAGGAGAAAAACTGTCCAGGTAAAAGGACTGAAACCATACTGCTCACATTTGAAACAAATAATAGCTCTGGCAGGAATTCAAATTCCATCAAATGCAAAGCCCTTCCAACCTACACTGCAGGTTATTGTAATCATTGCTACTAAAAATAATAGTGGGTCAATATACAAAGCATAAAAATGACAAGCAATTCAAGGTGACCAATTAAATGAGTACAATTAACACAAGATATGTTGAATTAAGTCTCTTTTTTTTTTTTTGAGTCAGAGTCTCACTCTATCACCCAGGCTGGAGTCCAGTGGTGCAATCTCAGCTCACTGCAACCTCTGCATCCCAGGTTCAAGTGATTCTCCTGCTTCAGCTTCCTAAGTAGCTAGGATTACAGGTGCACACCACCAGGCCTGGCCAATTTTTGTATTTTTAGTAGAGATGGAGTTTCACCATGTTGGCCAGGCTAGTCTTGAACATCTGACCTCGTGATCCACCTGCCTCAGCCTCCCAAAGTGCTGGGATTACAGGTGTGAGCCACCATGCCCAGCCCATAGGTCTCATTTTCAAAAGACCACAAGAAAAAAATGGGGAAGGTGTCATGTTAAAACCTGTTTTCCAAATACTTTGACCTATAAGGACATGCCATTCAAGAATAAAGATTAGTCTGTCAAAGCGGAGAAGGTGGTAGGACTTAAATGGAATGGTCCTTCCTGTAATTACAACCAATTAATAGCTAAGTCAGAAGATATTTTTGCTACAGATTGATCTACAGAATCTATTTTTGATAATTCCATTTTGTTCTGTTCATGTGAATCATGGTCCCCGTTATGAATAATGTGATTTCTCAGAGCCTTGTAAGTGTGGTGTTACTTCCAGGCTTTGAAATTGCAGTGGGGGAAGAACTTGCTTCTTTTTATGCTAGTCCAGAATGTATAAAATCTGACACATTGCTGGAGCTCTCCTCTCCCCACACTCTATCCCCCACAAATAATAAAGTCTCCTCCAAGATGTACCAGAGAATGAATCACTCCACCTGCTACTAAAGTGATAATCACTCAGAGTAGAAGAGAACAACTGCCTCTACTGCTGTTTATATAAAGAACATAGCATCTTAGGATAGAAAAGTGAGACCAACACTGTTTGCACTGAAATACCAACAGAACGCACAGCCAAATTGTAACTTGCCAAAGAAGCCAAGAGAAACTATCTTTCTGCAAATATTTCTTCAGCTTTTCAATTAATAAAAAGTGACTAGGACTTTATTTTATATAAAATCAAAAGATATCAAAATAATTATAGAAATTGTTGCTCAAAATATCCAGTGAGATAATAAGCCCCAACATCATAGGGAAAACAAACTAACTTCCAGTTTTAGGAAGCTAGATTAAAGATGTTCTGTCTTCCCTTTTTGAAACCATTCCAAAATGAGAATAAAGAAATTAAAATGGCAAACTCTGTCTTTGACATCCCTAACCCAGAGCCATAACATTTTAAGATGGGAGACAGAGATAGGGCAATGGTAACTGACTAAACGGAACATATAAAGTGCTTACTGAAGGATGAAGTCACAAGAAGCAAGCCAATCAGCTAAGAAGAACTGCAGAAATTCTGCTCAGGAATGTGAAATATCAGGTACCACATAAGGTAGGGATAAAGCAAGGACAAAAACAAGAGAATTGTATTAATGACTGTATAGACAACAGTTTTAAACCCATCCCTTTCTAGGCTGGGCACAGTGGCTCACGCCTGTAATCCTAGCACTTTGGGAGGCTGAGGTGGATGGATCATGAGGTCAAAAGTTCAAGACCTGCCTGGCCAATATGTGAAACACTGTCTCTACTAAAAATACAAAAATTAGCCAGGCGTGGTGGCGTGCACCTGTAGTCCCAGCTACTTGGGAGGCTGAGGCAGAAGAATCACTAGAACCCAGGAGGTGGAGGTTGCAATGAGCCAAGATTGCACCATTGCACTCCAGTCTGGGCAACAGAGTGAGACTTGGTCTCAAAAAAAAAAAAAAAAAAAAGAAAAAAGAAAAAAAAGTAAGCTATGAAGAAAAAGAAATGCCAGAAAGTTAGGTAGAAAACCAGGAGAGAGAGTGGTGACAAGAAAGACAAGGGAAGAGAATGTTTCAAAAGGAAAGGCTTAGTCAGTGGAGTCAAATACATCAGAGCAGTCAAAAAAGTCAAAGACTAAAAAGCATCCTACTGTCAAAGGTGAGTGACTGCAAATGGGGACAAGAAATCTTTTTAGGGTGATAGAAATGTTCTAAAAATTATACTGTGTTGATGATCACACAATTCTGCACATTAACTAAAAATCACTGAATTGTATGCTTAAAATGAGTGACTTTCGTGGAATGTAATACCTTAAAAGAGGGTTATTCCTCTTTTTTTTTTTTTTTTTTTTTGAGACAAAGTTTTTGCTCTTGTTGCCCAGGCTGGAGTGCAATGGCGTGGTCTCAGCTCATTGCAATCTCCGCCTCCCTGGTTCAAGAAATTCTCCTGTCTCAGCCTCCCAAGTAGCTGGGATTACAGACACCTGCCACCATGCCCAGCTAATTTTTGTATTTTTAGTAGAGATGCGGTTTCACCATGTTGGCCAGGCTGGTCTAGAACTCTTGACCTCAGGTGATCCGCCCACCTCAGCCTCCTAAAATGCTGAGATTACAGGCATAAGCCACCATGCCCGGCTCTTTTTTTTGAGACAGGGTCTCACTCTGGATCCCTAGGCTGGAGTGTGATAGCACGATTTCAGCTCACAGCAGCCTTGACCTCCCAGGCTCAGGTGATTCTCCCACCTCAGCCTCCTGAGTAGCTGGAACTGCAGGTATGAGCCACCACACCTGGCTAATTTTTTGTATTTTCAGTAGAGACAGGGTTTTGTTACATTGCCCAGGCTGGTCTTGAATTCCTGTACTCAAGCAATCCTCCTGTCTCTGCCTCCCAGTGGGTGGGGATTACAGGAGTAAGCCACTGCACCGGGCCAGAACAGTATTTTCAAGAGGGTTATTGGTGGCCTGGATCTGAAAAGTTTCAATGAAGTAATGAGACAAGAAGCCAGATTTGGATTTAGGAATAAATTTGAAATGAAGAAATGGAGGCAAGAAGTGAAGACTCTTTCATTTAAGGAAATTGGTTCTAAAGGAAGAAAAGAAAAAAAGTAACACCTACAGAGACCCACAAGGTCAAGAAGGGAAGGAGGTGGTAAGTTTAGTTTTAGATATATTCCATTTGAGGTAAGACTCCATATAGCTAGTAGACAATTATTCCCTTTTGTTTTAGAAGTAGGAACTGTGGCAGATTGCTTAGTACAAAAGTTCCACAAAGGTGGGCATTGGGATGAAGTTGGAAAGAGAGCAACACAGCAGATAAAGGGTCCCACCTGGTCTCTAGGCAAACTCCATCTCCAGAATGACTGAGCTCAGAGAATATCCGTAGGACTTCATCTCTATCAGCTTCTGGGTATATCAACATCAACTTATTCCTTAGTACATATAGTGAAGAATTTCTCTCCACTCTCCAACTATGCCCTGTTCCAGTTCTTCATTATCTGGAAGCTTTTCCTAGTGTTTAACTAACACAAATCTCTCTTCAAAGTTGAGTCCTTTAAAACTTTTCATTTAAGAACAGATGTGGCAGCCAGGCGCGGTGGCTCAAGCCTATAATCCCAGCACTTTGGGAGGCCAAGGTGGGTGGATCACGAGGTCAAGAGATCGAAACCATCCTGATCAACATGGTGAAACCCTGTCTCTACTAAAAATACAAAAAATTAGCTGGGCATGTTTGCACGTGCCTGTAATCCTAGCTAGTCAGGAGGCTGAGGCAGGATAATTGCCTGAATCCAGGAGGCGGAGGTTGTGGTGAGCCGAGATCATGCCATTGCATTCCAGCCTGCGTAACAAGAGCGAAACTCCATCTCAAAAAAAAAAAAAAAAAGGAACAGATGTAGCTAGGTGTGGTGGCTCATGCTTGTTTTCTCAGTGCTTTGGGAGGCTGAGGTGGTAGGATCTCTTGAGCCCAGGAATTCAAGACTAGCCTCTGTTACATGGCAAGACCCCATCTCTATTTTAAAATAATAATAATCAAATGTATTTTTAAAAAAGAAAAAATGTTGTGTGCTGTTAGGCTTCCTATTTCTAGTATTTATAAGATAACCAAGTGTCCTCTATTTTTTTTTTTAAGACAGATTCTTGCTCTGTCCAGGCTGGAGTATAGTGGCTCAATCTCAGCTCACTGCTACCTCCACCTCCCAGGTTCAGCCTCCCAAATAGCTGGGATTACAGGTGCCCACGACCATGCCCAACTAGTTAGTAGAAATGAGGTTTCACCATGTTAGCCAGGCTGGTCTCAAACTCCTGACCTCAAATGATCCTCCCACCTCAGCCTCCCAAACTGCTGGGATTACAGGTGTTAGCCACCATGCCTGGCCCTAATTTTTAAAGATTTTTTGTAGGGACAGAGTTGTTATATTGAGCAAGTTGTTAGGAAAGCGCCACACTCTGAAATCTGATTGTGAGTCCTTTATTGCTGGCAACCAAGAGTCAGCTCACGCTCAAAATCTCTCGGCCCGAGGAAGGGGCTTGATTCCTTTTTATACCTTAAGAAAGGGGAGCAGAAGCCTAGCTGAAGCGAAATTTTACAGAAACAGAACAAGCAAGTTAGGGGAGGTGGCTGGTAACTAGGAGGCAAGAGGCTCCCATGATTGTTGATTAGCTAAGGAGGGTATACACAAGCAGTTCCCATGATTGCTGGTTACCAACGGGAGGGGGCATTCGGTACTTTCCATATAATCAATCAAGGGGGTATTCACCATAGCAAGTGGGCTTGTCAAGAAGGATATGGTTACAATGGTTACATGTTTCTATAGTTGTAAGTACAACATGACCCAGCACAGGCACATGACCCAGATATGCACTCAAAGGAGAAATGGTGGGAGGGGCAAGGTGGAGGTTAAGATGGAGTCTGTCTGACCCTCAGCAAAATGGAGTCTGTCTGGCTAACACAGTGTAGGTTAGCACAGGGTCTTCCCGTATTGTCCAGCCTGGACTCAAACTTCTGGGCTCAAGTGATCCTCTCACCTTGGTCTTCAAAAATGCTAGGATTACAGGTGTGAGCCACCACCACGCTCAACCCCATTAAACCCTTTTTTTTTTTTTTTTTTTGAGATGGAGTCCTGCTCTGTTGCCCAGACTAGAGTGCAGTGGCATGATCTCCACTCACTGAAACCTCTGCCTCCCAGGTTCAAGCAATTGTCCTGTCTCAGCCTCCCAAGTAGCTGGGACTACTGGTGCACACCACCATGCCCGGCTAATTTCTGTATTTTAAGTAAAGATGGGGTTTCACCTTGTTGACCAGGCTGATCTCGAACTCCTGACCTCAGGTGATCCACCTGCCTTGGCCTCCCAAAGTGCTGAGATTACAGGTGTGAGCCACCATGCCTAGCCTAAATTCTGAAGAGAAGGCAAAACCAAAAGCATAACAAACCACTATTTTTTTTTTTTTTTGAGGCGGAGTTTCACTCTTGTTACCCAGGCTGGAGTGCAATGGCGCGATCTCGGCTCACCACAACCTCCGCCTCCTGGGTTCAGGCAATTCTCCTGCCTCAGCCTCCTGAGTAGCTGGGATTACAGGCACGCGCCACTATGCCCAGCTAATTTTTTGTATTTTTAGTAGAGACGGGGTTTCACCTTGTTGACCAGGATGGTCTCGATCTCTCAACCTCGTGATCCACCCGCCTCGGCCTCCCAAAGTGCTGGGATTACAGGCTTGAGTCACCGCGCCAGGCCTATTTTTTTTTTTTTTTTTTTTGAGACAGAATCTTGTTCTGTTGCCCAGGCTAGAGTGCAATGACATGATCTTGGCTCGCTGCAACCTCTGCTTGCCAAGTTTAAGCAATTTTCCTGCCTCGGCCTCCCAAGTAGCTGGGATTACAGGCACTCACCACCATATCCATCTATCTATCTATCTATCTATCTATCTATCTATCTATCTATTTTTTTAAGTAGAGACAGGGTTTCACCATGTTGGCCAAGCTGGTCTTGAATTCCTGACCTCAGGTGATCCACCTGCCTTGGCCTCCCAGAGTTCTGGATTACAGGCATGAGCCACTGCGCCCAACTATATATATGTGTATATACATATCTATATAGTTGTATATACACATATATATACGTATATATGTACACATATATTTTTGAGAGATAGTCTCGCTGTGTCACTTAGGCTGGAGTTCAGTTGTGCGATCTCGGCTCACTGCAACCTCTGCCTCCCAGGTTCAAGCGATTCTCCTGCCTCAGCCTCCAGAGTAGCTGGAATTACAGGTGTGCACCACTATGCCCAGCTAATTTTTGTATTTTTGGTAGAAATGGGGTTTCACCACGTTAGACAAGCTGGTCTGGAACTCCTGACCTAAGGTAATCCTCCCACCTTGGCCTCCCAAAGTGTTGGGATTACAGGAGTGAGCCACTGCGCCCAGCTAAAAATTATTGATGAACCTCAACCATAAAATAAAGCAAATTCAAAATAATGAAGAAAAGGTATTTATTTAAAGCCAAGCACAGTGGTTAATGCTTATAATCCCAGCACTTTGGGAGGCCCAAACAGGAGGATTGCTTGAGACCAGGAGTTTGAGACAAGCCTGGACAACATAGTGAGGTTTGCATCTCAATAAAAAACATGAAAAAAAGAAAAGTTAGTTGGGCATGGTAGTGCGTGCCTATAATCCCAGCTATTCAAGAGGCAAAGGTGGAAGGATCAGTTGAGCCCAGAAGTCAAGGCTGCAGTAACCTATAATTACACCACTACACTCCAGCCTGGGAGGCAGAGGAAGACATTGTCTCAAAAAAAAAAAATATTTCCCTGGCTTCAATCCTCCTATCTTGGCCCACTTTACACTATGGAGAGTTAAAATGTTAGACAGTTTTTTTTTTTTTTTTTTAAATGGAGTCTCTTGCTCTGATGCCAGGCAATGGCACAATCTTGGCTCACTGCAACCTCCACCTCCCAGGTTCAAGTGATTCCCCTGCCTCAGCCTCCCGAGTAGCTGGGACTACAGGTGCCTGCCACCATGCCTGGCTAAGTTTTTGTGTTTTAGTAGAGACGGGGGTTTCATATTGGTCAGGATGGTCTTGATCTCCTGACTTCATAATCTGCCTGCCTCGGCCTCCCAAAGTGTTGGGATTACAGGCGTGAGCCACTGCACCTGGCAATGTTAGATAGTTTTGTTCAATAACATATTTCTGCTCTGGTAGCAATGGCAATCAGCCATGCTGATTCTAAGAGCTGTACTACAGAGGAAGGACTCTGTTGTTCTTATAAATACAAATACCTGGAAAGAACCAATACCCCAAATCCAAAGAAATAATACAAAGATTTTTAGCCATCTCTATGTATATTATCATAAATGTAGTGTTTGTGGCAGTCACGGTGGCTCACACTTGTAAGCCCAGCACCATGGGAGGCTGAGGCAGGCAGATCACTTGAGGCCAGGAGTTTGAGACCAGCCTGGCCAACATGACAAAACCCTGTCTCCACTAAAAATACAAAAATTAGCCAGATGTGATGGCAAGTTTTTGGAGATAGAGTGCAGTGGCGTGATCTTGGCTTACTGCAACCTCTGCCTACTGGGTTCAAGCGATTCTCCTGCCCCACCACTGTGCCAGGCTAGTTTTTGTATTTTTAGTAGCGACGAGGTTTCACCATGTTGGCCAGGCTGGTCTTGAACTCTTGACCTCGTGATCTGCCCGCCTTGACCTCTCAAAGTGCTGGGATCACAGGCATTAGCCACCAGGCCTGGCCAATTTTTTTTTTTTTTTTTTTTTTTTGAGATGGAGTTTCGCTCTTATTACCCAGGCTGGAGTGCAATGGCATGATCTCAGCTCACCGCAACCTCCTCCTCCTGGGTTCAGGCAATTCTCCTGCCTCAGCTTCCTGAGCAGCTGGGATCACAGGCACGCACCACCATGCCCATCTAATTTTTTGTATTTTTAGTAGAGACGGGGTTTCACCATGTTGACCAGGATGGTCTCAATCTCTTGACCTCGTGATCCACCCGCCTCGGCCTCCCAAAGTGCTGGGATTACAGGCTTAAGCCACCGCGCCCGGCCACCTGGCCAATTTTTTGTCTTGAGGTAATTTAGAATCCTGTTTGTTTCTTTATCAACAACAGCAACTTGGTTTGCTTAATACTGACCCCAAAATTACTCAATCCAAATAGTCTACTGTCCTAATAACTTGAACTATATGCACAACCTTTTCTCTTTATTCTAGGAGCAAAGTTGTTCGGAGATTTACTTGATTACAGTGTATTATTATTATTATTATTTTTTTTTTTTTGAGGCGGAGTTTCGCTCTCGTTACCCAGGCTGCAGGCTGGAGTGCAATGGCGCGATCTCGGCTCACCGCAACCTCCACCTCCTGGGTTCAGGCAATTCTCCTGCCTCAGCCTCCTGAGTAGCTGGGATTACAGGCACACGCCACCATGCCCAGCTGATTTTTTGTATTTTTAGTAGAGACGGGGTTTCACCATGTCGACCAGGATGGTCTCGAACTCTCGACCTCGTGATCCACCCGCCTCGGCCTCCCAAAGTGCTGGGATTACAGGCTTGAGCCACCGCGCCCGGCGCTACAGTGTATTATTATTACAAATAAAACTCTACTTAATAATTTTTAAATTTTATTTTTTAAGATGGGGTTTTGCTCTTGTTGCCCAGGCTGGAGTGCAATGGCATGATCTCGGTTCACTGCAACCTCTGCCTCCCAGGTATCAGCAATTCTCCTGTCTCAGCCTCCCAAGTAGCTTGTATTACAAGCATATGCCACCATGCCCGGCTATTAGGGATGGGGTTTCACCATGTTAGTCAGGCTGGTCGTGAACTCCTGACCTCAGGTGATCCACCAGCCTAGGCTTCCCAAAGTGCTCGGATTACGGGTGTGCCTGACCACACCTGGTCTTTAAAGTTGTTTTTATAGCACTGGTTGTGGAAAGAACAAGGTCTTAGGAATGGTCTCACTCTGTTGCACAGGCTGGAATGCGTAGTTCACTGTAGGCCTTAGTCCCAGCTGTCTTAACTTCCAGAAATCTTACACACTCAGGTCTTTTCCCTATAGGATTCAATTTCTTTTCTTTTCTTTCTTTCTTTTTTTTTTTTGAGACTGAGTCTCGCTTTGTTTCTCAGGCTGGAGTGCAGTGGTGCAATCTCAGCTCCACAACCTCCGCCTCCCAGGTTCAAGCAATTCTGCCTCAGCCTCCTGGGTAGCTGGGACTACAGGCGTGCACCACCATGCCCGGCTAATTTTTGTATTTTCAGTAGAGATGAGGTTTCAATATGTTTGGTCGGGCTGGTCTCCAACTCCTGACCTTGTGATCCATCCGCCTCAGCCTCCCAAAGTGCTGGGATTATTTTTTTGAGACAGAGTCTTGCTTGGCCACCCAGGCTGGGGTGCCGTGATGTGATTTCAGCTCACTGCAACCTCCACCTTCTGGGTTCAAGCTATTCTCCTGCCTCAGGTTCCCGAGTATCTGGGATTACAGGCATGGGCCATCATACCCGGCTAAGTTTTGTATTTTTAGTAGAGACAGGGTTTCATCATGTTGGCCAGGCTGGTCTCAAACTCCTGACCTCAGGTGATCTGCCCACCTCAGCCTCCCAAAGTGCTGAGATTATAGGCTTGAGCCACTGTGCTTGGCCTTAGGCTTCCGTTTCTACACCTATAAAATGAGATGGGCTGTAGGACCTTGAATTTGAAAATGGTTTCTTAAATATGACACCAAAAGCACAGACAACTAAAAATAAATTGGACTTGACTATAATAAAAAAATTTTGTTTGTCAAAGGACACTATTGAGAGATTGAAAGACAATCCATATAATGGGAGAAAATATTTGCTAATTATATATTTATAAGGATTTAATATCCAGAATATGTATCTAGAACTCATACAAGTCGGTTGGGTGCTATGGCTCACGCCTGTAATCCCAACACTCTGGGAGGCCAAGGCAGGCAGATCGCCTGAGGTTGGGAGTTCAAGACCAGTGTCACCAACATGGAGAAATACCACCTACACTAAAAATACAGAATTAGCCAGGCATGGTGGTGCACGCCTGTAATCCCAGTTACTCGGGAGGCTGAGGCAGGAGAATTGCTTGAACCCAGGAGGTGGAGGTTGCGGTGAGCCGAGATTATGCCATTGCACTGCAGCCTGGGCAATAAGAGCAAAACTCTGTCTCCAAAAACATAAAAAATAAATAAAGAAAAAAAGAACTCACACAACTCATCAACAAAAAGACAAACAAGTGCAGGTGCAGTGGCTCACACCCAAAATCCAGCACTTTGGGAGGCCAAATCAGGTCAATCAATTGGGCCCAAGTGTTTGATACCAGCCTGAGCAACACAGCAAGACCCCATCTCTAAAAAAATAATAAAAAATAAAAAATAAAAGCCAGGCGTGGTAGCATTCACCTATAATCCCAGCTATTTGGGAGGCTGAGGTGGAAGGTGGAAGGTTCACGTGAGCCTGGGACGTCAAGGCTGCAGTGAGCCATGATCCTCCCACTGTACTCCAGCACTCTTCAAAAAGCCAGACCCTGTCTCATAAAAAAAAAAAAAAGGACAATCCAGTCCAACAATAGGCACAAAGGACTTGAACAGACATTTCTCCAGGGAACACATACAAATGGCCAATATAGTGCATAAAATAATGCATGGGGGTGGGCGCAGTGGCTCAGGCCTGTAATCCCAGCACTTTCGGAGGCTGAGGCAGGAAGACCCCGCAAGTGCCGAGGAGTCAGAAGCCTCAGCCTATTCCCATATAAAGAATGAAGAAAAACATAACTAGAGGTATTCATAGGTTATCTTAGTTATTCATAGGTGATTTTAGCTATTCATATGTGATCTTAGTGCTTTTTTTTTTGGAACAGAGGCTCACTCTGTCACCAGGCGCCAGGCTGGAGTGCAGTGGCACAATCTCGGCTCACTGCAACCTCCGCCTCCCGGGTTCAGGCAATTCTCCTGCCTCAGCCTCCTGAGTAACTGGGACTACAGGTGCATGCCACCACGCCCAGCTGATTTTTGTATTTTTAGTAGAGACAGGGTTTCGCCATGTTGGGCAGGATCGTCTCTATCTCTTGACCTCATGATCCGCCCACCTTGGCCTCCCAAAGTGCTGAGATTACAGGCTTGAGCCACCAGGACCTGCCAGATCTTAGTTCTTTTACTAATGCCTTTTAGGTCTCGAAGTGTGAACCTGGGGTGACATTGTGAAAGGAATGACCCTAAGGCAAGATACTTTAAGCCCTCTGTCACACCCGCATAAGGGCTGCTGGAGGGCACCTTGGCTGTGTGGCAGCGCTAGCACTGGGAAAGCGCCCGATGTTTAGCCAGCTAGGGAAGCAGATATCCACAATGTCCAAGACATCTCCTTCCTTGGGGGCGTTAGGAGAAAACTCTGCTCCTCCAAGCTCTTGCAGTAGGCCTGACAGTGGTCAGGTAGGCCCGAGACACCCCGGGGCTTAATTGTCTTTATGTGATACTGTGCTTCAGTGATCACATTTCAGGCCCACTTTCATGTTCTGTTTCTGCACCTGGTTCCTTTTTTCTTAGAAGAGATAATCAGTAAAAATAATATAAATCTTAATGTCTTTGTTCTTTCTGACAAGTATGGAAAACTGCTGATGAATTATGCTCCTTACCTCCTCTTGGCTACTAGAAAGCCTTGGGCCCCTACCTACATGACACATGATGTACTTGACCCTATCACTGACCACCAATGCCACGCCCTACCTACCCTGCCCCCTGCTTTGTACTCAATAAAAGTCAGAGTGTCCAGGCACTCAGGGCCACTGCCAGACTCTGCACTTTGGTTGGCAGTGGACTCCTGGGCCCAAACTCTCTTTTCTCTATCTCTGTGTCTTGTGTCTTTTATTTCTACAGTTTCTGGTCTACACACCAGCAGAGAGGGGATCAAAGGATCCTGTAGGGTTGGACCCTACACAAGACCAGCCTGGCCAACATGGTGAAGCCCCATCTCTGCCAAAAATACAAAAATTAGGCAGGCATGGTGGCAGATGCCTGTAATCCCAGATACTCAGTAGGCTGAGGCAGGAGAATCCCTTGAATCCAAGTGGGGAGGTTTCAGTAAACCAGGATTGTGCCATTGCACTCCAGCCTGGGCAACAGAGCGAGACTCCATTTCGATACATAAATAAATAATTTAAAATGCTGAACATCAGGCCGGGCGCGGTGGCTCAAGCCTGTAATCCCAGCACTTTGGGAGGCTGTGGCGGGTGGATCATGAAGTCAAGAGATCGAGACCATCCTGGTCAACATGGTGAAACCCTGTCTCTACTAAAAATACAAAAAATTAGCTGGGCATGGTTGCACGTGCCTGTAATCCCAGCTACTCAGGAGGCTGAGGCAGGAGAATTGCCTGAACCCAGGAGGCGGAGGTTGCGGTGAGCCGAGATCGCGCCATTGCACTCCAGCCTGAGTAACAAGAGCGAAACTCCGTCTCAAAAAAAAAAAAAAATTAAATTAAAAAAAAATAAAATGCTCAACATCTTTTCATCTTTTTTTTTCTCTGAGATGGAGTTTTGCTCTTATTGCCCAGGCTAGAGTGCAATGGCACAATCTCAGCTCACCACAACTTCCGCCTCCCAGGTTCAATTGATTCTCCTGCCTCAGTTTCCTGAGTAGCTGGGATTACAGGCGTGCGCCACCACACTGCCTAATTTTGTATTTTGGGAGTTTCTCCATGTTGGTCAGGCTGGTCTCGAACTCCCAACCTCAGGTGATCCACCAGCCTCGGTCTCCCAAAGTGCTGGGATTAAACAGGTGAGCCACCATGCCTGGCCTCAACATTTTTAATCATTAAGGAAATGAAAACCAAAACGACAAAGATACCATTTCACACTACTAGGATGGCTTATTAAAAAAAGTGTTGGACACAGGGAGGGGAGCATCACACACTGGGGTCTGTCGTAAGGCAACAGGGGAGGGACAGCACAGGGTGGGGAGTTGGGGAGAGATAGCATGGGTAGAAATGCCAAATATAGGTGATGAGGAGGAAGGCAGCAATTCACACTGCCATGTGTGTACCTATGCAACAATCCTGCATGTTCTTCGCATGTACCCCAAAACCTAAAATGCAATTAAAAAAAAGTGTTGGGACCTTCAAATACTTGTACAAATGTTTGCAGCAGCTTTGTTCACAATAGTCAACAGGTAGAAACAACGCAAGTGTTCGTAAACAGATGAATGGATAAACAAATTGTTGTATGTCTATAAAAGGGAATATTATTTAACTAGAAAACAAAATAAATTATAAATACATGCTACAATACAACATAGATGAACCTTGAAGACATGCTAAGTGAAACGAGGCAGACAGAAAACCTCAACTATTGCATGAGTCCATTTATGTGAAACACCTAGAATAGGCAAATTCGTAGAGACAGAAAGGGGCACTGGAGATTAACAGGGGCTGGTGGGAAAGGTTAATGGAGAGTTATTGCTTACTGGACACAGAGATTCTGCTTGGGGCAATGAAAAATTTTGGAAATAGATAATGGCGATGATTGCACGACATTGTGAATGCAATTAATGCCGCTGAATTATACACATATTGTTAAAATGGAAATTTTCATATATATTTGGTAACAATTTTTTTTAAAAAAGAGCTGACTCTAAGTACGGTGACTTTAAGTAAAGTGACTATAAACTCCAGAACAGTTCACATTTACTACTGTTGTATGGATTGTAATTATTGATAGTATACCCCTAGACTCGCAAAGCTATCCCAGTTTGAACAGTAAACTATACAGTCACCCAGTCTCTAAGTTTTCATTGTGAACGGTTCTGTAATCCTAACCTCGGGCATTAGGACCTTAGAAAGGTTTTGCGATGACATCACCTCTAGAAAATCAGAACCCACTGGCCTCCAGGGAAATGGAGGCGGGGTAGAAGATGTGTGCACGTCACACAAACGCCCAGCTCCCACGTGAGAATCATTTCAGTGGTAAATCACCTGTTTACTTCGGGTCCCGAGAGCCCACGACTAAAGGGAAACACTTGCAGAGTGTGTGGGATGGAGTCAGCGGCGGCAAAAATAGAGAATAGACCCACCCTCCCCTAACTCGCCACACTCATTATGGCCGCCGGCGTCTAAGTGGAGAGGGAGCGCGCCTCCTCCCGCAGCTCCAGAGGGGCGGGCCCTGGGAAACCGAACGAGCTTCTGCGGACCAATGGGGAGAGGCAAGGGGCGGGGTTGGCCTGGGTCATCTGCCGGAGGACGGTGAGGTTGACTTGGACCGGCGCGTTTTGTTGTGCCGCGGTTGCCACGTTATTCCCAGCTTTTGAGGTCGCTTTTGCCTGGTCGTGTGCCACCGTCAGCGCTTCCGGGTTAAAGTCCTGCTGAGCTGACCAGATCCCATCCCACCCAGTGCTTGTCCCTCCCTTTCCTAGCCAGCCCGAGTCAAAGCCCTGTTGGCCCCTCCCTCTCCTTTGAGATGACTCATCTGTGAATGCCAACATCGCGGTATATTGGTGGCTCCAGCTGTGGCCTGACACGTTGGAACTTAAAACCCTTTTTTTCTGATTATAAAAATATATGGATATTTTGGGAAATTAAGAAAAGCGTAATGGAAATAAAAGTGATTTACTGTCCTATCAGCCAGAAACAATCATGATTAACTTTTGTCTTTCTTTTTTTCCCTCTGTGTATCTATTTTAACACAATTGGGACAATGCTGTATAAGCTATATATTGTTTGCATATTGTTTGTCCTTGTAATTTTAAATGAATGCATAGGATTCATTTAAAGTAGTCCATGGATGAATGTACTATAATTTTTTATATTTTCCCATTGAGCATTTAAACTAAACTTTGAAGCCTGGCACGGTGGCTCACACCCGTAATCCCAGCACTTTGGAAGGCCAAGGCAGGCAGATCACTTGAGGTCAAGAGTTTGAGACCAGCCTGGCCAACATGGTGAAATCCCGTCTCTACTAAAATTACAAAATTAGCTGACTGTGGTGGCACATGCCTATAATCCCAGCTACTTGGGAGGCTGAGGCAGGAGAACTGCTTGAACCTGGGAGGCAGAGGTTGCAGTTAGCCAAGATCACGCCACTGCACACTAGCCAGGCAACCAGAGTTAAACTCCATTTCAAAAATAAATAAATAAATAAACCAAACTTTGAGTGGACAGCCTCTTGGAGGTGGAGCAGGTTAGGAAGGAGAGACAGCTAAGAACTGGCTATTCCACAGCTTCACCCTCCCTTTGCAAAGTTGCTCTACGAGAATTACAAGATTTTAGTGTCTTTCAACACTAGGATCTTAGGGTTCTAAAGCAGTACAATTGAGAAACTCAGAATCGTTAACATCTTGGGCTGGTAAGGACCTCTGAAAAAACAAGTCCAAGCCTCTACCAAATAGTTTTACTCTAAAAAACAAAACAAAACAAAAACTGTCTCTCATAAAAAAATACAAAAATTAGACAGGCGTGGTGGTGGATGCCTGCAGTTCCAGTGACTTGGGAGGATGATGCAGGAGAATCACTTCAACCCGGGAGGCAGAGGTTGCAGTGAAACAAGATAATACCACTGCACTCCAGCCTGGGCCACAGAGCAAGAGTCTGTCTCAAAAAAAGAAACATAGAAAGAGAGAGAGAGGGAGGGAGGAGGGAAGGAGGAAAGGAAGGAAGGAAGGTAAAGAAAAAGAAATTTCTAAGAGGAGGTGTGACAAAAATCAAATGGTAATAGTAATTCCCGTAGGGCTATACAGCTGAGCATATAGGATCGTTCTTCTTGAGGCCAGAACAGTTTTCATGCCAAAATAGCATTATCAACTCAAGAGTGACTTGTTTTAAATGACGAACTGAGTTATTTTGGTGCTAAGGAGCAGGTTATCTCAAGTGGTTTAGGGTAAAAGTTTGTTGTGCATTTCATTATAACAATATGCATGTCGGAGGGCCCTGAGATGCTAAGCAGCCCAATTTCAGAAAGAGTTAGGATTCAAAAAGAGGGTGGTTCTGGATTCAAGAAAGGGTAGGGACCACAACAAAGGTGGAAGGTCTGGTTTTCTTGCAGCCAGACTTAAAGCATAATCTATTCATTCAAACTGAGGCTCAGTTTCAACATCTGTAAAATGGAAATAACCATACAGTTGTTTTCTAACTGGATCATTAACAATGTATGATGGTACAATGAAATCTAAGACCATTATAGGACAAGTTTCAAGCCTGTAATCTCAGTACTTTGGGAGGCAGAGAAGGAAGGATCACTTGAGCCTAGGAGTTGAAGGTCAGCCTGAGGAACATAGCCAGGCCCCATCTCTAGTAAATGAATAAAGTAAAATAAATAAATACATAAAACCACTAAAGATAAAAGGGTTCAGGCACCGTAGTTCAAGTCTGTAATCCCAGCACTTTGGGAGGCCAAGGCAGAAGGGTCACTTGAACCCAAGAGTTCGAGACCAGCCTGTGCAACAGAGTGAGACCCCCATCTCTACTCAGAGTTAAAAATTAGCTGGGTGTAGTGTCATGCACCTGTATTCCCTGCTACTTGAGACGCTGAGGCTGAGGCAGGAGGAGCACTTGTGCCCAGGAGATCAAAGCTGCAGTGAGCTATGATCGTGCCATTGCATTTTAGCCTGGTGACAGAGCAAGGCCTCGTCTCAAAAAATAACAATGATAAATAAATAAATAAGACATGGACTGGGTGCGGTGCTTCACACCTGTAATCCCAACACTTTGGGAGGCCAGGTGGACAGATTACCTGAGGTCAGAAGTTTGAGATCAGCATGGCCAACATGACAAAAACCCATCTCTACTAAAAATACAAAAATTAGCCCGCCTGTAATTCCCAGCTACTCGGGAGCCTGGGGCAGGAGAATTGCTTGAACCTGGGAGGTGGGGGTTGCAGTGAGCTGAGATTTCGTCATTGCACTCCAGTCTGGGAGACAGAGCAAGACTCCATCTCAAAAATAAATAATCATGGCCGGGCGCGGTGGCTCAAGCCTGTAATCCCAGCACTTTGGGAGGCCGAGGCAGGTGGATCACAAGGTCAAGAGATCGAGACCATCCCGGTCAACATGTTGAAACCCCGTCTCTATTAAAAATACAAAAAATTCCGGTAGCTCAAGCCTGTAATCCCAGCACTTTGGGAGGCCAAGGCGGGTGGATCACGAGGTCAAGAGACCGAGACCATCCTGGTCAACATGGTGAAACCCCGTCTCTACTAAAAATACAAAACATTAGCTGGGCATGGTGGCACATGCCTGTAATCCCAGCTACTCAGGAGGCTGAGGCAGGAGCATTGCCTGAACCCAGGAGGCGGAGGTTGCGGTGAGCTGAGATTGTGCCATTGCACTCCAGCCTGGGTGACAAGAGTGAAACCCCATCTCAAAAAAGAAAAAATCAGCTGGGCATGGTGGTGCATGCCTGTAATCCCAGCTACTCAGGAGGCTGAGGCAGGAGAATTGCCTGAACCCAGGAGGCGGAGGTTGCGGTGAGCCGAGATCGCGCCATTGCACTCCAGCCTGGGTAACGAGCGAAACTCCGTCTCAAAATAAATAAATAAATAAATAATAAAAATACAAAAAATAAATAATCATAATAAAAGACATGAAGAGGCCGGGCGCGGTGGCTCATGCCTGTAATCCCAGATCTTTGGGAAGCCGAGGTGGGCGGATCACCTGAGGTCGGGAGTTTGAGATCAACCTGATCAACATGGAGAAACCCCATCTCTAGTGAAAATACAAAATTAGCCGAGTGTGGTGGCACATGCCTGTAAACCCAGTTACTCAGGAGGCTGAGGCAGGGGAATCGCTTGAACCCGGAAGGCAGAGATTGCGGTGAGCCAAGGTTGTGCCATTGCACTCCAGCCTGGGCAACTAGAGTGAAACTCGTGCTTGCTTCGGCAGCACATATACAAAAATTGGAACGATGCAGTGAAGATTAGCATGGCCCCTGCACAAGGATGACACGCAAATTCGTGAGGCATTCCATGTTTTTAAATTATTTTTTTACAAAAAAAAAAAAAACAACAGGAGTGAAACTCTCAAAAAGGAAAAAAAAA
The DNA here is from genome assembly GCF_048565385.1 of Saimiri boliviensis. Classification (NCBI taxonomy): domain Eukaryota; kingdom Metazoa; phylum Chordata; class Mammalia; order Primates; family Cebidae; genus Saimiri; species Saimiri boliviensis. The sequence goes on along the minus strand of NC_133454.1, from coordinate 71,807,643 downwards.
AGACATGAAGAAAGAGAAACATAATGAAATGCATAAAATGTTAACATTCTGGCTGCCTTTGGGTTGTGTTGATTTTTGCTGTGGTTGTTTTACTTTTCTGTGTTTTCCAAATGTATTACAGTTAATTACATTTTTTTTTTTTTTTTTTTTGAAGGAAAGGCTCTCAGGGGCTAAAATAGGAGTTGCTAATCATGACAATCATCTTTATTTTGATTTAAAAAAACCTTGGAGCCAACGTTCTTAGTATTCTTCAGCAAGCCCAGTGTTCATCCACAAATTATTTCTGGTACCTACAATGTGTAGATGCTAAAAAGATATTGAAAGAAACACAGAATGGGATCAGACAAGGATCCTAAAATCAAGGAGCATCATCCAGTGGTTTGAAAAAACACATCTTCAGACAACTATAAAACAAATTATAAAATATATAGAGAGGAGGTATAGGAAAACATGTTGAACAGTTATCAGTGTGGTATGTGCAATGTGCATGTGAATAGAAATGGCTGAATGGTAAATTGGAGACAGATCATGAAAGCTATAAATACCAGGGTAAGGAGTGTACTGTTAAATTGGAGCGCTGTAAGTAGCTATTGAAGGGTTTTAAATCTTTTATTATCATTATTATTGTTATTATTATTATTATTATTATTATGAGACAGAATTTTGTTCTTGTTGCCTAGGCTGGAGAGCAATGGCACAATCTCTGCTCACTGAAACCTGTGCCTCCTGGGTTCAAGTGATTCTCCTGCCTCAGCTTCCCAAGTAGCTGGGATTACAGGTGCCTGCCACCAAGCCCGGCTAATTTTTTGTATTTTTAGTAGAGATGGGGTTTCACCATGTTGGCCACGCTGGTCTCGAACTCCTGACCTCAGGCCTCGCAAAGTGCTGGGATTACAGGCATGAGTCATCACACCTGGCCTATTATTATTATTATTATTTTGAGATAAGTTCTCGCTCTGTCACCAAGGCTGGAGTGCAGTGGCACAATCACACTGAAACACTGGCGCTGAGATTCGTGGTGCTTTTTTCCCAGGAATCTCTTGGCCTGGCTCCCTGTTTCAGTTCCCTTTTTAATCAGATGGATGGGCGACTCTGCCTTCCTGGAGCTCCAATCGCCAGCTAAAACAGTCCACAGACCCGTATATTTGTACGGAGAACCACTGCACTGGGGCACTGGCAAAACAGCCGCATAAGCCAAAATAGCTGCACTGGCCAAAACAGCTGCACTGGTGACCCATTACTCCGCCTGGGAATCTCCTGGTCTGTGGGCAGTAAAAATCCATCTGGAAATGTGGCGTCCACTCACCCTCTGCGCTTTCACTGGGAGCTGCAATCCTGAGCTGCTCCTAATTGGCCATCTTGGATCCCTCACCTCTTTGTTTGTTTTGCTTTTTAAATCATGATCTCTATGAAATATGCTTCAAGAAACTTTTTGGAAATAAACTGGAATAGAAATGAGACTAAAGACTAGCAGAGCAATTAGTTATGCCAGCACAATAGTTCAGATGAGAGATAACGAAATGGACCTTGGCTAGTACATGTGGAGGTAAAGAGGAGGGGCATTCAATTGAAGAGATAGAGAGGGTAGTTGGAGATGAAGGTCAGAAGTGCCTATCTCATTAGGTCAAGGAGTTATTACCATCCTCTGAATAATGTATTTCAAAAACTATCTCCACATTATGATTTTGTAAAATTTTCACCTGTCTCCTAATCCCAGCCTGCCAGGCAGGAGAATTACACTAGAGGCTATGGGTGGTATGCTAGAGTGGAACTAGAGTTTTTCTATTTCTGTTTTCCAGTACATGTATGATATTTGGGTCTTGGACAGCAGCAACACAAATAACTTTTCCATAAGAAAAGGGTTTTGTTTTGTTTTGCTGAGATGGGGGTCTCACTATAGCCCAGGCTGATCTCAAACTCCTGGGCTGAAGCAATCCTCCTGCCTCAGCCTCCCAAAGTGCTGGGATTATGGGTGTGAGCCACCACACCTGGAGGAAAAGTTTTCTTACGTTGAACAATGTGTTTGTGATAACAAATGGTTCAGTGCAGGCCAACCTGATGGGAAGAGGTGGATAAGGATAGCCTCTCAGGTGTCACAGTATCCCTGGGCTGGAGAAGCTCTGTGCAAGAAGTTCTCTCCCAGAGCTAGACCAACCAGAACACAGGTTTTGGGCTTTCACAAGGATTATTTTTTAAGTTGCACACCTAACTGCCTGGTGAGTGGTTCTCTGCACCCTCTCCCTCTTTTTTTTTTTTTTTTTAGACGGAGTTTCACTCTTGTTACCCAGGCTGGAGTGCAATGGCACGATCTCGGCTCACCACAACCTCTGCCTCCTGGGTTCAGGTAATTCTCCTGCCTCAGCCTCCTGAGTAGCTGGCATTACAGGCACGCGCCACCATGCCCAGCTAATGTTTTGTATTTTTTTAGTAGAGACGGGGTTTCACCATGTTGACCAGGATGGTCTTGATCTCTTGACCTCGTGATCCGCCCGCCTCGGCCTCCCAAAGTGCTGGGATTACAGGCGTGAGCCACCGCGCCCGGCCTCTTCTTTTCTTAAGAGCCAGAGTCTGGGCCAAGCAAGATGGCTCATGCCTGTAATCCCAGCACTTTGGAAGGCCAAGGTGGGTGGATCACCAAAGGTCAGGAATTTGAGACTAGCCTAGCCATAAGGTGAAACCCCATCTCTACTAAAAATACAAAAATTAGCCAGGCATGGTGGTGAGTGCCTATAATCCCAGCTACTCGGGAGGCTGAGGCGGAAGAATCTCTTGAACCTTGGAGGCAGAGGTTGCAGTGAACTGAGATTGCACCACTGCACACCAGCCTGGGTGACAGGGTGAGATTCTGAAAAAAAAAAAAAAAAAAAAAAAAAAAAAAAAAAAAGGTGGGGGTCAGAGTCTGGGTCTGTCCCCCAGGCTGGAGCACAGTGGTGCGGTCCTAGTTCACTGCAGCCTTGAACTCCTAGGCTAAAGCAGTCCTCTTGCCTCAGCCTCTCAAGTAGCTAGGCCTACAGGCTGGCACCACCACTCCCAGTTATTTTTTAAACTTTTCCTTACCTTGGCCTCCCAAATTTCTGAGATTGCAGGTGTGAGCCACTGTGCCCTGCCCCTTCCTGTCGGCTTCTGTGATCTTACTAAACAGCCGAGCTTTCCTCTTGCATGCCTCTTTCATCATCCTTTCACCTTCTTTCTAGGGTTAGGTAATTCCCACTCATTCAGCCCAGCCCTGCACAAGATAAAGTTCAGGCTGGGGACTCAGCACCATCTCTTTCTGGTGTTTCCTAGGTAGCCAGTCCTCTTCCACCTCTGGCCTTTTATATATTTTTTTCCTTTTAAGTATGATTTTCTTTGTACCAAAACCATGCCAAGAAATAGAAGCAGAAAAGTTCTACTGAAGCTAAAATAGTTTTCAATTTGAGGTAGCTTAAGGTATATATTTTCACTTAAGCTATAGATTAGAACTTTTTGGTACTATGGGGAAACTTTTTATAATACGTGATCATGGAATTATTACTTTAAAGGAAGTTTAACCAGAGATCAAACATAGTCTTTCTAAAGGGCTTTTCTTTACTCTCTTGCTCCCTAAGGCATTCTCTGATGTGGTCATGCTGAGAACCAGGACAGTTTCTTTTTTCTCTCCCTTTTTTTTAAAGCTTTAGAGGAAGGCTAGCTTGTAAAAATAAAACCAGAAAGGCAAAGATCCTCAATGCTTTTTTTTGTGATGCAAGATCTTATAAAAATCTAAAATCCATATTTGCTTCTAGAAACTTTAAAAAACACATTCATTATTTCATTTAACATTTGTTGAACCTTCATTGTGTTCTATGACCTGTGCCAAATGCTGAGGATAGAAAGAAAAATGAACAATATTCCTCTAAAAGTGCTCTAGTGAATCCAGTGAAGATCTAGTGGAGAAGATACACAAGTGAACAAATAGTTACAATAGTTTGTGTTGAGAGTATGAGAAATGAGCTGTGGAAGTGCAGAGAGGAGACCACATTATTCCTACGAAGTGGCTGGAAATGGCTACACAGGAAAGATAACATTTGACTTGTGTCTGGAAATAGAAGTAGGAGTTTTCCAGGTGAATGAGTAAAGAAAGGTCATTTCAGCAGAAATATTGCAGGAGCAAAGCAGGGAGGTGTGATAGAGAATATCATGATTGGAGAATTACAGGATTTAATATTGGCTGTGGAGTAATATTTGTGTTGAAAAGGGTGGAAAGGCCAGCCAGGCTCAGTGGCTCACACCTGTAATCCCAGGATTTTGGGAGGCTGAGGCAGGAGGATTGCTTGAGGCCAGGAGTTGGAGACCAGCCTGAGTAACAAAGTGAGATCCCATCTCTACACAAATAAAAATTTAAAAAATAAAAAAATCAGCTAGTCACAATGGCATGAGCCTACAGTCCCAACTACTTGGGAGGCTGAGGTGAAAGGATCACTTGGGCCCAGGAGCTTGAGGTTGCAGTGAGCAAGATCACATCACTGCACTTCAGCTTGTGTGACAGAGCTCTTGCTCAAAAAGAAAAAAAAGGTGTGTCAGGGGGTGTGGAATAAGGCTAGATAGGGAGATGGGAAATAGAGAGCAAAGGACTTGGTATTTAGGAGTTTGGACGTGGTTCTATAGGCCGCTATAAGGAGCCACTAGCCATATGTGGTTATTTACATTAAAATTAAATTAAAATCCAGATTCTGAATCACACTAGTCACATTGCAAGTACTCAATAGCCACATATGGTTGCTAGCTATCTATTGGACAGAGCAGATATAGAACATTTACATATTCGCAGACAGTTCTGTTGGACAGCACTGCTATAGGCAGTGTGTGAAGGGCATTAAACAACCTTGGGCAAATAAGTGACATGGTCATATTTATGTTTAGAAATATCACTCTGATAGCAGCATAAGGAATGCATAGAGGCTGGGTATGGTTGGCTGCACCTGGCGATCCCAGCTACTAGGGAGGCTGAGGTAGGAGAATCATTTAAGCTCAGGAGTTCGAGTCTAGCCTGGGCAACATAGCAAGACCCCATCTATTAAAAGAAAAAAAACAATGGACTAGGAAGAATCCTCTGTGTTGCTGCTGTCCAAAGCCCAGAAATCACGACTGTAATGCCAGCATTTTCTGAGGCCAATGTGGGAGGACTGCTTGATCCTGAGAGGTCAAGTCTTCACTGAACCATGATTGTATCACTGCACTCCAGTGTTGGTGACAGAGGACAGAGTGAGAGCTTGTCTCAAAAAAAAAATGGCCAGGCAAGGTGGTTCATGCCTGTAATCCCAGCACTTTGGGAGACCAAGGCAGGCAGATCACCTGAGTTCAGGAGTTCAAGACCAGCCTGACCAACATGGAGAAACACTGTTTCTGTTAAAAATACAAAATTAGCTGGGTATGGTGGTGCATGGCTGTAATCTCAGCTACTCAGGAGGCTGAGGCAGGAGCCTCACTTAAGCCCAGGAGACAGAGGTTGCAGTGAGCTGAGATGCCGTTGCACTCCAGCCTGGGCAACAAGAGCAAAACTCTGTCTCAAAAAAAAAAAAAAAAAAAAAAAAAGGCCTGGAGGAGAGAGAGAAAGGGATTTGTCAAAATCATTTTAAAGTGAAGTGATCACAAATTACTATTTGGTTCTCTCTTTCTTAACCCTATGGTTATAGCTGCCTTTTTTCTGATATCTACTCATCATGAAGGACAAAACTGTCCAGAATTTAGGCCCAAAGCACTGACTTCAGGGAGCCTTTTTCAGGTGGCATGCACATGCTCCAGCCCTCTCCTTCTCTCTTTCCTACTAGAGAGCTCAGGATGCATTTGGTGAGCCTCATTCTTTTTCCCACTCTAGGCTGATGGGCAAAAGTTCTTCTGGGCAATAAGAAGAGGGGCAGAAGTGGTCACATGCCTGGGAGACTGGGAAATTGGCTTACTGCTACCTAGCTGCAGATGCTCCATATTCATCTCAAAATATAACTTAGAATTTCCTTTACTGCTTACATCTTATCAGTCACCAAAGTCTGGCCACTCTATCTCTCGTATTGATTCCTCTCCATCTCTATCAGTGCCTTAACTTAGGCCCTTCTCCTTGTCACTTAAATCACCACTTTAGTCTTCTGGCTGGACTCCCTGGCTCTGTTCTCTCTTCTACTTTTCCACTCTTAACTGGTTCCTGATTGGTCAAAGCCTCTCCAATTCTTTGGCCTGGCATTCAACAGTTTGACTCTTTGCTGCCTCTCTTATTTCTTTTCTCAATAGTTTTCTCTAAATCTACATTTCAGCCAAACCTGAAGTCCCCTAAACAACTAAACATTCACCACTCTCTTTTTCTTTTCTTTTCTTTTTTTTTTTTTTTGAGACGGAGTCTCGCTCTTGTTGCTCGGGCTGGAGTGCAGTCATGCTATCTCGGATCACTGCAACCTCCCTCCACCTCCCGGGTTCAAGCGATTCTTCTGCCTTAACCTCCCAAGTAGCTGGGACTACAGGTGCGTGCCACTATGCCTGACTAATTTTTGTATTTTTAGTAGAGAAAGGGTTTCACCGTAATTGGCCAGGCTGGTCTTGAACTCTTGACCTCGTGATTCACCCACCTCGGCCTCCGAAAGTGCTGGGATTACAGGCATGAGCCACCTCGCTTGGCTACCACTCTCTTTTTCAAAACCACACAGTGAGTAAATGGCAGAGGCAGGAATGAATCCAAGCCCATATTCTATGCACATTCTCCCATCCCTGTGCGTCTACTATGTTGTTTGTGAAGAAGCAGACAAGAAATATCATTGTAGAAATGGGTTATAGGTAGGAGCAAAGAGAAAAAAGAGGGAGCTTTCAATTCAGTTCACCAGATGCATATTACCATGGGCTGAGCCCTGGACTAGATGCTGGAGATACAAAGATAAATAAGGTATTGGCCAGGTGTGGTGGTACATGTCTGTAATCCCAGTGCTTTTGGAGGCTGAGGTAGGAGGATCACTTCAGGTCAAGAGTTCGAGACCAGCCTGAGCAACATAGCAAAACCTCCTCTCTGTAAAATAAATACATAATTAGGCTCGGCATAACTGTATACGGCTGTAGTCCCAGATATTCAGGAGACTGAGGCAGAAGAATCACTTGAGCCCATGAGTTTGAGGTTACAGTGAGCTATGATCACGCCACTACACTCCAGCCTGGGCAGCAGAGCAAGACCCTGTCCCAAAACAACCACCACAAAACAATTAAAGATCAATAAGATAAACATATCCTTAACCTTGGGAAGCTCATGATTTAAAAAAAAAAAAAAATAGATCATGATAGGCCAGGAGATTTTTTTTTTTTTTTTTTTTGAGACAGAGTTTCACTTTGTCGCCAGGCGTCAGGCTGGAGTGCAGTGGCGCAATTTCGGCTCCCTGCAACCTCTGCTTCCCCGGCTCAAGCATTTCTCCTTCCTCAGCCTCCCGAGTAGCTGGGACTACAGGTGCACACCACCACGCCCAGCTAACTTTTGTATTTTTAGTAGAGACGGGGTTTCACCAGGTTGGCCAGGATGGTCTCATCTCTTGACCTCATGATCTGCCCGCCTCAGCCTCCCAGAGTGCTGTGATTACAGGCATGAGCCACCACACCTGGCGGAGCTCATGATTTATAGAAGGATGAAGTAAAAATCAGAAGAACTTGGTACCTGGAAAGTGGCCTCTGTTGAGCTGTCTTGGTTTCCCCAAATGGTTGGGGTGGCTTCGTTTTTAGCTGAAGACAAAATAAGCCAGAGAAGCTACAGAATATTAGGTATGCAGGGATTTCTGCTTACATCTATATGAAACTGTCCTTCTGGGAAGTTCAGTAAACTCATGCCTTTATAACACATAACATCATTAACAGAGCTTGGCAACAAAAATATCCATTCCAATACATTCATGGATTTTGCTAAGGTGCCTTTGTATTTATATATGCTGATTTTACCTCGCTTTTGGGTTTTAGATTCCTAACCTTTAAAATTATTCTAGTTGTTCTTCTCTAAGGATAGAAAATAGATCTAAAAAAAAAATTCTTCATACAAACGTCTAACCGTCTCCTTCTTCCTTTTCCCTTTCCTTTTCCCTTTCCTATCCCAGAAAGTATATTAACACAAAGATGGATTTGAATCTTATTACATTGTATTTACCTGGACTAGACAAGGAAAGAAACTCTCTGGTGCCAACCTACCCTTTCACAAACATATAGTCACAGTCCCATAAAACAGATGAAACACAGGGACTGAAATGAAACAGCTCACCACTTATATAACATGATGTTAACTAGGTACCTTCTTCCTACCTCTGTTCCTCATCTATGAAATGGGTATAATGGGCCAGGTGTGGTGGCTCACGCCTGCAATCCCAGCACTTTGGGAGGCCAAGGCAGGCACATAACGAAGTCAGGAGATGGAGACCATCCTGGCTAACATGGTGAAACCCTGTCTCTACTAAAAACACACAAAAAATTAGCCAGGTATGGTGGCACGCGCCTGTAATCCCAGCTACTCAGGAGGCTGAGGCAGGAGAATCACTTGAACCCTAGAGGCAAGAGGTTGCAGTGAGCCAAGATTGTGCCACTGCACTCCAGCCTGGACGAGAGTGAGACTCCATCTCAAAAAAAAAAGAAGAAAAGAAGAAGAAAAAAGAAACAAATGGGTATAAGCCGGGCACGGTGGCTCAAGACTGTAATCCCAGCACTTTGGGAGGCCGAGGCGGGTGGATCACGAGGTCAAGAGATCGAGACCATCCTGGTCAACATGGTGAAACCCCGTCTCTACTAAAAATACAAAAAATTAGCTGGGCATCGTGGCGCATGCCTGTAATCCTAGCTACTCAGGAGGCTGAGGCAGGAGAATTGCCTGAACCCAGGAGGCGGAGGTTGCGGTGAGCCGAGATCGTGCCATTGCACTCCAGCCTGGGTAACAAGAGTGAAACTCCATCTCAAAAAAAAAAAAAAAAAAAAAAAAAGAAACAAATGGGTATAATGATCCTCAGTCTTATAGGGTTATTGGAAAGACTGAATGAACTCATACACCCAAAAAGAACCGATCCGGCACAGACTAGCATTTGATTGAATTTTTTGTTTGTTTGAGACAGAGTTTCGCTCTTGTTGTCCAGGCTGGAGTGCAATGGTGTGATCTTGGCTCACCACAACCTCTGCCTCCCAGGTTCAAGCAATTCTCCTGCCACAGCCTCCTGAGTAGCTGGGATTACAGGCATGCGCTACCAAGCCCAGCTAATTTTGTATTTTTGTATTTTTTATTTTGTAAATTTTTGTATTTTTAGTAGAGATGGGGTTTCTCCATAGTCTTGAACTCTGACCTCAGGTGATCCACCCACTTTGGCCTCCCAAAGTGCTGGGATTACAGGTGTGAGCCACCACGCACGGCCCGTTGTTTTTTTTTTTTTCTTATTTAATATTTCACTTCAAAAACCCCAGTAGCTTTTATTAGGCAAAACTCAATCCCTGTAGTGGAGGAAGTATGACTGGTCCATTATATTTCCAAGTAGAATTAATTGTCATCTCTGTGTTACCTGAGTACTTTGCACACAATTCTGGTATTTCACTTACCATACTAGATACTAATTTTTTGTTACTATATTTTCTCCATATTTGATTGTGTTCCTCAAGGATTGATATCCTGTCTGATTAATTCATTCTAGCATCTGGCACAGGACTGGAAATCTGACTTCTAATCTCAATTTAAGAGATGATTGGCTGGGCACGGTGACTTATGCCTGTAATCCCAGCATTTTGGGAGGCTGAGGCAGGCAGATCACCTGAGGTCAGGAGTTCGAGACCAGCCTGACCAACATGGAGAAACCCTGTCTCTACTAAAAATACAAAATTAGTCGGGCATGGTGGCGCATACCTGTAATCCCAGCTATTTGGGAGACTGAGTCAGGAGAATCCCTTGAACTTGGGAAGCAAAGGTTGCAGTGAGCTTAGATTGTGCCATTGCACTCCAGCTTTGGCAACAAGAGCGAAACTCCATCTCAAAAGAAAAAAAAAAAGGCAGGGTGCAGTGGCTCGTGCCTGTAATCCTAGAACTTTGGGAGGCTGAGGTGGGCAGATTGCCTGAGATCAGGAGTTCAAGACCAGCCTGGGACACATGGTGAAACCCTGTCTCTACTAAAATACAAAAAAATTAACCAAGCATGGTGGTGTGCACCTGTAATCTCATCTACTAGGGAGGCTGAGGCAGGAGAATCACTTGAACACAGGAGGCAGAGGTTGCAGTGAGCCGAGATTGTGCCATTGCACTCCAGCCTGGGAGACAAGAGCAAGACTCTATCCCAAAGAAAAAACAAAAGATTCTCATAGGAGTGTGAACTGTATTGTGAATTGCGCATGCAAGAAATCTAGGTTGTGCAGTCCTATGAGAATATAATGCCTGATGATCTGAGGTGAAACAGTTTCATCAGGAAACCATCCTCCACCCCACCTCAGTCCATGGAAAAATTGTCTACCATAAAACTGGTCCCTGGTACCAAAAGGTTGGGGACTGTTGGTATAGCCTACTACACAACTAGGCTATATGGTATAGGTTGTTGCTCCTAGGTTACAACCCGGTACAGTATATTATTATACTGAATACTGTAGGCAATTGTAACACAATGATAAGTATTTGTGTATCTCAACATAGAAAGGGTACAGTAAAAATATGGTATTATAATCTTATGGAACCACTATTATATATGCAGTCCATCACTGACTGCAATGTTAGGCAGTAAATGCCTATACATACATATGTATCTGTGTGTGTCTGCGTGTCTATGTATACAGTGTGTATATATACACCTCACTCAGATCATGTATGTATATATACATATATATGTATACACACACACACACACGATATAATGTATATTGTGTGTGTACATATGAGGCCCATCCACATTAGGGAGGGCAATCAGCTTTACTGGGTCTACTGATTTTAATATTAATGACATCTAAAAATACATCCCTTACACATCCCTCAGAATAACATTTGACCATATATCTGGGCATCCCACTGCCTAGTCAAATTGATGCATAAAATGAACCATCGTAGTCTCCTAGCAGCTCTGCCTGAGGAGTCAGGGGAAGAAGGGCTACATTTGTGGGAAAGAGATTTACCTACATAGCTCTCAGTAGTTCCTGGGAATTTCATCATAGGAAGGATTGATAAAACATTATGATAAGGGATCTTGGCAGGGATTCTGACAACAAACTAAATTTCCTATGATTGCATCTCTATTCATATTTACCAGTTTTTACACCTTTTTCTCACCAAGAACAATAACAGTGGCCGAACCAACAGTAACAGCAATAATAAAAACAATAGCATATTTGTTATTTCACCTGATGCTGAATTTATGTGCTCATGTGTTCCCTTTGTATACAGAGTTTATATGTATATCTCTGTAACTTAAATTTCCTTATTGTTTTATAATTACTTATTTATGACTTTGTCTCCTTGCTAATCTCTATGGGACACTTAATGGCAGGGTCACATAATACTCATTTCTGTGTTCCTAGGGTTCGTTCAAAGGACTGGCACAAAATTATGCTAAACAATTGGTTGAGCATGTATAAAATGAGCAAATGAAAGCTTTTGGTGACTTTATTATCTCATGTGAGGAGTGTGTCAGAGGGAAAACACTGCATAAATGAGACAGAGTCTGAAATTCGCTTTGCTTCACTTGATCCCAGACAAGTCCTTTAACCTCTTGATTCAATCTTTATCTGTTAAGTCAAGTGATAATATCTCCCTAACAGGCTGTGATGAATAAACTGATGCACTGAGCATAATGTATTGCATATAGTGGTCGCTCACTCGAAAAATAGTTTAATTCTAAATTATTATGAGGCAACTGAATGTCAAAAAGGTTCACTTAGGGTCAGTCAACTCTTAAATCGAGATTAGAAGTTAGATCTGTGCAGCTGAGCTTGGTGGCTCACGCCTGTAATCCCAATGTTTTGGGAGGCCAAGGCAGGCAGATCACCTGAGGTCAGGTATTCGAGACCAGCTTGACCATGTAGTGAAACACCGTCTCTACAAAAAAATACAAAACTTAGCCACGGTGCCGGGCACCTGTAGTCCCAGCTACTCGGGAGACTGAGACAGGAGAACTGCTTGAACCGGGAGGCGGAGGTTGCAGTGAGACCAAGATCGTGGGCGACAGAGTTAGACTCTTGTCTCAAAGAAAAAAAAGTCAGATCTGTCCTAGACGCTGAAAGGAATTAATCAGACAGGATCTCAGTCTTTTAAGAACTCTTTCAAATAATAGAGAACAGGTGGTAACAAATAATGAGTACATAGTACTGTAAGTGAAAATTCAGAATTGTGTGCAAAGTACCGGGGTAACACAGAGATGGCAATTAATTCTGCCTGGAGAAACAGCAGTGAAGGTGACAACCTGATGAGGGCGGAAAGCAGAATTTCTAAAGGCTGAATTTCAGAAGCTTCCGGAACTAAAGTGATACGGAAGTTGAGTGAGTCTCGGTCGCATATTGCTGCTGCACTTGGTCAAGGCCCTTCTGCTAGTGTTTTCAGACGCCCAGGGAACGCGGCTGCGGGAGCGGTTCTTCGGTTTGCACAGCTAGAGGCCTCGCTGCAGCAAAGGATGAGCGGAACCTTGGAAAAGGTAACGTAGGCACGCGGGGCGCGGGGAGATGGTGGAGAGTGCAGAGCCGGGAGCTGGCGGCAAGCTGACATCCGGGAGTGAGACTCAAGGGCGCCCGGCGTCCTTCCCAGCAGCACATGCGTGTTAAAGGGGCTGAGCAGATTCCTTCCCCCCGGGCGAACTCGGCCGAGCTGACCCGTGCCACGCCCACGCCACTTGCCACTCTCTCCACCCAGTGCCTGGAAAGGGAAGAGCTTCGCGATGGGAATCACGACACCATGATATAGTCCCGATAAACTGTATGACCTTGAGCAGGTCATTTTATATTTGCATTTAGTCATCAGCTTCTAGAATTTTGTCTAAGAATGCAGTTTTGACTTGCTGAACTGATAAGGATGTGAAGCTACCTGGTAATAAGGAAAGAGTAATAGTACACTACATTTTCTTTTTTCTTTTCTTCTTTCTTTTTCTTTTTTTTTTCTTTCTTTTTTTTTTGAGATGGAGTCTGGCTTTGTCGCCCAGGCTGTAGTGCAGTGGTGCAATCTTAGTTCACCACAACCTCTGTCTCCCAGGTTCAAGCGATTCCCCTGCCTCAGCCTCCCTGGTAGCTGGGACTACAGGTGTGTGCCACAACGCCTGGATAATTTTTGTATTTTTAATAGACACGGATTTCACAGTGTTGGCCAGGCTGGTCTTGAACTGCTGACCTTGTGATCTGCCTGCCTCGACTTCCCAAAGTGCTGGGATTACAGGAGTGAGCCACCCCTGGCAATAATAAACTATGTTTTCATTTCCAAAACCTTATTTTATTTAAATGATTGTCATAGGCCGGGCACGGTGGCTCAAGCCTGTAATCCCAGCACTTTGGGAGACCGAGGCGGGTGGATCACGAGGTCAAGAGATCAAGACTATCCTGGTCAACATGGTGAAACCCCGTCTCTACTAAAAATACAAAATAATTAGCTGGGCATGGTGGCGCGTGCCTGTAGTCCCAGCTACTCAGGAGGCTGAGGCAGGAGAATTGCCTGAACCCAGAGCCGAGATCGCGCCATTGCACTCCAGCCTGGGTAACAAGAGTGAAACTCCGTCTCAAAAAAAAAAACAAAAACAAAAAACAAAAAATTAGCTGGGCATGGTGGCGTGTGCCTGTAATCCCAGCTATTCAGGAGGCTAAGGCAGGAGAATTGCCTGAACCCAGGGGGTGTAGGTTACCGTGAGCCGAGATCGCGCCATTGCCCTCCAGCCTGGGTAACAAGAGCAAAACTCCATCTCAAAAAAATAAAATAAAATAAAATAAAAAAATGATTGTCATAAAACCATATAAACCACTATAAATATGTTCCTTGGCTTTCCTCCTGTTCCCTTCCCTTAACAGATTTAACAGATTTCATTTATGCTCTTTCATTTGTATCATGCTGCTTCATGACTCATTTTAACAATTTATATTAAAATTTTGTTTTAGGCATTAATTGTGGAGACTGTATTTTCATGATTCATAGGTCAGCATGGTCGTTGCAGCTCATGGATCTAACCCGTGGTTACCTTGGGGCTGCCCCTGAATGTCTAAGAGCCCATGCCTCACTTCATCCTTTATGAAACAATTCACTTGTTCACCTTAGCCAGTTTGTAAGAATTTGACTAAATATGATGCCAAGATAATAGAAAAAAAAATCAGAAAGTTTCAAAATTACATTTTTTTTTTTTTTTTTTTTAAGATGGGGTTTCACCTTGATGGCCAGGCTGGTCTTGAACTCCTGACCTCAGGTGATCCTCCCACCTCGGCCTCCCAAAGTGCTGGGATTACAGGCGTGAGTCACCGCGTCCGGCCTCAAAATTACATTGTTAAAGGTGGTCACACTGGTGACTACACTCCTTGATTTGCCTTGGTTCTGAGAAATGCTAAAAGGGAGGGATTATTTTTCAAGGGATACTATTTCTGTCCATGCAATTCTCCAGAAGAGCCCATGGAAATCGTCATTAAGGCCAGCACATAAAGATACATGGGTATATAGGGCCTCTCAAAGTCGGATGCCACTGTTCTCTTCCAGACTCCTTAGTTATTCCTTAGTTGCTTTAGTCAGCTAACCTCATCATTATATGCCAAATGGAAGCCTGTCTTAAAGCGTTAGTTAATACTTTACATTTATTTATTTATTTATTTTTGAGACGGTTGAGTTTCACTCTTGTTGCCTAGGCTGGAGTGCAGTGGCACAATCTCAGCTCACTGCAACCTCTGTGTCCCAGGTTCAAGCAATTCTCCTGCCTCAGCCTCCCGAGTAGCTAGCTGGGACTACAGGCATGCGCCACCACACCCAGCTAATTTTGTATTTTTAGTAGAGATGGGGTTTCTTCATGTTGATCAGGCTGGTCTCGAATTCCCGATCTCAGGTGATCCTCCCACCTTGGCCTCCCAAAGTGCTGGGATTACAGGGGTGAGCCACCGCCTGGCCAATACTTAACATTTATAAGGAAGGCCTTGCGATTGTGTCAGACCTGAGCTCTGTCTCTTGCTGTGATCTTGTAGGCAATTTATTTAACTTTACTGCTTTAGTTTCTTATCTGTAAAATGCAGATGATCTCACCACATGGAATTGTAGAGATTATAAAGGATAATGTAAATAGGAGTAGTTTGTAAGGTGTGAAGGATGATGCAAATAAGAATATTGATATTATTCTATAGTTAATAAAGTTTCATTTACATAATTCATTTGATCGTCACAGTATCACAAGATAATCCTGGCAGATGCAACAGACGAGGAAATGGAAGCCTTGTGTCTGGCATGTAACAGAGATTTTAATGTCATACTGATGCCTTGAATGAATGGCTGAAGCCTAGAGTTTGTTTTTGTTTTTGTTTAGAGACAAGGTCTTACTTCTCACCCAGTCTAGGGTGCAATGGTGCAATCATAGTTTACTAAATCCTTGAATTCCTAGGCTCAAGTGATCCTCTTCACTCACCTTCATGAGTGGCCGGGACTACAGGTACACACCACCATGCTCGGGTCATTTTTTAATTTTTGGTAGAGATGGGATCTTGCTTTGTAGCCCAGGCTGGTCTCAAACTCTTGGCTTCAAGCAATCCTCTCACCTTGGCCTCCCAAAGCTTGGGATTATAGATATGAGCCACTACTCCTGGACAGAACCTAGATTAGTTGTACTTCTTCTAAGACCCCACTGCCTTTTCTTTTCTTTTCTTTCTTTTTTCTTTTCTTTTCTTTCTTTTTTTCTTTTCTTTTCGACAGGGTTTCACTTCGTTGCCCAGGCTGTAGTGCACAGTCTTGGTTCACCGCAGCCCCAATCTCCTGGGCTCAGGTGATTCTCCCACCTTGGCCTCCCAAGTTGCTAGGACTACAGGCACCTGCCTCCATACCTGGCTAATATTTGTATTTTTTATAGAGACAGGGTTTTACCATGTTGCCCAGGCTGATCTTGAACTCCTGAGCTCAAGCAATCTGCCTGTCTTGGCCTCCGAAAGTGCTGGGATTACAGGCGTGTGCCACCATGCTTGGCCCACTGCTTTTTCTGAGTATTTCACATCTCCCTAATATAATAATATTCTTGGTTTTTCTCATCTGTGAAATGCGGGATGAAAACCTTTCCTGGCTTTCCTATGTGTCAGACCTTTCTTTCTTTGTAACCCATACAGCCCATTATATTGATCTCACATAGGATAATAAATAATTTGCCATCTGCTTTCCTCATTGGCAAGTTTTGTGGGTATGCAACTATATTTTCTTTTTTCTTTCTTTCTTTTTTCTTTTCTTTTCTTTTTTTTTTTTTTGAGACAGATTCTTCCTCTGTCACCCAGGCCGGAGTGCAGTGGAACGATCTTGGCTCACCGTAGCCTCTGCCTCCTGGGTTCAAGCAATTCTTCTGCCTCAGCCTCCCAAGTAGCTGGGACTACAGGCATGTACCACCATGTCCAGCTAATTTTTGCATTTTTTAGTAGAGTTGGGGTTTCACCACATTGGCCAGTCTGGTCTTGAATTTCTGACCTCATGATCTGCCTGTCTAGACCTCCCAGAGTGCTTGGATTACAGGCATGAGCTGCTGTGCCCAGCCCTTTTTTCTTATTTTGCTTTGAAACGGGGTCTTGTGCTGTCACTCAGGCTGGAGTGCAGTGGAGTGATCTCAGTTCACTGCAACCTCTGCCTCCTGGCTCAAGGGATCCTCTCACTTCAGCCTCTTGAGTAGCTGGGACTACAGGTACGTGCCACCACACCTGGCTAAGTTTTTGTGTTTTTTTGTAGAGATGGGGTTTTGCCATGTTGCCCAAGCTGGTCTCAAATTTCTGGGCTCAAGCAATCCACCTGCCTCTGCCTCCCACAATGCTAGGATTCAGGCATGAGTCACTGTGCCAGGTTGCAACTGTATTCTTTTTTTTTTTTTTTTTTGAGACGGAGTTTCGCTCTTGTTACCCAGGCTGGAGTGCAATGGCGCGATCTCGGCTCACCGCAACCTCCGCCTCCTGGGTTCAGGCAATTCTCCTGCCTCAGCCTCCTGAGTAGCTGGGATTATAGGCACGTGCCACCATGCCCAGCTAATTTTTTTTTTTTGTATTTTTAGTAGAGACGGGGTTTCACCATGTTGACCAGGTTGGTCTCGATCTCTCGACCTTGTGATCCACCCGCCTCGGCCTCCCAAAGTGCTGGGATTACAGGCTTGAGCCACCGCGCCCGGCCTAACTGTATTCTTTTCTGTATGTACCTACCCTATAGTGTATTTGGCCTGAAGTTGGTACTTGGTAAATGTCAAATGAATAAGTGAATGAACAAATGTTCATATTACATGGTAAGCACATGGTGGAATTGGGACTAGAACTTCTAACTCTTCATTCAGTGCTCTTTCCTTGGGACCCTAAGAAATTTCTGGCTACAAATAATCTCAAATTTTATTTTATTTTTTAGACAGAGTCTCACTATGTTGCCCAGGCTGGTCTCAAACTTTTGGGCTCAAGTGATCCTGCCGCTTCAGCCTCTTGAGTTGATGGGATATCAGACATGCCCTTTTGTGCCTAACTTCATCTCAAATTTTAGATGAGTGAGAAGCGTAGCTTTGCTAGAATAAAACTGGATAGAGCCAATACATCTTTGAGTCAACAGGAGTTCAGCAGGGTAGAACCAGATAAGACACTAATGCTGATATTTATCAGATCAGTGTATTGATTGATCACGATGGCAGGATGGTATCTGGCGAAGTTAGAATGCACCAAGGAAGTGAGTATTGAATCACCTGCAGTTCTTTGCACAGAAAATGAATGGCTCTGGAGTGTCAAGCTCAGGTCTAGATGCCACTCACTCTGAGGTTACTAATATTTTCTCAGGAATTACCTTACTCCTGAATCACAAGGGTGTGGTTAGGGGAGAGGCTGTGATCACTAATGCTATGCCAAGTTGTGTCTAATATGTCAGCCCAGGAGAAAACATCCTGGGGGACTGATCTCAGAGATAAGATGTTTTCAGGTTTCAGCAACTGAAGGCTAAAGTGGAACAGAGTTCACATGAACAAAATGTCCTCCTAATTCATTCAACAGACATGAATTAGGAGAACATTAAAGGACGTGAACTAGTAGTATACTTATTCTAGATTACCTAGAAGGGCAGGAAGTCCAAAAACACAGAATAGTCAAGAAGTTGGCTATTTCCTGGTCACCACTAGACAACAGGCTCTGGAGGAACTTTTCTATTTTTTGTTAATGGTTTTATCTTTAGCACCTCTCACACCCTAAGGTACACATTGTTTCACAAATGAGGAATTGAACCATTACCACCACCATTATCATCATTGTTAGCTCTTTTCATATGTTATCTAATTTAATCATGTCAACAAGTCTATAAGGTAAATGTGTTTACAAACTCTTCAGAGATAAGGAGATGAGGTTTAGAGGGATTTACTAATTTGATCAGCAGATATTTATTGGGCACTTGTTCTGTGCCAGAGTGTATGTTAGATGCTGTGATGCAGCAGGTTCCTGTCTTCATGGTGCTTATTAAGAGATGGACTAATTAAACTTCTAACTACTTAATTGACTATGAAAAATGCTACAAATGAAAGATTCAGAGTGCTATATGACTGTGTAACAGCAGGATCCAAGCAAGTCTGAGCAGTTGAAAAAGTTTTCTTGAGAATGTTGCATGACTACTAAGATTTAAAGAATAAGTAGGATTTAGATAGAGAAAAACATTCCAGGCAAGAAGAACATGTGTAAAGGCCCTGAAATGAGAACACACTGGGAGTTCCAGAGGTCCTAGAGGAAGTTGGGTGGGAGAGAAGCACTGGGGTGTAGATTAAGGGAGAGTGTGCAGAGTAGTAGTATGGGGTGAGAATTGAGGTAAGGGATTGGATTTATATTTAGGCGAGGTACAGTGGCTTATGTCTATAATCCTAACACTTTGGAAAGCTGAGGTGGATGGATTACTTGAACCCAGGAGTTTGAGACTAGCTTGGGCAACATGGCGAAACCTCATTTCAACAAAAAATACAAAAATTAGCCAGGTGTAGCGGCATGCTTCTGTAGTCCCAGCTACTTGGGAGGCTGAGGTGGGAAGAACAGTTGAGCCTGGGAGGCTGAGGCTGCAGTGAGCTGTGATCGCCCCACTGTACTCCAACCTGGGTAATAGATTGAGACCCTGGAACTGTCTATCTATCTCTAAATACATAAAATTAAATAAACCAAATGAAGTCAGACAAACATTTTAGGTGGTAACCACAGGGATTGTAAAATTGGGTTAAATTCTAAAGAAAGTTAGGGAATTGAGTTTAATGGAGCTCAGCTCTAGCTTAGAAGTACCATCTAGCAGTTGTGTTATGAGGCCAAGTATTTACTTTCCTTCCCTTTTTTTTTTTTTTTTTTTTTTTGAGATGGAGTCTTGATCTGTTGCCCAGACCAGAGTATAGTGGCGTAATCTCAGCTCACTGCAATCTTTACCTCCCAGGTTCAAGCAGTTCTCTTGCCTCAGCCTCCCGAGTAGCTGGGATTACAAGCATGTGCCACCATTCTGGGGTGATTTTGTATTTTTAGTAGAGATGGAGTTTCTCCATGTTGGTCAGGCTGGTCTCGAACTTCCAACCTCAGGTGATCCACCCGCCTTGGCCTCCCAAAGTGCTGGGTTACAGGCGTGAGTCTCTGCACCTGGCCCATCTGTAAATGTTTCTTTTTTTTTTTTTTTTTTTTTGAGACGGAGTTTCGCTCTTGTTACCCAGGCTGGAGTGCAATGGCACGATCTCAGCTCACCGCAACCTCCGCCTCCTGGGCTCAGGCAATTCTCCTGCCTCAGCCTCCTGAGTTGCTGGGATTACAGGTACGCGCCACCACGCCCAGCTAGTTTTTTGTATTTTTAGTAGAGACGGGGTTTTACCATGTTGACCAGGATGGTCTTGATCTCTCGACCTCGTGATCCACCCGCTTCGGCCTCCCAAAGTGCTGGGATTACAGGCTTGAGCCACCGTGCCCGGCCCCATCTGTAAATTTTTTTTAAAAAATGTGTAACAGCAGGATCCAAGCAAGTCTGAGCAGTCACAAAAGTTTTCTTGTGACTTTCTTTTTTAATAATTAAACAAATTATTATTTATGTATTATAATATTCATTCTGTTAAAGTAGATAATTTAATGGTTTTTAGTATATTCACAAAGCTATACAACTGTTACCACTATTTAATTACAAAACCTTTTTATCATCCCAAAAGGAAACTCCTTACCCATAAGTAGACACTCCCCTACTGTCATCTCCTCAGCCCTTAGCACCCACTAATCTTTCTGTCATATGGATTTATTTATTCTAGTCATTTCATATAAATGGAATCATATAATATTGGTGGCAGCAGTGGAATAGCCATTGCCATCATGCTGGCTGCAGCAGGAAGGTGTGGCCAAGGGTGCATGTTTCATGGAACCAGTGGGAGCCAGGGACAAGTGGGAGCCCTGTCCCTTCCCAGGTTGGGTGGGAGCTCCCCAGTGTGGCTGCAGCTGCCTAAGTCATGGCTGTGGATCTGAGTTTCCTGCTCCACGGAACAAGCAGGTGACTGCGGACGTAGGTACCTCTGCACTCTTGTGGGGCCTGGATAGGCTGCCCCTGCCGCCACAGGCTCAGAGACACCTGCTCCCACTGCCTGGCTTCTCCCTACTGTCGGCACCAGCTCTGATTCTGGAGCAAAGTTGGGCCAAGCCCAGGCACTGTCGCAGCCTAGTCAGTTGTGCACAAGCTCTGGGCAGTGCTGACAAGCCAGCCTCTTGCTCTCTTGGCTCCCTCTGGATTTTGGGCACTAACAAGTACAGGAGGGAAGCCATAGGGGGGCTGAGGGCATCTCAGCACTGGCCTGCAGGTGCCTCTTGGCACCTAGAGCCTGGGCTGGGCTACCAGTCCTGTGGACAGGAGTGGGAACTTATGGTGCCTTTTCCAGGCCCACCCATGGCCACCCATGAACAAATCAGCATGTACTTCCTCCCATCTGAGGCTCACAAAAGCCTTGGGGCTGGATGTGTTGGCTCATGCCTGTAATCCCAGCACTTTGGGAGAAGGCAGGCAGATCACCAAGGTCGGGAGTTTGAGACCAGCCTGGCCAACATGGTGAAACCCTGTCTCTACTAAAAATTTTAAAAAAATTAGCTGGGCATGGTGGTGGGCACCTGTAATCCCAACTACTTAGGAGGCTGGGGCAGGAGAATTTCTTGAACTCAGGAGACAGAAGTTCAGTGAGCTCATGTCATTTCACTCCAGCCTGGGCAACAATAGCAAGACTCTGTCTCAAAACAAAAAAACAAACCTTAGGCTCAGCCAGAGCTGAGCATCAGGACAACTGGCTGCAGAGAGGAGCTACCCACTTTAGAGCCTCGTCTGCTGAGAGCTGGGAAGACATCCAGACGACCTGCCTGCAGAGAGGAGCTGCCCACTCCAGGGCCTCCTATGAGCTGTTCTGTCACTCAGTAAAGCTCCTCTTTGTCTTGCTCACCCTCCACTTGTCTGCATACCCCATTCTTCCTGGTTGTAGGACAGGAACTCGGGACCCATCTAATGGTGGGGCTAAGAAAGCTGCAACACAAACAGGGCTGAGATGTGCCCCTTGTTCACCATGTTCTGGGTGAAAGAGAAGGAAAGAAGAGCTGCAGCCCTTCGGAGAGCCGAGACCTGAGAGCTCCCTGAGCCAGGGCTGTGACTTCCTCTTTGGACCCCTGTGGTTGCTGGCATCTCCAAGCTTCTGGGAGCCACGTGTTCCCCAGTGCCAACTATGAAAGCTGCTTGTGGTGCACCTGGTCTGGCCTCACAAGAACCAGTGCCTGTGCCAGCACCTGGAGCTGCCCACCCCACTGAAGCAGCCAGCATGTCTGACTATGCACATTGGCCAGACCCCATGCTCATTCACACACCCCTCACCGGTCCATGCCTGACTTGCCCTTGGCAGGTGTGGGACTCAGGCTGGTAGCGTGAACCCAGCACAGCCTGCCAAGACAAGTGGGTGAAACAAGCCCAGTGGACCTGAGCAAAACTCGGACAAAGGTGCCACCAGCCACAGACTTTTCTGGCCAGAAAAATTACACTCCAAAAATCCTGTAACAATATTTAAGGCCAGCTGACTTGCCAGGTTTATACAGCTAGTAAAATGGAAGTGCTGATACTCAAACACAAATTCATGTTTGGGTTTGGATATAAAACTTGTGCTCCTAACTGCCAAAGGACCCAATCCAAAGGTAGACTTTGATAGTCAACATAAATATGTTCAGAAGCTTATAGCTAAAGGAAAGACTGGAAACAAAAGCAATTTTTGAAAGAACTTGAAAAAACCTGGGGGCAATTATTATTACCTTCAAATACTTGAGGAGTTTCACGGTTTGACTTCTTGTATGAAAAACAAGAACTGAACTTACTCTGTGTGATCTCAGAATGGAGAACTAGGCACAAACCATAGAAGTTATAGGGAGTTAGGTTTTGGCTTTCTGTGTGGGAGAACATTCAGATAACTAGAAGTGTCTGAAAATGTTTCGGTTTTTGTCCGGGAAGGTATTTATTTTATTTTTTATTTTTTTGAGGTGGAGTCTTGCTCTGTTGCCCAGGCTAGATTGCAGTGGCTCAATCTCTGCTCACTGCAACCTCCGCCTCGCAGGTTCAAGCGATTCTCCTGCCTCAGCCTCCTGAAGAGCTGGGATTACAGGCGCACGCCACCACGTCCTGCTAATTTTTGTGTCTTTAACAGAGACACGGTTTCACCATGTTGGTCAGGCTGGTCTTGAACTCCTGACCTCGTGATCCATGTGCCTTGGCCTCCCAAAGTGCTGTGATTACAGGTGTGAGCCACCGCTTCTGGCCTGAACTTCTGACCTCAGGTGATCCACCCTCCTAGGCCTCCCAAAGTGCTGGGATTACAGGTGTGAGCCACCAAACCCAGCCTGGATCTTTTTTTTTTTTTGAGGCAGAGTTTCGCTCTAGTCATCCAGGCTGGAGGGCAGTGGTGCAATCTCCGCTCACTGCAATCTCTGCCTCCTGGGTTCAAGCGATTCTCCTGCCTCAGCCTCCTGAGTAGCTGGGATTACAGGCACCCACCACTGCACCCGGCTTTTTGTATTTTTAGTAGAGACGGGGTTTCACCATATTGGCCAGGCTGGTCTCAAACTCCTGACCTCGTCATCTGCCCGCCTCGGCCTCCCAAAGTACTGGGATTATAGGTGTGAACCACTACGCATGGCAACAGGAAGATATTTAAGTAGCAGATGGATCATTATGGACAGAGAGGCTAGTATTGGTCCTGTACGTGAGAATGGTAGTGATGGGCACTGAGTGTGGAAAGCCAGTGAGGAGAATTTGAAGCTTCCAATAAATGAACTCAGGCAGGGACTGGGCTTTTCCAGGCTGCGTAAGATGAGAGTAAACTCCATTGCAAGCTTTGGAATATAGAGCCTGGGCAACATGGCAAAACCCCATCTCTACAAAAAAATTTAAAAAATTAGCCGAGGTCAGGGGGCGGAGGCTGCAGTGAGCCAAGATTACACCACTGCACTCCAGCTTGGTGAAAAAAAAGTTAGCTGAGTATAGTGGCACACATCTGTAGTCCCAGCTACCTCGGAGGCTGGGGCAGGAAGATGGCTTAAGCCTAAGAGGTCAAGGCTGCAATGAGCCATGATGATGCCACTGCACCCTAGCCTGGGTGACAGAGCAAGACCCTGTATCAAAAAAAAAGAATTGGAATATATATACATCAAGGTGCTCTCTCATCTCGGGGAAGAAAATAAGAGCTGTCATGTAATAGCAAACTTACTTTGCAACAGGAGTATAGGATATAGTATATGGTAGTGGAGAGACCACTGATTGTGGGGTCGGCTAGAACAAGACTTATTAGTTGTGTGCGTAAGACTTTTTTTTTTTTTTTTTTTTTTTTTTTTTTTTTGGGGAACAGGGTCTTGCTATATTGCCTAGGCAGGTCTCGAACTCCTGGGCTCAAGCTATCCTCCCGCCTCTGCCTCCCTAAGAGCTGGGATTACAGGCATGAGCCACAGCGCCTGGCAAGACTTTTTTTTTCTTTTTTCTATTTTTATTAAGACATGTTAGTTCACTTTTCTGAGCTTTGATTTTCTCACTATAAAATGGGGTAGAAATATCTACAGGAGTAGAATAAGACATTGGAGACTTGGAAGGATGGGAAGGTAGGAGGGGGATAAGAGATGATAAATTGCTTAATGGGTACAATGTTCCTCATTTAAGTGATGGTTGTACTAAAAACTCAGATTTCATCAATATGCAATGCATCCATTTAACAAATTGGCACTTGTACTCCCTGAATCTATAAAAAAGAAAATACAAAGAACTATGCCTCACAGAATGGTTGTGAAGATTAAAGGAGACTGTGTTTGGCATATAGCAGGTGCCCAGTAAATGGTAGGACTATTGAATGGCTGTTATCATTAACTATGAACTTCACTAGTGTAAATTGGTATCACTTTTTTGAGAGGTAGTGTGGAAGAATAGAGAGGATGGACTTTGGATTCAAGCAGACCTGGGTTTGCATTTCTCTTACTGAACCAATTACTTTGGGCAACTTACATAAACTTCTTTTTTTCCTGTGTAAAATTGAGGCAGTTGTCTCAATAATGCCCCTATCAGAGGAGGTTGCTGTAAAGATTAATTGAAATAATATGGGCTAGACCTGGTGGTTTACTTCTGTTATCCCAGCACTTTGGGAGGCCAAGACAGGAAGATTGCTTGAGGCCAGGACTTTGAGACAGTGTGAGATCCAGTCTCTTTAAAAAAAAATTTTTTTTTAAAGAAATAGTATGCGTAAAGTGCCTAGCAAAAACGATGTACTCAATAAATGGTAGTAACAATGCTATTTTAAATAATATTTATTAATACACAAATATATTCTGTTCCTTTTCATGAAAGAGCTCTCAGTTGCTTGCATCAAAGACCCCTGACCCATTGCTCTCACCACCCACCCCAGGCTCTGGTGTCTTAAGCTACTCACATGCTGTAGATTTTGCCCTGTGACTTCAGTTTTTTGGTAGTTGTGCAGTCCTTGGCTTGGTTCCTGGCTCATGGGAGTATTTTTGTTGCCCACTGCAGCAGCTGTGTCCTCATTCATTCATTCGTTGGCGTCACCACCCTCCTCTTCCACTTGCAGAGCCAGAGCTGCTCTTCATTTGCTGATGGGGGAGGGGGTAATTGTAGATACAGTCCCAAAATAGATTACTTTTGTCCTGATAAATAATGCCAAGCATTGCAGGAGAGAGGAAGCACATTTCCCAGAGCTGACAGAGTTCATACCACAGTTTGAATGTCTTCCAGAAAGTTGTCAACTCTTTTGGCTTTTAGATAATTAAATGCTTAGTTATTGTAGAGACTCAGAAATCTGAACAGTTAAAATGAGAAAGTAGTCCCATTTTGATCTTTTTTTCCCATCCAGTACCTCTTCTATATGAAGTGGTCCATTTAAAAATATATTCTGTTCATTCTCATTTCTGTTCTGTTTGTCATGGTTAATAGATCCTGGCCCTGGAGGGACTTTAGAGTCATCTTCTCTAACTTCAAGTTACATGGCCAGTAGTTGGGAGAGCTGACCTGACCTCTCCTGGGGCCCCAGTTTCCTACTCTGTCTTTCATGCTGACCAGTATTAGGTTCAGTATATTGTACACATACTTTACAAAGTCTTTTGGTACCTGATTCAATTGTGCTTTTTGGGAACATCTGCACACTTCGCCCTTTTGTCTGTTCATATCCTTCCCAATCTTCGTGGTCTCACATCCTCTGGGAGAATTTTCCTAAGTTTTACTTCCCCCTCCTGATTTCCTAAGCACTAACACCTTCATTTATGTGAGAAAAGGTGTAGACTAGTAGGGAAATTATGGATATTGGTGTCAGAGAAACCCAAGACCCTTTGCTGGTTTCAACAGTAGCTGTGTGACTTTGGGTAGGTTACTTAATCTGTTTCTTCAACTGTAAAGTGGGGATAATAATGCTTATCGTGTAAAGATGTTGTGATTTAGACACATAGTAGATACTCAATAAAGTAGATGTGGGTGCTTAATACATGGCAGCAATAATTATCATTTACTCACTGCTTTCTTCTTCTTTTTCTTTTTTTTTTGAGATGGAGTTTCACTCTTGTTACCCAGGCTGGAGTGCAATGGCGCAATCTCGGCTCACCGCAACATCCGCCTCCTGGGTTCAGGCAATTCTCCTGCCTCAGCCTCCTGAGTAGCTGGGATTACAGGCATGCGCCACCATGCCCAGCTAATTTTTTGTATTTTTAGTAGAGACGAGGTTTCACCATGTTGACCAAGATGGTCTCGATCTCCTGACCTTGTGATCCACCCACCTCGGCCTCCCAAAGTGCTGGGATTACAGGCTTGAGCCACTGCGCCCGGCCTATTCACTTCTTTCTAATTCATTTATTCATCAAAACAAACTTTGATTGTCTATAATGTGCCTGAGAGGAAAATGACATGACCCTTGCTTTTGAGGATCTCTTGGTTTAGTGTAGGGGTTCTTGGGTGCTAAGAGTTTTGGTGACTTTCCTGAAGTAGTAGGCAAACTTTTTGTATATCCACGTCTGTATGCATTTGTCTAGGAAGAGGGTTCATGACTGAGCAGATCCTCAGCAACGTCTGCAACTCTGCAAGAGCTAAGGATTTCTCCTAGCCATCTCCCCCTGGATTTCCTGCCAGGTGTGCTTGTTGTTCACACTGCCTATTTTGACTTCATCATACAATGCTTACAATATTGCTTAGCTGCTTAATACAAATGTATGTCTGTGTCTCCAGCCATCCAAATTCCTGAAGGATAGAGATTGTGCAAACAGTTTTTGATAGCTTTATTGAATATAGTTCACAAATATAGTTAACATACAATTCACCTATTTAAAGTGTGGAATTCAGTAGTTTTTAACATATTCACAGAGGTTTACAACTATTACTACAACCAATTTGAGAACGTCATCCCAAAAAAGAAACTGCATACCCCTTAGCTGTCATCCCTAGCTCCCCAGACCTTCTAGCCCCAGGCAGTCACTAATCAACTTTCTTTCTCCATAGATTTGCCTATTCTGGATATTTCACAGAAATAGAGTCATATAATATTTGGTCTTTTGTGACTGATTTATTTAGTATAATGTTTTCAAGATTCATTCCTATAGTTACATTTTGGTCTTAATATTCAGTACAGCAGTTGGCACATAAGCTGTTTTTTTTGTTTTTGTTTTTGTTTTTTAACTTGAGTAAGGGTCTCATTCTGTCACCCCCAGGCTGGAGTGCAGTGGCACAATCACGGTTCATTGCAGCCTCAACCTCCAGGATCCTCAGCCTCTTGAGTAGCTGGGATCACAGGTGTGTACCACCATGCTCATCTAATTTTTTTAATTTTTGTAGAGAAAGGGTCTCCCTATGTTACCCGGGCTAGTCTCTAAATCCTAGGCTCAAGTGATCTTTCCACTTTGGCCTCCCAAAATGCTTGGATTATGGGTGTGAACCACTAAACCTGGCTTATACAAAATAAGCTTTATTTTAGAATAGATTTAGATTTACAGAAAACATACAAAGATAGTACACAGACTTCCTGTATCTCCCAATTTCCCCTATTATTGTCTTTTTTTTTTTTTTTTTTTTTTGAGACAGAGTTTTGCTCTTGTTACCCAGGCTGGAGTGCAATGGCATGATCTCAGCTCACTGCAAAGGTTCAAGTGATTCTCCTGCCTCAGCCTCGCGGGTAGCCGGGATTACAGTCATGCTCTACCACTCCCAGCTAATTTTGTATTTTTAGTAGTGACAGGGTTTCTGCATGTTGGTCAGGCTGGTCTCAAACTCCCAACCTCAGGTGATCTGCTGCCTCAGCCTCCCAAAGTGCTGGGATTACAGGCGTGAGCCACCATGCCCAGCCCATTATCTTTACATTAGTTAGTTAGTTTGTTTGTTTGTTTGTTTGTTTGTTTTTTGAGACGGAGTTTCGCTCTTGTTACCCAGGCTGGAGTGCAATGGCGCGATCTCGGCTCACCGCAACCTCCGCTTCCTGGGTTCAGGCAATTCTCCTGCGGAGTAGCTGGGATTACAGGCACGCGCCACCATGCTCAGCTAATTTTTTGCACCATTAGTAGAGACGGGGTTTCACCATGTTGACCAGGATGGCCTCGATCTCTTGACCTCGTGATCCACCCGCCTCGGCCTCCCAAAGTGCTGGGATTACAGGCTTGAGCCACCGCGCCCAGCCTGTTTGTTTGTTTATTTTGATGCAGTCTTGCTCTGTCACTCAGGCTGGAGTGCAGTGGTGTGATCTCTGCTCACTGCAACCCCTGCCTCGGGGATTCAAGCGATTCTCCTGCCTGAGCCTCCCAAGCAGCTGGGATTATAGGTGCATACAACCACGCCTGGCTATTTTTTCTATTTTTAGTAGAGACGTGGTTTCACCATGTTGGCCAGGCTGGTCTTGAACTCTTGGCCTCAAGTGATTCACCTGCCTCAGCCTTCCAAAGTGTGGAGATTACAGGCGTGAGCCCCTGCGCCCAGCCTAGTGTAGTTTATTTTTTATAATTAATGAGTCAGTATTGGTGTATTATATTAGCTAATGTCCATACTTTGTTCAGATTTCCTTACTTTTTCTCTAGTGTCCTTTTTCTTTTCCAGATCCCATTCAGGATATTATATTTTATTTAGTCATCATCTTTTCCGTAGGCTCCTCTTGACTGACAGTTTCTTGGATTTTCTTTGTTTTTGCATACTAGACTTTTCATACATCCATGTTGAAAGAATTTAATGTTATCCATAGTGGGCAGGATTTTTTCTTTTTCTTTCTTTCTTTTTTTTTTTTTTTGAGACGGAGTTTTGCTCGTTACCCAGGCTGGAGTGCAATGGCGCGATCTCGGTTCACCGCAACCTCCGCCTCCTGGGTTCAGGCAATTCTCCTGCCTCAGCCTCCTGAGTAGCTGGGACTACAGTCACGCGCCACCATGCCCAGCTAATTTTTTGTATTTTTAGTAGAGACAGGGTTTCACCAGGTTGACCAGGATGATCTCGATCTCTTGACCTCGTGATCCACCCCCTTTGGCCTCCCAAAGTGCTGGGATTACAGGCTTGAGCCACCGCGCCCGGCCGGATTTTTTCTTTATGTTATGGGATCTTAATAACAGACATTTGTTGTTCTTTCCCATAAAACAAACAAACAAACAAAAGAAGGCTGGAGCAAGGGAATTGCTTGAGTCTGGGAGATCCATGCTGCAGTAGCTATCATGGTAATTGTTTTTTTTTTTTGTCCTTACCTCTATTGTGGAGTATTGTTATCACGTTATTGAGAGAGATAGTGTGCTGTAAAAGAGCCATAGCATTTTGTAGTAAGTCAGTCCTCTTAGCAGCTTATTAGGTATAATTTTTTGGAATATAACCTCTCTGGGCCTCAGTTGCCTCACTTGTAAAATTGTCTTGCAGTGTTTTGAGAATTAAAGAAGATTTAATAAAGCCCCTATCATGATGCTGTGGACGGCAGATTCATAGTAATTGTTGATGGATATTAGGAAAAATAGATTAAGTTGGAAATGGTCAGCAGTAAAAAAGCAGTGTGGGAGGGGAACTTCTGTTTTGAGCATTTACTATAGTGGGTGGAATGAGAACGATGACCTTGGTTTGTTTGCATGCTTGGTGTTAATTGTAGGATAGCTTCTTTGTTAGATAAGAGCCTTTTTGTCCTTTTTTGGTTTCTGTACTGTACGTTTCTTGCCTCTCTAAGAAGACATACTTGGAGGTCTGTAAATGCTCAAGATTGTCCTAACATGACTGTTTTGCTGTAGGTGCTGTGCCTGAGGAACAATACCATTTTAAACCAAGCCTTTTCTCTCTTAAGGTAAGGATATTAATAACAATAATTAAATGTAGCTAATATTTGTGTTTGGCTTCATAGTTCACACAGCATATTTTTATCATATCCACTTCCATATCTATAAGCACATCAACCATCTCCTCTGCCATCTTGCTTCTTCCCCATTCTCAGTTAATACCATCTCCATTCATCTAGTTGCTGAGGCAAAAATACTTGCAGTTAATCCTTGATGCTGTTAATTCTTTTTTTCTTATTTTGTGAGATGGAGTTTCTCTCTGTCACCCAGTCTGGAGTGCAGTGACGCAATCTTGGCTCACTGCAAACTCCACCTCCCACGTTCACGGGATTCTCCCACCTCAGCGTCTCAGGTAGCTGGGATTACAGGCAGCTGCCATCATGCTTGGCTAATTTTTGTAGAGATGGGGTTTAACCATGTTGGCCAGTCTGATCTTGAACTCCTGACCTCAGGTGATCTGCCTGCCTCGGCCTCCCAAAGTGCTGGGATTATAGGTGTGAACCCCCGTGTCCAGTGGATGCTATTAATTCTCCTGCAAAACTTGTTGGCTTTACTTTTGAAATATATGCATTATATACACAACCTTTTTTTTTTCTTTTAATTGAGACAGGGTCTCTCTCTGTTGCCCAGGCTGGAGTGCAGTGGCATGATCACAGCTCACTGCAGCCTTGACCTCCCAGGCTAAAGTGATTCTTCCACCTCAGCCTCACAAGTAGCTGGGACTACATGCATGTACCAGCATGCCCAGTTAATTTTTGTATTTTTTGTAGAGACAGGGTTTCACCATGTTTCGTAGGCTGGTCTTGAACTCCTAAGCTCAAGTGATCCACCCAAAAGGCTGGGATTACAGGCATGAGCCACTGTGCTCGACCTAGAACCATTTATTTCTCCAGTTTTTGCCACATGCTGTCTGTTTTGCCAAACCATTAGGGGCCCACTCCTTATCTTCTCACTGCTTTGCTACCATCACTTTGCCTCCCAACTTGTCTCCCTATGTTTACCTTTGTCTTCTATTCTTCCCAGGAAAGCAGTGTCTTTTTTTTTTTTTTTTTTTTTTTTTTTTTGAGACGGAGTTTCGCTCTTGTTACCCAGGCTGGTGTGCAATGGCGCGGTCTCAGCTCACCGCAACCTCCGCCTCCTGGGCTCAGGCAATTCTCCTGCCTCAGCCTCCTGAGTAGCTGGGATTACAGGCACGCGCCACCATGTCCAGCTAATTTTTTTTAAAAAAAAAAAAAAAAAAAAAAAAAAAAAAGAGAGAGAGAGAACTAGCTGGGCATGGTGGCTCACACCTGTAATCCCAGCACTTTTCGAAGCTGAGGCAGGGGGATAACAAGGTCAGGGGTTTGAGACCAGCCTGACCAACATGGCGAAATCCCGTTTCTACTTAAAAATACAAAAATTAGCTGGGTGTAGTGGCAGGCACTTGTAATCCCAGCTACTTGGGAGGCTGAGGCAGGAGAATCACTTGAACCTGGGAGGCGGAGGTTGCAGTGAGCTGAGAGCACCCCATTGCACTCCAGCCTGGGCAACAGAGTGAGACTCTGTCTCATTATCACTCTGTCAATAAAGAGACCTAACATTATGAACATAAGAATGATTCTTTTAAAGCCAAGTTAGCTCATATTACTCCTTTTCTCCAAATTCTCCAGTGGTATTCCATCTTACTCAAAATAAAACCTGCAATCTTTACCATGGCCTACAGGACCTCCCATAAGCTGTATCCTCATTTTATACTACTTACTCAGCTTTAGCTGTACTGTGGCTTCCTATTCCTTGATAATCTAAGCACCTTCCCACCCCAGGATGTTTGCATATTCTTTTCTCACATGTCCATATGGCTGGCCCTGTAGTTTATTCAGGTTTCTGCCCAAATGACATCCCATCCAAGAGACCTTCCCTGACTACCCTATGTAAAATATACACCCCTCTATCAATCTCTGTCTACTTACTTTGCTTTATTTTTCTTTATAGCAGATGTTACCATCTGACACATTTTGTGCATATAAAAATGTTTAACTGTCTTTCCTTGCCTCCTAAATATAAGCAGCATGGGGACATGGACTTTTAGTTGTGTTTACTGCCCTATTCCCAGGCCTAGAATGGTATCTGACACATAGTAGGCATTTAATAAATATTTGTTAAATGAATGAATTGACCCTCATAGTGACCTAGTAAAACAGATGATATTATCTCAATTTTGTATAAATAACTGTGGTCCAGAGAGGTTAATCTGTTGTTCTGACATGACAGAGCTAATTTGGGTTGGAATTAGGATCA
This sequence comes from Saimiri boliviensis, assembly GCF_048565385.1. Lineage (NCBI taxonomy): Eukaryota > Metazoa > Chordata > Mammalia > Primates > Cebidae > Saimiri > Saimiri boliviensis. The sequence continues at coordinate 71,775,486 of NC_133454.1, read as the reverse complement.
AATCCTAATTGTCTTTTTTTTTTTTTAAACTGCTCTTTATATAGAGTGCAACCTCCCCATTGCTTTTCTTTCTTTTTCTTTTTCTTTTTTTTTTTTTTTTTGAGGCGGAGTTTCACTCTTGTTACCCAGGCTGGAGTGCAATGGCGCGATCTCGGCTCACCGCAACCTCCGCCTCCTGGGTTCAGGCAATTCTCCTGCCTCAGCCTCCTGAGTAGCTGGGATTACAGGCACACGCCACCATGCTCAGCTAATTTTTTGTATTTTTAGTAGAGACGGGGTTTCACCATGTTGACCAGGATGGTCTCGACCTCGTGATCCACCCGCCTCAGCCTCCCAAAGTGCTGGGATTACAGGCTTGAGCCACCGCGCCCGGCCTCTTTTTTTTTTTTTGAGACGGAGTTTCGCTCTTGTTACCCAGGCTGGAGTGCAATGGCGCGATCTCGGCTCACCGCAACCTCCGCCTCCTGGGTTCAGGCAATTCTCCTGCCTCAGCCTCCTGAGTAGCTGGGATTACAGGCACGTGCCACCATGCCCAGCTAATTTTTTGTATTTTTAGTAGAGATGAGGTTTCACCATGTTGACCAGGATGGCCTCGATCTCTTGACCTCGTGATCCACCCGCCTCGGCCTCCCAAAGTGCTGGGATTACAGGCATGAGTCACCGCGCCCAGCCCTCTTTTTTCTTTTCTTTTGAGACAGAATCTCACTCTTTCTCCCAGGCTGGAGTGCAGTGGGACTGTCTCGGCTCACTGCAACCTCTGCCTCCCAGGTTCAAGCAGTATTGACATAGCTTTAGTGAGAAAATATAAATTTTGCTAACTATGCACATAAAATATGGGTTTCTAATTGTATTCAACATACTTTCTCCCTCCTCTTAGGTTTAGAACTTCAGGAGAGAAGCCCATCTATTCTGTAGGTAAGCAGTTTTTACCGGATATAGTTGGCCTGCTTTAAGTGACCCTTTAGCACTCTATAATAATTTTGCATTCTGTAATAATTTTGCCTAGAAGGAAGCCTACCATATCTTTGAGAACAGTGGCCTGAACCAAATCCTACCCCTTTATGTGAGCATGGCATAGAACCATGTGAGAACATAAAGTATGGTTAAGAGTAAGAGCTCTAGAGTAAGTTTGGATTCCACCTGTACTACATATTTATTCTGTTACCTTTGGCTATTTCGCTGTAGCTTGGTTTCCTCACTTTAAAAAATGAGCAGGCTGGGTAGCATGGCAAGACCCTGTCTCTACAAACATTTTTTTAAAAAATTAACTGGGCATGGTGATACAGGCTTGTGATCCCAGCTACTTGGGAGGCTAAGGCAGGAGGATTGCTTGAGCCCAGGTTACAGTGAACTATGAACATGCCACTGTACCGTAGCCTGGGTGACAGAGCAAGACCCTGTTTCTTTTTTTAAAAAAGATAATTATAATATAAACTGCAGTACACCATTTGAAGATTCAGTGAGATCAAAGATATAAAGTGCTCAAAAAGTAGCAGCTGTAATTATTATTATTAATACTGCTACTATTCCAGACCTGCCTTGTATATCCATCATCAGGCTAGGGCTTTTCTCATACTTACTGATTTAAATGTAAATAGACAGATAGAAGTAAATATATAAAATGAGATCTAAAGAGACTAGATGAAGGGAACTTTGAATGCTCTCATTATAGCATGAACAAAAAGGCAGAGACAGAGAAGCATGGTATATTCAGATCCAAGTAGTTCAGTGTAATTAGAACAACTGAAAGAAGTTGGAAAAGAAATTTTGAAAAATGTGGGCAGCTGCCAGGGACAAAATTGCAGATTGTTTTGGTAAAATATCTTGAGAACCATTTTTGTTTTGCTTTGTTTTGTTTTTAAATATACACTTACTGAGCACATACTGTTTGCCAGGTGATGGCATTGTTTCTGCCCATGAGGGCCTTACAGTTTATTGACTGGAGAGAACAACTTATAATTAGCTTCTTGGCTGGGACTACCCTAATTATTTTTCTCTTTCCCTACCTGCATATCCCTGCTAAAAATGCTTATCCCAATTCTGAATGAAAAATAATTAAAACGAAGTTGTTTATCCACATCCTGGATTGATGGGTTTAGTTCTCAGTTTAATAACAAGAATGTTGAAGGACAGTTGTCTCTGGCATATGTGAAGGAAATATATGTGAGTGCTGTGGGAAACGTCAGTTTGTGATTACATCTTATAATTGTGATAATTGAAAGATTTTTCAGAGACTCGTTTTGAAAACCTGGGGTTTTGTGTCTTTCTTTAGTGAAGAGTTACCTTTCTCTCAGGAGGCTACAATGTTAATGTGACAGCAGAAAACTCAGTTATTGACACTACGAAGGGGAAAATAATTCAGTTGAACTTATTGGAAATCTAAGGCTTTCAAACTTGTAAATTTTATAATTAAAACAACTGGCTAATTAAGCAGTTTAACTACTGGTAATTTGAGCAAAACCTTTTATTTAAGGGGGAGAATGGTTTATTTAACAGTAGTTTGAACCAGCTTCTTAATTAAGCAGCTGCTCTAATTATAAGTATTGCCCCAAACTGAATTTAAAAATGCCTTCTTGCCAAGAAATTCCAGTAGATATGAGGCTGAGGAAAGCATCTGCAGTACTTTCACCTAAGATGTGTCATCATCTCCAAGATCCTTTTTGGTTCTGCTTTTTTTTTTCTTTTTTTCTTTTTTTTTTTTGTGGTTCTGCTTTTTGAAATTACAGATAGATAATTGAGTTTCTATGTACTTAAAGATGGTGATTAACATCTGAGTTTTCTTTTTTATTTACACAAAATGTTTTATTATATAATGGAGGCATGATAGAGCTATCACTATGAATTAAACTCTTGATGATCTTTGTATATTTAAGGCAGTAGAGGAGTTTCACGGCAATGGTAGCATTTGAGCTGGCTCTAGAGGCTGTGTAGAATTTCACTGTCCAAGACGTATTGTCCCAGCAGGGTAAACAGCCAAGGAAGGCACAGAGACATGAAAATTGTGGGGTTTTTACAAAATGGCAAATGTAACTCTGTGGCTGGGGTGCCTCCTGGGTTCAGGCAATTCTCCTGTCTCAGCCTCCCGGGTAGCTGGGATTACAGGCTTGCACCACCATGCCCAGCTAATTTTTGTATTTTTAGTAGGGAAGGGGTTTCACCATTGTTGGTCTCGAACTCCTGATCTCATGATCTACCCACCTTGGCCTCCCAAAGTGCTGGGATTACAGGCATGAGCGACTGTACCCCGCCATTTGTAATCTTATATTTACTTTGTGACTATTAGTCTAATGATTCCCTCCTCCCACTAGACTATAATCTCCCTGAGCAGAGTTTTGTTGGCCTTGTCCACGGCTATATCCTAACCCTTTCCACAGTGTCTGGCATCCCCTTCCTAAGCCTTGCCTGTTTCTCTTTTTATTTTTTTATTTTTTATTTTTAAAGACAGGGTTTCACCATGTTGGCCAGACTGGTCTCGAACTTCTGACCTCAGGTGATCCGTCCTCCTTGGCCTTCTAAAGTGCTGGGATTACAGGCGGGAGCCACCGCACCCAGCCAGCCTTGCCTGTTTCTCCAAGCTCATCTCTTGCCACCCTGATCTTCACACTCTACTTTAAAATTCTCCCTGGCTCTTTCTCTGCCTATACCGTGTTTTATCCTAACTCCTGCTTATCCTTCAAGTTTTACTTAAAAGCTAACCGCTCTAAAAATCCTTTCCTGACACTCAAGTGCAGCCTAAGTGCTCCTCCCATGTACAGTGCTTATCAGACAGCACTTACCACCTTGCATTGATATTATTGTGTGTCTCCCTATGTGGCAGGTTCTATATTGCAGAGACTTTGTCTTTGTTCATTGTTGTAACCCCAACTTCTATGGCAGTGCATGGTACTTATCAAGCCTGCCATGGATATTGGGTTGATTGTACACTGCACAGCTCTGGTGTGTGCCATTCATGTGGTTGTGGGGTATAATTGTTGCTGCCTACCTTGAAAGGTAATAATAAATGTTCGTTGAATAGATGATCATACTTTGGAGAGTTCAGTGCTTTTTAGGAGGTCTTATTTTGAGTCATAAAAAAATCTTCTTCCGTAAGATTCATTTGTAAGGCCCTGGCCTGTGGATCGCTGTGTACCCATCAAAGAGATTTGGATATCAGCTCCATGGGTGGGTCCCCAGGTTGGAGAGTCTAGAGCCCAAAGTTGCAAAAGGTCAAAGGTTTTAGATTCAGAGAGATGAAACTGGGGCATCAGTCAGAAAGATAGCTTGGTTATAGTCTGCTCTTTGGGAACCTCTGGCCAAAAATACCTCCCTATTCCTTTCATGGTAAATTCTTTTTTTTTTTTTTTTTTTTAATCAAAACCACCATCAAAAGAATCGTAAATTCTTACTCTGCTTTCAAGAGTTCAGCTATTGCCTCTTCTGAACCTATTCCCCTGTACCCTCCCCCATCCCTCAAAGGGAGAGTTAGTTTTCCCTTCCTCTGGGCACCTGTGACATTGCTCACATCTCCATTAAAGTACTTAGTACACCGTAAGGTGATTATCTCCTTTTCCTTTTTCGTTTCATAGTATACCTTGAGTATCTCAAGGGAAAGTAGCATATTTTATTTGTCTTTGTAACTATCTGAGTGACTATACAGTTATTGGCATGTAATTGTAAATGTGGACTAATGTATTTGTGGAAGGGATCCATCGTATTTCTGGACTGTCTTGATGAAATAATGTGGATTGTAAATGCAGGGAAGTTCTCTGAAGCCAGGAATCTCTGATTGGCCTCATATAAAGCAAACCTGCTTGGAAACCCATTTCAGAAAAGAGAGGCCTAAGAAACCTTTCGTTTGATGTCACTTAGATCAGGAGTCCCCAAACCCCAGGCCACACAGCAGGACATGAGGGGCAGGCAAGCCAGGGAAGCTTCATCGGTATTTACAGCCCCTCCCAGCTACTACCCATCACTCAAGTTATCACCTGAGCTCCATTTCCTCTCAGATCAGCTGTGGCATTAGATTCTCATAAGAGTGTGAACCCTATTGTGAACTGGACATACGAGGGATCTAGGTTGGGTACTTGTTATGAGAATATAATGCTTGATGATCTGTCACAACCTGCCATCAGCCCCAATATGGGACTGTCTAGTTGAGCTCAGGGCTCTCACTGATTCTCTATTATGGTGAGTTGTATAATTATTTCATTATATATTACAATGTAATAATATAAATAAAGTACACAATACATGTAATAAGCTTGAATCATCCCCAAACCACTACCCCACTCCCCACATCTGCCACATCTGTGGAAAAATTGTCTTCCATGAAACTGGTCCCTAGTTCCAAAAAGGTTGGGGACCGCTGACGTAGACTTCTTTACACCATCTTGTGTTTAGTCTTCCACAGAATGGTGACCCTGAAGAAATGAGAGAAGGACCACAGCATCTTCAAGGAAGGACTTGCTGCCCATATCTTGATGCCATATATACATACATACACATACATATAGATACACACACATAAACATGTTATCCTTTAATCCTCTTTATTATCCTCATTTATAAATAAAGAAGAAACAGTAGCTCAAAAAATTTGGTGTAAGTAACCAGGAAAGTAACGGGTGGGACTTCTATTTAAACTCAGGTCTGCCGGGTGCGGTGGCTCACGCCTGTAATCCCAGCACTTTGGGAGGCCGAGGCGGGTGGATCACAAGGTCAAGAGATCGAGACCATCCTGGTCAACATGGTGAAACCCCATCTCTACTAAAAAAAATACAAAAAATTAGCTGGGCATGGTGGCGCACGCCTGTAATCCCAGCTACCCAGGAGGCTGAGGCAGGAGAATTGCCTGAACACAGGAGGTGGAGGTTGCGGTGAGCCAAGATCGCGCCATTGCACTCCAGCCTGGGTAACAAGAGTGAAACTCTGTCTCAAAAAAAAAAAAAAAAAAAAGAATAGTGTAAAAAAAAAATAAACTCAGGTCTATCTGACTGAACAGCCTATGTCCATAACCACTAGGTTATAACACTTGAATTTCTAGAATACAAAAGTCTAGCTAGACTTCATCTTTCTTACCTCTGATTTCAGTTTCTTATCTTTTCTTTTTTTTTTAAATTTAGAGAGAGGGTCTCCTTATGTTTCCCAGGCTGAAGTTCAGCAGCTGTTTGCACTGCAGTCTCAAACTCCTGGTCTCAAGCAATCCTCCTGCCTCAGCCTCCTGAGTAGCTGGGACTACAGACACATGCTAACGCTCTGGCTATCTGGGTCTATCTCTCTGAGTCTACCACAATGTATATGTATATAGAGACCCTATTTTTTTAATCCAGCAGTAGCATACATACATATTATTCTACACTTTCAGTTTTTGTTTTTGTTGTTCCCTTGACAATATTTGTTGGAGATTGTTTTCAGATCAGCACAAATAAATCAAATTAGATTATAAAAATACTTTACGGAACTCTATGCTTTTCCTCTTTGCTGGCTATTTTTGCTGCCTGTGTCTTTCTCAATACAGTCACAGAAAATTTCAAAAGGGAATGGGGAGGGATTTTTTTTTTCTCAAAAGAGAAAAAGAAAACCTCAAAAGGATTATTGCCTGTTGAGGAACAAGAAGAGATGAGAACCCTCTGAGAATGTATTTTATCTCCCTACTGCCAGTAGCTTTATCAGGAGATAATTTCTCAGAGAAAGGGAGAAAGATGAGTAGTGGGAATTGGGCATATTCTAGGATCTAAAAGGAGAGGATAAGGGGACAAACTGAGAATCAGTCCAGGATCAAGAAATATCCATGGCTCTTTAAACCAACACGAAGTCAGCTACCACCAAATCCTCCCAGTCCTGCAGTGGAGAATTTGTCCCTTCAGATCATCTGTCTGTCCCTAGAGGGGCTTAGAAAGAGGTTTTAATATAGTTCTTGTATGTTAAGGTAATCAGCATTTCTCTGTTACATATGCTTTGTATGTTTTCTAGTCATCTATCCCTTGACTTTATTTTTGTTGGTTTTTTTTTTTTTTTTTTTTGAGATGGAATCTTGCTCTGTTGCCCAGGCTAGAGTGTAGTGATGTGATCTCAGCTCACTGCAACCTCTGCCTCCTGGGTTCAAGTGATTGTCCTGCCTCAGCCTCCTGAGTAGCTTGGATTACAGGCACCCACCACAGTCCTCAGCTAATTTTTTTTTTTTCTTTTTTTTTTTTTAGTAGAGACGGGGTTTCATCATCTTGGCCAGGCTGGTCTCGAACTCCTGACCTCATGATCCTCTTGCCTTGGCCTCCCAAAGTGCTGGGATTACAGGCATGAGCCATCACGCCCGGCCTATTTTGTTGTTGTTGAACAGATGTTTTAGCTTTTTATATAGCTAAGTTTATTAATAGTTGATTTCTAGCCGGGCGCGGTGGCTCAAGCCTGTAATCCCAGCACTTTGGGAGGCCAAGGCGGGTGGATCACGAGGTCAAGAGATCGAGACCATCCTGGTCAACATGGTGAAACCTCGTCTCTACTAAAAATACAAAAGATTAGCTGGGCATGGTGGCGCATGCCTGTAATCCCAGCTACTCAGGAGGCTGAGTCAGGAGAATTGCCTGAACCCAGGAGGCGGAGGTTGCGGTGAGCTGAGATCACGCCATTGCACTCCAGCCTGGCTAACAAGAGTGAAACTCTGTCTCAAAAAAAAACCAAAAATAGTTGATTTCTAGATTGTGTTTCATGCTTAGAAAGATCTCTACTCCAAGATTATTTTTAAAAATCCTTAATGTTACCTTGTTATATATGGATTTCATATATATAATACCAGCGAAGTATGTATTAATATATAATATATATATATTTATTTGTGGTCCAGGCTAGACATGGAGCCTCACACCTGTAATCCTGGCACCCTGGGATGCTGAGGTGGAAGGAGTTCCAGACCAGCATGGGCAACATAGCCAGACCTCAGGTCCACAAAAAATAAAAAATATTAGCTGGGCATGATGGCACATGCCTGTAATCCCGACTACTCGGGGTCAGGGGTGGGGCATGAGCTGAGGCAGAAGACTGTCTTGTACCCAGGAGTTTGAGGCTGCAATGAGCTATGAGATGGCATTACATCCCGGTTTGGGTGACAGCAAGACCCTGTATCTTAAAAAACAACAGTAATAATGACAGCAAATAAACAAGTTTGTTGTATTTTCTCTGTTTTAGGTGGCATTCTGCTAAGTACTAGTCGGCCCTACAAGACAAAACCCACCCATGGCATTGGAAAGTACAAGCACCTAATTAAAGCAGAAGAGGTAAGGGGCAGGAGAGTCTTTTGGAAAAGGGTAATGTGCAGCTTTTGCAAAAACCTGAAGGTCAGATATGTATAGTTTGGATAATATTGGAGCTAGAAATGATAGAGTTGCCCTTCAATCCTCGCCAGTGATTAGCTTAGAATTTCCAGACGGAGCCGGGCGCGGTGGCTCAAGCCTGTAATCCCAGCACTTTGGGAGGCCGAGGCGGGTGGATCACAAGGTCAAGAGATCGAGATCATCCTGGTCAACATGGTGAAACCCCGTCTCTACTAAAAAAAAAAATACAAAAAATTAGCTGGGCATGGTGGCACATGCCTGTAATCCCAGCTACTCAGGAGGCTGAGGCAGGAGAATTGCCTGAACCCAGGAGGCGGAGGTTGCGGTGAGCCGAGATCGCGCCATTGCACTCCAGCCTGGGTAACAAGATAACAAGAGTGAAACTCCGTCTCAAAAAAAAAAAAAAAAAAAAAAAAAAAAGAATTTCCAGACGGAGATGTTTCTACCAACTTCCAGTCTTATCCCTAGGCCAGGTTATCATAGTAAAAAGCAAATGGTTTGAAAAAAAATTTTTTTTTGAGACAGAGTCTTGCTCTGTCATCCACGTTGTAGTGCAGTGGCATGATCACAACTCATTGCAGCCTCAACTTCCTGGACTAAAGCGATCTCAGCGTCCCAAGTAGCTGGTACTACAGGTTCTCACCACCATGCCCATCTAATTAAAAAAATTTTTTTTTACAGAGACAGGGTCTTGCTGTATCGCCCAGGCTTGTCTCAAGCTCCTTGCCTCAAGTGATCCTCTTGTTTAAGCCTCTGGAAGTACTGGGATTACAGGCATGAGCCACCGTGACTGGCCTGATTTTATTATTTGTAATACTTAAAAAAAAAAATCTTCCTAATAGTATACTTACTTCACTATGGACCTCATAGTAGAAATGCTAATTCAGTTTAATTGAGTGAATGATTTGTGGCAAGTAGAGGTAGATTGATATTTTCAGCCAGAATACTGATTCTGTTTTGTTTTGTTTTTGAGATGGAGTTTTGCTCTTGTTGCCCAGGCTGGAGTGCAATGGCACAATCTCGGCTTACTGCAACCTCCACCTCTCAGGTTTAAGCAATTCTGCTTCAGCTTTCTGAGTAGCTGGGATTACAGGCATACGCCACCATGCCTGGCTAATTTTGTATTTTTGGTAGAGACAGAGTTTCTCCATATTGGTCAGACTGGTCTTGAACTCCTGACCTCAGGTGATCCACTTGCCTCAGCCTCCCAAAGTGCTAAGATTACAGGTATGAGCCATCATGCCTGGCCATTTGTTTTTTTGAGATGGAGTCTCACTCTGTCACCTAGGCTAGAGTGCAGTGGCATGATCTCAGCTCACTGCAAACTTTCCTTCCCAGGTTCAAGTGATTCTTGTGCCTCAGCCTGCCAAGTGGCAGCGATTATAGGTGTGTGCTGCCACACCTGGCTAATTTTTGTATTTTTAGTGGGGGGGTGCGGGGGCGCGGTTTACCATGTTGACCAGGCCAGGTCTTGAACTCCTGACCTCAAGTGATCTGCCTGCCTTGACCTCCCAAAGTGCTGGGATAACTGATTCTTTTTTTTTTTTTTTTTATACGGAGTTTTGCTCTTGTTGCCCATGCTGGAATGCAATGGCGCAATCTCCGCTCACTGCAACCTCTGCGTCCCGGGTACAACTGATTGTTCTGCCTCAGCCTCCCAAGTAGCTGGCATTACAGGCATGCGCCACCATGACCAGCCAATTTTGTATTTTTAGTAGAGATGGGGTTTCTCCATGTTTGTCAGGCTGTTCTCCAACTCCCGACCTCACGTGATCCGCCTGTCTCAGTCTGCCAAAGTGCTCAGATTACAGGTGTCAGCCACCACGCCCAACCAGCTGATTCTTATTATATTTTCAAATCTAAAATAGGCCAGCTGTGGTGGCTCACACCTTTAATCCCAGCACTTCGGGAAGCCAAGTCAGGCAAATCCCTTGAGGTCAAGAGTTCAAGACCAGCCTGACCAAAATAGTCAAAACCCCATCTCTACTAAAAATATAAAAATTGTCGGATGCGGTGGCTAACGCCTGTAATCCCAGCACTTTGGGAGGCCGAGGCAGGCAGATCATGAAGTCAAGAGATCGAGACCATCCTGGCCAACATGGTGAAACCCTGTCTTTACTAAAAATACAAAAATTATCTGGGCGTGGTGGCATGCACCTGTAGTCCCAGCTACTCAGGAGGCTGAGGCAGGAGAATTGCTTGAACCTGGGAGGCAGAGGTTGCAGTGAGCCAAGATTGGGCCACTGCACTCCAGCCTGGTGCCTGGTGACAAAACAAGACTCTGTCTCAAAAAAAAAAAAAAAAAAAAAAAAAAAAAAATATATATATATATATATATATATATATAAAAATTAGCTGGGCATGGTGGCACATGCCTGTAATCCCAACTACTCAGAAGGCTGAGGCACAAGACTCACTCGAGCCCAGGAGGCAGAGGTTGCACTGGGCCAAGATCATGCCATTGTATGCCAGCCTGGGCAACTGAGCGAGCCTCTGTCTCAAAAATAAATAAATAAACAAACAAATAAACATAAAATATATTATGTGCTCCTTGAATCCTTTAACTCAGGTAAGTGGGTATTAGTTCTAAGCATTATGAAATTATTTAGCCCATTTCTTTGGTTCCAGTTAGATTTCTATGTATGTGCAGAGGATTTTCTTATGGGGTGGATACAGCTTGAGCCCAGAACCAGAAGACTAGCATGGGCAACACAGGGAGACCCTGTCTCTACAAAAATTTCTAAAATTTAGCCAGGCTTGATGGCATGTGCCTGTAGTCCCAGCGACTTGAGAACCTGGGACAAGGTAGAAGACCTGGCTTTCAATCTCAAGTCTATCACTTCCTGCAAACGGTACAGTGGGAGAGATTTTGGGGAGACTTCAATATAATCTTGGTTCTTTAGCTTATTTTGATGCTCCCATTCAACCACGCATATTTCCTATTTGCCTCTGTCTTCTTGGCAAGGTCCAATTCCATTGAATTTGGGCTTTAGAAACCACTAACCTTGCCATGTTCTCCTGAGCATCGTCCTTGCAGTAAGGAATTTCAGGAGAAGAACATTACCACATATCAAGCCTGTATCAGGCAGGCTCCCAATAAGAAACAAAATTGTTCCTTTGTAGTGGGAAGACTGCTGAATTAGGAAAAGGAAAGTTGTGTTCTAGGCTTGGTTCTGCCACTTTTCAGCCTTGTGACTTTGGGTAAGTCAACCTTCCTCGTCTAGGCATGGTGGGTCCTGAAATTACATGCAAAATGTTTCCTGTAGGTGAATTTTTCTGAAGAGAGTCCAGAGTTTTTATCAGACTCTTCACAAAGGTTGAGGAATTCTGAATTAGAGTATCTCTAAGACTAGAATTTCAACTTGTATGTCATGTAACTTCACAATGCTGTGCAATAGTTATTGAATATCTATTATGTGCTACGAACTCTTGATGCCTTGCCTTTTCAAGAGTGAGTTGCAAAATAATTTTTTTTAATTAAATAGAGTCTCTGCCTCACAGGATGGACTTCAGTGTTGTGATCTCAGCTCACTACAACCTCCGCCTTCTGGGCTCAAGACATCCTCCCATTTTCAGCCTACCGAGTAGCTAGGACTGCAGGCACGTACCACCACACCCAGCTAATTTTTATATTTTTTTTGTAGAGACGGTGTTTTTCCATGTTGCCCAGGCTGGTCTGGAACTCCTGAGCTCAAGCAATACACCTTCTTCAGCCTCCCAAAGTACTAGGATTACAAGCATGAGCCATCATGCCTGGCCAGCAAAATAATTTTACAAAATTCATGATTAAGACATGGTTCATCCTCAGAGAGAACTGGTAAACCAACAAAGATAAGACACAGGTAGTATACCTCCAGGCAGAAAGTGATGAGTGCTAAAAGGAAGATACAAAGCACTATTAAAATTTAGAAGAAGGAGTGATATACACCCTTTTGGAGTTGTGACACCTTAGAGTAAATTGTTGAAGTTGTTTTATTTTGAGATATCCCCCTTCTATTTTTATAAAAATAATAAGCATCGTTTTGTTTGCTGACACCATGACAAAAACCGATTACATTTGTAACAAATAAGCCTTTTCTTGAGTTGAAGTCAGAGGCAGTTCTTTCCAAAATGTTAAGTAAAACAGTGTATAACATCAGTGAGACATCCCCCTTCTAAAAGTCCCACATGAAATAGAGGGAAATAAAATCAGTTTTATTTGACAGGGACTTTTTTGCCTCTTTAAAAAAAAAATGTCTTGCCGGGCGCGGTGGCTCAAGCCTGTAATCCCAGCACTTTGGGAGGCCGAGGCGGGTGGATCACGAGGTCGAGAGATCGAGACCATCCTGGTCAACATGGTGAAACCCCGTCTCTACTAAAAGTGCAAAAAATTAGCTGGGCATGGTGGTACGTGCCTGTAATCCCAGCTACTCAGGAGGCTGAGGCAGGAGAATTGCCTGAGCCCAGGAGGCGGAGGTTGCGGTGAGCCGAGATCGCGCCATTGCACTCCAGCCTGGGTAAGAAGGGCGAAACTCCGTCTCAAAAAAAAAAAAAAAAAATGTCTTTGCCAGGTTCGGTGGTTCACGCCTTTAATCCCAGCACTTTGGGAGGCCGAGACAGGCAGATCATGAGGTCGGGAGATGAAGACCATCCTGCCCAACATGGTGAAACCCTGTCTCTACTAAAAAAATAAAAAAATTAGCTGTAATCTGAGCTATTCAGGAGGCTGAGGCGAGAGAATCACTTGAATCTGCGAGGCGGAGATTGCAGTAAGCCAAGATCGCACCACTGCACTCCAGCCTGGCAACAAGGTGAGACTCTGCCTCAAAAAAAAAATTTCTTCGAATCTTCTCTCTCACATAATTTTCTGCATATGCCATGCTCTGACCCACTCTATTAACGTGGTATAAAAGGAAACTTAATGCCATCTGTCCCCCTGTTCCTCACCAGCCTCTTCTCCACTCTCCTGGATACCATGCTTTAATTGTTTTGGGCCTCTTGTTTTTCATCCAAGTCATTATACTTTTTCAAGACTTCCACAAGCTATTCTGCCTCCTTGGAAGACTTCCCCTTCTTTACCTGGCTAATTCCTCTTCAACCTAAATCTCAGTGAGAAAGCAGGGTGAGGAGGGAACACAAACAAATTTCTCCTCTTTCTTTTTTTGAGATGGAGTTTCACTCTTGTTGCCCAGGCTGGAGTACAATGGCATGACCTTGGCTCACCGCAACCTCCACCTCCTGGTTTCAAGCGATTCTCCTGCCTCTGCCTCCCGAGTAGCTGGGATTGCGGGCATGCGCCACCACGCCCCGCTAATTTTGTATTTTTAGTAGAGATGGGGTTTCTCCATGTTGGTCAGGCTGGTTTCAAACTCCAACCTCAGGTGATCTGCCTGCCTCAGCCTCCCGAAGTACTGGGATTATAGACGTGAGCCACCAAGCCCAGCCACAAATTTCTCCTTCTAAGAAACCTTCCTAGATTCTCAGCACTGAGTTACTTTTCTTTCTTTCTTTTTTCTTTTCTTTTCTTTCTTTTTTTTTTTTTAATTTGAGACATGGTCTCACTGTGTTGCCCAAGCTGGAATGCAGTGCTGTAATCATGGGTCACTACTCCTTGAAATCCTAGGCTCAAGCGGTCCTTTTGCCTCAGCATCTCAAGTAGCTGGGACTACAGGTACATGCCACCAAGCCAGGATAATTTTTAGAAATTTTTGTAGAGACGGGGTCTCCCTATGTTGCCCATGCCAGTCTTCTGGTCCTGGGCTCAAGTGATCTTCCCACCTTGGCCTTCCAAAGTGCTGGGATTACCAGTGGGAACCACCATGCCAGCCCTGAGTTGCTTTTCTTACCGTGAGCTGCCAGAGTTCCTTGTGCTTCCTCTGTCCTAGGACTTACCACTCTATGTTTTAATCATCTGTTGTTGTGGTTTTTGTTTTTTTTTTTGAGACAGGTTCTCGCTCTGTCGCCCAAGCTGGAATGCCGTGGTGCTATCTCAGCTAACTGCAACCTCTGCCTCCTGGGCTCGAATAATTCTCCCTCCTCAGCCTCCTGAGTAGCTAGGACTACAGGAATGTGCCACTGTACCCAGCTCATTATATTTTTGTAGAGATGGGGTCTTGCCATGTTGCCCAGGCTGGTCTTAAGTGATCCACCTGCATCAGTCTCCCAAAGTACTAGAATTACAGGTGTGAGCCACTGCACCTGGCCTTAACTATCTGTTTTTATGACTGTTCCCTTCTAGATTATGAGATCCCTAAGGGTAGAAGTCTCATTTTTCTTCCTATCCTCAGTGTCCAGCACAGGGCTTGGCATCAAGGAGAGGGCAGTAAATATTGATTGAACTGAACTGAAATGTGGTTGCTGGAGCTGTCTTGTGTTTTTATAAATCATATTTCTCAAATAAACCCACTATCTGCAAACACCTGGCCCAGATGACCTTGGTTGCTTGAATAGATTGGATGCTCCCTTTGTTTAGGACTGTAGGCTTTTCTCTGATGTTATTCAGTGTCTCGGGGTAGCTAGTACAGTAGTGTTAGATACTGGGGGAAGTTGCCCCCGCCTCCTGGCTTCCTGCATGGGACAGCACAGTGAAAGCTTTCTTCTGCCACCTTACAGAGGCTCTGTCCTGAGTTCTGTATCTTATCCCTCTGGGGAACTGGACTAGTTATACTAAAAGGAATCTTGTGTGGCCTCCTTTCTTTCTCTCCCTAAGCCTAGAAAAAATAATACGTTGCCAGGTTCCCATTTTTTCCTTTCAGGGTCTTGGTCTGGCCCCTCTATACTAGTGAGCCCAACATCCCTAAGACAAGAGTAAATTCTCATGCTTATGCTCAAAGTACCCAACCCTTGTCCCATTTCTGCTGGTATAATCCCTTCATGCCTCCTTCAAAAGGTCCCACAGTCAGTCTTATAACTTTGAAGGCAAGGGGGTATCTACTTCATCTCAGCTTTCCTTGTTAATACTATTTTTATCTTTCTTTTTTTTTTTTTTTTTTTTTGAGATGGAGTCTCCTTCTGTCCCCCAGGCTAGAGTGCAGTGGCGCCATCTTGGCTCATTGCAACGTTTGCCTTCCGGGTTCAAGCGATTCTCCTGCCTCAGCCTCCTGAGTAGCTGGGATTACAGGCATGTGCCACCATGTCCTGCTAATTTTTTCTTATTTATTTATTTTGAGATGGAGTCTCACTCTGTCACCCAGGCTGGAGTGCAGTGGCCTGATCGTGGCTCACTGCAACATCCACCTCCCAGGTTCAACTGATTCTCCTGCCTCAGCCTCCTGTGTAGCTGGGATTACAGGTGCACACCACCACACCTGGCTAATTTTTGTATTTTTAGTAAAGATGAGGTTTCTCCATGTTGGTCAGGCTGGTCTCGAACTCTTGACTTTGTGATCTGCCCACCTCGGCCTCCCAACGTGCTGGGATTACAGATGTGAGCCACCGTGGCTGGCCTAATTTTTGTATTTTTTTTTTTTTTTTTTTTTTTTTTTTTGAGACGGAGTTTCGCTCTTGTTACCCAGGCTGGAGTGCAATGGCGCGATCTTGGCTCACCGCAACCTCTGTCTCTTGGGTTCAGGCAATTCTCCTGCCTCAGCCTCCTGAGTAGCTGGGATTACAGGCACGTGCCACCATGCCCAGCTAATTTTTTGTATTTTTAGTAGAGACGAGGTTTCACCATGTTGACCAGGATGGTCTCGATCTCTCGACCTCGTGATCCACCCGCCTCGGCCTCCCAAAGTGCTGGGATTACAGGCTTGAGCCACCGCGCCCGGCTGCTAATTTTTGTATTTTCAGAAGAGATGGTGTTTCACCATTTTGGCCAGGCTGGTCTCAAACTCCAGACCTCAGGTGATCCACCCACCTCGGCCTCCCTAAGTGCTAGGAGTATAGGCATGAACCATCACACCTGGCCTGTTTTTATCTTTTTCTTACATGGCTTGGTATGTAACTCTGAATAGCTTCCCACCCCTCCGTCCCGTGTCCTTGTCCTTGATTCTTTTTTGAAGGGGTAGATGAGAGATAAAAATGAGGAATTTTCTTGGGTGACAGTATGGGGGATGACAATAAATGTGGCATTTCAGCTTGCTTGCAGTATGGACCTGACCTCCTTCTCAGTGATTTCCCTTTTTGGACCTTTGTTTCAGGCATGTTTTCTCATACACCCATGCTCTCTCCTGCTTCTCTGCGTTTGCACATGTTCTTTCCTTTGTATGGGATGATACCCTCCCTTTTTTCTCTATGGTGCTCATGCTGTAAGACCCATCTTGACCTGTGGCAGTGAGGGATCACATTTTAGAGTGTATCTCCAGACCTAGCATCCTGTCTCAAAGTGTAGATCTCATTATTCCTTAAAGGGCCTTCATCATTCTGTTGAATTTAAGAGGCTTTAGATTGTTTGGAGTAATTTATATTTGATAGAAGTAAAAATAATAAGGCCAGGCGTGGTGGCTTATGCCTGTAATCCAGCACTTTGAGAGGATGAGGTAGGCAGATCACCCGTGGTCAGGAGTTTGAGACCAGCCTAACCAACATGGTGAAACCCTGTTTCTACTAAATATACAAAATTAGCTGGGTGTGGTGGCACATGCCTATAATCCCAGCTACTTGGTAGGCTGAGGCAAAAGAATCGCTTGAGCCCAGGAGGTGGAGGTTGCAGTGAGCCAAGATTCATGCCACTGCATTCTAGCCTGGGCAACAAGAGCAAAACTCCATCTCAAAAAATAAGTAAAAATAATAATAGTCCTTCACATTTGTATAGCACTGAGTCATTTTTCCCAAGATTACTTACTTCCTTTACTTCCTTGTTCTCAGCTATTGTCCAGCTTCTAGTCTTGGGGTCATGGCATCTTAATAATCTGAAAATTGCCAGGAGAAAGACGTGGGAGGATGAAATGGAGGCAACATGAATTTCTATCAGTTTGTTATATGTTTTCATTTCCAGGCCTTGGAGCAAGAGAGTTAGATATATCTTTTGTAACTGAGACAATTTTCTTCCTCTTTATAGAACGGCCCCTAGGAATGAAGTAGCTTTTCTTTTGGAAACTTCATGCTGTTTTTAGTGTTGACAGAGAGGAGGTGTCTGCCATTTCTGTCACCTATTTATTTTGTTGTAGCACCCGTAATAGATCAGCTCTCACAGCCACAAATCTGTGAGGAGACTGGAATCATTCCCAGGAAAATGAGCAGGTCAGAATCACTTTATGGTAACAGTCCTAGCTTCTTGAGAGCTTGTCTAAAAGTCCTAGCAGAGGAGGACAGCTACTCATATACTCTTGACCAAGGACCGATCCTCCTCTATCAGGGATGATTGTCCTCTTCAACTGAGCGCACAGCAAATGGAGTGGTAAGGGAAGAAGAGGACACTCACCTTGATATTTAGTTTATTCCCCTAGTAAGGCACTTACCACAGGTATTTAGTTACACTTTTGAGCACTAATTTTCTCAGCAGACTTTATGCTTTTTGTAGAAAGGGACCAGGCCAGGCGCAGTGGCTCAAGCCTGTAATCCCAGCACTTTGGGAGGCCGAGGTGGGTGGATCACGAGGTCAAGAGATCAAGACCATCCTGGTCAACATGGTGAAACCCCGTCTCTACTAAAAATACAAAAGATTAGCTGGGCATGGTGGCGTGTGCCTGTAATCCCAGCTACTCAGGAGGCTGAGGCAGGAGAATTGCCTGAACCCAGGAGGCGGAGGTTGCGGTAAGCCAAGATCGCGCCATTGCACTCCAGCCTGGGTAACAAGAGCGAAACTCCATCTCAAAAAAAAAAAAAAAAAAAAAAAGAAAGGGACCATGTCTGATCTATCTTAGAACTGATCTGTCTAAGGGGACTAGCCAACGAAATCAGCTGAGTCAACCCTGGCAATCAATGCGGTGACAGATGTCGCAGCCAGATCACCCTCACATCCAGTCCTACCTTCTTGGTAACAGAACAGTTGATTTTGCTGGTCTAATGTCTGTAGAGCTAGACATGTATCATAGGACTGGCTTAGGGAGAGTTACTTTATATTAGCACCCATGTTTTCACTTGTTTATCTCTTGTAGCTCATTAAAAGAAGAACCATAACTGAGCATCTATATGCCATGCACTGTGCTGAGTACCCATGATGGTCAGGTGAATGGGGACATGGTCCTTTCCTATAAAAAGTATAAAGTCTGCTGGGAAAGTGAGTGCTCAAAAAGTATAACTAAATACTTGTGGTAAGTGCTTTACTAGGGGAATAAACTAAATATTAAGAGAGCAAAGATAAACAATTCCTTCATGATATTTTACAGGGTAAATACATACAATTTTAAAACAAAAAAGAAGCGGTTGCCAGGCACGGTGGCTCAAGCCTGTAATCCCAGCACTTTGGGAGGCCGAGGCGGGCGGATCACAAGGTCAAGAGATCGAGACCATCCTGGCCAACATGGTGAAACCCCGTCTCTACTAAAAATACAAAAAAATAGCTGGGCGTGGCGGCGTATGCCTGTAGTCCCAGCTACTTGGGAGGCTGAGGCAAGAGAATTGCTTGAACCCAGGAGGCGGAGGTTGCAGTGAGCCAAGATTGTGCCACTGCACTCCAGCCTAGTGCCTGGTGACAGAGACTCTGTCTCAAAAAAAAAAAAAAAAGAAGCAGTTCTCCCCGAAAGGGTCAGTGAAGGTGCTACAGAGTTCAGCTCAACAAACATGTATTAAATGCTACCTGTATCTTGATACTGGGAGGGTAAAGTTGAACTGGACACTCCTCTAGCAGTATGTAGTTGCTTGGGGTAGCTGGTGACACAGGGCTGTAAAGAACATAAAAAAGCTACCCAGGGCTAAGTACAAAGAGTGACTCTTGTAAAGACCTGAGTCTGCCAGTGCCATTAGAGCTCCTGGTCTCCAGCCTGCTGGGAGTCTCACCCCGTGTCAGCGAATTACAATAGTGTCTGATTTTTAGAGGGATTCATGTTTGATATGAATAATAGTAATGACTCTTTTCCATTCTGAAAGTACTTTGACATCCATTATCTCAGATGCAAGCCATATTCCCTTGGAACATTACTAGAGCTAAACCCCTCCTCAAGTTGAATAATAACAGTCTTTCCCATTTTAGAAGAATATTAAATGAATGGATAGAATTTTCTGATTTTCACATATTTCTCCCATCAGTTTTATTTGATGAAAACAAATATTAACAGAGAAACTCAGTGATGTTTTTATTTTATTATTTATTTATTTATTTATTTTTGAGATGACGTTTCACTCTTGTTGCCCAGCCTGGAATGCAATGATGTGATCTCGGCTCACTGCAATCTCCACCTTCCAGGTTCAAGCGATTTTCTTGCCTCAGCCTCCTCAGTAGCTGGGACTACAGGCACGCACCACCATGCCTGGCTAAATTTTTGTATTTTTAGTAGAGATGGGGTTTTGTCATGTTGGCCGCACTGGTCTTGAACTCCTGACTTCAGGTGATCCACCCGCCTCAGCCTCCCAAAGTGCTGGGATTACAGCAGCTGTGAGCCGCTGTGCCCAGCCTTTCTGGAGGGACTCCTTCCTTTTTTTTTTAGACAGAGTCTTGCTCTGTTGCCACCCTGGAGTGTAGTGGTGCAATCTCAGCTCATTGCAACCTTCGCCTCCCAGGTTCAAGCGATTCTCCTGCCTCAGCCTCCCCAGTAGCTAGGACTACAGGCACACACCACCAAACCCAGCTAATTTTTGTATTTTTAGTAGAGACGGGGTTTCACCATGTTGGCCAGGATGGTCTCGATCTCTTGACCTTGTGATTTGCCCGCCTTGGCTTCCCAAAATGCTGGGACTACAGGCCTGAGCCACTGCACCTGGACCTATGTTTTAATTTTTTTTTTCTTTTTTTCAGAGACAGGATCTTGCTCTGTTGCCCAGCTTGGAGTGCACTGGTGTGATCATAGCACACTGTAGCCTCAACCTCTCAGGCTCAAGTGATCTTCTCACCCTGCCTCCCGAGTAGTTGGGACTATAGATGTATACCACCACACCTTGCTAATATTTTTATTTTTTAAATTAATTAATTTTTTGAAATAGTCTCACTCTGTCACCCAGGCTGGAGTATGGTAGCATAATTATGGCTCACTGCAGCCTTGACCTCTCTGACTCAGGTAATCCTCCCACCTCAGCCTCCCAAGTAGCTGGGATTATAGGTGTGCGCCACCACACCTGTCTAATGTTTTGTAAAGATGGGGTTTCACCATGTTGCCCAGCTGGTCTCGAACTCCTGGGTTCAAGTGATCTACCTTTCTTAGGCTACCAAAGGGTTGGGATTAAAGGTATGAGCCCCCACAATTGGCCTAGAATTCATTTCAGTTCAACTCAACGTTTAATATTTTGGGGCTCTAGGAATAAAAAGATTAATGAGACATAGTAACATAGTATCTTCCTACATGAATTGTGGCAGTAGTTTAGCTACTGTAATAAAGAGACCTACAATACCAGGGGCTTAAGTAAGATAGAAATTTCTTTGTTTTCTCACATAAAAGTGTAAGTAGATATTCCAGCTTTTTGTTCGCCATACTTACCATATTGCTTCTATCTCATGGTGTCAGATGGCTGCTCCTTCTTTAGCCATCATGTTCTCATTTCAGCCAGCAGGGAGGGAAAATGGGAAACAGTAGTCATCATGTTTCTTTTCTTTCTTTGTTTTGTTGTTTGTTGTTGTTGTTGTTGCTTTCAGTACTTTAGAGGACCTCCAGAAATGTTGCTGTTGTTTTATTTTGTTTGTTTTGTTTTTTTGAGACGGAGTCTCACTCTGTCACCCAGGCTGGAGTGCATTGGCACGATCTTGGCTCATTGTGACTTCCACCTCCCGGGTTCAAGTGATTCTCCTGCCTCAGCCTCCCGAGTAGCTGGGATTACAGGTGACTGCCACACACCCAGCTAATTTTTATATTTTTAGTAGAGACGTCGTTTAACCATGTTGGCAAGGCTGGTCTCAAACTCCTGACATCAGGTGAGCCAGTGCTTGACCTAATTTTTGTATTTTTAGTAGAGATGGGGTTTTACCATGTTGGCCAGGTTGGTCTCAAACTCCTGACCTCAGGTGATCTGCCAGCCTTGGCCTCCCAAAGTGCTGTGATTACAGGTGTGAGTCGCTGTACCTGGCCTGTTTTGTTTTTTTGAGACAGGGTCTCATTCTGTCATCCAGACTGGAGTGTAGTGGTGTGATCATAGCTCACTGAAACCTCAAACTCTTGAGTTCAAGCAATCCCCTAGCCTCAGCCTCCTGTGCAGCTGGGACCACAGGTACATGCCATCACACAGGGCTACTTTTTTTTTTTTTTTTTTGAGACGGAGTTTCGCTCTTGTTACCCAGGCTGGAGTGCAATGGCGCGATCTTGGCTCACCACAACCTCCGCCTCCTGGGTTCAGGCAATTCTCCTGCCTCAGCCTCCTGAGTAGCTGGGATTACAGGCACGTGCCACCATGCCCAGCTAATTTTTGTATTTTTAGTAGAGACAGGGTTTCACCATGTTGACCAGGATGGTCTCGATCTCTTGACCTCGTGATCCATCCACCTCGGCCTCCCAAAGTGCTGGGATTACAGGCTTGAGCCACCGCACCCGGCTCACAGGGCTACTTTTTAAATATTTTTGTAGAGATAGGGTCTTGCCGTATTGCCCAGGCTTGTCTCAAACACCTAGGCTCAAGCGATCTACCCACCTAGGCCTCCCAAAGTGCTGGGATTACAAGTGTAAGCCACCGTACCCAGCTGTGTTGTCTCTTTTTAGAGTAGCTGAACTAGCACTTTGCATACTGCAGATGCTTAATACATTCTTCATTCCATAAAATTTACCAGTTGCAAGTTGGGACCATGCTTCTCTCCAATGTATATAGTAGTAACAGTAGTGTCCTATCTATGTACCCTACACAACATCTTTTAAAAATGCCGTTTATGGCTGGGTGCAGTGGCTCACAACTATAATTCCAGCACTTTGGGAGGCTGAGGCTGGTGGATCACCTGAGTTCAGGAGTTTGAAACCAGCCTGGCTAACATGGTAAAACTCCATTTCTACTAAAAATACAAAATTAGCCAGACATGGTAGGCAGATGCCTGTTATCAGTTACTTGGAAGGCTGAGGCACAAGAAGAATTGCTTCAATTTAGGAGGTGAAGGTTGCAGTGAGCTGAGATTGTGCCATTACACCCTAGCCTGAGTGACAGAGTGAGACTCTGTCTCAAAATAAGAATAATAATAGTGCCATTTATTTATTTTTAATTTATCTTTTTGAGACAGGGTCTTGCTGTCACCCAGGCTGGAGTGCAATGGTGCAATCTTGGCTCACCGCAACCTCTGCCTCCTGGGTTCAGGCAATTCTCCTGCCTCAGCCTCCTGAGTAGCTGGGATTATAGGCTGGCGCCACCTTGCCCAGCTAATTTTTTTTTTGTATTTTTAGTAGAGACGGGGTTTCACCATGTTGACCAGGTTGGTCTAGATCTCTTGACCTCATGATCCACCCACCTCGGTCTCCCAAAGTGCTGGGATTACAGGCTTGAGCCACCGTGCCCGGCCCTAGCTTCAGAATATTATATGGTTATTCGAGACCCTGTTTGAGGAATCCAAGACCCACAGAAAGATTAAATGATGTGCCCACATGGCTAGAAATTTTCAGAGCCAATATTTGGAATGAGGATGGCCAGAATTCATCTAACATCTCTAGCATTTCCATTTCATATAAATTCACTCTATTAAGCTTCACAATAACTTTAGATGTTACAGATGAGGAAACTGAAGCCTAGAAAGGTCACCCAGTGCCATGTAGTGACTAAGCAGATATTTAGGATTTGAGGTCAGGTTTTCTTTGGCTACCATCTCAGTCTAGTGCACTTTATACAGCATCAGGCCGTGTCTCCTTGCTACCCTAGTCAGAGCCAGGCCTTTTGTCCATGTCTCTCAAGTGTGTAACACAAGGTTATAAACATGCTTGATTGCTGTGTACCTCACAGCTGATTATGGACTGTTCATAATATCATAGTTTATACTATCACCAAATCATTCAAATCCTCGGGTGTAAATTTTGTTATTTTCATCACCAGAATTTCTGGAAGCTGAATATGCTGCAGGCATATCAGACTTTTTGTTTGAGGATTCAGATAATGGATAATTCTTATCCAACTTTCTCACTCTGGAGAATGTCACTTATAGCAATAGGTAGATACTATCACTTTAGAGGAGAGAGCCCAGGCTTGGGGCTGCAGACTCAGCTTCTAGCTCTGGATAGATGTAAGGTGGTTACCTTTGCCCTTTTCTTACTGTTATAACCTTACACAAGCCATTTTCCTTTTCTGGGTCTCAACTTCCCCCTTGTATAAAATTAGGGGGAAGGAGAGACTAAATTATCTCTAAGATCCTTTCCAGCTGTAACAGGCTATGATTCTAAATTGATTCCTTTCTTTACCTGTTCTTTCCAGCAAAGTTTCTCAGTAACCTTGGGCAAGTAACTTGCCGTGAGAGGACCTCAGTTTTCTGTCTGTAAAACAGGGATAATAATGTGAACATTTCTGTACAAGACTTGTTTCATAATTTATCCTATGATCTATTTGGGGGACCACAGTACAGTCCCACAAGGACCTAAGAAAGACAATCCTGGGCCATTCCATAGTGAATCCAGGCCATAGAAGTGCCAATGTTTGATGATGGACTGTAGTCCATCCTTTCTACTACGTTTCTCCTAGCTTCTTATCCTTTCCAGCCTGGCTGGCCTTCATGTGCAGTCAGGTTGAGCTTCCCAAAACACAGCTTTATTCATGTATAACCTTTGCACAGATTTTTTTTTTTAGACAGAGTCTCACATTGTCACCTGGGCTGGAGTGCAGTGGCATGATCTTGGCTCACTGCAACCTCTGCCTCCCGGGTTCAAGTGATTCTCCTGACTCAGACCCCTGAGTAGCTGGGACTACAGGTGCCTGCCACCACGCCCAGCTAATTTTTTTGTATTTTTGGTAGAAATGGGGTTTCAACATGTTGGCCAGGCTGGTCTCGAACTCCTGGCATCAGGTTATCCACCCACCTCAGCCTCCCAAAGTGCTAGGATTACAGGCGTAAGCCACCATGCCAGTCCCGCACAGATATCTTTAATAGCTCCCCATGGCATTCATGAAGGCCTGAACTCAATCAGTAGGAGTAGAGAGAATGGGGTGGATGTGAGAAAATGTGTGTAGATAGAGTGACAGAAACTGTTATCTGGTATTATATGCAGTTAAGCTCTTGCTGGCTATGCTGTGCCCTGTCTCAGAACTGAAATATATACTGTAATATCACAGTAGGATCCTGATAATGTGAATTGGTTCAGGAAGATCTAGGCCAACAAGGAAAAGCAGGTGAGATGCCAAGAGGGATACTGGGATCAGCTTTCTTTCTTTGTTTCCCTAAAGCAATACCTTTGGAGAGTCCTGGCATTTTCTGTGGTTAAGAAAAGCCTCCTACAGGCTTCAGAGAAGCTCCTCCTCTCTCTGCTGGAAAATTTTAGCCACTCTCCATTGCATTCTCACTTTAGCATTCTACACAGCTCTTACTGCAGTGCTGCCTGTCACAATGAGAAGCCCTTATTCCTGCATTTGGCCATGAGTGTGGTGGGCTCTGAAGAAGAGAGAGCCAAATGCCTGCACCTTGGTGGTTGATCTCTAGAGGTTGGGTTCCCACTCAGAGCAAGGTCTAGCACCCTGGGGTGGCCACCATTGTTAAGAATTTTAGTAATACAGAGGAAAAATTCCTGCATTAGGCATCAGGAGGTCTGGATTTTAGTTCCTAGAGTCTGTCTTGTCTGGCTCTGTGACTCTGGGAAACATATATATCTGTTTGGGCTTGATAGTCTTCCCTTGCAAAGATGAAGAACCAGGACAAAATCATCTCTAAGTTCCTTCCCGTTCTAAAATTTTAAAATAATGACTCATTGTATGTTTTCTCTTTGTCGGGTCCTGTGCTAGATATGAGGAATATAAAGTGAAAATAATAATAAAACTTAATGTTTATTTAGTGTTTAAATATGTGCCACAGATTGTACTAACCATTTTACATATAGTATTTTGTTCAATTCTCAAAACATTCCAGTGAGATTAGGCCTATCATCAGCATTACTGGCTTTGTAAAAGGACCATTTCTTTGTCCTCTTTCTGCTTTCCCAGATTGGGTTCCTGCTCTTCACAGGTTGCCCTTCTGAGCAGCAGCATAAGGGAATCATTGCAGGTGCTCTGTCAGGAATAACGCTGCTGTGGAAGCCACTAGACTATTAGCTATTAGATGGGGTGACTTAAGACATGTAAGTAGAGGCAGATTTTTTTTTTCTTTAAAAAAAAATTTTGCCCCATCGCAAGACTTACTACCTATCTCCAGTTATTAGGACATGGTGGTATTATCTCAGGGCTAGACAGATGGCCCAATGGAACAGAAGAGTAGAGAAACAAATGCATATATCTCTGGGTACTTGTTCCATGACATAGGTGGCCCTGTAAAGCAATGTGGCTGAGTCCTTTTGGCTGGATGATCTTGTGAAAACAAAGAATGACTGTTGACCCTATTTCACACTGCACACAGGAAATCACTTAAAGGTGGACTGTAGATCTAAATGTAATTGTTAACATAATAAAACTGATAGGAGGTAAAATACAAGGATAGCTCCATGATCTGAAGGTAGGCAAAGATTTCTTACACAGGAACAAAAATCACTATAATGATAAAAAAATGAATATATTGGACTACATTAAAAATAAGAACTTTAAAAAAAAGAATAAAAAATAAGAACTTGAGGCCTATTGTGGTAACTTACTCCTGTAATCCCAGTGCTGTGGGAGGCTGAGATGGAAGGATTGCTTGGGGCCAGGAGTTCAAGATCTGCCTGGGCAGCAGAGTGAGACCCCTCCAATCTCTACAAAAAAAATTTAAAAATTAGCCAGGCATGGTAATGTGCACTGTAGTCCCAGCTACTTGGGAGGCTGAGGCACGAGGATCACTTGAGACCAGGAGTTCCAGGCTGCAGTGAGCTACAGTTGCGCCACTGCACTCCAACCTGGGCAATACAGTGAGACCCTGTCCTTAAAAAAATCTGAGCTTCATCAGTGACAAGTTAAACCAAAAAAAAAAAAAAAAAAAAAGAAAGAAAGAAAGAAAGAAAGGAAATAAATACAAATAGAAAAAGAACTTCTTATCAAAATATACCATCATAAAGTCAAAAAGGTACTGGAAGCTGTGGCTTCTGCCTGTAATCTGAATATTTTGGGAGGCTGAGGCTGGTGGATCACTTGAACCCAGGAGTTTGAGAACAGCCTAGGCAACATGGAAAGACCCTGTCTCTATTAAAAAAAAAAAAAAAAAATATATATATATATATATATATATATATATACAAAAATTAGTTAGATATAATGGCTCATGACTGTAATCCCAGCTACTCGGGAGGTTGAGGTGTGAGGATCACTTGAACCTAGGAGGTCGAGGCTGCAGTAAGGTGTGATTGGGCCACTGAACTCCAGCCTGGGCAACAGAGTAAGATTCTGGTCTTACAAAAAATTTTTTTTAAAAACTAAAAAAAAATTTTTTTTTTTTTTTTTTTTTTTTTTTTTTTGAGACGGAGTTTCGCTCTTGTTACCCCAGGCTGGAGTGCAATGGTGCGATCTCGGCTCACCACAACCTCCGCCTCCTGGGTTCAGGCAATTCTCCTGCCTCAGCCTCCTGAGTAGCTGGGATTACAGGCACACGCCACCATGCCCAGCTAATTTTTTTGTATTTTTAGTAGAGACGGGGTTTCACCGTGTTGACCGGGATGGTCTCGATCTCTTGACCTCGTGATCCACCCGCCTCGGCTTCCCAAAGTGCTGGGATTACAGGCTGAGCCACCGCGCCCGGCCTAAAAAAAAATTTTTTTTAATAAAATAAAAAGAGAAGGTACAGAGAGGGAGAAGATATTTGTAGCACTTACAAAGGATCATGTTTAGAATATATAAAGAGCCTCTGCAAGTCACTACTCGCTGCAACCTCTGCCTCACAGGCTCAAGCGATCTTCCTGTCTCAGCCTCCCAAGTTGTGGGACTACAGGTGTACATCACCACGCCTGTCTAATTTTTGTGTTTTTTGCAGAGATGGGGTTTTGCCATGTTGTCCAGGCTGGTCTCGGACTCCTAGGCTCAAGCAATCTACCTCCTCATCCTCCCAAAGTGCAGGGATTATAGGCGTGAGCCACTGTGTCCAGCTGATGCTAATATTTTTGTACGTGCTTCCAGAGATATTTTTAAAATATGCAATCAGGTAATTACACACATGCACACACACATCTATTCTCTTCTAGCTCCCCCATTTCTTTCCATTTTTTTTTTTGCCTTCAACCTCAGTGACATTTCTAGGGGCTAGGTCCCCCATTTATATGTGTGGCAACATTTTGAACACTTTAGTCTGCAGTTTGCTTTAATCATTTATATTAAAGACCTTTCCAGTGCCTGTACATAATGGAGTGGCTCCTTACTTTTTACAGCTGCATAATTTACTTAATAAGTCTCCCTTTTTTTTGAAACAGGTGCTCACTGTGGCCCAGGCTGGAGTGCAGTTGTATGACCATGGCTCACTGCAGCCTCAACCTCTCAGACTCAAGCCATCATCCGACCACAGCCTCCTGAGTAGCTGGGATTACAGGCACTTGCCATCATGCCCAGCTAATTAAGAAATATTTTTTGAGGCCAGGCGCGGTGGCTCAAGCCTGTAATCCCAGCACTTTGGGAGGCCGAGGCGGGTGGATCACGAGGTCAAGAGATCGAGACCATCCTGGTCAACATGGTGAAACCCCGTCTCTATTAAAAATACAAAAAAAGTAGCTGGGCATGGTGGCATATGCCTGTAATCCAAGCTACTCAGGATGCTGAGGCAGGAGAATTGCCTGAACCCAGGAGGCGGAGGTTGCGGTGAGCCGAGATCGCACCATTGCACTCCAGCCTGGGTAACAAGAGCGAAACTCCGTTTCAAAAAAAAAAAAAAGACATATTTTTTGTAGAGTCGGGATGTAGCTATGTTGCCAGGGCTGTTCTTGAACCCCTTAGCTCAAGTGATCCTCCTGTGTTGGCCTCCCAAAGTTCTGGGATTACAGGTGTGACCCGCTCCACCCAGCCATAAGTCTCTCTCTTTATGGGCATTTAGGTTAGATTATTTTCAGTTGAGATGCTTTCTTCTTTCTGATCTATGTTGTGTTAAATATCTCCTAGGCTTCCTTGTAACTTTTTTTTTTTAAAGACTGAGTCTCACCTCTTGCCCAGGCTGGAATGCAGTGGTCCAATCTCGACTCACTGCAACCTCCTCCTCCCAGGTTCAAGCATTCTTCTGCCTCAGCCTCCCATGTAGCTGGTATTACAGGTGTGCAGCACTATGCCCAGCTAATTTTTTGTATCTTTAGTAGAGATGAGGTTTCACCATGTTGGCCAGGCTGGTCTCAAACTCCTGACCTCATGATCTGCCCGCCTCAGCCTCCCAGAGTGTGGGAATTACAGGTGTGAGCCACTATGCCAGCCTTCATTTTAACTTTTTACAGCAGCCTACGTAAGTTGTTATGTAGTAAAGCAGTATTTTGTATGACAGAAAAAGAAAGAAATATAATAATCTAGGCCGGGTGTGGTGGCTCATGCCAATAATCCCAGCACTCTGGGAGGCTGAGGTGGGTGGATCACTTGAG
The DNA here is from genome assembly GCF_048565385.1 of Saimiri boliviensis. NCBI lineage: Eukaryota > Metazoa > Chordata > Mammalia > Primates > Cebidae > Saimiri > Saimiri boliviensis. The sequence goes on along the minus strand of NC_133454.1, from coordinate 71,746,565 downwards.
GTCAGGAGTTCGAGACCAGCCAGGCCAACATGGAAACCCCATCTTTAAAAGGAAAAAAAAAAGAAATATAATAATCTACCTTTCGGTTCTCAAAAGGAATGCTGTGTAGACAATTGTAGAATTTCGAGCTAGAAGGAGTAGAAGAGAACTAATACTGAGATTCTTTTCCGTTAATTTTTTTCATAATTCTGATAAAACTCAAGATTCTCTCCTCAGAAACATGTACATGTAAAATTTTGCATATAAATTTTGGGGCTTGGCTGGGTGCAGTGGCTCACACTGGTAATCCTAGCACTTTGGGAGGCCAAGGCAGGCAAATCATCTGAGGTCTGGAGTTCAAGACCAGTCTGGCCAACATGGTGAAACCTTGTCTCTACTAAAATTATAAAAATTAGCTGGGCATGGTGGTGGGCACCTGTAATCCCAGCTACTTAGGAGGCTAAGGCAGGAGAATCACTTGAACCTGGGAGGCGGAGATTGCAGAGAGCTGAAACTGTGCCATTGCACTCCAGCCTGGGAGACAAGAGTGAAGCTCTGTCTCAAAAAAAATAAATTGGGGCGCTCATATAACCCTTAATTCATCTATGAGTTAGGAATATTTTAATCCACACCAGGCGTGGTACTTATGCCAGTAATCCTAGTACTTTGGGAGGCTGAGGCGGGTGGATTGCCTGAGCTCAGGAGTTTGAGACTGACCTAAGTAGCATGGTAAAACTTGATCCCTATAAAAAATACAAAAAATTAGCCGGGCGTGGTGGCGGGTGCCTGTAGTCCTAGCTGTTTAGGAGGCCGAGGCATGAGAATTCCTTGAACTGGGGAGGAGGAGGTTGCAGTGAGCCGAGATCACACCACTGCCACTCTAGCCTGAGTGACAGAGTGAGACTGTCTCCAAAAAAAAAAAAAAAAAGAATATTTTAATCTGACACAACCCTATCAGTTGATGAATAGTAATAGAAGGCCAGATATGGGAAGTGAATCTCAAAACAAGGAAATAGCAGAAGACAGTCACATGTATTCATGTTCCAGTTGTACATGTATTCAAATAATGACAGCAATATTCTCTCTCCTTGCATTGGCTGATGTCACAGTTCAGACTCGTGAGGGAAGTTGCCCATTCCTTCACAGGAGAACTTCAGTTTGTACCTAGGGTAACCCGAGAGCAAAACGTGAACAGATTTATTAGAAAGATTGACTTTTAAAAATATCAAGAGGGGAGATATCCCAGAGTTCAGCGCGGCGCCAGCCCTTCCGCCACAGTCGCCATTGTAGAGGAGCAGCCATGGCTCTTCGGTATCCTATGGCCGTGGGCCTCAACAAGGGCCACAAGGTAACCAAGAACGTGAGCAAGCCCAGGCACAGCCGCCACCGCGGGCGTCTGACCAAACACACCAAGTTCGTGCGGGACATGATCCCGGAGGTGTGTGGCTTTGCCCCATACGAGCGGCGTGCCATGGAGTTGCTGAAGGTCTCCAAGGACAAACGGGCCCTCAAGTTCATCAAGAAAAGGGTGGGGACACACATCCGGGCCAAGAGGAAGCGGGAGGAGCTGAGCAACGTCCTGGCTGCCATGCGGAAAGCTGCTGCCAAGAAAGACTAAGCCCGTCCCCTGCTGTCTCCTGAAATAAACAGCTGCGCCCAAAAAAAAAAAAAAAAAAAAAAATCAAGAGGGCCAGGCACGGTGGCTCACACCTATAATCCCAGAACTTTGGGAGGCCGAGACGGGTGGATCACGAGGTCAAGAGATCGAGACCATCCTGGTCAACATGGTGAAACCCCGTCTCTACTAAAAATACAAAAATTAGCTGGGCATGGTGGTGCACACCTGTAGTCCCAGCTACTCGGGAGGCTGAGGCAGGAGAATTGCTTGAACCCAGGAGGCGGAGGTTGCGGTGAACCGAGATTGCACCATTGCACTCCAGCCTGGGTAACAAGAGCGAAACTCCATCTCAAAAAGAAAAAAAAAATATCAAGATAGTATTATTAGAATTTTTCGTGTGACACGTTGATTTATTTTCTCTTTTTGTTTTCTCTTTAGCCCAAGAAGAAAAGAGGAAAAGTGGAAATGAGACCCATTAATTTGGGGACAGATTATGAATATGGGGTTTTAAACATTCATCTGACTGCATATGACATGACCCAGGCAGAAAGTTATGCCCAGTATGTTCACAACCTCTGCAACTCTCTCTCCATTAAAGTCGAAGAAAGGTATGAAGGATGCTTTTGTATGGGATGTTCTTGGTGTGGGTCGAATGCTCTGCTTTTTTGTTAAACTAGGCTTTTGAGATATAGTTAAATGTAGTAAAATTAACTCCTTTTAGGTATATAATTTGACACAATAAAAATATAGAATAGTGCTATTAACCTGAAAAGTTCCTTGGTGCCCTGGTGTAGTCAGTTTTCTTCCTCTTCCCCACTCAAGTCCCTGGCAACCACTCACCAATTTTCTGCTCTTAATGTTTTAACTTCTCCAGAATTTCACATAAATGAAATCACACAGTATGTAGCTGTTTGTGGCTGGCCTCTTTCACCAAGCATAATGTGTCTGACATTCATCCATGTTTTTGCAAGTTGTTTTTTTTTTTTTTTTTAAATTGTGGTAAAATACACATAACATAAAGTTACCATCTTAACTACTTTTAACTGTACAGTTTAGTGATATCAAATGCATTCATAATGTTATACAAACATCACCACCATCCATCTCCATAATGCTTTTCATCTTATAAAAATGAAACTCTGGCTGGGTGCAGTGGCTCACACCTGTAATCCCAGCACTTTGAGAGGCTAAGGTGGGAGGATCACTTGAGCCCAGGAGTCTGAGACCTGCCTGGGCAACATAGTGAGACCTTGTCTCTACAAATAACAAAATTAGCTGGGCATGGTGGCATGTGCCTGTAGTCCCACTTACTCAGGGGGGTGTGGTGGGAGGATAGCTTGAGTCCAGGAGGTGGAGACTCTGCAGTGAGCCATGTTCTTGCCACTGCACTCCAGCCTGGGCGACAGAGACTGAGGGAATATATTCTCTTCCCAGGTCCACAGGGGGCATAGTTTCTAGGGCAGGAACTTCCCAGCGACATGCCCCACCTGCCTTCCCCCAGGTCTCCACCTGGGAGACTTAACCGTCTTTGTTTAACTTTGGCACACGGGAAAGGATCAAAGATCAGTTACTCCAGCGGAAGTTTAAAGGAACTCTTTTCATTGGCCAGGGGGCTTGGAGAAGGTGGAAATTCCTCCCAGGTTAAAAGTTCCCTTCTTCCACACCTCCTTGGATTCCATACTTGGGTCTCCTTCCACTACCTTCGTGAAAGCTGATTTCTCTCTCCTGGATTCCATCTTTCTGTATTCTCTTACTCAGTGTGAGAGGAGTTTCCTTCCCTGATTTTCCCCCTGGGAACCCTTCTCACTCAGTGTAAGAGCGGCTTTTCTTTCTCCTCACTCAGTGTAAAAGCTAGCTGTTTCTCTCTACCCCTTCTCCTTTTTTCTCTTTCTCTCTGCTTAAATAAATCACTTTATGCAAAAAACTTTTTGGGTCCGGTATTTACTCCAAGGTGCTCACCTTCACTGGCAGGTTGTCCCCTTTCCCATTCTTGGGTAAGTGAAGGACAAGAACCTGGGGCGAACCTGATCGGAAAGAGAATAGGGCCAGTGTCCCTTTCCCTCCAAGACCCCGTATCAATATTTAATAAAACAGGGCAGGTACGTTTGGCTCACGCCTGTAATTCCAGCACTTTGTGAGACAGAGGCAGGTGGATCACCAGAGTTCAGGAGTTAGAGACTAGTCTGGCTAATATGGCAAAACCCCATTTTTACTAAAAATGCCAAAATTAGCTGGGTTCAATGGCATGTGCCTGTAGTCCCAGTTATTTGGGAGGCCGAAGCAGGAGAATCAGTTGGACCCAGGAAGTCGAGGTTGCCATGAACTGAGATTGTGCCACTGCACTCCAGCCTGGGCAACAGAGCAAGACTCAGATCTCCAGATAAATAAATAAATAAATAAATAAATAAATAATTAAACACTGAAACTTTGTACCCATTAAACAGTAACTGCCCATTTCTTCCTCCCCTAAGTTCCTGGCAACTACCTTTCTACTTCTGTCTCTGATTTTGACTACTCTTCCTCATATAAGTGGAATCATATAGTATTTGTCCTTTGGTGACTGGCTTCCTTCATTTAGCATAATATCCTCAAAGGTCATCCATGTGGTAGCATGTATCAGAATGTCCTTTCTTTTTCTTTTTTTGAGACGGAGTCTCGCTCTGTCACCCAGGCTGGAGTGCAGTGGTACGATCTCGGCTCCCTGCAACCTCTGCCTCTTCGGTTTCATCATGTTGGCCAGGCTAGTCTTTTAACTCTTGCCTCAAGTGATTCTCCTGCCTCAACCTCCCGAGTAGCTGGAATTAGTTGTGCGCCACCACACCTGGCTAATTTTTGTATTTTTAGTAGAGATGGGGTTTCACCAACCACATTGGTCAGGCTGGTGTTGACCTCCTGACCTCAAGTGATCCGCCTGCCTTGGCCTCCCAAAGTGCTGGGATTACAGGTATGAGCCACCGCACCCACCTCCTTTCTTTTTCTTTTTTCTTTTAGAGACATGGTCTCTCCCACCCAGGCTGGTATGTAGTGGTGCGATCATTGCTTATTGCAGCCTCTACCTCCTGGACTCACAAGATCCTCCTCTCTCCCAAATAGCTGGGACTACAAGCACACACCCACTCCCCAAGCTGATTTTTTTCCCCCTGATATGACCTAGTCTTCTGAATGCCTGGCTAATTTTTACATTTTTTGTAGAGATGGGGCCTCACTTTGTTGCCCAAGCTTCCTTCCTTTTTTTTTTTTTTGGTTTCTGTCACCTAGGCTGGAGTGTAGTGACAAGATCTTGGCTCACTACAATCTCTGTCTCCCTCCAATCTTGCCTCCAATTTCTGGATTGCATAGTAAGTTTATGTTTAACTTTGTAAGAAACTGCCAAACTGTTTTCAAAACGGCTGCACCATTGTGTATTCCCACCAACAATGTTTGAGGGTTCTGGCAACTTTTCATCCTGGACAGCAGTTGGTATCATCAGTTTTTTAAAAGCTATTACTAGGTTTATGGTGGTATCTCATAGTGGTGTAAATTTTCATTTCACTAATAAATAATTATGTTGAGCATCTTTTCATGGGCTTATTTGTTATCTGTGTATCTTCCTTGATGAGATGTCTCTTCAAATCTTTTGTCTATTTAAAAAAAAATGGCTTGGGCCAGGTGTGGTGGCTCACGTCTGTAATCCCAGCACTTTGGGAGGTTGAGGCGGGCGGATCACAAGGTCAGGAGTTTGAGACCAGCCTGACCAACATAGTGAAACCCTCTACTAAAAATACAAAAATTAGCCAGAGGTGTTAGCATGCGCTGGCAATCACAGCTACTTGGGAGGCTGAGGCAAGAGAATTGTTTGAAACCGGGAGGTGGAGGTTGCAGTGAGCCAAGATCACGCCATTGCATTGCAGCCTGCGTGACAGAACAAGACTCCGTCTCAAAAAACAAACAAAAGGCTTGTTTCCCTATTGGGGTTTGAAAATTTTTCATCTACTTTTGGATGCCAGTCTTTTTTTTTTTTTTTTTTTTTTTTTTTTTCAGACAGAATTGCACTCTGTCACCAGGCTGGAGTGCACTGGCACAATCTTGGCTCACTGCAACCTCCGCCTCTCAGGTTCAAGCAATTCTTCTACCTCAGCCTCTGGAGTAGCTGGGACTACAAGTCTCTGCAACCATGTCCCACTAATTTTTGTATTTTTATTAGAGATGGGATTTTACCATGCTGACCAGGCTGGTCTCAAACTCCTTTCCTGACCTCAAATGATCCACCCACCTTGGCTTCCCAAAGTGCTGGAATTACAGGTGTGAATCACTGCACCTGGCCACCGGTTACTTTTCAGATATGTGTTTTGCAAATATTTTCTTCCTGTCTGTGACTTATCTTCTTGTCCTCTTAACAGTGTGTCTTTTGAAGAGCAGAAGTTAAGCTAGATGAAGTTCAGTTCATCAATTTTTTTCTCTTATGGTTTCTGCTTTTGCTTTTATATCTAAGAAATCTTTGCCTGACCCAGTCATAAAAAACATTCTTCTATGTTTTCTCCTAAAAGTTCTATAGTTTTAAGTATTACATTTAGGTCTGTGATCCATTTGAATAATTTTTGTGTATGAAAATAATTTTTGTGTATGAAAAAGTGTGTCAAAGTTCTTTTTTTTTTGGCATATGAATATTCATTTGTTTCCAGAACCATTTGTTGAAAAGATTTTCTTTCCCCACTGAATTTTCTTAGCACCTTTGTTGACAGCCAGTCAACCATGTATATATATGTGAGTCTATTTCTAGGCCCTATTCTGTTACCTATATGCTTATATCTATACCCACTGTCTTGATTAGTGTAGTTTGATTACTGAAACTCTTTGTTTTTCTTTTTAGAAATATTTTGGCTATTCTAGGTCCTTTGGGTTTTCCATAAACATTTTTAGAATTAGCTTGTTGATTCTACAGAAAAGAGTCTAATGGGATTTTTTTTATAATTGTGTTGAATCTGTAGATCTATTTGGGAAGAGTTGATATCTTAATTGTTTATATTGAGTCTTCTGATCTACTAACAGAGTTTATTTCTCCATTTACAGTATTGAAATAATCTTTGTTTGCTCTGCTTTTATGTGTTCTTTGGATTTGTTGGAAAACTGTAAGAGAGGGAAGTAACATTTACTGACTACCTACCTGGTTCAGTCTGGGTTCTTTACATATCTTATGTCAGTATTTCACTCGATATAGGATGCCCTCTGGTTTGCCTTAAATAACATTTAATCCCATGGGTAGAAATTCCTTCCCTTTTTAATTTGTTGGTTTTTTTTTTTTTTTGGAGACAGATTCTTGCTCTGTCACCCAGGCTGGAGTGAAGTGGTGTGATCTCTGCTCACTGCAACCTCCGCCTCCCAGGTTCAGATGATTCTCCTGCCTCAGCCTCCCTCGAGTAGCTGGGACTTCAGGTGTGTGCCACCAGGCCAGGCTAATTTTTTGTATTTTTAGTAGAGATGGGGTTTCACCATGTTGGCCTGGCTGGTCTCTTAACTCCTGGTCTCAGGTGATTCGCCTGCCTCGGCCTCCCCAAGTGCTGGGATTATAGGTGTGAGCCACCACACCTGGTGGCAACTTCTTATCTATGTTCTGCCCTTATAGTTTTGCCTTCTTCAGAATTCCATACAAATAAAATCATATAGTATTTTTCTTTTTGTTTCTTCTTTTGGTTAGTATGCTGTATTTGAGATTCATTCATGTTGTTGCCCGAAAGTAGTTTTTTGTTTTTTTTTATTGTTGTTGCTGAGTAGCATTTCATTGAAAGGATGTGCCACAGTTTATTCCTTCCCTGATTGAAGGACATTTGTGTTTTATCAGTTTTGGGCAATTATAAAGCCACTATAAATATGTATAGGTTTTTATGAGATCACACGTCTTCATTTATCTAGGAGTATGACTGCTGAGTCAAATAGTAAATGAAGTGTATGTTTGATTTTATAAGAACTGCCAAGGCTTGGCACAGTGGCCCACACCTGTAATCCCAGCACTTTGGGAGGCTGAGGAGCACGGACCACTTGAGCTCAGGAGTTCGAGATCAGCCTGGGCAACATAGTGAAATCCTGTCTCTACATTAAAAATACAAAAACTAGCTGGGCATGGTGGTGTGCGCCTGTAGTCCATACCACTTGAGAGGCTGAGGCAAGGAGTATTGTTTAAGCCTGGGAGGCAGCGGTTGCAGTGAGCCAAGATCGTGCCACTGCACTCCAGCCTGGGCGACAAAGTGAGAGTCTGTCCTTTTTGTTTGTTTGTTTGGGATGGAGGCTCACTCTGTCATCCAGGCTAGAGTGCAGTGCCGAGATCTCAGCTCACTGCACCTTTGCCTCCCAGGTTCAAGCAATTCCTGCCTCAACCTCCTGAGTAGCTGGGATTACAGGTGCATGCCACCGTGTGTGGCTAATTTTTCTAATTTTAGTAGAGACGGGGTTTCACCATGTTAGCCAAGATGGTCTTGAACTCTTGACCTGGTGACCCTGCCGCCTTGGTGTCCCAAAGTGCTAGGATTACAGGCGTGAGCCGCAGCGCGCAGCAGAGAGCCTGTCTTAAAAACAACAACAAAAATGTAATTTAGGTAGTCTGTCACTGTAGCAAGGTAATATATGGCATAGTATGTGGATATGGCAAAATTTATACTTTCTTTTTTTTTTTTTTTTTACACTGAGTCAGAAAATTATTTTAATAGCAAAACTTTTCTTTTCTTTCTTTTTTTTTTTTTTTTTGAGGCGGAGTTTCGCTCTTGTTACCCAGGCTAGAGTGCAATGGCGCAATCTCAGCTCACTGCAACTTCCGCCTTCTGGGTTCAGGCAATTCTCCTGCCTCAGCCTCCTGAGTGGCTGGGATTACAGGCATGTGCCACCATGCCCAGCTAATTTTTTGGATTTTTAGTAGAAACGGGGTTTCACCATGTTGACCATGATGGTCTCGATCTCTTGACCTCGTGATCCACCCGCCTCAGCCTCCCAAAGTGCTGGGATTATAGGCTTGAGCCACCGCACCCGGCCTCTTTTTTTTTTTTTTTTTTTGAGACAGAGTCTCACACTGTCACCTAGGCTGTAGTGCAGTAGTGTGATCTCAGCTCACTGCAATCTCTGCCTCCTGGGTTCAAGCAATTCTCCTGCCTCAGCCTCCCTAGTAGCTGGGACTACAGGTGTGTATTAACATGCCCGGCTAATTTTTTTGTATTTTTAGTGGAGACAGAGTTTCACCACGTTGGCCAGGATGGTCTCGATCTCCTGACCCTGTGATCCATCTGCCTTGGCCTCCCAAGGTGTTGGGATTTCAGGTGTGAGCCACCACGCCTGGCCTTGTCTACTCTTTTCTAAGTTGCTTTAATAACCTTAAGTTGTCTAAATTCTTTTCTCTCTATTCTTGGTGGTTTTTTCATACTTCTGAGGTTTGGGCTATACAATTTTTTATGATTTTGTTCCAAATGGCAAGAGCTGCCATCAAAGACCCATAAAGTTGTTTACAGGTTTGGTTGGCATCAATTTTCCCTGCAAAGGAAGCTGTTGGAACCTTAGTGTTTAATTTATATCTATTCTGTCATCAATTGTCTTCATCACTTTGATTAATTCTTGGAACTGGGCGAACTCCTCAAGTTCACACTGCCACTGGGCACCGCCAGATTGAACAAACAAAAATTATATTTTCTGGCTGGGCGCAGTGGCTCATGCCTGTAATCCTAGCACTTTGGGAGGCTGAGGTGGGTGGATCACCTGAGGTCAAGAGTTCAAGACCAGTCTGGCCTTCATGGTGAAACTCCATCTTAAAAAATAAATAAATAAATAAAATTATACTTTCTTACTCATTAGATATTAGTATATTCCCATTTTACAGATGTGGAAATTAAGGCTCACAGAGGCCAAAAGCACAGAACCAGTAACTTGCCTGGATTTAAACCCAGTTCTGCCTGACAAGTATTTTCAGTTATATAGGGTCTTATTTTAAGTCCTTCAGCCAAATTTGAACTTTTAAACTTTTACACATTATAGTACAACTATGCTAAAAATGTTCTTTAAAAAAATTTGATAATAAGCTGTGACTTTAGCTCTCACAGCTGACAATACTTCAATTCCTTTAAACCTAAAAATGTGCTTCATCTCGTTCTGATGCCCCAGAGAGTTGGTTCTTCTTTCAGCACTTGACACATACTTCATGTCACTTAGTGCTCTGGGCTTGAATGATCTATTCCTGTGGCACTTTCTCTTCCCTCTGACAGTGCATTCCTTCTGGATGGGGACTGTGTTCTTTGTTTCTTTAGTAACCAGTACAAGGCCCGCCATGTGGGAGACATTCAGTCATGAATGAAAGAATTACAGGTTCTTGAATGTCACTATACAATCCAGTTGTGTGGTGTACATTTCCTAAACTAATGAAAATCCTTTTAATGAATTTATTCAAAAACTATTTATTGAGCCTCTTCTTGCTATGTGGTGAGCACTGCACTAGACATTCTGGGAGAAATTAAGGTGAACCTCCTTAGTTTCAGGGAACATACACACACACAGTGTATGCACACAAACATGCATGTATATACACACTGAGAAACATAATTATAACATAATGTAAAAGATAAACTACAATTACAGCTCAAAGAGGCAGTAGTAATTTAGAGTAGTGCTTCTCAAAGTACCATTCTGAGAAGATATTTCAGGAGCTTATGCCAAAATGTACATTAATACTTTGTTTCCTTCATTAGGAAAGTCTTGATATTAAGAAAAACCTTGGCTGAATGAAACGGTTTGTTTAGTGACTGGTTGCACATTTCTTGTCTGTCACGGGCCAATGACGATTAGGCTGTTCACTGGCAGCTTGTCTGTGGACCACACTTGAAATAACATGTGGTTAAGAGTACAAGCTCTGTCCACAGAATGAGAGGAAATATTTTCAAGCAATCCAGCTGACAAGGGATTAATAACGAGAATATTTAAAGAGCTCAAACAACTCTACAGCGAAACAACAACAAACAAACAAATTAAAAACCTAATAATCTGGCCGGGCGCGGTGGCTCAAGCCTGTAATCCCAGCACTTTGGGAGGCCGAGGCAGGTGGATCATGAGGTCAAGAGATCGAGACCATCCTGGTCAACATAGTGAAACCCCGTCTCTACTAAAAATACAAAAAATTAGCTGGGCATGGGGGCGCGTGCCTGTAATCCCAGCTACTCAGGAGGCTGAGGCAGGAGAATTGCCTGAACCCAGGAGGCGGAGGTTGCGGTGAGCCGAGATCGCGCCATTGCACTCCAGCCTGGGTAACAAGAGCGAAACTCCATCTCAAAAAAAAAAAAAAAACAAAACCTAATAATCTAATTTTAAAATGGGCAAAAGATCTGAATAGACATTTCTTAAAAGAAAACATACAAATGGCAAACAGGCATATGAAAAAATACTCAATGGCATTTTGAGCAAAGAATTGGACAAACTTTTTTAAAAAGTGCTCAACAGGCCGGGCGCGGTGGCTCACGCCTGTAATCCCAGCACTTTCGGAGGCCGAGGCGGGTGGATCACGAGGTCAGGAGATCAAAACCATCTTGGTCAACATGGTGAAACCCCGTCTCTACTAAAAATACAAAAAAAAAAATTAGCTGGGCATGGTGGCGCATGCCTGTAATCCCAGCTACTCAGGAGGCTGAGGCAGGAGAATTGCCTGAACCCAGGAGGCGGAGGTTGCAGTGAGCCGAGATCGTGCCATTGCACTCCAGCCTGGGTAATAAGAGCAAAGCTACATCTCAAAAAAAAAAAAAAAAAAGTGCTCAACATCACTGATCATCAGACAAATGCAAATCAAAACTACAGTGAGATATCATCTCACACCAGCCAAAATGGCTTTTATCCAAAAGACAGCAATAACAATGTTGACGAGGATGTAGAGAAAAAGGAACTTTCCTACACTATTGATGGGATTGAAAATTAGTACAACTACTATGGAGAACAGTTTGGAAGTTCCTCAAAAAACTAAAAATAGAGCTACCATATAATCTAGCAATCCCACTGCTAGGTATAAACCCCAAAGAAAGAAAATCAGTATATTGAAAAGATATCTGCACTCCCATGTTTATTGCAGCACTATTCACAATAGCCAAGATTTGGAAGCAACTGAAGTGTCAACAGGTGAATAGATAAAGCAAATGTGATACATACACACAGTGGAGTACTATTCACCTATAAAAATCAATGAGATCCTGTCATTTGCAACAACATAGATGCAACTGGAGGTTATTATGTTAAGTGAAATAAGCCAGGCACAGAAAGACAAACATTGCATGTCCTCATTTATTTCTGGGTGCTAAAATTAAAAACAATTGAACTCACAGAGATAGAGAGTAGTATGATGGTTACCAGAGGCTGGGAAGGGCAGTGGCGGTTCGAGGAGAAATGGGGATGGTTAACGGGTACCAAAAACTAGAAAGATTGAATCAGATCTAATATTTGATGGCACAATAGGGTGACTATAATCAATAATTTAATCGTACATTTACAAATAACTAAATGAGTGTAATTGGATTGTTTGTAACAGAGAGGATAAATGCTTGAGGTGATGGATACCCCATTTACCCTGATGTGATTATTACACATAGTATGCCTGTATCAAAATATCCCGTATACCCTAGTAATATATATACCTGCTATGTACCCGCAAAAATTAAACATAAAAAAAAAAGAGTACGAGCTCTTGAATCAAACTGCTGACATTCATATTCTAGCTTTATCAGTTATTAGCAGTATGACCTTGGGAAATTTTGAGCCTCAGTTTCCTCATCTATATAATGAGGATGATACATTTTTCTGTTTCTTTGAGTTCTGAAAATTAAACAAGATGGTATATGACAGCACTTAGTACAGACACTGGCACATTGTAAACATTCTGTTACTAATGTTATTGTTGTAATAATTAAGAATTTTTTTCAGCTGGCAGGAATTAGAGATAGCTTCTTAAAGGTTGGTGGCAAAGAGCGTTAAATGTCATTCACAGAATGCTATCATACCTACAGTGGATCAGTTCCTTGGAATTGTGTTTGAAATTTTTAGGACTCTTTTTAGAGACGCTGCTTTTACCGTGAAGGGCGCTGAATTTCTGTTTTTCCTTTGGCTTTTAAATTTTGCCACATAGCTAGGTTTCTGGTTCCCCCACAGCTGGTGTGTTCACATAAGATTAGGGTCGTGTTAGAGGGAATAGTTTCCATGTTTTGTTTGTTTGAGTCAAGAGTCTTGCTCTGTTGCCCAGGCTGGAGTGCCATGGCGTGATCTTGGCTCACAGCAATCTTTGACTCCTGCCTCAGCCTCCTGAGTAGCTGGGACTACAGGTTCCTGCCACTACCACTCCTGGCTAATTTTTGTATTTTTAGTAGAGATGGGGTTTCATCATGTTGGCCAGGCTGGTTTTGAACTCCTGACCTCAAGTGATCCTCCTGCCTTGGCCTCCCAAAGTGCTGGGATTATAGGTATGAGCCACCGTGCCCAGCCTAGTTGCAATGTTTATAGGGTAGTTGTGGTAAGAAGCTAGTTTATTTTACATCTGGCTAAGTGATCAGTGCTGCATGGTTGTATACTCCTGGATTATAGATTAAAAGAATAGTCCAAAAAAAAAGTTTCTTTAAAAAACTCAGCTGTAAAATACTCTGGCTACATTTGAGTGAAATCAGAAAGGCAGTTACATTTGTCGAGCACCTACTATCAGTGAGGCACTCTGAACAAGCTAAGTACATTTTTTGTGTATTATTTAACTCAAACACCTTGTACACAGTAGATTAAAGTATCAACGCTGGAGCCAAACTGCCTTCGTTTTACTCTTGCTCTACTGCATTCTTACTGTATGACATTGGGCAGTTTGCTCAACCTCTTTGTGTCTTGGTTTCCTCATCTGTAAAATGTGGTTACTAAAAGCACCTACCTTAAAAGAATATAGTGAAAATTAAGGGAGCTAATATATATAAAGTACCTAGAACTATGTCCAGCAACTATTGGCTGCCATTATTACTACTAATTATTATTATTATTATAGAAGCTTGCCCATAGTCCTACACCTAATAAGTGGCAAGTTCTGGAGTTAACCCTACTTTTTTTTGGCCAGGCACGGTGGCTCACACCTGTAATCCGAGCACTTGGGAGGCCAAGGAAGGGTGGATCACCTGAGGTCAGGAGTTCGAGACCAGCCTGACCAATATGGTGAATACAAAAAGTTAGCCAGGTGTAGTGATGCATGCATGTGGTCCCAGCTGGTTTGGAGACTAAAGCAGGAAAATCCCTTGAACCCAGGAGTTAGAGGTTGCAGTGAGCTGAGATTTGCCATTACACGCCAGCCTGGGCAACAAGAGTAAAACCATCTCAAAACAAAAACAGAAAAACCCAACTTTCCCCCCTAATTCTCTATTCTTCTAACTGGTTCTCCATACAATGTTTAGGATGATCTTTCTAGGTGGAAATATGATTATGTCACTCTCCTGCTTCAAATCCTTCGATGGCTTCCCACTCCCTTAGGATCACGATGAAAGTTTCTCATGTAGCTTCCTAGGTGGTCCAGGGCTTGCCCCGCTTCTCTTCGCACTTCCCTCCCTACCTCCATCTACGTCCAGTTACACTGGCTTTGCTTTTGTCCCTTTCCACCTCAGCACCTTTGCATATGCTCCTCCCCTCTTCATCTAACTAGCTTCTACTACTTTTTTCTTAGGTGTCATCTTTTTTTTTTTTTTTTTTTGAGACGGAGTTTCGCTCTTGTTACCCAGGCTGGAGTGCAATGGCACGATCTCGGCTCACTGCAACCTCCGCCTCCTGGGTTCAGGCAATTCTCCTGTCTCAGCTTCCTGAGTAGCTGGGATTACAGGCACGCACAACCATGCCCAGCTAATTTTTTGTATTTTTAGTAGAGATGGGGTTTCACCTTGTTGACCAGGATGGTCTCGATCTCTTGACCTCGTGATCCACCTGCCTCGACCTCCCAAAGTGCTAGGATTACAGCCTTGAGCCACCTCGTCCGACAGGTGTCATCTTTTTAATTACTTTTTGTGTTTGTTTGTTTGTTTTCTTAGGGGTCATCTTGAATGTTTACTTCAGGGAATCTCATTAAGTTAGGTCTTTATTTAGAAGAAGGAAAAGGTATTTAACTGCCCTTTTATAACATGCACTCCTTGCCCTTGTAATTAATTACTTGACTATTATTGGTCTTTCCTATTAGACTCTAAGCTTTGCAAGGCAAGGACTGTTGCTGTCTTCATTAGTGACCTAACCCTAAGATCTTGCCTAGTACCTGACACATAGTAGGCATTGAATAAAGACTTGTTGATTTGGATTGAATTCTAAAAGGCATGGCAAACGTGATTCCTAGAACAGCAGAATGAATGATGTGCTGCTTTTTGCCTCTTTGCTGGCTCTTTGCTCCAAACAGCTCAGAGAAGAAAGAGCTGTTTGTTTTTTAGCAACTCAGTTCTCTATATTGATTGAGGTTTTCAGACTATCGTACTGTTAGGTAATCTCACTGCCCAGTCTTTCAAAGATTAAATTCTTTTCTTCTGATTTTCATTTCATCTTGATCCATTTCTCCTTGGGGAGAGTGGGTAGAGATGATGGCCATGACCTTGAGATGGAATTGGGCTAGACAGCAGGATACCAGCTTTTGTTCTCTAAATGGTTTGCACTGCTGCAGCTACAACTCACCCAGGAGAGGCGAGGAAGAGCCTCTCATGTGAGTCCCTTAATTTGCCTGCATCGCTTGCCGAGCAGCTGTGTGAGGAGATGGAAATCTCACTCACCTGGGAGCAGCTTCCAAGCCTGAAGTAGAACCAGCACCTGTGCTCTGCTGAGAGTAAAAGCATCACTCAGCTCACTCGCTGTGAAGCTACTCTTCTTTTTAAAAAATCAATTTACATTTTAAAAAATTGAGGTATAGGCCAGGCGTGGTGGCTCACACCTGTAATTCCAGCACTTTGGGAGGCCAAGGCAGGTGGATCATGAAGTCAAGAGATCGAGACCATCCTGGCCAACACGGTGAAAACCTGTCTCTATTAAAAATACAAAAATTAGCCAGGTATGGTG
Source organism: Saimiri boliviensis (assembly GCF_048565385.1). Taxonomy (NCBI): domain Eukaryota; kingdom Metazoa; phylum Chordata; class Mammalia; order Primates; family Cebidae; genus Saimiri; species Saimiri boliviensis. Next base: position 71,730,943 of record NC_133454.1, on the reverse strand, counting down.
GTGTGCACCTGTAGTCCCAGCTACTTGGGAGGCTGAGGCGGGAAAATTGCTTGAACCCAGAAAGTAGAGGTTGCAGTAAGCTGAGATTGCGCCACTGCACTCCAACCTAGTAATAGAGTGAGACTCTGTCTCCAAAAAAAAAAAAAAAAAAAAAATTGAGGCTGGGTGTGGTGGCTCATGCCTGTAATCCCAGGCATGGGAGGCCAAAGTGGGTGGATCATGAGGTCAAGAGATCGAGACCATCCTGGTCAACATGGTGAAACCCCGTCTCTACTAAAAATACAAAAAATTAGCTGGGCTTGGTGGCACATGCCTGTAATCCCAGCTACTCAGGAGGCTGAGGCAGAAGAATTGCCTGAACCCAGGAGGCGGAGGTTGCAGTGAGCCGAGTTCGCGCCATTGCACTCCAGCCTCGGTAACAAGAGCGAAACTCCGTCTCAAAAAAAAAAAAAAAAAAAAAAAAATGAGGTATAACTTGTATAAATTGAAGCTTCCCAACATCCCAGCAGACTTCCTCATGTCCCTTTCTCAGCAATACTCCCCCCAAATAGCATTATTTTGTCATGTTGGGTTGACTCCTAAAATTCAGTTCTTTCTTTTTTTTCTTTTCTTTTTCTTTTTTTAAGATGGGGTTTCACCATGTTGGTCAGGCTGGTCTTGAACTCCTGACCTCAGGTGATCCACCCGCCTTGGCCTCCAAAGTGTTTGGATTACAGGTGTGGGCCACCATGCCTGGCCAAATTCAGTTCTTTCATTTCTTTCCTTCCATTTTACTGTCTGATCATCATAGCAATGTTTATTGCAGAAAATTTGGAAGATACAGATTATAGAATAATATAGGTACTAAAACAAACAGAAACAAACAAACAAACAAAAACCCGTATGTACTGTTACATACATAAAGGCCTGTTCTACGTCTTGATAAATGACTGCCTCCTATGAAGCCTTCCCTGAGCCTCCCTTTCCTCACGCTCTTGTCCTTATGGTATTTGGCACATCTCTATTATTGCCTTTGTCTTACTGTAGTAAAATGTTTGTATACTTGCCTAGCTCTTTAAAACACTCAGAGTGAGCGCCTTGAAAGCATAGACCTCTTTTTTGAGACTGAGTCTTGTTCTGTCACCCAGGTTGGAGTGAGGTGGCATGATCTCAGCTCATTGCAACTTCCGCCTCCCAGGTTCAAGCGATTCTCCTGCCTCAGCCTCCCAAGTAGCTGGGACTACAGGCACTCACCACCACACCCAGCTAATTTTTAGTAAAGACAGGTTTTTACCATGTTAGCCAGGCTGGTCTTGAACTCCTGACCTCAGGTGACCCACCTGCCTCAGGCTCCCAATGTGCTAGGGTTACAGGTGTGAGCCATCATGCCCAACTGAATTTTTTTTTTTTTTGTAAATAGAGACGGTCTCACTAGGTTGCCCAGGCTAGTCTTGAACTCCTGGACTCAAGCAATCCTCCTGTCTTGGCCTCCCAATGTGCTCACATTATAGGTGGGAGCCACCACACCTGGTCGCATAGACTTCTTATTGTCCATTAGGGTGCCTAGAACAGAGCAGGGTGTTAGTAAATGTTTGTTGAGTGAATAAGTAAATCAATGAAATCTTGCTGAAGTAAGTGTTGAAGAATAAAATCCATGATTGGTGGCAGGAATGGACAATTCCCACTTTAGTCAGTCAGTCCTATCTGCAAAATGCCAAAAAAGAAAAATAGTATTTTAGGTTGTTTTTGCTTTTCTGAAACAATTATTTCATTTGATCATCCATAAGAAGTCTATGATTATGTCCCCATTTTTTTATATTGAAAAGTTATTACTGTATTTGAATTTGAAGAAGAGGAGATCAGAGATTATGCTGAAAAGCAGTAGGGGTGTTACTTAGAAAGACTGCCCGAAAGAATTTGTAATACCTTGCTTTTACTGACTACATTTACGGTATGCCAGGCAATTACTTATGTGATCTCATTTAATCATTGCAGTAACTCTATGAATTAGGTATTATTATTTTCAATTTATAGCAGAAGAAATGGAGATTCAGAAACCTGAATTTCCATGTTCAAATAGGTAATAAGTGGCAGAGCCAATATTTAATTCTAGGACTGACTGACATGTCTCTAATCCATTTTCTATTACTTCTAAACTCCTGCCCTCGGGATCCACCTGCCTCGGCCTCACAAAGTGCTGAGATTACAGGTGTGAGCCACTGTGCCTGGCCTATTACTCTAAACTTTTTTTTTTTCTCTCTGTTGCCCAGGCTGGAGTGCAGTGGTGCATCTCGGCTCACTGCAACCTCTGCCTGCCAGGTTCAAGCAATCCTGCCTCGGCCTCCTGAGTGCTGGGATTACAGGCGCCCACCACCATAACTGGCTAATTTTTGTATTTTTAGTAGAGACGGGGTTTCACCACGTTGGCCAGGCTGGTCTCAATGTCCCAACCTCAGATGCTCCACCTGCCTCCGCCTCCCAAAGTTCTGGGATTACAGGCATGAGCCACTGTGCCCGGCCTCTAAACTTCTTTTGTAGAGGTCCACCTATAGAGGGCCATGCCGCTTGCTTATTAAGTGATGATTTTGTGACATAGGAAAATTTAGGAATCCTACTGTCATTATTATTTCATTTATCTTCAGTTTTATGAACTTTTTGATAAGATGAACATAACACTAATACCATATTTCCATGTAGCCATTAGTCCAGTCTTACATACATGGTCCTCACAATTCTCTGTTGATATAAGCCTAGATGGTTATCCTGTTTATATGAAGAAACTGAGGCCCAGAGGGGGAAGTGACTTACCTAAGTAAATATTGCTAATAAGTAGCAGGGCCGACACTTGACTCCATGTTCCATGTTGTTTTCACTGCAACATGTAGACATACTGAAGCTGATTTTAGTATGCATAAACTCTACAACCTGAGAGAGAAGTCACCCCTTAGGGTAAAATTAATAATGTCTGGAGGTAGTTTTGACTGTCACCACTTGGGGAATACTGCAGATATCCAGGGGGTAGAGGGATGTATGTGGATGTGTAGGTCAGCCCTTGCAGCGAAGAATTATCTGGTCTAAAATGTCTGTAGCACTGACGTTGAGAAATCCTGTTGTAGAACACTTAGTTTTTATATATTATTTCTCCAGAACAGGTTTAATACCCAAGGTTAGCCTCCAAAGCATACCTGGTAATGAGCTTGATTCTTTTTTTTCTCTCTTTTTTCTTTTTTTGTTTAAGACAAGGTCTCTCTCTGTTGCCCAGGCTGGAGTGCAGTGGCGCCATGTTGGTTCACTGCAGCCTTGACCTCCTGTACTCAAATGATCTGACCATTGCAGCCTCTTTAGCAGCTGGGACTACAGGAGCGTGCCGCCACACCCAGCTAATTTTTGTATATTTGTAGAGACAAGGTCTCACTGTTTTGCTCAGGCTAGTCTTGAATTCCTGAGTTCAAGTGATCTGGCTGCCCTGGCCTCCCAAATTCCTGGGATTACAGTTGTGTGCCACCACACCGGGCCACTTGATTCTTTTAGAATGGGCTATTCTTCAGTAGCAACAAATTATTTATTAATCAGCAGGTTTTATTCAGAGCGTTGTATTAAGTATGATTAGAGATGCAGAACTGCATTAAACATTGTGTATTTGCTTAGGGAGTTTGGAGACTTTTGAAGGAGATAAGGGGGATCCAGTTATTTTGCTCCTGGTTGCAGATAAGCATCCCCTACATTCCAGGAACTAGTGCATGCAGTAGTGGCTATATGCATGGACTACCATGATTGAAGTTGTTGGTGGCTTCAGTGAACACTCACACTAGCTGACTCTTCCTTCCCACAGTTATGCGATACCAACCAAAACCTTAGAAGTGCTGCAGTTGCAGGACCAAGGCAGCAAAATGTTCCTGGACTCAGTGCTTACCATCCATGAGCGAGTGGTTCAGGTAGGCACTCCAGGAGAATCAAAAATGTATTTACTTCTCCTGGTTCTTGTCTCTGTCCACATTTTCCCCTTCTGTCATGCTCTTTTTTTTCTCCTGCCTGCCCTTGAATGATGGTGTTCTCCAGGGTTCAGTTCTTGACACATCCATCTCTCCTTTTATAATACCTTCCCCCTATGCAGTCTCATTCATTCCTCAGGCCTCAGTGACCACCATTTAATACCGATGACGCCCAGATGTATACATCTCTAGTCCCAATCTGTTGGCTGAGGCTTGAAGCTCGATACTCGGTTGTCTACTGGCCTTCTCGACTTAGATGTTCCACAGGTGTTCTCCCTGCACTCCGTCTATGCAAAATTAGTTATAGAGGGGCTCATTTTCTGTAATCTTCTTCACCTTTGAGCTTAATGTGTCACCTTTGTCCTCTGATATCTACTCATTCACCAAATTCTGTAGCTTCTACCTCCTAAAAATCTTTCAGATTCATCCACTTCCCCTTACCCCCATACCAAGTGATCCTATCATTTTCCTGCTTGAAACCCCTCAGTGGCTGGCTTCCTTTGATCTCTAGCAGTTGTCCTCTTTCCTTCCTGTAGATAAAGATGAGTGCCAACCACACCACCATGAGGGTGCCCAGAGGTATTAAAAATTCACAGCTTCCCCAGTTTTAACATCATCCCCCTTTTAATAAGAGCATTAATTGACATGTAATGGACACATTCAGTTTACCAATTTGAAGTATACAATAAAGATGGTTTTTAGTATATTCAGAGAGTTATGCAACCATCATCACCATCAATTTCAGAACATTTTCATCACCCTAAAAGAAACCGTGTACCCATTAGCAGTCACTCCTCTTTCCTGATCACTCCAACCCCTTGCAGCCACTAATCTACTTTCTATCTCTATGGATTTATCTCTTCATTTAAATGGAGTTGTACATCAAATGACCTTTTGTGTCAGGCTTCCTTCACTTAGCATAATGTTGTCAAGGTTCATCTCTGTTACAACATGCATTGGTACTTCCTTCCTTTTTATTGCCAAATAATATCCCACTGTTCAGGCATCACCCCTTTTTGATCCACTCAAGGGACATATCAGCAAGGTAATAAAATGAATGTTAAATTTAAGTCTAAGTATGCTAATTTTAGAAATAATTAAGTATAATCTTTGGCTTTTAAAATATAATCAGAAATAGATTATTTATAATATATTCGTTGACAGATCTGACATGTTAGAAGCCATAGAATAGTTTGAACGCTTTAGGTTGGTACTCAGCTGCCTTCATGATTCTCCTCCTGCTTTTCTTCTTCACAGCCCATTTACTCCAGCCACACAAGGAACTAGTTTTAATTTCCTAACACTGTTATGCCCCCACATTTTACTGAATGTTGTTTCCTCTCCCTTCAAAATCCTCCACATTACTATTGAATTCTCCTAGTTTACTCCTATTTTTCTCCAAGATTTCACCCAGATACTACCTTTTCTGGAAGCTTTTTTGACTTTCTTTGGTTGAGTTGGGTAGGAATTTCTCTTGTGGGTCCTTGCAGCCCCCTGCCTGCCCTTTTACCATACATCTGATTCACCTCTGTGTTATTAGCACAGGGTCTGACACCAGTCAGATCCTGGTGTGCCTGGATATGGGCAAAGCTGAGTTGAATCAGAAAGTGTGCCCGGGTACAGTGATTCACACCTGTAATCCCAGCACTTTGGGAGAACAAGGAAGGTGGATCATGTGAGGTGAGGAGTTGACCAGCCTGGCCAACATGGTAAAACCATGTCTCTACTGAAAATACAAAAATTAGCCAGGCATGGTGGCAGGTACCTGTTATTCCAGCTTCTTGGGAGGCAGAGGCAGGAGAATTGCTTGACCTGGGAGGTGGAGGTTGCAGTGAGCCAAGATAGCATCACTGCTCTCCAGCCTGGGGGCAACAGAGCAAGACTTCGTCTCAAAAAAACAAAAAAAGAAAGTCAGCCTGAGCTGGGTGACATGGTTCATGCCTGTAAACCTAGCACTTTTAGAGGCCAAAGTGGGAGGATTGCTTGAATCTAGGAATTTGACCAGTCTGGGCAACATAGCAAGACACTGTTTCTACCAAAAAATAAAAATAAAAAATTAGTTGGGCCTAGTGGCACATACCTATAGTCCCAGCTACTCTGGAGGCTGAGGAGGAAGGATTCTTGAACCCAGGAGTTCCAGGTTGCAGTGAGCTATGATTGCTCCACTGCATTCCAGCCTGGGCAACAGAAAGAGACCCTGGACTTTTTTTTTTGAGATGGAGTCTCACTGTGTCACCCAGGCTGGAGTGCAGTGGCGTGATCTTGGCTCACTACAGCCTCTACCTCTTGGGTTCAAGCAATTCTCCTGCCTCAGCCTCCTGAGTAGCTGGGATTACAGGTGCCTGCCACCACACCCAGCTAATTTTTTGTATTTTTAGTAGAGATGGGGTTTCACCATATTGGCCAGGCTGGTCTTGAACTCCTAACCTCAGGTGGTCCACCTGCCTCAGCCTCCCAAAGTGCTGGGATTACAGGTGTGAGCCACCGCGCCATGCTTTATTTCTTTCTTATTTATTTATGAGATGGAGTTTCGTTCTTGTTGCCCAGGCTGGAGTGCAATGACGTGATCTTGGCTCACTGCAACCTCTGCCTCCTAGATTCAAGCGATTCTCCTACCTCAGCGTTCCCGACTAGTTGGGATTATAGACATGTACTACCACACCCAACTAATTTTGTATTTTTAGTAGAGATGGCATTTCTCCATGTTGGTCAGGCTGGTCTCAAACTCCTGACCTCAAGTGATCCGACTGCCTCAGCCTCCCAAAGTGCTGGGATTACAGGCATGAGCCACTATGCCCTGGCCAAGACCCTGAACTTTAAAACCTCTTGGTCCAGTAATGACATCTAATACCCATGGGAGTAGATATTGGCACTGACCATCTCAGCAGCTTGGCAGACAGCAGGAGAAATCCTGTAGAGACCAGGTTCAGAAACCAGTTTTGGTGCTAAACTTCTGTCCTTGGCCTCTCCAGACTCTATTGGAGCTGGCATTTGAACCCATGCCATGTCTGCCTAATTGCCTTGTTTTTAGCTCCTCCCACCCCTCAGAACACCTTCTTTCATTTTGCAGATCAGCGGTTTGAGTGCTACATTTGCAGAGATTTTCTTGGAAATAATCCAAAGCAATCTTCCTGAAGGAGTCAGATTGTTAGTGAAGGAGGTAGGTGCTGATTTGAGAAGAGGCCCCTGCTGGCCTGTGTATGCTCAAAATAAGGATAAGAACATCTGGACTTCCTGGTTTCTCAAAAATTAGAAAGAACAGAGAAATGTGGGTAATGTAGCCTAAATAATAATCAGAAAAGACGTGCACTCTGATGATACTGTGATCATTATTCCAGCTTCTGAGGCATCAAGGATGATGCTTTGTGGCCTATGAGTGCTGACTTTCAGCACATCATCCTGATGTTGGTGGTGAGCGTATGAGGCCCCAGAATTATCTCCTTTTTCAGGCAGTTGTGTAGAAGAAAGAACATGGTTTAAGAGAATATATAGTATAATAAAGCAGAACACCAATTGGAAAATACGTGTTAGAGAAAAGTTTCCTGTACCTTCAAGGCTTGACTGTAGCCTGACTGAATATATTTCATGAAGAATGCTAGTTAATAGGATTTTTGGTCAGGCATGGAAAACTTGGAGAACATTAGGAATCTTAGCCTAAAAACTAAGTATTTGGGTCCAGTTGCCAAGACAATCCTTCTTCTGACACAGATGTAATCAGGTCATCTTAGATTGGTACCATTTGCTCCATCCAGCTCTGCTTGTTCTGAGTCCACGTTTGTCAAGCTTCTGGTTGTTATTTGGTCTTCACATAGATTTGGGTACAGGGACAGCATGTGGTGGTCATGCTGACTTAAAATAGTCCAATCCCTGTTTGTTTTATTTCCCATGTAAATAAATAATTTTGGTATTTGATCTCTCTCTTAAATGCTTCTACTGTGATAGTTATAGCATTTTGACATTAAATCTTCATATATCTGTCTTTTCTAACCAGACTGTAAGTTCACTGAAAGCAAGGAGAAAATCTGAAGTTTGAATCCCTAATATCTAATACAAGTCTGCTACATCGTCGATAATAAAAGTTACTTGACTCTGAATGATTGTCTACACTACAGAGCTGGCTTATGGGCCCTTTTTGGATGCTGTACATATTTGGGTAACTAAAAGCTCTGCAGTAATTTCCACTTATTTTCTTTTTCTTCTCCTTAGCACACTGAAGAAGACTTCAAGGGAAGATTCAAAGCTCGACCAGAACTGGAAGAACTATTGGCTAAGTTGAACTAGCTACTGTAGACCCTTTCATGCCAGCACTCGTCATACTGAGTGCCAAGGAGAAGAGCTTACTGGGTGGTCAGAGTTCATCAGGAGACCTGACATTTAGATTTCATAAGTACCCATTCCCACAGCCAGTAATGCCCGCACTCCTCTGTGGCATGGCTGTACTTGCCATTTGTTACCACTTACCTATGAGCTAACCCTTGTTATCCTCCATCTAATAAAAATCTGCTACTGATGTGTATATGTATGTGTGTTAGAGAAATTGGCTCATCCTGTGGAGTATCTTTAAGAGATTCTGGCTGGGCACAGTGGCTCACACCTGTAATCCCAGCACTTTGGGAGACCAAGGTGGGTAGATCACGAGGTCAAGAGATCGAGACCATCCTGGCCAACATGGTGAAACCCCATCTCTACTAAACATACAAAAAATTAGCTGGGTATGGTGGTGCACGCCTGTAGTTCCAGCTACTCAGGAGGCTGAGGCAGGAGAATTGCTTGATCCCAGGAGGTGGAGGTTGCAGTGAGCCAATATCATGCCACTGCATTCCAGCCTGGTGACAGAGCAAGACTCTGTCTCAAAAAAAAAAAAAAAAAAAAAAAAAAAAAAAGAGGTTCTATATTTTGGCCAGGCACAGTGGTGTATCCTTGGAATCCCAGCACTTTGCGAGGCCAAGGCAGGAGGATTGCTTGAGACCAGGAGCTTGAGACCAGCCTAGCAATGTAGGGAGACCTTGACTTTACCAAAAACATGTTTTTAAATTAGCCGGGCATGGTGGTATGCACTGGTAATACCACTACTTGGGAAGCTGAGGTGGGAAGATTGCTTGAGCCCAGGAGTTTGAGACTGCAAGAGCTATGATTGTGCCATTGCACTCCAGCCTGGGTGACAGAGCAAGACCCTTTCTCCAAAAAAAAAAAAGGGAGATTTGGCTGGGCGCAGGGGTCACACCTGTGATCCCAGCACTTTGGGAGGCTGAGGCGGGAGGATCAGGACGTCAGGAGATCAAGACCATCCTGGCCAACATAGTGAAACCCTGTCTCTACTAAAAAATATAAAAATTAGCTGGGCGTGGTGGTGCACACTTGTCGTCCCAGCTACTCAGGAGGCTGAGGCAGGAGAATTACTTGAACCCCGGAGGCAGAGGTTGCAGTGAGCCGAGATCGCGCCACTGCACTCCAGCCTGGTACCTGGCAACAGAGCTAGATTGTCTGAAAAAAGAAAAAAAAAAAAACATTCTGTTTTCTCTTTGCCTGATGCTTTAGCTCAGAAGCATGTTCCCCTTCCATATTTCTCCATCTAGGGTGAATTCATCCTTTAAAGCAATCTGGCATGGTGTCCTGTAGTGAAGCAGAAGATCATAACAGAAGTGAACTCTCTGCAGATGGAGGTTGGAGAGAGGGAGATTTTGGCTTTCTGCATGAAAAAACTCTCCAGATAGAAACAGATTCTGCCGATAAGTGAAATAAATTGCTTTGTGGGGTAATGAGTGACTTATTCAGCTAGATGTTGCATAACTGCTAATTAAGTTTGCCTGGATTGAGTTTAAGCAAATAATTGAAGGTTTATCTTAGTCAGCTGTCAGCAAACTATTGCCCATGAACCAAATCCTACCCACTCCCTGTTTGTGTTTTTTTTTTAACATAATATATTGAACTGAAATTCGTATTTACAAAATTAAACATTTTAAAATGAATAATTCAGTATCATTTACAGGTAGTGCTCGACTTACGATCATGGTCAGGACCGCGGAACGGTGGTAACACAATTTGGTCGTAAGTTGAGTAGGCTACATGTACAGTTGAAATGGTGCACGCAGAGATGGTAGTGCTGCCAGAAGCTGGTCCGCACTGTCATATGCCCAGCTAGGCGACGTTTGCGCTATCAGATGCGGAGCAGTCATGGCTAGTGATTGTGGTCATAAAGTCGAATGGTCGTAAGTTGCATAGGTTGTAAGTCAATCAATACCTGTATTTAGTACATTCACAAAATTGTGCAATCACCAGCTCTATCTAGTTCCAAAACCCCTCCTTGTTTTTTAAAGTAAAGGTTTATGGGGGCCGGGCGCGGTGGCTCAAGCCTGTAATCCCAGCACTTTGGGAGGCCGAGGCGGGTGGATCACGAGGTCGAGAGATCGAGACCATCCTGGTCAACATGGTGAAACCTCGTCTCTACTAAAAATACAAAAAATAGCTGAGCATGGTGGCACGTGCCTGTAATCCCAGCTACTCAGGAGGCTGAGGCAGGAGAATTGCCTGAACCCAGGAGGTGGAGGTTGCGGTGAGCCGAGATTGTGCCATTGCACTCCAGCCTGGGTAACAAGAGCGAAACTCCGTCTCAAAAAAAAAAAAAAAGGTCTATGGGATAAGAGCCTTGCTTACTCACTTACATACTGTCTCTGGATGCTTTAATGCTACAATGGCAGAGCTGGGTAGCTGCATGTGTATTGCCTCTATATCATATGGGCAGTGGGCATATCACGTGTTTTCCATTTGGAAACCTGTAAAAAATAGCAGTCTTTTCCAGTTGCTCAGTTGTTATCAATATGTGGAAGCAGGAATCAGAATTTCATAAATTGACAAGATACTGGAGCTTAAGGACTTTAGGATGCAGCCAAACTAATTGTGTCTTTTAGCTAGTACAGGTTAGGGGTCCATAGAGGGCAATCCTTTGCCCAAGGTCACGGGGTATGTCATTGGCAGAGGGGCAGCAGGATTAAATCTCTTGATTCCTACTCCACCTCTTTCTGTCACATTACTCAGGAATGAGTCAGGCTTCTGACACAGGAGGCAACTGGATTCTGTCACCTTGGAGCTCGTGTGTCACTGACCTAGTTGATGATTTATCCTCTCACTGGAGTCAGAGAGCTTTTGTTCCTCATGATTAGTTTCCCCTGAGACAAATGAAAATTACTCTTAATGTCTTATCATGATAAGAGGGACTGGAGATATTCTGATTGCCAGAACCTCAGGGTTACAAAACAATTATGAGCTTTGACTCACCTGGAGGGAGGCTCAGAAGGAAATGGATGTTCTTAGGGTCACGTGGCAGTGAAACTAAATAGAACACAAGTCTTCTGGCTCCAGGTTGAAAATACCTTCCCTTCCCTCCCTGAGACAACCTTTTAAAGGAAAAGAGGCAAACAAACCTGGGTTGTGCCTGACTTCTACATTTATTAGTTTTGAAGCTGAGTTATTCTAACCTCAATGAACCTCAGATTTCTGATCTGAAGAATGGGGATAATCCCTTTTTAGGGATTTGAGATGGGGATAATGTATATAATGAGCTAGTAACGATCAGTAAATGTTATATTTCCTTCCCTTCTAAAACTTCTTTGGCATACGTTTTTAAAATTTTTTTCATTGTGGTATAATTTGTATATAGTGACACACAGATCTTGATCGTATATTTGATCAATTTTGAAGCTACGTCTACCTATCCATGAAATCCATACTTCTATCAAGGTAAAGAACATGTCCATCACCCCAAAAAGTTCTCTCATAATCTTTTTCTCCCCCTCCCTCATCCTCAGAGATGGAGTCTTGCTCTGAAGCCCAGGCTGGAGTGCAGTGGTGCAAATCTCGGCTAACTGCAACCTCTGTCTCTGGGTTTAAGCAATTCTCCTGCCTCAGCCTTCCAAGAAGCTAGGATTACAGGTGCCACCATGCCTGGCTAATTTTTGTATTTTTAGTAGATACAGGGTTTTTACCATGTTGGCCAGGCCAGTCTCCAACTGGCTGGTCTTGAACTCCTGACCTTGTGATCTGCCTGCCTCAGCCTCCCAAAGTGCTGGGATTATAGGCATGAGCCACTGCACCTGGCCATCTTTCACATTTTCCCCAAGCAGTAACCACCAACCTCCTTTCTACTCCCATAGATTAGTTTTGCCTATCTAGTACTACATATAAATGAAATATACAGTATGTATTCTTTTGTGTCTGACTTCATTTAGCATAATGTTTTATCCATTGTGTTACATCAGTACTTCATTTCTTCAGCATACTTTCAGCATTTAATATCCTAGTTGGGGTTAAATTATTTCTAGTAGTGCCATGGAATCTCAAGGGATAGGCAGGAGAGAAGAAGGAATATTGGTGGATTGGGAATCAGAATAGATGGGTTCAAATACTGGCTCTATCAATACATAACCTTAGAGATAAACTATTTTGATCTTCATTTTACAAATGTGTTAACTGGTCCAAGGAGGGAAAGAGACTTGTCTAAGGTCACCTAGTTAGCCAGTGGCAGAGCCAAGAATAGTTTAAGGTTACTCAATCCCTGGTTGAGTGGCTGAATGCACATTACTGAGATTTTTTAAAAAGAATTTTTTTTTTTTTTTTTTTTTGAGACGGAGTTTCGCTCTTGTTACCCAGGCTGGAGTGCAATGGCGCGATCTCGGCTCACGGCAACCTCCGCCTCCTGGGTTCAGGCAATTCTCCTGCCTCAGCCTCCTGAGTAGCTGGGACTACAGGCACGCGCCACCCTGCCCAGCTAATTTTTTGTATTTTTAGTAGAGACGGGGTTTCACCATGTTGACCAGGATGGTCTCGATCTCTTGACCTCGTGATCCACCCGCCTCGGCCTCCCAAAGTGCTGGGATTACAGGCTTGAGCCACCGCTCCCGGCCTAAAAAAGATTTTTATGTAGATTACTCATTTTCTTTCTTTCTTTTTTTTTGAAACAGAGTTTCTCTCTTGTCACCCAGGCTGGAGTGCAATGGTGCAATCTCAGTTCACTGCAACCTCCACCTCCTAGGTTCAATTAATTCTCCTGCCTCAGCCTCCCAAGTAGCTGGAATTACAGGCAACTGCCACCCAGCTAATTTTTGTATTTTTAGTAGAGGCAGGGTTTCACCATGTTGACCAGGCTGGTCTCGAACTTCTGACCTCAGGTGATCCACCTGCCTTGGCCTCCCAAAGTGCTGGGATTATAGGCCTGAGCCACCGTGCCTGGCCAGGTCACTAAAATGGGTAAAATTGGCAGTTTTCCTACTTGAAGCCAGCAGATTCCTCAGCTTTATGTTTTTGTTCCTTTCCTCTGGCTGGGGGTGACTTGTTTCTCCACCATGGAAGCCTGGAAATAGCCAGCTACGGATTCTAAAAAGGTATGTTTTAGACAAGGAGAAACAAATGAAGTCTAGGTATTTTGGCCACTCAGACACTAGCAATGCTGAGACCCCTGGGTCCCCTCTGTTTCTAGTGTACTTAAGGAAAGCTTTCTGAGCCTGTATTGGGTGTGCTTAGAACTAGACCTGCTGGAGAGACACCACAGAGGTGGCCAATGTGTCTTGTGCTTGTTTAATCTGTACTTTGATCTCTGTGAATATTTGTTTTCACATGTCTGATCTTCCTTTCAGAATCTGAAATGATTCATTTGGCTATAATAATCTCCCTGGAATAACTTTCATTCTCAGACATTTCAGCTCATTTTAGGAAATCAGCTTACCATTTATTTAGAAAGAGTGCCCAGGCTCTGAAGAATGAAAACTCTTGAAAAGATATCTTCTGAGAGGCAGGAATCACTGCTACCTCTGCCTGCTTTAAGTCCTTGCTGGAGCAGAGGAGGGATCCCCAGCATTTTCTACAGGAAAATGTAAGGATTCAGTCTGGACTTCTTCAGTTCTCTTTGGGTTTCTTTTTTCTTTTTTTTTTGAGAGAGGGAGTTTTGCTCTATCACCCAAGTTGGGGTGTAATGGCATGATCTTGGCTCACTACAACCTCCATCTCCCAGGTTCAAGCAATCCTCTTGCCTTGGCCTCCCTAGTAGCTGGGATTACAGGCACCCGCCAACACGCCCAGCTAATTTTTTGTATTTTTAGTAGAGAAGGGGTTTCACTATGTTGGCCAGGGTGGTCTTGAACTCCTGACCTCAGGTGATCCACCCACCTCAGCCTCCCAAAGTGCTGGGATTGCAGGCATGAGCCACCACGCCCAGCTCCCTTTGGGTTTCTAGTCCACAGCCCAAGGACTTAGTCTGGCAACTTTATGGAGAGAGGGTGGGAGGAGTATCTTATTCATCCAGTAAAACACATTACAGTGCACCTTTGTACTGAGCACAAGGCGAAGTTCCCAGCCAAGGACCTTGCAAGGAAGAACTAAACCATGAGTCTGCCCTAGGCCTAGCCAAGAGAGGCATCAAGTCAAGAGGTCTCTCCACTCATCCCTGGCACCAAGCTTCTCTGCAGAGGCAACCCAAAGTTGCCAGAGTTAGATCCTATAGGGACAGGTATGGACCACCTTAAAGTCCAGCTCCTAGACTGTGGGCTGCAGAGCTGAGACTAAAGAAAAACATACCAATCTAGATCACTGTGGGCAACTTGCACTAATTAATTGCAAACACTTAATTTCATTTTTGCAAAGAGCTGATAAAAGCAAAGTCAATGTGGTTACTCACTACTGTGTGTTAAGCACTGTACTGGGCACCAGATGCCTCCAAGAGTACAGAGCAGAAAACAGCCTAGGCTTTAGAGCAAGACACGCTTAGAGTGTGATCCCCAGTCTGAGCTTTATTTCCTCATCTAAAGGAGATTGAATGTCATGTTCAGAGGACTCAAGATTAGATTAGGTAATGTAACTCAGGACAGTCACTAGCACACATTAATAGTGATGATGGGGCCGGGCGCAGTGGCTCAAGCCTGTAATCCCAGCACTTTGGGAGGCCGAGGTGGGTGGATCACGAGGTCAAGAGATCGAGACCATCCTGGTCAACATGGTGAAACCCCGTCTCTACTAAAAATACTAAAAATTAGCTGGGCATGGTGGTGCATGGCTGTAATCCCAGCTACTCAGGAGGCTGAGGCAGGAGAATTGCCTGAACCCAGGAGGCGGAGGTTGCGGTGAGCCGAGATCGTGCCATTGCACTCCAGCCTGGGTAACAAGAGCGAAACTCTCTCAAAAAAAAAAAAAAAAAATAGTGATGATGGTTAATAGCTAATGTTCAATGAACACTTACTATGTGCCAGATGTTGTTCCTAAGCTAAACCAATGACTCAATCTTTCAACAATCCTATGAGGAAGGCCTGTATTAATTTTGAGGCTTGTGAAGAAGGCATTATATTTGCATTTTTACAAAAGTAAAAATAGATCCTAAGATGTTAAGTAACTTGTCCAAAGTCACAAAACTAGTAAGTGGCATAACTGGGATTTGAAGGCAGCACATCATTGGGATTGTGAGGAGGCTCTGGAACCAGATTGTCTGAGTTAAATGCCCCCCCACCAAATTTTTTTTTTTTTTGTGGTACACGAAAAAAGTTTAGACACAATGCCCAATAAATTTTTAACACTTTTTTTTTTTTTTTTTTTTTTTTTTTTGAGACGGAGTTTCACTCTTGTTACCCAGGCTGGATTGCAATGGCGCGATCTCGGCTCACCGCAACCTCCGCCTCCTGGGCTCAGGCAATTCTCCTGCCTCAGCCTCCTGAGTAGCTGGGATTACAGGCACGCGCCACCATGCCCAGCTAATTTTTTGCACTTTTAGTAGAGACGGGGTTTCACCATGTTGACCAGGATGGTCTCGATCTCTCGACCTCGTGATCCACCCGCCTTGGCCTCCCAAAGTGCTGGGATTACAGGCTTGAGCCACCGCGCCCGGCAACACTTTTTATTATTAGCTACGTATGTTTCATTCCCTCATTTATTTGTCTTAGTAAGCTTGTGACATAGAAATTATCCCCATTTATTTGAAATAGGCTTGGAGGGCAAGAGTCCTCTTTGTCTGATCAAATACATTCTGTGACCCACCCTGTGCTAACTCCCTATTAGAGCCAGTGTCCTCCAAAACATGCTTGTTCCACATAGCTGGTTTGGAAGCCATCCTTCCTGCTAAAGAGGCCCTTTATGCTTCTCTCTGCTACTATCACCCCTCCTCCATAGCCTTTTTTTTTTTTTTTTTGAGACAGTTTCACTCTATTGCCCAGGGTAGACTGCAATGGTACGATTTTTTTTTTTTTTTTTTTTTTTACCTTTAAGGAAAACCACCTTTATTCCATGTAAATGGCAATACAGATATAATAAGCAAATGATACCGTAAGCAGATTGATATAATATGCAATTGCAATGGGAAGAGGAGAAAAGATGTTTACACTCATTGAGCTATGGAGGATTCACCACCACATTGGGAAGCAACAGCCTGGGCTCCAGAGTCGGCCATGGCCACTCATCAGTGCGCAGATGAGGAGGGTCTCATGGAGCTTAGGTGCAGTGTGGGACCCCAGCTCTTCTTGTAGCAACTTGTTTGGCATGAGGCTCAGTCAGGAGGGTCTTTTGTGGCCAGGCTTAAGGAACATGGAAATGTCAACTTGTTTCTGTAACTCTGTTGTTTTTCAATAACTAATGTATAAAAACAGACTGAAATAGAGATTTCTTCAAAACAATGCTGGATAAACGCCTCAAGGGGGTCACTTAACTCGTTCCCAGACTAGAAGATCTTGACTCACTGCAACCTCCACCTCCCAGGTTCAAGTGATTCTCCTGCCTCAGCCTCTTGAGTAGCTGGGATTACAGGCACGTACTACCATGCCTGGCTAATTTTTGTATTTTAGTAGAAATGGGGTTTCATCATGTTGGCTAAGCTAGTCTCCAACTCCTGACCTCATGATCTGCCCACCTTGGCCTCCCAAAGTGCTGAGATTATAGGCGTGAGCCACTGCACCCTGTCCATAGCCTTTTTTTTTTTTTTGAGACAGTCTTGCTCTTTCGCTAGGCTAGCGTGCAGTGGTACGATCTCAGCTCACTACAACCTCTGTCTCCCAGATTCAAGCAATTCTCCTGCCTCAGCCTCCAGAGTAGCTGGGACTACAGGCGTGTGCCACCATGCCCGGCTAATTTTTTGTATTTTAATAGAGATGGGATTTCACCACAGCCAGGATGGTCTTGACATCCTGACCTCATGATCCGCCTGCCTCGGCCTCCCAAAGTGCTGAGATTACAGGCGTGAGCCACCGCACCTAGCCAGCCTACTATTTTAAATTACGAAAATACATACATTCCTGTTGTAAAAGATTTCAATACACAACCAAATTCCTTATTGATGGAAATTGACATTGTGACTGTTTACTCACTATTACAAACAATGCTGCAATAAACCTAATGTATATATGTCTTATAAAAATATAATTCTGGCCAGGCAAGGGGGCTCATACCTGTAATCCCAGCACTTCGGGAGGGTGAGGTGGGAGGCTCACTTGAGCCCAAGTGTTTGAGACCATCCTGGGCAATATACTGAGACCTCATCTCTACCAAAAACAAAAATTTCTGTGATTTCTATGATGTAGAGCGTATTTAGTTTCCTATGTTTTGCGGCTTATTTGTTCCTTTTTTTTTTTTTTTGAGATAAGAGTTTTGCTCTGTCACCCAGGCTGGAGGGCAGTGGCATGATCTTGGCGCACTGCAACCTCCACCTCCCAGGTTCAGGCAATTCTCCTGCCTCAGCCTTCCAAGTAGCTGGGATTACAGGCACATGCCTCGCTAATTTCTTTGTATTTTGAGTGAGACAGGATTTTGCTGTGTTGGCCAGGCTGGTCTGAAATTCCTGACGTCAAGTGATCCATCCACCTTGGCCTCCCAAAGTGCTGGGATTATAGGCATCGGCCATTGCACCTGGCCTATTTGTTCACTTTTCTATCAATCTATGTGCTTCTTAGTGGCTTCCAGGTACTTTTTATTCTGGAGGGTAATCTTTTCTGTTATAATTTATAAATAGATAATGTTTACTTCATCTTTATTATTTATTTATTTATTGAGACAGTTTCACTCCATTACCCAGGCTGGAGTGCAGTGGTGTGATCTCAGCTTACTGCCATCTGCACCTCCCAGGTTCAAGAGATTCTCCTGCCTCAGCCTCCCAAGTAACTGAGATTACACTCAGCATGCACCACTGCGCCTAATTTTTTTTGTATTTTTAGCAGAGATGGGGTTCGCCATGTTGGCCAGGTTGGTCTTGAACTCCTGACCTCAAGTGATCCATGTGCTCTGGCCTCCCAAATGTTGAGAGTACAGGCGTGAGCCATCAAGCCCGGCCTACTTCATTTTTAAAAGTTCAACTTGGCCAAGCACGGTGGCTCATGCCTGCAATCCCAGCACTTTGGGAGGCTAAGACTGGTGGATCTTGAGGTCAGGAGTTAAGACCAGCCTGCCCAATATAGTGAAACCCCATCTCGACTAAAAATACGAAAATTAGTCAGCTGTGGTAGCAGGCGTAATCCCAACTACTGGGGAGGCTGAGGCAGGGAATTGCCTGAACCTGGGAGGCGGAGGTTGCAGTGAGCCAAGATTATGCCACTACACTCCAGCCTGGGGGACAGAGACTCCATTTCAAAAAAAACAAGTTCACCTCAACTAATTCCCTTCTCTTCTCTGAGATTCTTGCTGAAAACTCCAGTGCACACTGCTTGTTTACTCTGATGGTATCAGCATCGAGTACACAAGAGCACATAGCGATTTGTCTTTTTATTATAATTTGCCTGATTATCCCCCTTAGCCTGAAATAGGATTATTCTTTAAACTCCTACTTTCTCCCCTCTTTTCTCTTATAGTGCTCAAGAAGTATTTGTTATTGGCCATATGCGGTGGCTCACACCTGTAACCCCAGCACTTTGGGAGGCTGAGGCAAGAAGATCACTTGAAGTCAGGAGTTCAAGACCAGCCTGGCCAACATGGTGAAACCCCATCCCTACTAAAAGTACAAAAATTAGCTGGGTGTGATGGCACTTGCCTGTAGTCCCAGCTACTTTGGAGGCTGAAGCAGGGGAATTGATTGAACCAGGGAGGCCGAGGTTGCAGTGAGCCAAGACTGTGCCACTGCACTCCAGCCTGGGTGACAAAGCAAGGCTCTATCTCAAAAAAAAAAAAAAAAAAAAAAAAAAAGAAAAGAAAAAAAAATTGACTACAATGGAAAAGAGTAGTTTTGTTGAAGAAAAATGAAAAGTGATATGCAACTGTTTTGAATGGGAAAACACAACCTCCTCAAAGGGGAATTATTACTCAGCTCCAGCCAATTGTTAAGAGGGAATAAAAGTCAATGTTGACAGCTTTTCCACTTTTCAAAAGCTGAAAATATACTTTAAAAATGTTAGCCCAAGGCCTGGCACGGTGGCTCACGCCTGTAATCCCAGCACTTTGGGAGGCCGAGGCGGGTGGATCACGAGGTCAAGAGATCGAGACCATTCTGGTCAACATGGTGAAACCCCGTCTCTACTAAAAATACAAAAAACTTAGCTGGGCATGGTGGTGCACGCCTGTAGTCCCAGCTACTCGGGAGGCTGAGGCAGGAGAATTGCTTGAACCCAGGAGGCGGAGGTTGCGGTGAGCCGAGATTGCACCATTGCACTCCAGCCTGGGTAACAAAAGCGAAACTCCATCTCAAAAAAAAAAAAAAAAATGTTATCCCAACTCTGTGTGTTTGTTGGGTTGGGAGCAGGTTGAGGCCAGACTCATTATCTGTTAATTCAACAGAATCTGGCATTTAATAGGTACTCAATATTTGACTAATTAGCTGTGTGTGGTTATGCTCACACCTGTTGTTCCAGCTATTTGAGAGGCTGAAGTGGGAGGACGGCCTGAGCCCACTGAAGCTGCAGTGAGCCATGACTGTACCACTGCACTCCAGCATGTGCAACAGAGGCCCTGTTTCAAAAAACAAAACAGGCTGGGTGCAGTGGCTCACACTTGTAATCCCGGCACTTTGGGAGGCAGAGGTGGGCGGATCACAAGGTCAGATCGAGACTATCCTGGCCAACATGGCGAAACCCCAACTCTACTAAAAATTCAAAAATTAGCTGGGTGTGGTGTTGCGTGTCTTGTAGTCTCATCTACTCAGGAGGTTGAGGCAGAAGAATTGCTTGAACCCCGGAGGCAGAGGTTGCAGTAAGCCAAGAATGCGACGCTGCACTCCAGCCTGGCAACAGAGCAAGACTCCATCTAAAAAACAAAACTATATTTGAATAAAAAGTTTCCCTATTTGCTTTTTTCTTTCCCCTAAACTGATTGAAACATCAGAACAAGTGATGAAAGAGAAAGGCACTAATTAGGTAACCAATTTACCATTAGATTATGAATTTAATTTAAAATACAAATGTCCCTAAAATCATCTCAGTACACTGACCCAAGATGTGGGGTGGGGGAGCATCCCTTACCCCATTCTTTGTTTTCATGGCAAATACTGGTGGAACAAGACAGCTGAGGATGTGTGAGATGTGACCCTGAATATATGATAGCTATTTGTGGCAGTCATGTCCAAACCCATTGCTCTCAACACAGATCCAAAAACTATCCGCATGTTTTACACCTCCCACACCCACCATTCAGAATTTCTTCCTCTATGATCTCTCTGGGTGCTGGTTTTGGCAGGGCCATCTACTGGGGATAGCTAGTATGGGGTCTCAGTGGTGGGCACTGGCTTGTTCTTTCCTCCTCTGCAGTTCCTCTTGCCGCCTCGCCTGCTGTTCATTCATGCAGTCCTTGAAGGCCTGCACCTGTGGCTGGCACTGCCGCCAGTCCTGGTGCTGGGCCATGCACTCCTGCACTGCAAAGTGGGAGGCAGCACAGCCAGAGCGGGAGATCAGCTGGTCTAGCGGGTCCTCCTCCTCCTCTTCTTTCTTCACAGGTCGGGTCCAGGTATGGCCTTGAGGGACTGAGGTTGACATCCTGGGGGTGAGGAGTCTATAGAACATTAACAGAGACAAGGTTAGAGTATCGATATGATGATATATAAGGTTCGTAGATTATAAATAGCAATGACCAGACTGCACTGTCTAGCCTGTTTATGTCTGTCTCCTGTGAGAGACTCTAAGCTTGAAGACACATGCTTGTTTTTATTTATTTTTTATTTTTTTATTTGAGGGGGTCTTGCTTTGTCACCCAGGATCACTGTAGCCTCCATCTTTAGGGATCAAGCAATCCCTCAGTCGACCCCTGCCAGAATAGCTGGGACTACAGGTGTGCACCACCACACTCAGCTAATTTTTTTGATTTTTAGTAGAGACAAGGTTTTTCCATGTTGCTCAGTATGGTCTCAAACTCCTGGTCTCAAGTGATCCTCCCACCTCGGCCTCCCAAAGTGGTGGGATTACAGGTGTGAGCCACTATGCCCGGCTGATGTTTGGTTTGTCTTGATTTACCTTTGTGTCCCCAGCACTAGGCCTGGCCGCAGCAGCCTGCAGAGTGGTTTGAACTGAATGAGATAAAGTATGTGAGAGTGCTTAATATAACATTCAATAAGCTCAATGGATTTTGCTACTGGAATATGAATTAGGTGAAATGTCATCTTTTTAAAGACACAATCTGTGATCTACCTAAAAAGAACTGAACTTTCAGCCAGGTACGATGGCCCACACCTGTAATCCTAGCATTCTGGGAGGCGGAGGCAGGAAGATTGCTTAAGCCCAGGAATTTGAGACCAGCCTGGGTTAAAGCAAGACCTCGTCTCTACAAAAAAATTTAAAAATCAGCGGGGCATGGTGACACATACTTGTAGTCCTAGTTACTCAAGAGGCTGAAGTGGTAGAATCCCTTAAGCCCATGAATTCAAAGGCCACAGTGAGCTATGATGGTGCCAGTGTACTCCAGCTTAGGTGACATAGTGAGACCCTATTTCAAATAAATAAATAACCTTTCTTCTTTTATCCTACTGGCCTTATTCTATACCTGAAGAAAGTTTAAAACATGAAAGAGTGCCCAAATATGGGTAGGTTCTGACACATGGGGAGGATGGAAAGAGTTAAGTGTGGTAGTAGCATACAGCATGCAGAGGCCAGGTTAAGACATGAATCTATAAGGTAAGTGAGATGGCTTTGTAAACCATACAAAAATGTGAGGTGTATTTATTTGTCCAAACTGTCTTACCCACTTGCATCAGAGGACTCAGCACAAAGTAGCATACAGAAGGAACTTAAGGTTTGAAGAGAAATGACTTCAGCCTTTGCAAAAATTTCACCATGATGGGCTATGAAGAAACTAGTAGGACTCCTTGATACCTTTACAGTGTCTGTCATTCAATCAACAAATGACTAAGTACCTATCATTTACCAGGCACTATGCCAGTGCTGAGGATTCAGGAGTGACTAAGTTAAGTTCCTGGCTTCATGGAGTTTACAGCCTAGACAAGGAAACAGACAGGGCAGTTTACTACACAGTGTACAGATGGCTAAGACTGGGACCACAGTTGAGGGATACCTAATCCAGATAAGGCCAGGAATAGGCATGGAAGGCTTCCTAGAGGAAGTGATTTCCAAGCTGAAACTTGACAGATGAACAGAAGTTAGCCAGAGATGGAAAAAGTATTTTTGGTCAATGGAAGAGCAGATGGTTGAGACAGAATCTGACACGAGAGAAAAAAGAAGTTCAGTGACTGGAGAACAGAGTATGAGAACAAGACAACAAATTAAACTGGTGATATAAATAAGTGATCATCACAAGGCTTAGTAGGATATAGTAGAGAATTCAAGACTCTTTAGGGAGTTAGGCACTTTACACAACTCATTTGCCTTGGAAGCAGTATAACTTAGGAGGGGGTAAAATGGGCTTTGAAACAGACTTGGACCTAGCTTTGTCACTGCTTCATTTGGTGCCCTTGGACACGTCATTTGATAACCTCTCTGGAAACACAGAGATGAAGCCAGGTGCCATGGCTCACCCCTGTAATCCCATCACTTTGGGAGGCTGAGGTGGGAGGTAGTTTGTGCCCAGCCTACGCAACACTTTGAGACCTCGTTTCTAGAAAAAATAAAACAAAACTATCCTGGTGTGATGGCAGACGCCTATAGTCCCAGTTACTCAGAAGGCTGAGGTGGAAAGATGACTTGAGTATGGGAGGTCGCAGCTGCAGCGAGCCGCGATCACCCCACTGCATTCCAGCCCGGGTGACAGCGGGAGACCCTTTCTCAAAAGAAAAAAAAAAAAGGTTTGTAAGGAGGCTGGTACATCTAAAGAGTTCAATAAATGATAGTTAATAGTTTTCTTTTCCTAAATACACTGTTAACTCTTTCAATTTTTTTTTTTTTTTTTGAGACGGAGTTTCGCTCGTTACCCAGGCTGGAGTGCAATGGCGCGATCTCCGCTCACCGCAACCTCCGCCTCCTGGGTTCAGGCAATTCTCCTGCCTCAACCTCCTGAGTAGCTGGGATTACAGGCACGCGTCACCATGCCCAGCTAATTTTTTGTATTTTTAGTAGAGACGGGGTTTCACCATGTTGACCAGGATGGTCTCGATCTCTTGACCTCGTGATCCACCCGCCTCGGCCTCCCAAAGTGCTGGGATTACAGGCTTGAGCCATCGCGCCCGGCCCTGTTAACTCTTTAAATAGGCCAGGAACAAATCATTTAGAGCAAGAACTGTGGAATGGAAAGTGCCTTGGATCCTAAACCAATCCTAAACCTAGATCTGTGTTCTTATCCCAGCACTACGCCCTTACTATGCCACCTTTTTCATCTTAGTTTCCTCATTAATCTCATTTAATTCGCACAATTAGAATGAGTAGTAATATAACGAATGAAAAGTGCTTGGGCTACAATAGGACTTAGTAAATGCTACTGTACTCTCCTCTCACCACCTTCTGGTTTCAGTCTACTCTGAAGTAAAATGAGGACGACCCGTGCTCAGAGATCAGGACAGGGTAGATGGCTGGCAGCTGAATCGTGGAGGCTGGCTTAAACTAGGAAGTCATGGAAAGGATCCTGAAGCATAAAAATGTTGGCAGCTAGGAGGCCTGAAGCGCCTCTCGGGCGCAGACTTTGAACTTTAAGGACGCATGCGCGCGCGTCGCTAAGCGCCGCCCTGTTGCGCTCACAGCGCCTCCTGGAGAAAGAACAAGGTAAGCGATGCTCACCGGACACGTGGGAAAAGAGGGCCCGAACGCGTGCACCTACGCGGCGGCTTGGGCTTCGCAGGCGGTTGGAGATCCTCTGCCCATTCCTCCCAGGAACAAGGCCCTCGTAGGGAGCGCGCACACGGAAGGGGCGGTGAACCCACCGCACGTTTTCATTGGTGGCCTCTTGGTGGACGCCCGCCCTCTGTACTCGCCACACCCTTCTCAGGAACCCACTTCCGGGAAGGGGAGGAAGAGGTGGGCTGGTGGAGGCGGGGTCGAGATGGCGGCGCCTTTGAGGATTCAGAGCGACTGGGCTCAGGCCCTCAGGTGAATCCAGGCTCAGAACGGAGGCAGAGAAGGAGGGTAGTGGATGTTGCTTTTGCTTCAAGGAGAGCCATGCCTGGTCCAGGATATCCATAGGGGTTACTTCGTCAATTGTTGAGGGATATGGAGGGAACAGGGTCTGGAAAAAAGTATCAAACCCGTATGGTCATTCTATGAAAAGTTATCCCAGGCCAAGGGAGCACATGAGCTGTGTGATCCCCGTGTCAGAACTAGGATCAGTGAGTTGGAGAAAGACAAGGATACTGGGAGGCAGGAAGGCTCTTGGCCAAGTAGTTATTTAGCAAATATTGATTAGTCATCAGTTATTTCCAAAAGTCCCTGTGCTCACCACCACTTTGTATATGTGATGGAACCTTTATATTCTCCTAGGCCCATAATGCTATATTAGGCATACTAGACAATACTATTAAGGAAACTAACTAACACCATGTCCAGGTCCCATACTGGATACTTGGTGGAGCTCAGGTGTATACTCTAAATATAAGTGATGGTTCCTGCTGTTCCGGAAGCTGACATCCAGGCCAGACGCGGTGGCTCACGCCTGTAATCCCACTTGGGAAAGCTGAGGTTGGTGGGTCACTTGAGGTCAGAAGTTCAAGACCAGCCTGACCAACATGGTGAAACCCCCGTCGCTACTAAAAATACAGAAATTAGTTGGGCGTGGTGGCAGGCGCCTATAATCCTAGCTACTTGGGAAACTGAGGCAGGAGAATCGCTTGAACGCAGGAGGCAGGTTGCAGTGAGCCAAGATCGCACCAGCGCACTCCAGCCTGGGTGACAGAGCGATACCTTTCTCAGAAAAGAAAAGAAAAGAAAAAGCTGACATCTAAGTTAGGAGTACACAGCAAACTATTCATTTTTTTTTTTTTTTCCCCTGAGATGGAGTTTCACTCTTGTTGCCCAGGCTGGAGTGCAATGGCGCAATGTCGGCTCACCGCAACCTCCGCTTCCCAGGTTCAAGCGATTCTCCTGCTTCAGCCTCCTGAGCAGCTGAGATTACAGGAATGTGCCACCACACCTGGCTAATTTTTTTGTATTTTTAGTAGAGGCAGGGTTTCTCCGTGTTGGGCAGGCTGGTCTCGAACTCCCGACCTCAGGTGATCCACCGGCCTCAGCCTCCCAAAGTGCTGGGATTACAGGCTTGAGCCACCATGCCTGGCCATGTTTGTCAATCTTATACTGTGCCAGTTATTTCTCTAGGCATCAGGATGAATATAGCAGTGCCATATTTGGCAATTGCTGCTGCTAATAAGGGTTTTTCAAATTGAAACAATGGTGAAGAGAAAACAACAACAAAAAAGAAACAATGGTGAAGATTAATGAAACATAGCCTTCTGCATTTAAGAAATTTACACCTTATAAATTTACACTTTACTTAATTTTATGTGGACTAAAATATGGACTACTTACTAGTACACAGAACGTGATAAGTAATAACAGTAACATGAAGTGCCACCAGGTACCTATGAGAAAATACAGCACAGAGGACTTAACTTGCCCAAGATCATGCATCTTGTCAAATGATAAAGGGTTGCTGTCAACCTCGATCTTTGTCTTAAAAGCATAGACCCTTTCCATTATACCCTAAAAGTGCTAGGGTGAAGGATTTGGGTGTTTGGGCAGGTGCTAAAATAATAAAAGGAATCTTGTTTGGTTATTGTGAGGGTTAATGATGCCGTATGTAAAGTGCTTAACACAGGACTTGGTTTGCAATAATCCAGATAAATATCTAAATAAAATGACCTTGATTTTTCAAAGTGATCTCACTTTGATGGATGAGCATTAATGTAACCAACAGATATCTATTAATTAAATAGTTAATCCACAAATATTTCTTGAACAAATAAAGTTTGTCTGTCTTAGAATGATCTATACCTGATGAGAGGTTGAACTAGATCAAGTCGAAGTACTATGACCAAACTGGAGGTTATATGACCTTCCTTCTTCACTTGTAACTATGGCATCCCATTCAACTTTGGTAAGCCTAATTAGGCTTTTGTCTTTCTTCATAGGAAGGATGAAGGGGAGGCCTGGCTGAGCTGTCATCCCCCAGGTAATACCTATAAATCTATATGCTCTCACTTTAAAGAAGGATTGTTACCCTTAGAAGAAATCTTCTTACTTTCTCCTGGCCCAGCCTCCTTACATTATATAGTCTGCAAACATGCTCGATCAGTCTGTACTGTATGGCCATCACCCCAAATCTTCCATTCCAACAGAAGGCCTTCAGATTGATTTTCCATTTGAAAGCCACAGACTTATTTGTGAAGACATTGTTGATGCATCTTAATTAGTTCCTTATCTTGTGCTGTTGTATTCTAAGCACTTCTGCAGCTTCAGGGACGTTCTTGATGTTGATTTCTAGATCTAGCCGGGTGCAGTGGCTCACGCCTGTAATCCCAGCACTTTGGGAGGCTGAGGCGGGTGGATCACGAGGTCAAGAGATCGAGACCATCCTGGTCAACATGGTGAAACCCCGTCTCTACTAAAAATACAAAACATTAGCTGGGCATGGTGGCGCGTGCCTGTGATCCCAGCCACTCAGGAGGCTGAGGCAGGAGAATTGCCTGAATCCAGAAGGCGGAGGTTGCAGTGAGCAGAGATTGCACCATTGCACTCCAGCCTGAATAACAAGAGCAAAACTCCATCTCAAAAAAAAAAAAAAAAAAAAAAAAATTTCTAGATCTATAGCTCCAGCCCTGACCTCTCCATGTTCAAGCAGAAATGGGAACAGTTGTTTGCTAGAGATTTCTGCTTAAAGCTTATTGTCACCTTAAGTTACCTGACTTACTGAAGTCCAAAAGCAAGCTGAGTACATTTGTTGTCAAAAGCATTCTCTTTCTTGATTTTCTCATTTAAGTTACCATCATTTTTCTTTTTGTTTCTTTTCTTTTTTTATTTATTGCCACCATCCATGTAAGTTACCATCATTTATCTAGGCATCAGAGTGAAAAACCTAGTTACTTGACCTTCCCATATCCAGGAAGCTCCCAAGTCTTATCAATTTTTCTTTTGAATGACACTCTTGTGTCATTTGCACGATTCTTTTCAAATTATAACCAATGTGGTACGATTCTAAAACAAATCAACCTTCCTTCCTTTTTTTTTTTTTTTTTGAGACGGAGTTTCCCTCTTGTTACCCAGGCTGGAGTGCAATGGCACGATCTCGGCTCACCGCAACCTCCACCTCCTGGGTTCAGGCAATTTTCCTGCCTTAGCCTCC
Source organism: Saimiri boliviensis (assembly GCF_048565385.1). Classification (NCBI taxonomy): domain Eukaryota; kingdom Metazoa; phylum Chordata; class Mammalia; order Primates; family Cebidae; genus Saimiri; species Saimiri boliviensis. Next base: position 71,703,329 of record NC_133454.1, on the reverse strand, counting down.
TGAGTAGCTGGGATTACAGGCACATGCCACCATGCCCAGCTAATTTTTTGTATTTTTAGTAGAGACGGGGTTTCACCATGTTGACCAGGATGGTCTCGATTGATTTCTTGACCTCGTGATCCACCCACCTCAGCCTCCCAAAGTGCTGGGATTACAGGCCTGAGCCACCGCGCCCAGCTTCAACCTTCCTTCTAAATTCTGTGAGAAAGTTTTGTTTTGCTGGTTATCTTTCATTTCAAATGTTGCTGATATATTTTATTTCTATGAGAAATAAAGTTTTAGCTGGGTACGGTGGCTCATACCTCTAATCCTAGCACTTTGGGAAGCTGAGGCAGGAGGATCACTTAAGTCCAGGGGTTCGAGACAAGCCTGAGCAGCAAAGTGAGATCCCCGTCTCTATAAAAAATAGAAAGATTAGTCAGGCTTAGTGGCATGCACCTGTAGTCCCAGCTACTTTGGAGGCTGAGATAGGAGGAACTCTTGAGCCCGGGAGGTTGAGGCTGCAGAAAAGATTATCATTGCCAGGCGCTGTGGCTCACGTCTGTAATCCCAGCACTTTGGGAGGCTGAGGCGGGTGGATCACGAGGTCAAGAGATCAAGACCATCCTGGTCTACATGGTGAAACCCCATCTCTACTAAAAATACAAAAAAAAAATCAGCTGGGCATGGTGGCATGTGCCTGTAATCCCAGCTACTCAGGAGGCTGAGGCAGGAGAATTGCCTGAACCCAGGAGGCGGAGGTTGTGGTGAGCCGAGATCGCGCCATTGCACTCCAGCCTGGGTAACAAGAGTGAAACTCTGTCTCAAAAAAAAAAAAAAAAAGATTATCGTTTATATCAGTGGAATAAAGAATGGACTTTATAGTATTGTGACTTGCCAATCTTAAAATGCAAGGCTAGACCTGGTGGCTCACACCTGTCATCCACCGTTTTGGGAGGCCAAAGCAGAAGAATTTCTTGAGACCAGCCTGGGTAACATAGGGAGACCTCATATCTACAACAAATAAACAAAACTAGCCGGGCATGGTGTTGTGTGTCTATAGTCCCAGCTACTCAAGAGGCAGAGGTGAGAGGATTGCTCAAGTGCAGGCAGTCAAGGCTGCAGTGAGCTGTGATCACGCTATTGCATTTCTATGCTGGACCAGAAAGTGAGACACTATCTCTAAAAAAAGAAACACATACTCACAAATACACAAATGTATATATATATTTTATATTATGTAATTACAGCTAGTTATATTAATTATATAATAAAAAATATATTAAACATAAAAATTCAAGGAAAATACTATATTTTATTTTACCTATTTTATTGTGTTTAATTATGTTCAAAAATCCTATTCTAACTGCTTGAGCTATGATTGTGCCACTTGATACTCCAGCCTAAGAGACAGAGCAAGACCCTGTCTCAATGAAAAAAAAAACTCATAAAGACTTACATTTTATTTTAACTAAAATATATAAACATAACATTAAAAGTCACCATCTTTTCATTAGTCCACTGATTATTACAAGGACCTTGGCTTTCTGGTAATACAACATAACTGAAAGGCACAGTTTCTTTAAAGTAAGGCAAACTGTTTACTTACACTAAAAAGACAGTCTGAGAGCAAAACTTCCAACTGGGTTTTTTTTTTTTAAGATCTTTTCCCTAACATTTTGCATTTATCTTGCCCATACATACTACTAAAGCAGTGTTGGAGGTAGAGCCTAATGGGGGGTGTTTGGGTCATGGGGGCAGGCCCCTCATGAATAGATTAATGTCCTCCCTGGGGAGTGAGAGTGACTGAGTTCTCCATCTGTTCTTTCCTGAGAAAGCTGATTGTTAAAAAGATTCTGGCATCTCCCTCCTCCCTCTTACTTCCTCTCTCACCATGTGATCTCTGCACACACTGGCTTCCCTTCTCCTTCTGCCATGAATGGAAGCAGCCTGAGGCTCTCATCAGAAGCAGATGCTGGTGCCATGCTGCTTGTACAGTCTGCAGAACCGTGAGCCAAATAAAACCTCTTTTCTCTATAAATAACCCAGCCTCTGGTATTCCTTTATAGCAACAATAAATAGACTAAGATATCTAATCTAATTCTCTTTCTACTTCACCTGACTTTTAACACAGGTACCTGTTTTTCATTCAAGGGCCAATTTTACGGGTGTACTATTTATACAGATTCCTGAATTGGGTCTTCAAAGAGAAAAATACTAAATTCTTATTTTTTGGGACATGCTTCTTTTGTACCATACAGGGAAACCATCTTTGTATGGCAGCCTAACTTGTCAAGGAATTGGCCTAGATGGCATCCCAGAGGTTACAGCTTCAGAAGGATTTATTGTGAATGAAATAAGCAAGGTATGTTTTTATGTCTTCTCGATGGCATGATATCTAAAACTATTAGTACCCATACATCTACTTGAGATATTTATACTATTATCTGTTTATCTATGTATCTATACTTCATTTGTATAAGAATCATAGTTTTTGCTGCCTATGAGTGTCAGTAGTTTTCTTTTTCTCTTGTAGTTACATATACTTTTTTTTTTTTTTTTTTTTTTTGAGATGGAGTTTCGCTCTTGTTGCCCAGGCTGGAGTGCAATGGGACGATCTTGGCCCACCACAACCTCCGCCTCCCAGGTTCAAGCGATTCTCCTGCCTCAGCCTCCTGAGTAGTTGGGATTACAGGCATGCGTCACCATGCCCAGCTAATTTTGTAGTTTTAGTAGAGATGGGTTTTTACATGTTGGTCAGGTTGGTCTCAAACTCCTGACCTCGGGTGATCCACCCACCTCTGCCTCCCAGAGTGGTGTTGTTACAGGCGTGAGCCACCACACCTGGCCAGTTACATATATCATATACTTTTAAGTGCAATCAGACTTCCTCTTACTTCTCTTATATTAGCTCTTGTAATACAAGATGCATGTGTAACTTAAAATTTTCTAGTAGCCACATTATAGAGAGAAAAATAAATGATGAAATGGATTTTTTTGTTTGTTTGTTTGTTTGTTTTTGTTTTTTTGAGATGGCGTCTTGCTCTGTTGCCCAGGCTGGAGTGCAATGGCACTATCTTGGCTCACTGCAACCTCTGCCTCCTGGGTTCAAGCGATTCTCCTGCGTTAGCCTCCCTAGTAGCTGGGATTACAGGCATCTGCCACCACACCTGGCTAATTTTTTGTATTTTTAGTAGAGACAAGGTTTCACCATGTTGGCCAGGCTGGTCTCAAACTCCTGGCCTCAGGCAATCCACCTGTCTCAGGCTTCCACAGTGCTGGAATTACAGGCATGTGTTATCACATCCAGGCAAAATTGATTTTTTTTTTTTTTTGAGATGGAGACTTGCTCTGTTGTACAAGCTAGAGTGCAATTGCATGATGTCGGCTCACTGCAACCTCCGCCTCCCAGGTTCAAGTGATTCTCCTACCTCAACCTCCCAAATTGCTGCGATTACAGGTGCCTGCCAACGTGCCTGGCTAATTTTTGTATTTTTAGTAGAGACGAGGTTTCATCATCTTGGCCAGGATGGTCTCGAACTCCTGACCTCGTGATTCACCCACCTCATCCTCCAAAAGTGCTGGGATTACAGGGAAATTGATTTTAATAATATAATAATTGATCTAACCTAGTATATCTAAAACATTATTTCAACCTATAAATAATATTAAAAATTATTAGAGATATTTTACATTCCTTTTTCTTAAGTTTTCAAAACCCCATGTATATTTTACTTTTACAGCTTATCTCAGTTCAGACTCTAATTTTTATTAGAAATACTTGATCTGTATTTAGATTTTATAAAATATACAGTTGAAAACAGAGATGCCTGTATCCAAGTAGTTCTCAGTTGCCCGATATGGCTGTTACCTACTGTACTGAACAACATAGTATAATCTGTATCTGGTGAGGCCTTGATGAAGAGCTTACATGAACAGTTTTTCTTGTTTGTCTTTGAGGTGAGTAGGTGGGTAAGCAGTGTTGGAGAACCCATGATTTACCTCTCCCTACTCATTCTGACTGCTGCAGTTGGTGTGCTCTGGTGAGATGATTCCCAAAGAGTGGACCAGCCTTTTTCATTTTTCATTTTTTGTGTAATTAAACTTTTTAGTTATAAAAAATATTTTGGGTATACTGACAAGAACAGAGAATGCTTTGTTGTTTACTAAGATTTTTGGCAAATGTTCATTCATTACTCTCTTTGGGCCAGATATTAGGCTACATGTTATTACATATTTTATACTTGTTTTTCATAAACAGCTGTGGGTATTGTAAATGTCAGAAGATCTAAGTCATAGTTAACTCTGACGCTTACTAGGTTTGTGATTCTGGACAAATAACTTAGTCCTCTGAGTCTCAGTTCCTCATCAATAAAGCCGAGAGCCTATTCTACCTCACTGAATGGTTAATGGGGAGTGAGACTGCATGTGGATGAATCTGTAAAATACTACAAAAGTTAGTTTTGGTTGTTTACCATAACAATCCTCTAGGATTGGCACTTTAAATTTCCATTTTGCAGATAAGCAAACAGACTCAGAGAGGTTAATTAATTTCTAATAATCAAAATCAGACTGTGTGCTGGAATTGAAAGCCAGTTCTGTTGATTCCAAGTTTAGCACTACCACGCAAGTCTACGTTTTCCCCAGGTATTTTGACACAGCTTGGGTGTTGACTTCTTTCGTCCCTTCATACTCAGACCTGGATACAGTCCTTATCACTTCAAACATGATTGCTAATTTTTGCTGTAAACCTGCTGGGTGGGTTCAGACAGTAAGTGCTTATAATTGCACATTCATTTGTTTCCTAACTGTCATGAGTCACTTTGCTATTTGATATTGCTACATTGTTCTCTTAAACAGTCAATCTGCCATTATGCTTAACTATCTAACCCTGGAGGATAAAAGAAGTTTGACTTAGAATTTTATCTTGGTGCAGCATACTCACACTTTTTTCCCTTAGATTTTGTCTGTTTTGGTATCTTGCTGTTTTTCTTTAAAATATTTTCATTAACAGCATGATTGCCCACTGCTAATGTTGGAAGATATTTTAACATTTATCTTCCTTTGTAGTCTGTTTATGGATTAGGTTGATTTTCAAGATTGCAAAGTGGGAGAAAAGTACTGATTATTGAAATCTGTCACATAGCTCCAAAGAAATGAAGTCTTCTGAGGGCAAACCCAATTCTTACAGAGGCCCAAACACTAAGCTTTTGAAGCTCCTTGCATCCATGCTAGTATGAGTATTCAGCCAAGAGAATTTAGCTGACACTTTAGTTTCTGGTACAAGAGGCAGTTCCAAATCCAGGCCAGCACTCTTGCAGCTATATGGGCTTTGTCACGTAGTTAGAAGCAAAAACTCATTTAATGAAAGGCCTGCAGGCAGCCAGGCATGGATATGCTGGCTAAGAAAGTGCTGTTTGTGTAGATAATCTAATTGTTATTTTAAAGGAGTAGATGATCTGTAACGAGCGTATTTTCAGTGATGAGAATATTTTGACTCTGAAACCATTCTTTCTAATAAACTGTGAGGACCAGTGCTCGTTTGTTATAAAGAAGTTCAGAAAATTTTTATTACTGAAGACATTTTCATTGTCCTGAAGAATTACCAGAGACTTTGAAGTACTACTGCAGAAGAGATAAAAGATTAGGGGTCCTTTAGTGAGTGCAGCTCCTCAGCTCCTTATAGGAGATCTATACTTAGGTAATAGTGTTGGTGTTACACTGGTTAGAGTAAGGGACTGTCATATTGCAAGAATCCTTGAGGATGGGTTTACCAAGCCTTTTTTTTTACCTCTACATATGCTACCCTGAAATGCCAACATTCTTACCTAAAATGGTTACATGCAGCCCTGAGTAAGTCATGTCTCCTGAATCTAACATCTAGTTCTAGGTATACTTTCCTAATATGCCACCAGTGTTATCTTCCCACAGTAACTGAAAGACTGGTGATAACGACTAGGTAGAACACATGAGGCATCTAAATACAGTTGTGTTACAATAAACAGTCTGTGAACATCTACAGTCAGTTTAAGTCTTAGGTGGGAATAGGCACTGCAAGCCTGACCCAGGCATATACATTTTGTGGGTATACCGTAATTTACTTTACCAATTTCCTCTGACATTGTAACTGTCAGTAGTCTGACATTCTTTTGTTTGTTTGTTTGTTTGTTTATCACCAATGCCCAATGATACTTTCTAAAAGTTCTTATAGGCAGCAAGTTTACTTTTAGACTTGTCTTTTAAGACCTAGGCTTAGGAGCTGGTACTTAGTTTTCTTACGTCTCTTTATGTCCTCTTCTGCTGATCCTGTACCTTGCCCCACTGCTAACTGCGAGTATTGGTACTAGATTTTCTTCTAAAAATAATGCTCTAATGCTTGTTGGTTGTATCATATTTATTGGTGTCTGTCTTCTGTGGAGAAATTTATTTCAAACACAAAAAGATAATGGCATCTTAGCAATACCAAATTACACTGTAGCCCTCAGCAGTTTAAAAGGACTGTTGATCTATGTGGGAGGGATAATTTTGTGGAGTGGGAAAGAAGGATGAGAGAGGATACACTGAGAAGATGAGAATGTCCTGTAGTCCTAATGTTTTCTTTAAGAGGCTTTAATTATAATACATTGGAGAAGTTTTACTGACAAATCTCATTTTTTTCCTCTTTGTTTAGAAAAGCATTCATATTTCATGTCCAAAGGAAAGTACATCTTCTAAGTTTTTGGCACCATATACTACTTTTTCCAGAATTCATACAAAGAGTGTAAGTATTTTGAAAAAAAATGAAGAAAAAATGTAATAGCCTGTTATTTTTTCATTTTATTTGCTTGTTTAGTGCTATAAACATATTCATAATTAATATACCTTTCATTTACTTTGCGTTGTAAGGTGATACAGCTGATGAAGTACATGTTTGGCAAAACTGGTACTCAAGTCCACATAGAATATGTGTTCAAATCTACTCCCTGGTAATCTTAGAGATTATATGAAATTTCCTTATATATATTTTAGGAGAGTTACCAGCTTTCGTATAATTATATAACACTGATGCTTGGCTAGGTGCAGTGACTCACACCTGCAATCCCAGCACTTTGAAAGGCAGAGGCAGGAGGATCACTTGAGACCAAGAGCTTGAGACCATTCTGGGCAACAGAGTGAAACTGTCTCCACAAAAAAATAAAAATTAGCTGGGCATGGTGGCACGTACTTGTAGTCCTAGCTACTCAGGAGGCTGAGGTGAGAGAACTGTTTGAGCCCAGGAGTTGGAGGCTGCAGTGAGCTCTGATTGTGCCACTGTACTGCAGTCTGGACTCTGTCTCCAAAACATAAATAAATAAAAATAAATTTGTAATAGTTGATGCTTACATAATATTGCTGCTGCTCATGTTATATTCCTTTTCCTAAAGGACAGGAACATTTTCTCAAAATTTCAAATATGCCACATTGAGGAGTAATTTTCAAAGGTCTTTGTAGTAAAGACTTTTCTACTACCATGGGCTTCTTGGAAGCAGAAGTGAGAAATTGGTGGATAAACTGATTATATTGAAGGCATTCACTTCTTATTGTGTGGTACGTTTTTTTTTTTGTTTTTTTATTTTATTTTATTTTATTTTTTTTTTGAGATGGAGTTTCGCTCTTGTTACCCAGGCTGGAGTGCAATGGCGCGATCTCGGCTCACCGCAACCTCCGCCTCCTGGGTTCAGGCAATTCTCCTGCCTCAGCCTCCTGAGTAGCTGTGATTACAGGCACGCGCCACCATGCCCAGCTAATTTTTTATATTTTTAGTAGAGACGGGGTTTCACCATGTTGACCAGGATGGTCTCGATCTCTTGACCTCGTGATCCGCCTGCCTCGGCCTCCCAAAGTGCTGGGATTACAGGCGTGAGCCACCGCGCCCGGCTGTGTGGTACGTTTTTAAAAGAGCTATTTTTGGCCGGGCACAGTGGCTCACGCCTGTAATCCCAGCACCTTGGGAGGCCGAGGTGGGTGGATCGCTTGAGCTCAGAAGTTAAAGGCCAGCCTGAGCAACATGGTGAATGCCTGTCTCTACAAAAAAAATACAATAATTAGCCAGACATGGTGGCACATGCCTGTAGTCCCAGCTACTCCGGAGGCTGAGGTAGGAGGATTGCTTGAGCCCAGGAGGTTGAGGCTGCAGTGAGCCATGATCACGCCACTGTCCTCCAGCTGGGGCAACATAATAAGACACTGTCTCACCAAAAAAAAAAAAAAGAAAAGAAAGAAAAAGCTATTTTTTACCCTTATTACAAAACAAATACATACTTAGTGATGAAAATTTAGGACGTGAAAAAAAGTGAGAATCACTCGTATTTCTATATTCTAAAGATAACTATTAGGAACTTTTGCTGTATATTCCTTTTAAATAATAATAATAGTAGTAAAGCTCACATTTATTGATTGCCTGCTATGAGCCAGCACCATGGCAACTCTACATATCATCATTTTACTTAATACTCTATCTTTTCCTTAAATATTTTACCGAAATGGGTTTTTACCCTACATGCTATTTTATAGCTTGCTTTTTATTACTTAATTGTATGTCCATTATTCTATACTGTCTTTGATGTATTCTTCTAAGAGCTGTATGATATTCTGTTGATGAGTTTACTATAATTTTCCAGTTTTGTATTACTGGACATTCAGGTGTTTCCAGTTTTGTGATTTTGTATTTTTATGAATATACTTATAGGAAGAAATTAGAATATATTTGTAAAAGTGGAATTTCAGTGTCATAGGGGGTAGGAATTTTTTTTTTTTTTTGAGACAGAGTTCACTCTTGTTACCCAGGCTGGAGTGCAATGGCGCGATCTTGGCTCACCGCAACCTCCGCCTCCTGGGTTCAGGCAATTCTCCTGCCTCAGCCTCCTAAGTAGCTGGGATTACAGGCACGCGCCACCATGCCCAGCTAATTTTTTGTATTTTTAGTAGAGACGGGGTTTCACTATGTTGACCAGGATGGTCTCGATCTCTTGACCTCGTGATCCACCCGCCTCGACCTCCCAAAGTGCTGGGATTACAGGCATGAGCCACCACACCCGGCCACAGGTTGTGGGAATTCTAAGGCTTTGGGTGTGTTCTAATGCATCTCCACTTAACTGATTAAGTCAGTTGTTGCTCTGCATTTCCTATGTAAAATGTACTGTTAGGTTGAATGTTTATGAAGAGTCAGTTTTAATGCCAGTTATGTTATTTTTGGAATTATATAAATTAATTAAATATTATGTTAAATATCAATAAAATATGAATGTGAAAATTAGAGAGCAATTATTTATTTGAAGACTAGGCCAGGCACGGTGGCTCACACCTGTAATCCCAGCACTTTGGGAGGCCGAGGTGGGTAGATCACCTGAGGTCAGGAGTTCGAGATGAGCCTGGACAACATGATGAAACCCTGTCTCTACTAAAAATACAAAATTTAGCTAGATGTAGTGGCGTGTGCCTGTAATCACAGCTACTCGGAGGGTAAGGTAGGAGAATCGCTTGAACCCAGGAGGTGGAGGTGGCAGTGAGCCAGATTGTGCCATTACACTCCAGCCTGGGCAACAAGAGTGAAATACCGTCTCCCAAAAAAAATTAAAAAATTAAAAAAAAAACTAAACATGGGCGTGATGGCTCATGATGGCTAATGCTTATAATCCTAGCACTTAGGGAGACCCAAGCAGGAGGATCACTTGAGCTCAAGAATTCAAAACCAGCCTGGACGACATAGTGAGACCTCATCTCTATAAAAAAATTAAAAATTAAAAATTAGCCAGGTATGGTGATGCACACCTGTAGTCCCAGCTAGTCTGGTGGCTGAGGTGAGAGGAATTGTTTGAGCTCAGGAGTTCAAGGCTTTGGTGAGCTATGATTGTGCCACTGCACTCCAGCTTGGTTAAGAGACTCTGGCTTAGGAAAAACCCAAAAAACAAAAACTAAGTTTATTGCTTTGTAAAGATGTGATAAAGATGATTTTTTAAAAAAACTGCTTTGATAGCATGCATGGGCAAGATAAATGCAAAATGTTCAGGAAAAAAATTAAAACAAAAAGCAACCCTAGTTGAATTTTTGCTTAGATTGCTTTGTAAGTGTGAGTAAAGATTTGCCTTGCTTTAAAGAAACTGGAAATTGTAAATTGTGCCTTTTGGTTATATATATATATGTTTTTTTTTTTTTTTTTGAGATGGAGTTTCGCTCTTGTTACCCAGGCTGGAGTGCAATGGCACGATCTTGGCTCACCACAACCTCTGCCTCCTGGGTTCAGGCAATTCTCCTGCCTCAGCCTCCTGAGTAGCTGGGATTACAGGCACACGCTACCATGCCCAGCTAATTTTTTGTATTTTTAGTAGAGACGGGGTTTCACCATGTTGACCAGGATGGTCTCGATCTCTCGACCTCGTGATCCACCCGCCTCGGCCTCCCAAAGTGCTGGAATTACAGGCTTGAGCCACCGTGCCCGGCCTGGTTATATTTTATTACAAGAAAGCCAAGGTCCTTTTAATAATCAGAGGACTAATAAAAAGTTAGTGAATTTTAATGTATGTTTATCTGTTTTAGTTAAGATAAAATATAGATCTTTATGTATCATTTTAAAAAAAAGAGATAGGATCTCAGTCTGTCTCCCTTTATCAAAAATCAATTTGTTGAAAAGACTATCCTTTCTCTACTGCGTTGCCTTTGTACCTTTATAAAAAATCAATTATCCGTATATGTGTGATTCTATTTATGTGCTCTCTATTCTCATCCTTTCTCTGTCTCTGTGTACCAAAACCACATTGTTTTGATCTCTGTAATTTTATAATAAATCATAAAATAGGAAGTGTAAATCCTTCAAATTTGTTTCTCTTTCTCAAAATTGTTTTGGCTATTTTAGGTCCTTGGCAATTCCAGATAGTACATTGGTACAATCATAGCTTACTCTAGCCTTGAACTCTTAGGCTCAAATGATCCTCCCACCTCAGCCTCCTGAGTAGCTAGAACCGTGAGGTTCATGTACCATACCTGGCTAATTTTTTTTTAGATGGAGTCTCACTCTGTCCTCCATCCTGGAGTGCAGTGGCATGTTCTCAGTTCCTTGCAACTTCTGCCTCTGCCTCCTGGGTTCAAGCGATTTTCCTCCCTCAGTCTCCTGAGTAGCTGGGATTACAGGCTCCCACCACCACACCTGGATAATTTTTGTATTTTTAGTAGAGACAGGGTTTCATGATGTTGGCCAGGCTGGTCTTGAACTCCTGACCTCAAATGATCCGCCCATCTCGGCCTCTGGAAGTGCTGGGATTACAGGTGTGAGCCATTGCACCTGGTCTAAAAATTTTTATTCTTATTTTTTGTAGAGGTGGAATCCCGCTCTGTTGCCCAAGCTGGTCTTAAACTTCTGGCTTTAAGCGGTCCTCTCTCCTTGGCTTCCCAAAGTGCTGGGATTATAGGAATAAGCCACTATGCCTGGCCTTTATACATCATTTTTTATTATTTTCTGCTTTCACTGAGGGAGGAGGTGATTAACCTCTGGGAGAGTTGGGAAAGCCACTCACCTTTTGAGAAATAAGTCATTTTAAAAATCATTAACAGGCTAGGCATGGTGGCTCAGCACTCTGGGTGTACCCAGAACTCCGGGAGGCCAAGGCAGGAGGATCACTTGAGTTCAGGAGTTCAAGAGCAGCCCAGGCAACATAGTGAGACCTCATCTCTACAAAAAATAAAAAATAAACAAAATAGGCTGGATGTGGTGGCTCAACCCGTAATCCTAGCACTTTGGGTGGCTGAGGTAGGCAAATCAGTTGAGGCCAGGAGTTCAAGACCAGCCTGGGCATCATGGCGCAAACCCATCTCTACTAAAAATACAAAAATTAGTTGGGCGTGGTGGCGCGCAACCATAATCCCAGCTACTAAGGAGACTAAGGCACAAGAATCACTTGAACTCAGGAGGCAGAGGTTGCACTGAGCCATTATCATGCTACTGCACTTCTGCCTGAGTGACCAAGCAAGACTCTGACTCAAAAAAATAAATAATACAAACAAAATTAGCTGGATGTGGTAATGTGTGCCTGTAGTCCCAGCTACTTGGGAGGCTGAGATGGAAGAATTGCTTAGGAGGTCAAGGCTTCAGTGAGCTGATTGTGCCATTGCACTCCTGCCTGGGTGACAGAGCAAGACCATGTCTGAGAAACAAATAAACAAACAAAAATTAGCTCTGCTCCTTTTCTATTTCTTATTCTCTTTTTATTTGAGCTTACTGAAAGATGATTCATCCATTTATTAATCACCGACTATATTTCAGCTACTCTTGTGGGCACTGAATAAACGAATGAAACTGCCCTTGTAGAGCTTACATTCTAGAGGTGTGGGACCAGAAACGATTTGCTGATGACTTGGATGTTAGGTATGAGAGAAAATGAGGAGTTAGGATAATTCAAAAAATTTTGGCTGGAGAAGCAAGTAAATTGTGTTCCATTTACTAATTGGAGGAAGAGCAGTTGTATTGGGATGGGGAAGGGGAAGTAAAAGTTCTGTTTGGACATGTTCAGTTTGAGGTGTCCACTGTAGCCTAGGCATCCACTGGCTACCAGCAAGCAGTTGGATAGATGCCACCTGTCTCAGGAAAGAATTTGAAATATATTGCTTATAAGTGAGGGATCCACTACTAAGTTACCAGTCCTTTTATTCTAAAGAAGCAAAATAAAGAAGAAAAGTCTTAGACAATGTTAGAGTTGATGGATATATCCCTATAGTTCTTGCCAAACTTATTCATTTTGGCGTAATTGGCGTAGAACAAAGTGAAATACAGAGTTGGATAATTAAAGCCAAAGTTCCTACTTTTTTCTTAATAACTTATGTGGGAATTATTCTTGCTGGGAATGTGTCTAGAATTAAATATCTTGGTCTCACATTTGCGGAGCATTTGCAGCTGGTTGTTTTTTAATAAAAGGGCACTTGTATGCATTTGTATAAAAGATTTGTTATTCTGATCATGGCCTATATGAAGTGATTGCTGATACTGAAATTATAAAAGTGAGGCTGGGTGTGGTGGTGCACGCCTGTGATCGTAGCACTTTGGGAGGCTGAGGCAGGAGGATTGCTTGATCCTAGGAGTTCAAGACCAGCATGAGCAACATAGGGGAACCCCATCTCTCCAAAAAGAAAAAAAGTTAAAAAATTAGCTGTACATGGCAGCCCATGTTTGTAATCTCAGCTACTTGGGAGGCTGAGGCAGTAGGATCACTTGTTCCTGAGAGGTTGAGGCTGCACTGAGTTGTAATCACACCACTGCACTTCAGCCTGAGTAACAGTGAGACCCTGTCTTAAAAGAAGGAAAGAAAAGGAAAGGAAAGGAAAGGGGAAAGGGGAAAGGGAAAGGGAAAGAAAGGAAGAAAGAAAAGAAAGAAAGAATGAATTAAAGTGAATTTGGAAAACAAAAACTGACTGAAATTTCTCTATTCTTTATTCTGGAAGATCTATATCTCTATATTTTCTATAGATATACCTATATATAGATATATGTGGAAATATCTTTGCTCTTCCTTGAATCCTCGTGGTGCATCTTAGAACATTATTTTTTGTGTAAGTAGCTTTCTAAGAATTAGGAGAGGTATCTTAATTTCCTTTTTACTTTTTTTTTTTTTTTTTTTGAGACGGAGTTTCACTCTTGTTAGCCAGGCTGGAGTGCAATGGCGCGATCTCGGCTCACCGCAACACCTCCGTATCCTGGGTTCAGGCAATTCTCCTGCCTCAGCCTCCTAAGTAGCTGGGATTACAGGCATGCGCCACCATGCCCAGCTAATTTTTTGCATTTTCAGTAGAGACGGGGTTTCACCATGTTGACTAGGATGGTCTCGATATCTTGACCTCGTGATCCACCCGTCTCGGCCTCCCAAAGTGCTGGGATTACAGGCGTGAGCCACCGTGCCCGGCGTTCTTTTTACTTTTTATATTTACTTTAAATTGTTTTTGTAGAGATAGTCTCATTATGTTGCCCAGGCTGATCTCGAACTCCTAGGCTCAAGTGATCCTCCTGCCTTGGCCTCCCAGAGTGTTGGGATTACATAGGTGTGAGCCACTGCGCCTAGTTTTAATTTTAAAATAAAATAGCAGGTCTGAGCATGGTGGTTTATGCCCATAATCCCAGCACTCTGGGAAGCTGAGATAGGAGGATCACTTGAGTTCAGGAGTTTGAGACTAACTCGGGCAACATGGCAAAACCCTGTCTCTACGAAAAAACACAAAAATTAGCCAGCTGCAGTGGTGTGCACCTGTAGTCCCAGCTACTCAGGAGGCTGAGGCAGGAGAATTGCTTAAGCCTGGAAGGTAGAGGTTGCAATGAGCTGAGATCAGGCCATTGCACTCCAGCCTGGGTGATAGTAGTAAAACTGTCACAAAAATAAATAAATAAAATAGCAACACACAAAACTGTGGAGATGAAATGGGAATAGGGCAAACTTTTTAGCTGAAGCAGGAGACTACAGTTGATTAGAGGAATATCTTTTTGTTTGAACAAGTAAAAGGTGTTTACTTCAGCCTTGTTGGGAGGTTGGTGATGATAACTCAAACTTTACATCAAACACAAGTCCTTTTGTTGGGAAACACAGGCTTGAAGAAATCTTGGAAGAATGAAACAAGGGAGGTTATAACATATTTCAAGGGAATAAGAGTATTTCATTACTTCTAACGCATTGTTTTGTCTTTGAACAGATAACATGCCTGGACATTTCCAGTGGCGGAGGTCTTGGTGTGTCTTCTAGTACTGATGGAACCATGAAAATCTGGCAGGCTTCCAATGGAGAACTCAGAGTAAATGATTTGGATATGCTTTTAGGGTCTTACATACAAAGGGTGGTTTGAGAAGCCTTGGACTGGGACGTGGAAGGAAGAATGCCCATTCTAAAAATGTGGGGCCACTCTGCATGTCAGTCGATCTCTTTTCTCCTATTTGTGTGTTTTTTTGTTTGTTTTTTTTGAGACAAGAGTCTTGCTCTGTCACTCAGGCTGGAGTGCAGTGGTTCGATCTCAGCTCACTGCAACCTCTGCCTTCTGGGTTCAAGTGATTCTTGTGCCTCAGCCTCCTGAATAGCTGGGATTACAGGCACATGCCACCACACACATCTAATTTTTGTGTTTTTAGTAGAGATGGGCTTGTGACATTTTGGCCAGGCTGGTCTTGAATGCCTTACCTCAAGTGATCTGCCCGCCTTGGCCTCCCAAAGTGCTGGGATTACAGGTGTGAGCCACAGCTCCTGGCCTCCTATCTTAATTGGAGAACCATTCTCAAGCTTAGGGATTTGGCAGAACAGAGTAGGGCTGGAGCAGTTAAGGAGTCAGGCCAATGAACTTCTAGCGGGTGTGCCCTTGTTGCTTTCAGTGATCAGTTTCCAAGACACAATAGCTTGGCTGTTAGACTGAATCTATGGCTGAGCCTCCAACCTTTACAAAGGATTTTAAACACAGATGAGTAAAAAGTCCCCAAGCCACCTCAGCTCTTTATTCTTGTAACTAGACCTAGAGATGGCGGTGAGAGCCATGGAATTCTTTTTTCTTTTTTTTAAGCTAGGTTCTGGGGTGTTTTTACATGGAATTCAATTCTATAACCTCTATAGCTGAAATCCAGGAAAGGGAACACTACCTGGTAGACAAATAAGCTAAGAGAACCTTTGGATATCCTTAGTTTTTAAAACCCAGCATGTGGGTTTAGCATGTAGGTATTTCATATCAGAGACCAGACTATGGGAGGTAAGAGAACATCGGGAATGGACAAAAGAACTAGCATGGAATTTTCTTTTGTTTTTCCAGAGAGTATTGGAAGGACATGTGTTTGATGTGAATTGTTGCAGGTTTTTCCCCTCAGGCCTTGTAGTCCTGAGTGGGGGAATGGATGCCCAGCTGAAGATATGGTCAGCTGAAGATGCTGGCTGCGTGGTGACCTTCAAAGGTCACAAAGGAGGTATGAAGTGTGGTTTCTCCAAAAGGCTTCTCTAATGATCCCCAGAGATGAATCACTGAAAAGGTAGAAACAGAAGCTAGTTATTTACAAACATACAAATAATCCTCCCAGATGGGCATTTTGATGAGCTGCCATTTCCCAAAGGACTAGAAATTCCTTTGCCATACAGTCTTTTTATTGCTATCTTGAACTGTCTTACACAATTGGTTTGATATCTAAAGCCTTTTTTAGCTGGGTGCAGTGGTGCATGCCTGTAATCCCAGCTTTATCAGTTGTTTTCCATAATTGATAAAGGAAAAAGAAAGCCTCCCTAGGAAATCATATACTTGTGTGCTGGGAAATAGAGTGAGAGAGAAGGAGGTGTGCCTACATTTTCTCATGTTAGTCTTTTGGCTGAGGGGACCATAAAAGCTGGGTGGCTAACAGCTGCATCATCAGCCGTTATAGAGCTTTATGATTCTCATAGATTTAAATTACGTTTCATTTTTAAAAAATGGATTGGCCATATAACCTTGTTGATATCAGATTATAATCAGATTATAGAGATAGAACATCTTCCCTTTGTAACTGACTTTTGCAGGGAAAATATATATTTTAGATATGTTTTATACTTAATTAGAATATTAAAAAGGGGATGTCGGCCAGGCGCGGTAGCTCAAGCCTGTAATCCCAGCACTTTGGGAGGCCGAGGCGGGTGGATCACAAGGTCAAGAGATCGAGACCATCCTGGTCAACATGGTGAAACCCCATCTCTACTAAAAATACAAAAAATTAGCTGGGCATGGTGGCGCGTGCCTGTAATCCCAGCTACTCAGGAGGATGAGGCAGGAGAATTGCCTGAACCCAAGAGGCAGAGGTTGTGGTGAGCCGAGATCGCGCCATTGCACTCCAGCCTGGGTAACAAGAGCGAAACTCCGTCTCAAAAAAAAAAAAAGGGTGGGGGGAATAAGTAGATACGTATGCTATTCTTATTTTACAAATTTGAAAATTTTTTAAAGATGTGATAATATCCCCAAATAATTCCTTGATCCTTCTTCTGGAACCATAATACACATTGTACCACTCATTTAGGAATTAATGATGTATTAACCTCTTTTTATGGTATTTTTAACTCTGTGTACATTGTGAGTAACTTGTGTGTGGAGATCAAGTTTTAAGCCTTTTTTTTTTTTTAATAGAGACAGGGTTTCATCATGTTGGCCAGGCTGGTCTCGAACTCCTGACCTCAGGTGATCCGCCCGCCTTGGCTTCCCAAAATGCTAGGATTACAGGCGTGAGTCACCGCACCCGGCCTAGCTTTTTACTGTGTAAGCTCTGCCTCCCAAGTAGCTGGGACTATAGGGACACGCCACCATGCCCAGGTAAGTTTTATATTTTTACTAGAGATGGGGTTTCACCATATTGGTCGGGCTGGTCTCAAACTCCTGGCTCAGGTGATCCACCCACTTCAGCCTCTCAAAGTGTTGGGATTACAGGTGTGAGCCACTGTGCCTTGCCTTTTTTTCTTTTCCTGTGTTTTTTTTTTTTTTTTTTTTTTTTTTTTGAGACAGAGTCTTGCTTGTGGCCGAGGCTGGAGTGCAGTGATACCAGCTCAGCTCACTGCAACCTTCCCATCCCGGGCTCAAGCGATCCTTGTGCCTCAGCTTCCCAAATAGCTGCAATCACAGGCATGCACCACCACACCCGGCTACGCTTTGTGTTTTTCAATAGAGATAGGATTTCCCTGTGTTGGCCTGGCTGATCTTAAATTGACCTCAAGTGATCTACCTACCTTAGCCTCTAATAGTGCTGGGATTATAGGTATGAGCCACTTTGCCCAGCCCAAATTGTAAGTTTTTTGATTTTTGTGTGTGTTTGGTTGGTTGGTTGATTTTTTTTTTTTTTTTTTTTTGAGACGAAGTCTCACTCTGTCACCAGGCTGGAGTGCAATGGCGCAATCTCGGTTCACTGCAACCTCTACCTCCCGGGTTCAAGTGATTTTCCTGCCTCAGCCTCCTGAGCAGCTGGGATTGCAGGTGCAAGCCACCATGCCCAGCTAATTTTTTGTATTTTTAGTAGAGACAGCGTTTCACTGTATTGGCCAGGATGGTCCTGATCTCTTGACCTCGTGATCCTCCTGCCTCAGCCTGTTTTAAGTTTTTTTTTTTTTTTTTTTTTTTTTTGAGACGGAGTTTCGCTCTTGTTACCCAGGCTGGAGTGCAATGGCGCGATCTCGGCTCACCGCAACCTCCGCCTCCTGGGCTCAGGCAATTCTCCTGCCTCAGCCTCCTGAGTAGCTGGGATTATAGGCACGCGCCACCATGTCCAGCTAATTTTTTGCACTTTTAGTAGAGACGGGGTTTCACCATGTTGACGAGGATGGTCTCGATCTCTCGACCTCGTGATCCACCCGCCTCGGCCTCCCAAAGTGCTGGGATTACAGGCTTGAGCCACCGCGCCCGGCTGTTTTAAGTTTTAATATTTCTTTTTTTTTTTTTTTTGAGACGGAGTTTCACTCTTGTTACCTAGGCTGGAGTGCAATGGTGCGATCTAAGCTCACTGCAACCTCCGCCTCCTGGGTTCAAGCAATTCTCCTGCCTCAGCCTCCCGAGTAGCTGGGACTACCGGCACACACCACCATGCCTGGCTAATTTTTGAATTTTTAGTAGAGACGGGGCCAGGCTGGTCTTGAACTCCTGACCTCATGATCTTCCCAGCTTGGCCTTCCAAAGTGCTGGGATTAGAGGCATGAGCCACTGCACTCAGCCGAAATTGCTACTTTCTTTTCTTTTATTTTCTTTTTTTTTTTGAGACGGAGTTTCACTCTTGTTACCCAGGCTGGAGTGCAATGGTGCGATCTCGGCTCACCACAACCTCCGCCTCCTGGGTTCAGGCAATTCTCCTGCCTCATCCTCCTGAGTAGCTGGGATTACAGGCACGCGCCACCATGCCCAGCTAATTTTTTGTATTTTTAGTAGAGATGGGGTTTCACCATGTTGACCAGGATGGTCTCGATCTCTTGACCTTGTGATCCACCCGTCTCAGCCCCCCAAAGTGCTGGGATTACAGGTGTGAGCCACCGCGCCCGGCCGAAATTGCTACTTTCATATCTTCTTTCTAAAGTCGTTCTTCATAGGTTCCCACTTCTCTAGGCTCCTCTTTTTTTTTTTGAAACGGAGTCTTGCTCTGTCACCCAGTCGAGAGTGCAATGGCACGATCTCAGCTCACTGCAACCTCTGCCTCCCTGGTTCAAGCGATTCTCCTGCCTCAGCCTTCCAAGTAGCTGGGATTACAGGCATGCACCACCATGCCTGGCTAATTTTTTGTGTGTTTTCAGTAGCGGCGGTGGTTCACCATATTCGCCAGGCTAGTCTCGAGCTCCTGACATCAGGCCATCCATCTGCCTTGGCCTCCCAAAGTGCTCTGGGATTACAGGCATGAGCCACCACACCTGGCCTGGCTCTTTTCTTTATTCTTGTCATCTAAGTGTTAAGAGATCCACACTAGATGCTGTTATATTTTGAATGACATTTTACTAAAGAGAGGGTGATAACTTTCCACTCTGCGTTTATAGAAAAAGAAAACTTTCTGCCAGGTATGGTGGCTCATGCCTGTAATCCCAGCCGTTTGGGAGGCCGAGGTGGGCAGATCATGAGGTCAGGAAATCGAGACCATCCTGTCCAACATGATGAAACCCCGTCTCTACTAAAATACAAAAATCTTAACTGGGTGTGGTGGCGTGTGCCTGTATTCCCAGCTACTCAGAAGGCTGAGGCAGGGGAATGTTTGAACCCCGTCAGCGGAGGATGCTGTGAGTCAAGATCGTGCCACTGCACTACAGCCTGGGCAACAGAACAAGACTTTGTCTCAAAAAAAAAAAAAAAAAAGAAAAAGAAAACTAGATTGCAGCTCT